>NC_083111.1:7090400-7700800 GCF_949774975.1 Lagenorhynchus albirostris
TTTTTAAATACGCCTTTAATCTTATCTAAACCGATCTCTGGCCATTCTGAGATTTGCACATTATTAATTTAGTTTGGGTCAGGTCTAATGCTCTCTGAAAGATTTTCTTTCGGACCTTATGCAAAGAATATTATCAATATTCTTAATTAAGTCTTAATATTTTCTATATTATCAATACTACAATATTATCATCTTACATTCTCCCAACTTTTAAATGATTAAATAATTCCAGTTTTATGCATTGATTTTACTGTGGATACTGTTATTTCCTCTTTCAACAGTCAGACTTTACTTTGTCCCACATAGCTGTTGCCAAACTTAACTGTTTTTTCCTATTCTGCAACTAAAATGTTCAATTTTTTGAAATAAGTACGATATTAGGTCCTGCGGATTCTCTCCATGTAAGACTAAATCTCCTTTTGAACAAAGTGTTCTCCTATAAAATAAAATCAAATCTAACCTAAAAGATTTGTTTTATATCCAGATCACTCTTGGGTTGTACTGAGGCTTGGGCAATGCTTTTCCTTTAGACGACAATCTCAGACTCATGTGAAACTAAAGATCCTTAAATTCAGAAATAGCAATTACTCTTGATTCTGTCTTATGTTGTAATGTACATTAAAGACCTCAAAGGCAGGAACTTTTAACATATTAGTCAACAGAAATATTCTTCTGTCTAGAACGAGAAATTGGGAAACAAAATTTCCCATTTATCCATTTGGACACCTCAAATTCAGTAGATACTGGAAAATAAACAGAAATTTACAAAACCATACGCTAGTATGCCTCAATATGCCATAATCAATAGCAATATCTAAGAAATTGAAGAAACAAAATGTTTTCTTGTTTGATCTGCATGACACAGGGGTGGCAGCACGGCAAAGTGGACTATGCGGATGGGTCACGGTCTCTATGCTAAGAGGTCATGTCTGAACCTTGGCTCTGCTGTTTGTTTGCTGTGTGACCTCAGGGAAGTTACTTAACCTCTCTGAGGATCAACTTCTTCACCTATAAACTGAGGGGTAGTTAGTCCCACTTTATGGGTTCATGGCGAGGGACACGGTAGGTATCAGGTAAACGTGCTTTCTCTTTCCTTCCACGAGAGCCTAATGTATTTACCGTGAGCTCAAATGCACTGAAAAGAAAGATGGACTGAAAATCTCATGTGCTACCACCCTTCCTCCTCCTCCCCTCAGCTCCTGCCACCTTGCTGTTCTTTCCCGCAGCTTTAGGTTGGCTCTTCCTCTTCCATTTCCCCCAGACATTCCCAGACACAGCACCTCTTACAGGCCTTGGCTAAAAAGGCACCATCTCAGAGAGATCCACCCTCTGCGAAACTGTAAGCCCCACCCTGATCCCCCCCACCACACACCCGTGATCACTATCTCTAACTGTGGTTTTTTCCATACCACTGACCACATTCTAAGTTACTTCTCTTTTCTTTCTTTCTCTCTTTCTTTTTCTCTTCCTACTCTTTATTGTCAGAACACAATAAGTTACACTAATATAAGTGCTGTAAGGGCAGAGGTACTTGTCTCTTTTGTTTGTTGATGAATCTCAGGGGCCTAGGATAGCACTTTATAGGGGTTCAATAAACACTTTCTCTTATTTTGCATTTTATAAGATTGTATAAAGCGATAAAAGACAAAGATAAAACTAGATCTCTCACATTAACTGCCCTATCTGTGAATACTTTTAAAGTTCACTTAAACTTTTTAAAGTTTCTGCAATACATCTAGATTCACCGAGAAGTTACAAAAAGAGTACAGAAAGCTCGCGCACACTCTTCACCCAGCTTCCCCTGATGATAACTTCCTCCAAAACCATGGTAAATTTGTCAAAACTAAGAAAGTCATGTTCAATCCATGCTTTTTTAAACAAATGAATTGTTATAAAGCACCAACACATCTACGAAGTTTATGGTCATATATTCACATCATTAACTCAGAATAGACAGTGACAAGAACAGAATGTGCTATTTTTACTTCACTTCCTCTCTGTTTTCTTTCATATTTTGTCATCTTGGAAATCCTTTCTGTGTGATTAACATGTATATTTAAGGGCTTAGGTTGGTAGATTTGCAAACGACTTTCCCACCAGGAATATCTAGAAGACCTGTGAAAATCTCTGATAGGAAAGCCTTCAAAACTCTTGTAAAAATATCCTGTGATTGTCTACTAAATCACCAGCTGAAAAGAAAAGCTCTTTCATTTCTAAAATAGCAGGATAAAGCACACAGAGAAAAGTATAACATTATTCTTAGTGAGGAGCTTGTTTCGTCTCTAACATGTAAATATTTACTCAGTGCCCTGGGAAATGGCTCTAGAATGCCAAGGTGTTGACAAATTGCTAAGGACTGTGCTAAACATCCTCATTAGCTTAGGCTTAGATAAAGTAACTCACAAAGCACCCCCCATGCTTAACAGTTTGTCAGCAGGGGATCTGTGTACACCAGCTATTACTTTTCCCAGTCCGTAGCAAAAGCAGCTGGGAAGAGGCAAAGGCATGATGGCACTCGATCTATGACTACATTAAGCTTGATGGGGTAGCTGGGACTTTTGTAACTGCAAGACATTCGGCATTTGCCGGAGCTGGGACTTCTCTTCTGTGAACCTTTAAGAACGTTGCTAACCATGCTTGGTTCTGGTCCACCCTACCACTGTCCCTCTACTCAATTCTCCATCTTATCTTGTTGTTCAGTTCACCTCTTTTTATTTGTTAATTCAACAAACATTTAGGCACCATCTGCCAAAGAGATTTATACATGTTACTTCACTTCATTTCCACCACGACCCTAGGACACATTACTATTTCATTTAATAAATGAAAACACGGAAGTTCAAAGACCTTAAGAAACTTGCCCACATAAGTATCTGCCAGCTAGAGGCACAGTCAGTATTTAAACGCAGACCCGTGTGACTCTGAGTTCGCTATCCTTTCCTTCTACTATGTTCCGCTACATTCCAAGAAAAATAAAAACTGAAAGGAGTTTGTTTCTTTCCAAATTATTTCATGAAATCAAGTAAACTTAATAAATTGATGTTAATTGGACAAGAGTATCTTAAAATTGAAATTAAGCCTGATTAATGGATTCTTGACATCGTGACTTTGTCATGATGCCACAAGATGTCAGGGCAGCAGGGGGAGAGCTAAAGAGAGACATGCCTTTTCCTCAGTGGAAGATGGAGAAAGGGGGACCTGAATTTGAATTTCTACCTTACAAAGAAGTTCTGTGTACCCGAGCTGAATAGGAAAACTCATTCCCATCCCCACCCTGGCTCTCCCATCTCAGAGCCTTTGCTCATGAGCTGCCTCTGCCCTTACATCCTCCCCACACCCTGGGCTTTGATTTGTGCTCCTCTGATCTCTCAGACTGTGTTCTTCCATGATGGCATCTACCATGATGCCTGCATGCTCAGTAAATGTTTCATTGAAAGACCAAGCTTCCCAAGGTGGATGTCCTAAGAACTGGTCACATAAACCACACATGGTCCACATTTGATAGAGCAGGGATGGTCAAGGCGAGGCTGGGGAGGAAGTGTTAGGACAGAAGGTAGCACCGATTGAAAAGAAAGAAGCATTTTCCTACTTTCTGGAATTATTTTTAATCGTAGGAATTATTTATTCTGAATTACAAATATCATAAAAGGAGGTCATAAAATGTATACTTGCTTTATCGAACTAGGGCATGGAAATTATTTCACTTCTCTGTGCCTGTTTTTTCATCTGTAAAATGAATAACAGGAAAAATAATCTTACCTGTAAGGACTGAATAAGATCATCCATTAACACATGCAGGACACTATCTGGTACACAGTAATCACTCAAAGGAAGTAGTTCTTATCATTGTTATTATTGCTATTTTCTAAATTTTTGCTACCTCTGGGCCTGTTTCTCACCTGTATGTAATGAGCACAACCGTTAATATTCTTTTTAGATATTAACTTCTAAGATTTTAAGCCTCTCAATATTCATATATTTCAAGTTAACCCAATATTATATAATAATTTTAGGCCCCTAATGTTTTCTTTCACTATAGCGTATACATTTACGTGATAATTTCATGCGTATATTTGTATGTATGTGTGTGTAGCGTGTAATGGAAAAGCTTGAGCCAACTTAAAACTTATTTTTTGCAGCATTCTAAAGCAACAATTCCAACCTTTGGAATATAAAAATGTTTTTGTTTCGTTTTAAACTTATCATGCAATAAGTTTGAGAGAAATTGAGGTAGTTTCAGAGAAATTTAAATGAGATGTGTTCTCGACGATCTTTATTGCCTTCCTGAGATATTGTGAAGTTCTAACTTATGATTCTTTAAATAACACTAAATGTAACCCAAAACCCAATAGGATAGGAAAAAGTAATTTTTGATATACCATCACTTTTCTCTTGCTCTTAAAATATTTTCAGCTTACCTATTTTCAAATAGTTCCTAAATAATAGTTTGCTTTGGATGATTGAATATAGGAATTTTGCTCATACAATACCTCCAAAGCATGACATTTTAAATCACATACTCCTTTACCTCATAATGTTTAAAGTGAATTTCATATCGTTACACAATTTATCATTTGGAGATGGAACAAGATATTTACATGGATTCCATCTATACCTCCACAACCAAAAAAATATGGCCAAGGTTTATTAAAACCATACACACTTGGTTATCGTGGCTGAATAGCAGTGGGGAGGAAAGGTCTTGAATATACATATTCAAGGTCATTTGCATGAAAATCAAGGCCCAGGGACTGAGCTTCCTTCCATATCGCTTTCAGAGATCTCTGTAAGGACACACTCTATAGGTTCACTGCGCAGTCAGCACCACTGTCTCCTGCTTCCACCCCCCTGACTACCTACCTTCTCAATCACCTCTACTGGCCCCTCCTCCTGCAGCTTTCCCAGAAACCTGTCAGTGACCCCTGGGGTCCAATCCTTATGCCTTGTCTAATTCGAAATATTCTCTGAGCCTTCAAAGCCATAGTCCAGGCTTCTACTGCCAGTTCTACAGTGGTGGACTCCAAAACGTTGTCTCTTATCTACACATCTGTCATGAACTTCAGATCTGTACAGCCAAAGACCTACTAGACATCTCAGTTTAGGTAACCTACAGGTGAGCCAAGCTCCGCTGGTCTAAAACAAGCAGTGTCTTTCTTTTGAAGTTCCATATTGGTACTATGTGCCCCATCTTGCTAATGACACTGAATTCCTTGGTACTCAGTTTCCTTGTGTATAAAAATTAAAAAGCTGAATTTAGTATTCTGCGGTCCTATTAATCTGTGAGGTAGGAATCAAACAATGAAGTATCACAAGGAAACTCAGCAGATGGATGAGCTGATGGATGAAGTAGAAGGTATCTTTAAAGAAGCAGCCAAATCTATGTCAGTTAAACAGTACTTACATGAATGACACAGATAAGCAGAAGGACTCTTGGAGGACAGAGAGGCAGAGATGGGTGAGGCCCACATTGAGGAGGACGCGGCAAGCAGGCTTCAGGGAGTTGAGACTCAGTGGAGCGGAGCCCGCACACTGGGGACATTTACGAAATGAATATCAATTATGTGGAACGGGACCGGGTAGGGCCTTGAAAGCTCGACTTGGATAGAGTTAGGAGCTTGGATTTAATGTGACAGGCAACATTACAATGTGTCATCAGGATCAGTATGAGGAAGGGTAAGAAAAGAGACGACACACTGGTGAGAGTACTGGCCTGGAAGCGGACCATGCAGGCTTGGATCCCAGGCCAGCCATTTACTACAGGGAGGCCCTGTGTGCTGCAACGTTTTCTCGGTGAAATGGAGAGGACTGTAGAGGAGCGAAGCCAGGGGCGGTAATCACCAACTTCCGTTGTGGTTTCAGAAGTCTGTGGTGTGGCCTGAGCAAGTGGGCGATGTGACTGAGCAGTAGTCACATCTAAGAGGTGCTTGGAGGGAGACAATACCAAGCCGGAATGAAGGAAGAAGAAATGGGAAATGTAAATTCCATGTTAATAGCTGAGAAAGTTGAAGAATTACTGAACCTCAGAGAGAAACGGGGATAACTGGGAAGAGGGCTTTGCCTGATGATGACAGGGTCCCCCAGTTCGTCACCCTGCTTTGCTAGGTCATTATATCATGGGTCATTTAATCATGCTTTGCTGAGTTATTTGGGCAAATGGAAGCCATTTGTCTAACCCTAAAATGAGGAACAATAATGATAGTTCCAACCAGAAAATGAGGAGAAAATGAATTATGTGCAAGTTTATTCACAATTTGGCATTTAGTATTTCAGTGACTCTGCATATGACATTAGACACATCATGTCAAAAACTCTGCACTTGATAAGTTCCAAACTCATACTTAAAGTTTTTTAGCTTTTAAAGTAAAAGGTAACACAATTTAAGGGCAAACTTCATCTGGCATCAAACTATGCCTGGATAAAGGAGACCTAATTAGCACACAGGGATAGGGTGGGGTAGCTATTTAACTTATATAATGCCTAGGTATTCAAGGGGGCATCCGAATTCACTTCATTGGAATATTTGATGTTCAGAGTTAAACACAACCACACAGATTTTTCTAGAACTGTGATTTGTCCATACGTACCCAAGCACAGAGTTCAGTACAAACAGAACTCATACAGAATCAGTGTTTAATGATACCAAAAATTTAACTTTCAGTCAGAAATTACTTTCTACACGGGCGGGGGCTGGGAGATGAGGCTCGGGCTTCGGAGGTCGGATCCCAGGGAGAGGACTGGGGTTGGCGGCGTGAACACAGCCTGCAGGGGGTTAGTGCACCACGGCTGGCCGGGAGGGAGTCTGGGGAAAAGTCTGGACCTGCCGAAGAGGCAAGAGACTTTTTCTTACCTCTTTGTTTCCTGGTGCGCGAGGAGAGGGGATTGAGAGCGCTGCTTAAAGGAGCTCCAGAGACGGGCGTCAGCCGCGGCTAAAAGCGCGGATCCCAAAGACGGGCGCAAGCCACGGCTACCAGCGCGGACCCCAGAGCCGGGCATGAGACGCTAAGGCTGCTGCTGCCGCCACCAAGAAGCCTGTGTGCGAGCACAGGTCACTCTCCACAACCCCCTTCCGGGGAGCCTGTGCAGCCCGCCACTGCCAGGGTCCCGGGATCCAGGGACAACTCTCCTGGAAGAACGCACGGCGCGTTTCAGGCTGGTGCAACGTCACACCGGCGCGACGTCATGTCGGCCTCTGGCGCCGCAGGGCCGCCCCCCACGCAGTGCCCCTCCCTCCCCCCGGCCTGAGTGAGCCAGAGCCCCCGAAGCAGCTGCTCCTTTAACCCCGTCCTGTCTGAGCGAAGAACAGACGCCCTCAGGCGACCTACACGCAGAGGCGGGGCCAAATCCAAAGCTGAGCCCCGGGAGCTGTGAGAACAAAGACGAGAAAGGAAATCTCTCCCAGCTGAGCCTCAGAAGCAGCGGATTAAAGCTCCACAATCAACTTGATGCACCTGCATCTGTGGAATACCTGAATAGACAACGAATCATCCCAAATTGAGGAGGTGGACTTTGGGAGCAAGATACATTATTTTTTCCCCTTTTCCTCTTTTTGTGAGTGTGTATGTGTATGCTTCTGTGTGAGATTTTGTCTGTATAGCTTTGCTTTCACCATTTGTCCTAGGGTTCTGTCTCTCCGGTATTTTTTGTTTTTTTTTTACTTAAAATTTTTTTTCTTAATAATTATTTTTTATTTTAATTATTTTATTTTAATTTATCTTCTTTCTTTCTTTCTTTCCTTCTATTTTGTCTCCCTTTTATTCTGAGCCGTGTGAATGAAAGGCTCTTGGTGCTCCAGCCAGGCATCAGGGCTTTGCCTCTGAGGTGGGAGAGCCAAGCTCAGGATGCTGGTCCACCAGAGACCTCCCAGCTCCATGTAATATCAAATGGCAAAAATCTCCCAGAGATCTCCATCTCAACACCAACACCCAGCTTCACTCAACGACCAGCAAGCTCCAATGCTGGACACCCCATGCCAAACAACTAGCAAGACAGGAACACAGCCCCATCCATTAGCAGAGAGGCTGCCTAAAATCATAATAAGTCCACAGACACCCCAAAACACACCACCAGACTTGGCCCTGCCCACCAGAAAGACAAGATCCAGCCTTATCCACCAGAACACAGGCACTAGTCCCCTCCACCAGGAAGCCTACACAATCCACTGAACCAACCTTAGCCACTGGGGACAGACACCAAAAACAATGGGAACTATGAACCTGCAGTCTGCAAAAAGAAGACCCCAAACACAGTAAGATAAGCAAAATGAGAAGACACAAAAACACACAGCAGATGAAGGAGCAAGATAAAAACCCACCAGACATAACAAATGAAGAGGAAATAGGCAGTCTACCTGAAAAAGAATTCAGAATGATAGTAAAGATGATCCAACATCTTGGAAATAGAATGCAGAAAATACAAGAAATGTTTAACAAGGACCTAGAAGAACTAAAGAGCAAACAAACAATGATAAACAACACAATAAATGAAATTAAAATTTCTCTAGAAGGGATCAATAGCAGAATAACTGAGGCAGAAGAACGGATAAGTGACCTGGAAGACAGAATGGTGGAAATCACTGCCATGGAACAGAATAAAGAAAAAAGAATGAAAAGAACTGAGGACAGTCTCAGAGACCTCTGGAACATTAAATGCACCAACATTCGAATTATAGGGGTCCCAGAAGAAGAGAAAAAGAAAGGGACTCAGAAAATATTTGGAGAGATTATAGTTGAAAACTTCCCTAATATGGGAAAGGAAATAGTTAATCAAGTCCAAGAAGCACAGAGAGTCCCATGCAGGATAAATCCAAGGAGAAACACACCAGGACACATATTAATCAAACTATCAAAAATTAAATACAAAGAGGGCTTCCATGGTGGCGCAGTGGTTGAGAGTCCGCCTGCCGATGCAGGGAACACGGGTTCGTGCCCCAGTCCGGGAAGATCCCACATGCCGTGGAGCGGCTGGGCCCGTGAGCCATGGCCGCTGAGCCTGCGCGTCCAGAGCCTGCGCTCAGCAACAGGAGAGGCCACAGCAGTGAGAGGCCCGCGTACCACAAAAATTCAATAAATAAATAAATACAAAGAAAAAATATTAAAAGCAGCAAGGGAAAAACAACAAATAACACACAAGGGAATCCCCATAAGGTTAACAGCTGACCTTTCAGCAGAAACTCTGTAAGCCAGAAGGGAGTGACAGGACATATTTAAAGTGATGAAGGAGAAAAACCTGCAACCAAGGTTACTCTACCCAGCAAGGATCTCATTCAGATTTGATAGAGAAATTAAAACCTTTACAAACAAGCAAAAGCTAAGAGAACTCATCACCACCACACCAGCTTTACAACAAATGCTAAAGGAACTTCTCTAGGCAGGAAACACAAGAAAAGGGAAAGACCTACAATAACAAACCCAAAACAATTAAGAAAATGGGAATAGGAACATACATATCAATAATTACCTTAAATATAAATGGATTAAATGCTCCAACCAAAAGACACAGACTGGCTAAATGGATACAAAAACAAGACCTGTATATATGCTGTCTACAAGAGACCCACTTCAGACCTAGGGACACATCCAGACTGAAAATGAGGGGATGGAAAAAGATATTCCATGCAAATGGAAATCAAAAGAAAGCTGGAGTAGCAATTCTCATATCAGACAGAGTAGACTTTAAAATAAAGACTATTACAAGAGACAAAGAAGGACACTACATAGTGATCAAGGGATCAATCCAAGAAGATACAACAATTGTAAGTATTTATGCACCCAACGTAGGAGCACCTCAATACGTAAGGCAAATACTAACAGCCATAAAAGGGGAAATCAACAGAACACAATCATAGTAGGGGACTTTAACACCCCACTTTCACCAATGGACATCATCCAAAGTGAAAATAAGTAAGGAAACACAAGCTTTAAATGATGCATTAAACAAGATGGACTTAACTGATATTTATAGGACATTCCATCCAAAAATAACAGAATACACATTGTTCTCAAGTGCTCCTGGAACATTCTCCAGGATAGATCATATTTTGGGTCACAAATCAAGCCTTGGTAAATTTAAGAAAATTGAAATCGTATCAAGTGTCTTTTCCGACTACAACGCTATGAGATTAGATATCAATTACAGGTAAAAATCTGTAAAAAATACAAACATATGGAGGCTAAACAATACACTACTTAATAACCAAGAGATCACTGAAGAAATCAAAGAGGAAATCAAAAAATACCTAGAAACAATGACAATGAAAACATGATAACCCAAAACCTATGGGATGCAGCAAAAGCAGTTCTTAGAGGGAAGTTTATAGCAATACAATCCTACCTTAAGAAACAAGAAACAACTCAAATAAACAACCTAACCTTACACCTAAAGCAATTAGAGAAAGAAGAGCAAAAAAACACCAAAGTTAGCAGAAGGAAAGAAATCATAAAGATCAGATCAGAAATAAATGAAAAAGACATGAAAGAAATGATAGCAAAGATCAATAAAACTAAAAGCTGGTTCTTTGAGAAGATAAAGAAAATGGATAAACCATTAGCCAAACTCATCAAGAAAAAAAAGGGAGAAGACTCAAATCAATAGAATTAGAAATGAAAAAGGAGAAGTAACAACTGACACTGCAGAAATACAAAGGATCATGAGAGATTACTACAAGCAATTCTATGCCAATAAAATGGACAACCTGGAAGAAATGGACAAATTCTTAGAAATGCACAACCTTCTGAGACTGAACCAGGAAGAAACAGAAAATATGAACAGACCAATCACAATCACTGAAATTGAAACTGTGATTTAAAATATTTCAACAAACAAAAGCCCAGGACCAGATGGCTTCACAGGCAAATTCTATCAAACATTTAGAGAAGAGCTAATACCTATCCTTCTCAAGCTCTTCCAATATATAGCAGAGGGAGGAACGCTCCCAAACTCATTCTACGAGGCCACCATCCCCCTGATACCAAAACCAGACAAAGATGTCACAAAGAAAGAAAACTACAGGCCAATATTACTGATGAACTTAGATGCAAAAATCCTCAATGAAATACTAGCAAACCGAATCCAACAGCACATTAAAAGGATCATACACCATGATCACGTGGGGTTTATCCCAGGAATGCAAGGATTCTTCATTATACACAAATCAATCAATGTGATACACCATATTAACAAACTGAAGGAGAAAAACCATATGATCATCTCAATTGATGCAGAGAAAGGTTTTGACAAAATTCAACACCCATTTATTTTAAAAACCCGGCAGAAAGTAGGCATAGAGGGAACTTTCCTCAGTATAATAAAGGCCATATATGACAAACCCACAGCCAACGTCATCCTCAATGGTGAAAAACTGAAACCATTTCCACTAAGATCAGGAACAAGACAAGGTTGCCCACTCTCACCACTCTTATTCAACATAGTTTTGGAAGTTTTAGCCACAGCAATCACAGAAGAAAAGGAAATAAAAGGAGTCCAAATCAGAAAAGAAGAAGTAAAGCTGTCACTGTTTGCAGACGACATGATACTATACATAGAGAATCCTGAAGATGCCACCAGAAAACTACTAGAGCTAATCAAGGAATTTGGTAAAGTAGCAGGATACAAATTAATGCACAGAAATCTCTAGCACTCCTACACACTAATGATGAAAAATCTGAAAGTGAAATTAAGAAAACACTCCCATTTACCACTGCGACAAAAAGAATAAAATATCTAGGAATAAACCTACCGAAGGAGACAAAATACCTGTATGCAGAAAACTATAAGACACTGATGAAAGAAATTAAAGAGGATACAAATAGATAGAGAGATATACCATGTTCTTGGATTGGAAGAATCAACATTGTGAAAATGACTCTACTACCCAAAGCAATCTACAGGTTCAATGCAATCCCTATCAAGCTACCACTGGCATTTTTCAGAGAACTAGAGCAAAAAATTTCACAATGTGTATGGAAACACAAAAGATCCTGAATAGCCAAAGCAATCTTAACAAAGAAAAACAGAGCCAGAGGAATCAGGCTCCCTGACTACAGACTATACTACAAAGCTACAATAATCAAGACAGTATGGTACTATCACAAAAACAGAAATATAGATCAATAGAACAGGATAGAAAGCCCAGAGATAAACCCACACACATATGGTCACCTTATCTTTGATAAAGGAGGCAAGAATATACAGTGGAGAAAAGACAGCCTCTTCAATAAGTGGTGCTGGGAAAACTGGACAGCTACATGTAGAAGTATGAGATTAGAACACTCCCTAACACCATACACAAAAATAAGCTCAAAATGGATTAAAGACCTAAATGTAAGGCCAGACACTATCAAACTCTTAGAGGAAGACATAGGCAGAACACTCTTTGACATAAATCACAGCAAGATCCTCTTTGACCCACCTCCTAGAGAAATGGAAAGAAAAACAAAAATAAACAAATGGGACCTAATGAAACTTCAAAGCTTTTGCACAGCAAAGGAAACCATAAACAAGACGAAAAGACAACCCTCAGAATAGGAGAAAGTGTTTGCAAATGAAGCAACTGGCAAAGAATTAATCTCCAAAATTTACAAGCAGCTCATGCAGCTCAATATCAAAAAAACAAAAAACCCAATCCAAAAATGGGCAGAAGACCTAAATAGACATTTCTCCAAAGAAGATATACAGATTGCCAACAAACACATGAAAGGATGCTCAACATCACTAATCATTAGAGAAATGCAAGTCAAAACGACAATGAGGTATCACCTCACACCAGTCAGAATGGTCATCATCAAAAAATCTAGAAACAATAAATGCTGGAGAGGGTGTGGAGAAAAGGGAACACTCTTGCACTGTTGGTGGGAATGTAAATTGATACAGCCACTATGGAGAACGGTATGGAGGTTCCTTAAAAAACTACAAATAGAACTACCATATGACCCAGCAATCCCACTACTGGGCTTATACCCTGAGAAAACCATAATTCAAAAAGAGTCGTGTACCAAAATGTTCGTTGCAGCTCTATTTACAATAGCCAGGACATGGAAGCAACCTAAGTGTCCATCAACAGATGAATGGATAAAGAAGATGTGGCACATATATACAATGGAATATTACTCAGCCATAAAAAGAAATGAAATTGAATTATTTGTAGTGAGGTGGATGGACCTAGAGTCTGTTATACAGAGTGAAGTAAGTCAGAAAGAGAAAAACAAACACCGTATGCTAACACATATGTATGGAATCTAAGGAAAAAAAGTGGTCATGAAGAGCCTAGGGGCAAGATGGGAATAAAGACACAGACCTACTAGAGAATGGACTTGAGGATATGGGTAGGAGGAAGAGTAATCTGTGACAAAGTGAGAGAGTGGCATGGACATATATACACTACCTAACGTAAAATAGCTAGCTAGTGGGAAGCAGCCGCATAGCACAGGGAGATCAGCTCGGTGCTTTGTGACCACCTAGAGGGGTGGGATAGGGAGGATGGGAGGGAGGGAGGGAGACGCAAGAGGGAAGAGATATGGGAACATATGTATATGTGTAACTGATTCACTTTGTTATAAAGCAGAAACTAACACACCATTGTAAAGCAATTATACTCCAATAACGATGTTAAAAAAAAAGAAATTATACATAACAGAGATAAACATAATTGAAAAATAATTCAGATATTTACTATTATTGTCAATACTGACGTAATAAAACCTATCTCTGTATTTTTCCATGCAACATCTTTTAAGTTGTATGCAATTTTAGCGTTGTCAACCTCTCAATCGGTATCTTGTTCTCTGTAGAGCACTGTGCCTTGGGATGAGAACACATCAGTGAGCAAGGCAGATGTGGGTCTGCCCTCCAAGAGCTTACATACACTATCACCTGATGCTCAGACAACTTGAGGAGCGTCAAAGTATTTCTTAGTAAGATAGCAGTATACCCAACACTAGAATCCAAATCTCTCAATCCCATCTAATGTCCTGTCAAAGATACCATTGCTATTTACCAGCTAGTAGTCCGTCAACCCCTGGCCAATGCCATCTGTACCCCAGTCCTCTCCATTCTAACTCCAAGCCCAGATACCCATTCTTTTCACATTTCCACCACCTAGTACATCTCACCATGAAATGTGTCTCCACCACTGTAATAGCCTCTTAACTGTTTATCATCTAAATTACCCTCACTCATAGATACATTTTCCTACATTGCAGCCTGAGGAATCTTTCCAAAAAGCACAGTCTTATTATGTCACATACCCATCACTCATTTCCATGACTTAAACAATGCAGAGCCTACACATTGCTCCTAAAATAGAGACCAAACTTTTTCATGCACTCGACAAGGTCCTCTCTCTCTCCCAGGTTGCCTCACAGGATGTTTCCTCCCCCATCCACACTCCAGCCACGCTGGCCTTCCAGCAGTTTCTCCTCAGAGATGGGACACAGGCTTTAATCTCTTCCATTCCTTCCTTCAACTTTTTAACTAATTCTCCTTTGTTAGGTGACATCCAATCATTACTTCCTTAGGGAAGCCTTCCCTGATCTCCTAGACAAAATCAAATTTCACAACATTCATTTATCACAGTTTTAATTTTATATACGTATGTGTGATTATTAATATCTGTGGCCCTTACAAGCTATAGTGTGTTTGAATGTGGATATGTCCCGGGTAGCCAGAATGTTGCCTGGCGTATAATAGGAATTCAATGATTTTAATCAAATTAAAAAGACAGTCTCAAGTTATCCTCACTGTTATGTCCCATTGCCCAATACTTAGTACAAAATAGATAAATAGTTGTTAAGTAAATAACTAAATTTGACAAATATTTGTTAAGTACATGTTGTGTGACACCCTTATAGGAACAAAAAAACAAAAAACCATGTCTCCTGCCCATATACATTTATAGATATAGAAAATAACTCTAAAACATTTTATATGAAAATAAAAACATTGTAAAAAAATCTGTGTGGCATGAATCCATTATGTTTTAGAGGTCCCAATATCTCTGAGGTATGCCTGTACAAATTATGTTTATTAGAGTTCTACAAAAATAAAGTGACACAGAAAAATAAAGGCAAATAATTATCTAAATAAACTCCATGTCAAAAAAATAAAATTCAAGCAAAAAGCAATAAAAGGGAACAAGAAGAATATTTTTTGTTGAGAAAAAGTCCACTGAAAATATATAGCAATCATGAATTTGACTATAATTTACAACATACCTCAAAAAAAATGAAACAAAAATTAAGAGAATCACAAGGAGAAATTGACACCATAGTAGTGAGAAATTTTTAGCTTAACTTTCAAACTGATACATCAAGGGGACAAAAATGACAGAGAAGATTTGAGTAACAACTTCAACAAACAAACATACGCAGAAATAGATCAATGCCAAAGAACTGATATCACATACGCCATCATCTCTAACCATAAAGCAGTAAAACTGGGAATTAAATTCTAAAATATAGCTTCCCCTGCCCCCCAAATTGTATGAATACAAAAAAAAAACACTTCTAAATAATTTACTAGCTACAAAAAAAGTATAAATTTTAGAACACTAAAATAGTACATAGTGAAAATTGTGTAATAATGGATGAAGAAATATTTAGAAGGAAGTTTATACTTTTAAATTCCAATATTAGAACATATTGATAATTGAAAATAAGTGAGCTAAGCATTCAACTCAAGAAGGGAGAAAATAATTAAGTAAATGCAACAGAAAAGAAAGAAGAAAGGAAAAGTAAAGCAAAAATTTTATTAAATGGAAAATACACGAACATACACAAATATGTACCCAAAACATTAGATAAGAGCAACATAACAGAAATCTAGATATGTGGAAAAAATAGAAGAGACAAACAGCTGGGAAGACTAATCATGACAAACAATAATACCAGGAATGGAATAAAGGATATAACCTCAGACAGATTTAATATTTTCATTCAAAGTGGGATACAATGAATAAAACATGTCAATAAATATGAAGACAGCTAAAATTGATAATTGTCTTGGAAATTTTAAAAATTCAAAAATTAGATCAAGAAAAAATTAAAACCTCAAATAGCTCGAAAAGGATTAAAGAAAAATGTGCCTCCAAGAAAGTCACCATTGGTTATTCTCACTTCCTCAAGGACTTCCTTCTACAGAAGAATTAATCCTACTGTGTGGTTTGTTGTACTGGGGGCAGGAATGGTTGCTCTGTCCCTGATAGGAGGGTAACATACTAACTTCTTCAACATGCACCACGTGTCCACAATAAATCTGCAGGGCCAAAACCAGATTTTTGTTGCTGCTTCATTTTCACTGAAGAATGGAGAGAAGTCATGTTTGTTTGTTTTTTATAACTTACATGATGAAAATTATTTTCTAAATGATCCCCTGCTGAATAATAAAGGCAGAATCATTCTGGAAAGTATACTAGTTTCAAACTGATCTGTAAATATTGCGAACGTAAACATATCTACTTGTAGGTATTAACTTTCTTACCTGTGGGCCAGATGCTACAAATAAAACAGTAGGGACGGGCACCATGTCCATTCTGTCCCAACAAAGCACAGATCATTCTTCAATCAACAAGTCACTGTGCTTTCAAAATAGCTTTCCCCTTTCTCTTCCGAAAGAGAAAACTGGTAGCATTTCTTCCAGTTAATTCCCTCTTCTCCTCTTTTTAATTGGAAAGAGGATTTCAGGTAATTCATAACAAAAATGTGATCTCCGTAAAAGCAGAAACCTTGGGCAATTGTTAAACAGTGTGGGTTTTTTGAACAGTTAATACTATTTTCATCCTCATAAAATTCCAACTCTGTCAAACAAGGAAGGTGGCATAAGCCAAGAAATACATATCCGACCACTTTTACTTTTATGATTTGGGAAACCATTAAATAACTGAAAAAAAATGGAAATGCAGCCAAGTAGGAGAGAAAATGGGACTCTGTGTCTTTAATAAGCTAGGGAGAAAAATAAAACCCAATCATTCCAAATGTATTGCTTTCATCATCTGGTTTCATTCTATTAATGACCTTTAACATCTGCAAAAATATTGTGAAAAGCTAATTTTGTTTGTACTGAGGTGGTGCAGAACGGTTTCTGGCTGTCACTCTAGGATGTGCTATAAAATAAAATTGTCTTTCTGGGAGTCTGACAAAAACCTACTGTACAGATCCAGTGTATTTACAACATCTGGGAATGAAAAGAAAACAGAATTTTACAACATGCCAACATGCAAAAAATGAATAGTACTTATACATTTTTGTGCGCGTGTTAGCAATACCACATACAGATATCTCCCAAGATTAAAGATTTTTTAATATTTTATGGCATTCAACAAAAATTCTAAGCATCAAAACTATTTCTCAATAAATGTTAGTGCTGTGAAAATTCGAGAAAGCGTTGTTCAACATAGTATGTTTTGATTTACTGCTGGAGCTCTTTAGAAAGGTGGAATGGCCTCATTTCCTCATTTTGACAAGCCTTATGTTTCTATTAATTAAACAGAAATCTTGGAAAAGAGGTAGTGTCATCAGGGTTAATGTATTGACTTTACATCCTTAGAGGCCGAGGTTAAATATACACCAAGTAGCCATCAAAAAGAATAAATCTACTCACGCTGGCCTTGTCCTTAAATTCACTCATTCTCAACTGCACAATCCAACTTTGTGAATGATTTGTGCACTCTGCATAAAGTGTCTAGGCCTGAGGAATGCAGGACTTTCATGGTTCAGGAGTTTGAGGAGCATCACAGGGCCGGCTCAGGGATCATAGAACAGATCTCAAAGCTGGAAGAGGCCTTGCAGCCATCCAACCAAGGTTCCCCATCTGATAATTAAGTCCTCCTGACAATACACATGCCATGAGGCCAAATACTGACGCTTGAAAACTTCCAATAAAAGGGAATTCACTACTTTCTAAGTCAGCATGCTATTTTGAGAAAGGTTGGCTTTCAGAAAGTTTTCAAAATATTGAACTGAGACATTTCTTCTTGAAAGTCCCCCTTGGGACCACAGAGAATTCTCTTCTACATCATCATCCTTCGTATATTTGAAAACAGGCAAAATTTGTCTAGTTGCATAACACGTGGCTTATGGTATGACTTAAGCTTCACTCATTATCAGAGTTTCCAGTTGTTTATCCATAGATAGCAAGGATGAGGTTGGGCAGACAGATAGATGATAGATAGACAGGTATACTTCTGCAGACATCTTGAAAAATGATCGACAAATTACAAAAGACTATCACACTTTCCTTGTCTGGACATCAAGATTTTGGTAACAAACAGTGTCACTCAGCAGACACATCACACTGTTTACCCATCCTGAGTTTACCAGCTTAGCCAAAATTGCTAAGCCTTTCACAACAGTTCCTGCTAAGCATCTCTCCCGAATTTGCAAGGATTTTTTTCAGGACCTAGCCCAAAACTTCACATCATGTGTTTGAAGTTTGATATTATTCCATTTGACTTATAATTTTGATATGTTTCATCTTGGACAGACCTACAAGGAAAGATACTCAGCCATTCTAGACAGTCATTCATCTAAATCATCCAGCACACTGTCAAAACCACCCAAAGGCTGGGTAAGGAAACCACACTTTCCCATTTGTACTTAAATAAGAGTTTTACCCCCTTGTCTTTAGCCAGTTGTACCTTGGCCTCCTAACTGTAGTCATAATGCAGGAAGTTTCAAACTTCCATTGAATGGTGCCAAATAAATGCCAAATGATGGGATAGAATTCTCTACATGGGTGGGGAGAGGCAGTGATCTACAAGCAATCTTCGAGTCAGTTGACATGGTTTCAAGATGGATAAAGTTATATTTTAACCCTTCCTTTCTGGTTGACTATTCTCACCCCACTCATGTTATCAAATCCCAACTCTTTTGCAAGAGCAAAATGAATACACTTCAGAGTGATGTATTTTCTTTTCATCTCCAAATATGTACCATTTCATAATGGGCCATCTGTCATTTTGTGATTCCATGCAGGCAACAATGCCCTAAAGTTTTGTTGTCATGGCAACCACACCAAAGTCTCCAAAGCAAACTCTGAAGTCATTCCTCGTCTCAGACTATATGCAACATGGTGTGGGAGTACGGGCTAAAATTTCAGAAAATTTAAGTTCCTAGTATTTGTTACCTGTCTACAATTAATGTTTAATCTAGTATACCTCAAATTTTAATGAAATAGATTTATTTGAAAGAAGGAGAAGCAAAACTGTCTTCTGCAGCTGTGATCTATTTTGTTTTAGGTTACTTTTGTTGGAGAGAAGTTGTCTTGCTTTGAATTCTGGAGAGATATTCCCATGTAGCAATCAAATCCTCCTTTTCACTTTGCTGAAGGCCAATTTTAGAGGAGGCAAGAAAAAAAATTCATCTCATTGTTCATATTCTTGTCTCCTATCTCATAGTATTCCAGTGCATCTGTGCCACATTATAGCAGGATAAAGGAACCAAGAGTGTATTCTGTGAAGAAGGAGAAAAAAAAGCAGTTTTTAATCTTGACTGACTTTCTTTCTTTTCCTCAGCGACTATCTCTTACTTATCTTTAACTTCTTTCCTGACCCACAGGCATGGAAATGATTCATTTTCTTTCCCTTTTATTTGCAATCTTTAACAGCTTCCACAGAAGGCATGTCCACATGGCACTGAGTGATATTGTTTCGTAGGGAAGTAAGACACATCTTTTCACTCTCCTACTGCTTAATGTCTTTCAAGCACTATACAATTTTTCATTCTTTTATTTTTTTTAAATTAAGAAAGTGAGATTTAATCAGTTTCAGTTTCTTAATCAGGAAACAACGCCAGTCACCAGAGGAGGAGGAGGAAAGGAAACACACTGTGAAGACATTAGTCAGGGCCATTGCAAAAATCTGGACAAGGGGTAGAAGAAGAGGCAGTAGGAATGAAGAGGAAGATCTGACCCACAGAAAATATCTTAGGGTGTCCACTCGTTCAGTCAACAATATGGTAGGCACTGTCCAGTTTGCTATACGAGAAGGAAGGCAAGAATGGGTAGATATGATCCCCAATCTGTGGGTGTAGGAAATAGGCAGGAATAAAACTGATACAACTATTTGATAGGGTAATTTAGCAATATATATTTTTTGAAGTATAAATATTTTAATTTCATTTGTATTATACATATAATACACACTCATTATGCACAATATTGAAAAAGAAAGAAAACATATTTTTTTAAATTCTCATTGTCTCACTACCCAAAGATAATCATTCTTAAATTTTGGCATACATTCTTCTAGCTTTTCCCAGCTATGTAACATGGCTGTTTACATATTTAAATATATATACACTTGTATATATACTATATATATTTATACATGAACAGCTATGAAAAAGTATGGAAGTGCCAATTAAAATCCTTTGTCCAAAAAAATGTATGTATTTACTTATAAGTTTACATATAAATATATATTATATATATTTATATAAATATTTTATATATGTAACCAAAAATATGGGATATATATATTTAAATATATAGATTGTCTCCCTTAATATGATGGCATAAGCATTTTTTTGTTTTTTGTTTTGTTTTGTTTTTTGTTTTTTTGTTTTGTTTTTTTTTGTGGTACGCGGGCCTCTAACTGTTGTGGCCTCTCCCATTGCGGAGCACAGGCTCCGGACGCGCAGGCTCAGTGGCCATGGCTCACGGGCCCAGCCCATCCGCAGCATGTGGGATCTTCCCAGACCGGGGCACGAACCCGTGTCCCCTGCATCGGCAGGCGGACTCTCAATCACTGCGCCACCAGGGAAGCCCCATAAGCATTTTTTACATTAGCACAAGTAACCTATGATCGGCATTTTAAAGACTGTGTAATCATTCATAATGTGGTTACACTCTAATTTCAATAAAACAGATGCTAAACATTAAAGAAACGGTATCTACTAGCTTTTCCACTTTTGAATAATTTCTTTAAAATATATTCACCAAGTAGAATTAATATTTCTAGCATATAAAAAATTGTATCAGAAGCAATGGGTAACAATTTACATTTCACACCAGCTATTTATGAGACTTTCTGGCATTTTTTGTTTTGTGGTCCTGTGGCTGATGTATGATTTACTGAGTATTAGAACCACAAACCCAACTAAATCCTTCTGGGGTCTTCTGGGGTCTGCACTTCCTCATACTCTTTGTCATCAGTCACGTATACCTTAATTTTGTTCCCTCCTAACACTTTTTTCAGTCAGCTCACTTAAAGAATAGAATAATCCTGGGCTTCCCTGGCGGCGCAGTGGTTGAGAGTCCGCGTGCTGATGCAGGGGACACGGGTTCGTGCCCTGGTCCGGGAAGATCCCACATGCCGCGGAGCGGCTGGGCCCGTGAGCCATGGCCGCTGAGCCTGCGCGTCCGGAGCCTGTGCTCCGCAATGGGAGAGGCCACAACAGTGAGAGGCCTGCGTACCGCAAAAAAAAAAAAAAAAAGACTAGAATAATCCTAGTATTTCATCTTCGAGGAGCTTCATAAACATCTTGTGAAAGTTCCTTCAACTGTGGTTGAATAGGGGTGGCTTTTCTGGTGAGAACTGATGGAGTTCTAATATGCTAGGTCCTGTATTATTTTAGACCACTTTAATCTTCATACTTTCAGTGTTCAGCACCCTATCCATTTCCCCTGATGGTCTGATATCACAATACAGGCTTCTTAATAAAGATGTACCCCAGCAGTGAACCTGTGCTTAATAAAATAGAAATGATGTTATGAGCTGAATGTGTTCCCTCCAAATCCATATGCTGAAACCCTAACTCCAGTGTGGCAGTATCTGGATATAGGGTCTATAAGGAGGTAATTAAGGTTAACTAAGGTCATTAGGATGGGGCCCTAATCCAACAGGATTGGTGTCCTTATAAGAAGAGGAGGCACCAAGAGTCCATGCACATGGAATAAAGGTGAGGTAAGGACACAGTAAGAAGACAGCCATCTGAAAACCAAGGAGAAATTCCTCACCAGATACCAGCCCTGCCAGGACCTTGATCTTGGATTTCCAGACTGAGAAAGTAAATTTCTATTTTTAGGTCATTGAATCTGTGGCATTCTGTTTGTTTGTCAGGTTGAGCAGACGAATACAGATGGGTAAGCCTCTGCCCTCAAGGAATTTACAGCCTAGGTGCGAGGAAGACGTTTAACCCACTTTGCTTTAAGACTCATAAAATCAGGCCATACAGTAGCATCCCAACAACGTCCTTTTCCAGAGGAATTTTCTTCTGCAGGGCCTGGCAATCCCATCCTACCTTAAACTCATGCAACTAATTAAGGAAATCTTCAGATTCTGCTATGGTATAAAACATATGCTTGAAAATCTAGTTTTTCTGAATACCATGTAGTATGCTTCCCGCTCCTGCCCAGCCACAGCCACGTGAGTTCCATTCAATTCTCTAACATTTGCTGATATCGCAGTGTAGGAAGTGAGGTTCAGCACCAAGTTCCCTGGGTCTCAGAGACAATAGTAGCCCTCTCCTCTTTTTATGGCTGACTATATGCTTCACTTGTGCCATGAATGCTTCAACAGTCACTTCACTAAAATAGACGGAAAAATATTCTCAGCCCAGTAACATCACAGTCTGCAGTCTAAGACACAAAAACATCTGACATTTGCCTTCAGTATATTTTAGAGATTTTCTTGACACACCCCTATTACTTTTATCAGCTGTTTTCCCAGGTCTTAGGCAAAAACCTTGGGGCTCTGGACTAAAGTTTCCTTTGAGAAAAGCCATACTTAAAATTGCCTCTTCGACCAAGTTTTCCTCCTTGATTTCCACCACACGTAGGTACATTCCTTCCCTTGAACCTCCTAGAACACTCATGAAAAAAGATGCTTGAGGTACGGGGCCCACGTTCTTCTAAATAAGCCTGGTCATATTTGACCCTATAGCATGCACATATGGGGTCCTGCTCCAGGACACCCACAGTATGAAGCATACACACACATAAGGAAATCTGTGCAGTACAGAAGTGCAATGCATATGTGGTAGTAATGAAAGGAAATGTTTACAAAACGTTTATCATGTATCCTGGCTCCAATGCTCCACCTGCATTTGATCATGTAATACTCACAACTATCCTACACAAACAATATAATCGCTCTGATCTACAAAAGAAAGAAAGGAAGCTAAGACATGTTATACAGCTTGTCCATTCAAACTCACATCTGCTGATTAGAAGCTATGCTCTTAAACCTGCACATTGTGCTTGGCATGCATTAATGAGGATGTATTATGAGAAGAATGAGAAATCGGTATTTCTTAGGGTAATGGTCTGTTGAGGAGGTACAACTTAAAATGGCCCTTAAAGGAGGAGTCGAGTACTAAGGTATGGAGACTTAAGATGGGTATGTAGACTTAGAAAAGATTCAGATTAAAATCTTGAAGAAGAAGGGATTCCAAAGGATTTTCTAAGGGCTATTAAAGGAACCGAGAACTTCACGTTTTGTGAACAGGAAGCTGAGGCAATCATGTTACAATGGTATTCTTTCCTGAAGGGTGCTTCCCCAGAGGGTGAGAAACAACAAAGTTTGTAAGCTTACGCATTCAAAATTTCAAACTTTCATAATGACAAAACAGAGTGATGAAGTAACAAATTGTTTTCCCAAGAAAGATGACTGTGTTGTTTTCAAGGGTTTAAGGGTAATAAACATTCTCTAATCCTCCTGGACAGTTGGAAAAGCTCCTCACTGTGGGGTTATCCAAGCCCATGTTATAGCTCAGCAAGTGGCATCAAGCCTCCTTCTGCCATATAGACATGCTGTCTCTTCAAAGGTAGAGATGTAAAATGGGAAAGTCTGTTCTAAAAGGGTCTGTTTAAAGAATCATGCACCTGAACTCTTCAAATGATGTAAATGGTGTCTTTTGTGTATATATATACATAAGCATGTCTCTATGTTTCATGTTTGTATATCTGTATTTACGTATATGTGTGTGCAATTGAAAAAACCATAAATTACTCTTTTTACTTTCTTTTACATTGACAGCATAGTTTAACAATGATAGAAGCCATGTAGGCGTTAGTCATTGGAAAAAGTATCTCTCTCCTTGGAAATCTATGACTGAGGTATGGAATGATGAGCAATACAAGACACCAGTTAACCCTTATACCTAGCTCTGCCTTCTAAAGGAGAAAAATAAAGGCTGCTGAACACATTCATCTTGCTGCCTCAATTACTTGAAGTGGATAATCAGCTTAACACTGTAAGGATGATGTTGAATATGTGTTGATTTTTCTTTGGTATTGATTGCTGTGCTTTGACATACTGTTCTCTTTATTATGCACCAAGGCACCACCTGGTGCCATTGTCTATCTCAACTACTCACACATCAAGTGATCATTCTTTTTGCGGGTTTTTTCCTTCATTGTATATAGTCACCAATATATATGCCTAGAACTTAAGACATGGCTTCTTGGCTTAAGTAACATAGTTCATATTTTAAAGTATCGTTTGATGAAAACTATACGGTTTGAGAGAGAAATCTTCTCTGAAATCCAATGGCAGATTTTTCTAGAGTGTATTTTTTTCACATTTCTCTCAAGAAAAGTGCTGTTTCACCATTTCAGTGACACTTCAGTCCCCTCACAGGTAAAAGTACAAATGTTAAGTTGTAGGTGCATCATGGCTCACATTATTTGCATAAATGTATGTAAATAACCAAAATGTGTGTATATGTTTATCAAATAACAATTATAATATGAAGTATTATTGTCACAAAGAAGCATATGCTTAAATAAGGCCCTGTGTCTACATATCCACCTGTCTACCTGTATCAGGCAGGCAATATGTGGCCCTAGGTAACTAGTAAAGCTTGTTCCCAGCACTTGGGGCACCTGAGGTCCAGGCATCCCTTCTGCAGCTCTAGCACCTGAATTTCTCATGGAGAGCGCTTCTACAGGCCTTGTAATTGTCCTGGTGAGCAGTGCCCATCAAGTCAAAATCCTGCCACAGCTCTGTCCCAATCAGTTCCCTACCTTCAATGTGTAAGTGCAGGAGCACATCAGCCTTCTGTGTTTCTACAGTTCACATTTTACAAAAGGATCAACTGTGTTGATTGCCCGTAGTCTATCAGTCTGAGAAAGTCCACAGTCCAACTTAGTATTTTTCGGACCATGAGCCAATAAGAGACAAGCCCCTAAGTGTCCTGAAAGCCCCTGAGTATCCTCAACCCTTACTAAACACGAGGGTCCAAAGTTAATCTGTACCTCCTCACTTGCTGTCTAACGTGCTTGGGACTGAGCTTCTAAAGACCACCACGTGCTCAGACCTTCCATCTCTTCCCCAAGGTATACACGCTAATGTGAAGTATACAGGTCCATATCTCTCCTGACGCTTTGTAATTTGCTGTGTTGGCTTCCACCAGCAGCATCGCTGCAGTGCCCTGGCTTAGTACCCAGATGCCACCAGGCTTCCCTTCGGCAGCAACGCCCTTATTCAGTTGACTGATGGTGAGTCCCCGATGCCTCCAGCTCCTCAGCTTACGGCAGATACTCTCACGTGGAAATTAGTCTTTAGCAATTCCTCGACTTGCTAAAGAATGTGGCAACTGCTTCTTCACAGAGAAACCAGAGCCTGCTCTCTCTGGAGATTGCGAACTTTACTTCAAGATTGAAAGAATGTCCAATTTAAAAACAGAAGCTGCAAGGATGAGTTACAGCTCAGAAATATCACTGTGCCTTCTGAACTAGAAGAAATACACTAGCTGTTAATGTATTTATTCTAAATTGAAGATATTTAGGAAGGAACTCTCACTGTTGGTGTATACTGAGTACAGTAATGCACATTACCATGTGCTTTCTTCCAACATGCAGTGTCCTGATGACTGCTCTAAAAGAATAAGTTTTCCCTGCAAAGGAAGAAGCTAGTTTTAAAGAAAAATATTCACACTACACATCCCTTCCCCCAAAACACACATACACACTGTTGTTTCAATTCTCTTAGGAACTGGCCAGGACAATAAGGTTTTGAATTTTAAGTAGGCTAATACTATTACTTCATTGCTTTATGTTTAAGACCAGTATAACCAATGAATTGACTAATTTTCATTTTCATATAAAAAAATTGGGGATGCCTTGGGTGTTTGCAGACATTTATCATTTTTCTTCTCTCAGATAACACAGAAATGGATGTTTTATTTTTTTAATTTTTATTTTATATTGGAGTATAGTTGAAGAAATGGATTTTTTAGTATTCAGGCCTCTTAGTTTCCTCTACATAACTTGTAGGCTTCCAGCCAGCCTATAGCTACTAGACCAGCAATAGGGCAGGGTGAATTTTCATAAAAGGCCCCCATCTTGATCACCAGGACCATGAGACTTTCTGAACTGTTGGTGTTCATTTGGTTCTTGCAGTGGGGCAAGGTGCATTGCAAGAAAAAACATGGGGGCTTCCGTGGCGGCGCAGTGGTTGAGAGTCCACCCGCCGATGCAGGGGACGCGGGTTCGTGCACCGATCCGGGAAGATCCCACATGCCTCGGCGCGGCTGGGCCCGTGAGCCATGGCCGCTGAGCCTGCGCGTCCGGAGGCTGTGCTCCGCAACGGGAGAGGCCACAGCAGTGAGAGGCCCGCGTACCGCAAAAAAAAGAAAAAAAAAAAAAGAAAGAAAAAGAAAAAACATGGAATAGAAGGTAGTGGAAAGGATGTTGCAATGGGCTTTCTCTCCTTTGCCTTCTCTCCATAAAGCATATCATCCTCTTCTCTTTTGCAGAAGTAGGTCTTTGGGTTTCCCTGTAGCTCTGACCTGGTTTCTGCCTGCCCCTTTTCCATCAAATTACCGAGGCACCAAGGCAGAGATTCACTGGGGTTTTGCCCATGGTGTGTGGTGTGTGTTATCACATCAGTGCAGTTAGCTGCAGAGCAGATGCCCAGGATACAAGGAGCCAGAGATTGAGATTTTGTTCTGCTAGAACCTACCATCTATCAAGTCACCTATTATCTGGTTAATATATACTATTCGTGTTCCTGAAACAAAACCGTCTTCAGGGTTTATCACTGACATCTCTCTAACCACTCTTGCTTCCGCCTTCAAATCAATGTCAACCTACAGAGTAAAAATGCACCCAACCCAAAGAAAAGGCTTCTTTCACTTGGCCTTGTAGCATTGATTTATTTCCCCTTTTTGCTCCCCGCCTCCACTTTTCCGCAGCTTCGTTTCTGGTTATGTCTCTTATTCATTGTGCGAACTTGGGCAAATCACTTAATCTCTCTGAGTTTCAGTTTTCAGCTGAGAAAAATGAAGGAAACAGTGCTGGCTTCACAGAGCTGTCATGGGAATCAAATAAGCTTTTTCTATGTGAAAGTACTTTAATGAAGGATATGGAATGTGTAAACACCCCGCACCTCTGGGGCCACTCCCTCAAATGTGTAGGCACCCTTTCTCCTGTTCTACATCAAGATACCCCTGATGAGCCACATCTTTAGTAGAATTCATGGAACCTATATTTTTTCCCCAATAAATGAGCTGTCTGTTAGTCTGTACAATAGGGACCAAGTAGCTATTTTTCCTATGCTCATAATTTTTAAAACTTACTACTTATTTTTATAAAGCAAGCCTCTCTCTCAGAACCAAAATGAACATAACTCAAAAGCAGTTATTATGCTTTACATTTTGGTCCTGCAGTAAACAGAGATCTGGGCTCCATCTTAACTAGCATAAACCTTCACTTGGATTAGTAACAATGCAGTCAGAAGATGTAAAAAAAAAAAATTTAGAGACCAGGAATTGGATGAGGAATATTGTTATTGTGCTTTATAAAATGAAAGAATGCATTTTGGAGAGTAAAGAGTCAAATCCCTCCCCTGCCTGCGTTATCATGCCAGCCCATCGCTCCCTCCTGCTGCTATTAGCTTCTTATAACGTAAAACATTTCTTCATTTCCAGCAGATAATACTTTCAGTGAAAAGGTAATTTTTGAACTCTATTACTTGCATTCTTAGAGAAGAGCACAATGTAGCATTTTGTTCTAATATGCCATAGAAATTGTTTGAGTAGGTACACCACGGAATCAAATACAAAATGTCAAAATGGTTTCCATTAACTATGCCCATTTGCACTGCTTCCGTTAATGGCTATGTTTTTGTTCTTTTCCTTCATCTTTGCATCTATAAGATGAAATGATTCAATTGATGTAACTGAAAAGTACATTGAAAAGGTAGAGAGCAAATTACAAAAGCATCAAGCCACTATTCCACCCACATACTTTATTTTATAATGAAGTTTAATAATGATAGAAACTGTCGCCTGATTTAAACATCAGTCATTTCAGCAATTGTAGTTAATGTGAATATCTTTCTTATACCGAGTAATGTTTTATAAAAACATGGCAAGGATTTTGTATTATATTGAACTGAAATGTCATAATGAAATCTTAACGAGATGCTATTATTGTAATATATATTATGTTAAGAGAAATTTACTTCAACTTGAAAAGATAAGTACTGTTTCCTTCAACATCCTAAGTTCAGATAAAATCATTTTACTTGGAAGAAAGTGGTTTTTTCCTTTCTAGATTTAGCATGAGCACAAATAAACACCCACTATTTATTACAATAGATGTTGTGTCGATGTATCTTGGTGGTAAACACACAACGAAAATATAATGATTTATTTTTCTTTGATGAAATATTAACACTAGGAAGAAATTTGTAGTTCTTATGCAGTATGTGTTTTCGAGCCCCCAAAGTATTTGAGTTGTGCCTATCATCTGTCTTGGCAAAGAAAAGGTCTTCCCGATGGCAAAACCCTAGACCCAAGTCTAAACAACCTCATTTACATGGGAGTAGAGCCCAGGGCAGTGAGAAGCCGGGGCCAGGTGGCCATGCCTGCCAAGTCATTAGCAGCAGCCTTACTGCGTTGCTTCCTGAAAGTATGGGTTCCTGCTGATGACGGCAAAACAAGCAAGGTAACATCAAATGAAATCAGCACCTGAAAACGCTCTCATTTTCCATTGCCCGCCCACTCTTCACCCCACTCACGGCAGCCTCTGCCCACATTAAAAGGGTTTGGCAAATCTCTGAGAGAACTGAGGAACATTTCACAACCTCATACCCACAAGATGAGGGAAGAAGCATGAGTTAAATTTTCACCCGTGAGTATCACGTCCGCTCTTCCCTGGTCTAGTAGAAAGGATGAGATGAGAGGTAGCTGGCTTCCCGTAACACTGTATCTTCCCAGAGTCCACGGCAGCTCAAGACTGACTAGGAGATAAGAGTCACCGGCCACGGGATCCTCGTACTCTGCACACACTTGGGTCAGTGTCACTGCTGTCACCTCACAAAACATTTTTCCTTATTAGTTTTGGTTCCCTGGAGTTCTCTGCGCTTATGTGTGCACTTTCATATTTTAACAGTTTCACAGGTGCTACTGGATGAGCTCATCAGATTCCATGAAACATCCAGAACAATTAGTCTTTACCACCAGATGTCAGTGCAATACCATTCATGTATGGAAAGAGGAGGGGGGAAAAAAAAAATGGGCTTAAGGGACTTTGGATAAGTACTACTCACTAAGACATCCCCTGAAATTAGACAGCATTTCCTTCAAATATTCAATACTGGTACACGTACAATAAAGGGATCTATAGCTATGGCAAAAGAACCCTAGTTTGTTTATCTACTGCTGTGCAATAAACCAACTCAACAAAACTTACTGGCTTAAAAGGATAATGATTTATTTATCACAAGTCTGTGCATAAACTACACTCAAGATAAATTTGTGGGTTTGTCTTCTGCTTCAAGGGATGGAACTGAGGTGTCTCACGTGGTACTCTCAGCTGGGACCATGGCTGGGGCTGGAATTTTCAAGATGGCCTCTCACCCTCCAGGGCCTCTTACCATCTGGCTTATCACTGTTTGAATCTGGCACAAGCTTCCCTACAGCACGGCGACTGGCTTCCAAAAGATAGATTTCCAAGTGGGCAAGACCCATTGTTCAAGTGTTTATCAGGGCTCTGCTTGTATCTCACTTGCTAATGTTCTATTGGCCAAAACAAGTCAAAGGGCCAAGCCACCCGTCAGCGTGAGCTGGATACATGCGAGCGTAACTACCAGGGGGCGGGTTCAGCAACGGGATGGTCTCACCATAGATCCGTAAAACATAACTACCAGGGGGCGGGTTCAGCAACGGGATGGTCTCACCACAGACCCCTAAAAGGATCCTCAGCTCAGCCAGCACAAAGAATCGGAAAACCCCCCGATTCTGAGTTGCATTAGAAATGTCATAAATCCATCTCTTCTTTTTTCGGTAAATCACAGATAAGACAAACGGTGTTGACATGCTTTAAAAATGTCAGGAAGATAGACCATCTGGCTGCCCCCCACGGTGTTCTACTCCTTGACAGAAAGGCACAATTCCTGGCTCTGCCTTTAGGATTGCAGAGCCCCAAACTCAACTTTTAAGGACATCCATTATTGATCAAGCTAAAAGGGAACACTAGGGCTAAGTAAACATACAAAAGACAACATTGTCAACCAGATGTAATTTCAATAGTTTACAAAGTTTACCTGGCTTACGAATGGAGGCTATTTGCAAACCCAATCCCGGTAGATAAATTTCCCCCAGGAAAACAAATTATATAAAAGCAGAGATTGTTTTATGAACACAAATTTTGAACAAGGGAAGCTGGAAAGTCTCACAGGACATTTCCATTAAGGCTGATAAATTGTCTTTCTCTGCTCTAAAACAACTCTATTTTAAGAACTGACTCAGTTCCGCTGAATTACAGCAACATTGCCTCTTAATAAGACTAGAAAAACACCCATGTAACATTATTTTCACTAGCAAGGATTATGAACAGGATGAAAGTCAAAACTTTTTCTCAACATTCCATGTTACATGAAGCCAATAATTTTTTCATCCAAGATAATATTCATATTTATTATGCATGACCCAGAAAGCATTGTTGACACATAATTGATTTAGTAATGAGTGTATTTCCATTTTTAATCTGATAATCCCCCTAGCTAACAGGTTGCCGTAGCCAAATGATGCTTGTATAGTTTAGTTAACATCTGCCAATGATTGAACCTAAGCACGATATCCATCAACAGCTCCAAATTTGCTTCCCAGCATCAAGATTAAACTAAACCAGTAACACTGCACCCTCTAAGACAGTCTATTAAATTCATTTATATATAAAGTTTATACACTCTACAAGTGTAACTGATAAACACTGCCATTATTCCTGACCTTCCAGTGAATTAAAAACAGAATTGCGGAAGACACATTTACTGAAACTCTTCTGTAAGAGTTCGTGTTTTCGTTTGGGCATTAATATGACATATACATAGTCTGAGAAGTGGAATATGTGAATTTTATAGATAGCATTTCTTTATATGAATCCAGTAGGTCAAACTCTCAAAATCCACTTTCATTAGAGGAATGCAATTTTTCTGCGATAATTGTTCTTCCTCCCATGGCAAAGTATTCTTCAATATATTAAGCCTGGGATTAATTAGAGAGGATGAGGATGGAGAAATATTCCGCCATATGTATTCAAATATATATATACAGGGCTTCCCTGGTGGCGTAGTGGTTGACAGTCCGCCTGCCGATGCAGGGGACGCAGGTTCATGCCCCGGTCCAGGAGGATCCCACGTGCCGCGGAGCGGCTGGGCCCGTGAGCCATGGCCGCTGGCCTGAGCGTCCGGAGCCTGTGCTCCACAATGGGAGGGCCACAACAGTGAGAGGCCCACATACCGCAAAAAAAAAAAATATATATATATATATATATGTATATATATATATATATATATACACACATATATGTATGAATATAGAAATATTCAACCATATCATATGTAAAAGAGCTTTGCCTCTTTAAATATTAAATCTCTCATGTGTCAATATTAAAATGCCATTTCTCAAAGCATTGCTATACAAGGCTCTCACAAGAAATGTATTTTTATGAGCATTTACTGAATATTTATGTTGACAGCAGTAAGTGGCTCTCCATTTGGACTCACACTGACTATTTTAGGCACCCAATTCTTGATCTCACAACTCACAACGAAACATCTCACAGTTGAATAGTCTGCCATCACCTCAAGCTCAACATGTGGGGTTGGAATTAATCAGCAATGTTCCTGATGTGCTCTGAGAAATGCCAGGGGCTTCTCAGAGCCAGCTAAGAAGCCGCAGAGTTAAGAAGGAACCATGTAGAACTCAAGACTCTGCCAACTCCTTTCAAGCAGAGAAATTCGGTTTATATAATGGTTTCCCCTTAAAACCTTATCAATTTTGACAGAGGGGAATAAATGTTGAGCACGTTGTAAGTGCTCGATTAACATTTATCCTTTCTTCCCTTTCCTCCTCACCCCATCCCAGGATCTGGTATAACTTGCCAAACTCTCCTATTTCTATCAACATTAATATTTTTTCCCTAGTCTTACAGTCTTGAGACCTTGAATTCCTGCTCGGCTCTTCTTCCTTTACTCCCAATAGCCAATCTTTACTACTTCCCATTGGTGATCTTTCATATGTCTCAAATACACCGCTATTTCACCATTTCCTTTAATATCACGTTCTAATCTTCTTGTGCTGGGAGGCCTGCAACAGCCTGAGATCTGAACTGCCTGCCCTTCATCTCTTAGTTCCATCTGGACAACGTTGCCAACTTCTGTGGCTCTCCTTCTCCGAGATTCTTTCAGACTAGTCTACCGCAAAGACTTGCAAGGCTGCCTATGTGCACTTTTTAATGTAAAGTAACTTTTTCAAAACTCTAAAGCCACGCTTACTTCAATGCTGTCGGGAAACTAACTTTTGTAGGGGACCTACTGGGAGCTAAAGAACCAGGGAAGTGACCAGAAGTTATGGCTGCTCTGTGTTCAAATGTTCAATGCATAGTTTAGTAGGGATTCCTTAAAGAATTTTCTAAGATATTTCCCTCAGGAGATCTTCCTTTAAAAAAGAAAGGAAAAGAGACAGAAGCCATCATTTGTCAAATAAATTTGATAAGCCCACATAATCTATTATGCTCTGAGTGTAAAAATAGATATGAACATATTAAAGTCTCTCATAAGCACTACAGTTAAGAAACCCACTTAGCTTTTTTTAACCTACTATTCCACAAAGTTATATGAAGACTAAATCTCTCCTTTTTTGTTTGTTTTTATCTTATTTTGAGCAACATTATTAAAATCCTGCAGAATTTGTGTTCTAAGAAAGCTCAGTAAACACTGCCTGAGTAAGCATTATGGTGAATACAAATATTCAGTATGTTAAAGAATAATTACTGTATTACTACCACTCATAACTGGTAGATTAAGTCCAAAGTTCTTATACCATAATTTAAGATCCTTGACTATTTACTGCTATCTTATGCCCTTTTTATACCGATGACAGTGAAAGCCACCGGTTAAGTTCTGAAGTTCAAATCCTAGCTCTGCCACAAGAATGAGCTCCTGATCAAATTGCTCACTGTCTCTGCCTCAGTTTCCTCATTTGTAGAACATGAATAATAACAGTACCTACATTTCCTGGGTGAGGAGAATTCTGGACTCAAGCACAGACCTACTGAATCTAATACTCTGGGGAAACTACCTGCATTTTAATCTCCCCCAATGAATCTCATGTAAGTGAAGTTAGAAACACTGATCTAGAAGGAATAAAGGATAGTTAGTATATAAAAGAGGAACATCACTGCTACTTCCAAGTGTTAGTTGGGGTAGTTTGCAAAGTAAGAGGATACCTGTTTTGTCTATGCCCAAAAGACAGAACTAAGATCTTGGTAAATGTAAGAAGAGGTAAATTTTAGTATAAAGAGGGACTTTCCAACAGTAATGGTCGTGCAAAATTGTGTAGGCTTCTCTGAGAAACAGACATCTGCTCCTTGTGCCTGGGGTTATTTATTTAGTTGGAGACTTTGCCAGGATATTTTAGAAGGCATTCAAGCATCTCTTGGGGTTCTCAGACTATATGAATTCTAAGTTTACCCTCCAACCTTAGCTGCTATGATTCTGGACATTCTATCACACGTGGAAGCAGAAAATAAGTAACATTCATGCCCAAATGCACTTGATCCTTCCTCATTTTCGCTCTTAATACGTTTGTTCAAAGAAGAGCTTTCTTCAAAGATTTTGGTATTGGGAGTGTTCTTTGGAAGATAGCTTCAAATATTCTCAGCTCAGGACATTAAATCACGTGGGCTAAAAATGCTCTAGAAGCATATATAGATTCATAGATTCACGTCTTAAAAACACACACACACACACACACACACGGGAAGCTCTCTCCCAGGGGACAGAACCTATTAGGACACCGTGGGATATAATTTAGGAACTTCTGTGGGTGCCCATGTCCACCAGCAACCATTCCTTGAAGAGATAAACCAAGCCCACAGAACTCTTGTAACTAATCCTTGAATCTTGAAGGAACCATTCTGCTTTTACTCACAGCTACTGCTGTGAGTCCCATAAAACATCACCTTGGTTATGAGACCAGAATCTATATATAAAGACTGAAAACACAGCCTAAACAGGCGTAAAATCCAAATCGTTTCCATGCCACCGTAGCAAGTATCAAAAAAAAAAAAAAATAGCCACACCCTTTTATAATATAGATTTGTGGAATGAAGAAAACTCTGCTATTATTAATGGTATCCTTTCAGAAAGGACACATTTATAAATGAATGGTTCTGTAATAATCCAATGGCACCTTCATTAATCTCCCCAATGGACTCTGTAACACATCTGATGAGAAATGTGTTTACTCCTTCAGGATTAAAAATAGAAAAATACAATAGGACAAGTTCATTGGCAGGTTCAGGTGGCCACTTAGTTTATAATAGAATCAGGAAATGAAAGTGCCCTGTGGTTCGGTAAAAAACTCCACTAGAACCCATTTTTAGCTAACACAAGCAAAGCATGTTAGTGAGTTTCCTCAGTTGTCAGCATTAAAAAAAAAAAAAATTAACTGTATACCTCCTTTCAATCGGCTAAATATTTATTCAAATCTTCAGCTTGTTATTTCTTCATTAACAAGGTTTCCCCTGCTGCTCAGCAGAATATGTGAGGAACTTTGCAAATGTCAGAAGCACTCAAGTTGAATCAACCAGGGGAAGTGATAAAAAGGTTCATAATCAAGTGGAACTACAATAGTGGCACATTTCAAGCTGGGAAATAATAGATCAATACACAAGGCTCTTTCCTATGGGATAATACTGCTATTTGTTCTCATTTTGTGATTTGTTTTTTCTCATCAAATCACAAGTACAATGCATTTCTCTGTTAACCTTCAATTTGTAAATGATCATTTGCCTTCTAATTCTCAGAACACCACAACAGAGAAAAGAGGGTGTAATTTTGAAAGGAAAGCTGAGTCTTAGGAACAAAGGAGAGCAAAATAACATAAGCAAAGCATGTGAGGGAAAAAATAGTGCTCTAGGAGCTCCTGGTTAGTGTGTGACTATCTCCTTCGAACAGGTAAATCAAGCCTAACGATGAAGAGTTTCTGAAACATGGACAAATATAACAAAGGTCCTCAGAGAAAAAATTTTTGAGCTTCAGTTTAATCTGGCATGAGGAAAGTCTAACATGTTCGTTTGCCTGTCTTGAAAAAAAATGTTTATTACCTTGAAGTTGCAGATGTTTTCCATTTAATTTTGTGGTTTGGTAAGGATCTTGGTTTGTGAGAGCGCTCCTACTATTGGTCTAATACAAAGTCTTATCAACTAATCTTTTTTACATAATTGCATGTTAGTTTCAGCACCATTGTCCAATAGTCTTGAAACTAGTTTCCTTACATTATTTCATATACCTATTACAATCTAACGGCTCCCAATTATAAAATAACCTCGTTCATAAACATAAACCACAGATAATTCTATGAAGATTGCTATTTCTTCACAAAAGATATTGATACGATATCAAAACATGTTTCCAAAATCACAAAGAAGAAAAAGCTTCAATGTGTAGGTAAATAAATGAACCCACAAAAATTTTACAGTGACGGTGCACATCTTCCTAGGTTCCAAAAACTCTGAACATTTTCCTCTTTCCAAATATAAAGACTTTTCTATACTAGAAAGCTGGCATTTGAAAAATAAGTATGGGACCTACCACGGAAAGGAATAAGAGGCTGGTCACCCAAGTGTTCTTCATTGCCAACTGACGATAGTGATTATTACGTGAGAATTTCAACTTTTTATATGAAAGCTGAAACATGGAAATGCTCAGTGGTGAAGGGCCTGGAAAACCCAAAACTCACCACATCACTGTTTTAGCAGGACTTTCAAGTCTTTAAATCCAGGAAGAAGAAGAGAGAGTCAGCAGTAGGGCACAGGTGAAGGTTACCTTTTCATCCCCGGGGCGCATGTTCATCCACAGCCCCTGCAGGCGTTACCTGCACCCAGACCTCGGGTGTTTGCCCTGCTCCTCTGGGAGAGGTTAGCTCTATCCCAAAGGGCAAACTTGATAGAAGATGGATATAAAATGAGGGCAAGTTTTGTTTGGTTTTGTTTGGAATTGAAGTATAGTTGACTTCCTCTATTATATTAGTTTCACGTGTAAACATAGTAATTCAGTATTTTTATTGTTTATATTCCATATAAAGTTCAAACGCTGCCATCCGAAGACCGTGTCTGCAGGGTAGGACACACCAGCTCAAACGTCCCAGGCTAAGGTGACTGTTGAGAGGTTGTAATACAGATTGGTGAGGGGGGCGCCGGGAGGGGTGAAGGGGGAGGCTGGGTAAGGAGGGCGGGAATGGCTTATTTAATGAGAAGAAAAGGAAAAGGGTAATTCAAGAAGCAGAGTTTAGTTACTCCTCTATATCATAGGGATTGATTTTGCATATTAAATGAAATATTAACATCACTTATGAACAAAACAATTGCAAAGTCATCTTGGGACAAGGTCTGTTTATGAGGTTTTCAGGGTCTGTAGGTAAAATGAGACAATGCTTGGTTTAACCTCATTCTTTCCTTTACATTCAAACTCTCCTCGATTCCACAGGAAAGATCACCAGGTGTGCAGTTTTTGCCCAATGTTTCCTGAGGAGAGCAATGATGCTTTCCTGGACTCCAGCATCCAGAGAGATCTGCCTTCGTGCGATGTTGTCAGAGGCTTTATAGAATAAGCTGGTTTGGGGATTCCCTGGTGGCGCAGTGGTTGAGAGTCCGCCTGCCGATGCAGGGGATACGGGTTCGTTCCCCGGTCTGGGAAAATCCCACGTGCCGCGGAGCGGCTGGGCCCGTGAGCTATGGCCGCTGGGCCTGCGCATCCGAAGCCTGTGCTCCTCAACGGGAGAGGCCCCACCAGTGAGAGGCCCGCGTACCGCAAAAGAATAAGCTGGTTTCCTTTGTCAAAGGAGTTCTCTTTCAAGCTGGCTGAGAGTTTATTTTTTACTTTATATGAAAATTCTACAGAGAGCCTGACGGCACAGAATGGAGTCCAGAAATCATTTGTAATACTCAACCGCAACATGGATTGTATTTTATGCCTCTTTCTAAATAAATCTTTTCTAAATATATTTTTGAGGACTGATGGCACATAAAAGAGAGCTATTAAGGAGAACCATGGGGTGTCCGTGATGGGAACGGCTGATTATCCCTGACAGCCTCCAACTCTGGAATGCGTGGAAAGGCAAACCACAAACGTTTCAGTGAGACTAGCATGCAGATACATTTTATGCCACATTGCCCTTCTCCCCTTTTTCTCATCATTCCTCACCCCAAAATGGTACGTCTGCTACAGAGGTGTTCTTGGAAGCTTGCTTATGTCATCTGAAGCCGTGTAATATCAGACGCCTCGGCATCTTCTTCAGAGAAGCTTGCTTAGTCCTAGAGAAGCTTTCTAATTGGAACGGGCTGTATTTATTTATAGCCTCCTTTGCATTGCGTTATGAAGTATCATTCTGTAGTAGGATGCTCTGGGGGAAGCGCCATGCCTTCCAGACACTGAATTTCAGGGAGGTCCTCGGCAAAACCCCGAAGCAAATGTGAATCTCATCCTTCCTTCAGATTTCTGTCTGTGACCTTGCACCCAGATTCCATGAATAGAACATTGTCCTCCCAGGGCAGAGGCTCAATAACTGGGCATTTTCTGGGTCCCTGAATTTGTACAATGAGATATCAACTCCAATCTGTGAGCACAATGCTCCAGTGACTGCCAGGAATGGCTGCAATATTGATGCCTTTCAATGACAATCACATCATTCACCCAGCAGTGCTCAATAAAATGATACTGTAGTTAACAAGTTTTATAACACAAAGTTACTTTAAAACATGGTACTAATCAGAGGGAAGCCTGTTTATGCATGTCACCACCACATTTAATTGTCAATAAATAAACAAAGATTTGCTTCACCTACCGTCATGTATATCAATTAAGTCATTAATCTAAACTAATGAAGCTTAAGATATATGACAGACAGTTTTTATGGAGCGCCTTCCTAATGATATGTTTGCTTTTCATTTCAATGCCAAGAGCCCATTATCAAGAAAGCAGCACATTATGGTCCAAACGCATTGAAATCTGAAGCACGATTCTTTGTTCGGGGCTCGCAACAAGCAGGGCCCGCACATATGTAGTCATGTACTCTCTGCGGTGAAAAGCATGACTTAGAAACAAATAGAGGGAGCTGGGGAATCATCTGATGTTCCTACTCTCTTGTGGGTTCCCCACTCCCACCGCCCCCCACCTTGGAGTTTTAAGCTCACCTGGAAAGAAAAAGGAAACTCAATCCAGCCTAATTCAAGCACACATCCATTTTGAAAAACGTGCGTGAATAGCTATCACAAACATAATGAGTCCTAATCACTAAAGAACGCCCTGAATCTCCAAAGAGCACAAACCCAGGATGCCACGCTGCAAACAGACAGCTACCGGGTAATAGGAACAGGCATCCTACAATTATTTCAGTGTTCACGTTCATCCTAGAGCTTTGATGGTTTCCAAAGATGAAGTGATTATTTCTTATTCCACTTCTAGTTTGGAGGAGAATCTCGTGGACGAATTAACACCTATCAAACCATGACACATTCAAGATAGTTGACCCTTTGGGCTGGTGTCATCAAGAGACTGTTGCAGGTTCCAAGGACCCAATGGAAGTCTCTGTCATGTCGCACTTTGCTTTACCTAAATCTGGAGAAATATGCCTTAAATGGGACCAGATTATACGAGGACACAATATATCTGTGTGCAGGACAGGACAAAGGACTATCATGCATGGCCGGGAGGTCTTGACTGTCATGTTCCTCAATGTACTTACAGCACCTTCCACAGTCCCTGGCCCATGGTGGGTACTTGGTGAATATTTATTTGCTAAGACTATGAAAGCAACGGTGATATAAAGAACGAAAGGATTTTTTTTAAAAAAACTTTCCTGGAAACACTTTTTTCTCCTCTCCCATCCCATCCTCTCTTCCTTTAATAAAAACAGAAAGGCCTCCACTGTCAAGAGCTTTCTCTTCCCTGTCTTCAGGGTCAGGCCTGAAGGGCCTTTATGAAGTCGTAAGTCCCGGCCATCTTCAATTTTCTACTTGCTCGAACCAAAGCAAAATTCAATTCATTCCTTCAAGAGACGCTCCCAGAGCACCATGAGCCCAATGGGCACGTGGGCCCTCGCGGAACTCAGAGACACACACGTGGAGAATGACGAGGCTTTGTCAGCAGCTTTTTAGAGCTGTGCAAACACAGGTGCACAGAGGAGGGTGCTCCTGAGTGGAGGGTTCAGGGGAGGCTTCCCAGGACACAGGCCACAAGAGCTGGGCTCCGGAGCCTTAGGCTTACTACTCTGAGCCTTGAGTTTTCTCAAGTCAGTGCATCTTTGCCTCTTTCTTTTTCAGGGGGGCAGGGCGGGAATAAAGCACAGCCTCTGTACTGTGGCTCATGCTACTTTCAGGTTCCAAGGAGATTAGTACATGGACCTGGTGAGCACCTGCCGGGACCTTCTAAATACCGCTTTCACCACAAAGACTTAATCCCAGGACCAGACACGATCTCTCTCCTGAGAGCTCCCAACACACTGTGCGTTTTCCTAAGTCATGGGCCCAAGTTAGCTCCTGTCGAGCTTTTTGACTTCTTTGGCTGATCGCTAAATGTGTGTTTCCAGGGGACAGACTGTACATCTCACTGTGCTCTGGAACAAAAAGAGTAGCTGATGTTTACGAAGAGGTCCCCAGGTGACAGACCTTCTGCTCAGCGCCTGAGATGGTTTATCTTACTTGAGCGTCTTCATGAATCTACGAAGAGGCTTTCATCACTCTCTCATTTTTCAAATGGATCACTGAAGCTTTGCAGGGCTGAGAACTTGGCCCCTGTTTGCTTGGCTGGTGGCAGCAGATTCTGAGCACAGAGCCATCCTCCTACCCACGGCTCCATTCCAGCGCTTTGTGGTGTCTGTTACGTGTAGACACGACCATCTTCATAGCAGCGTTCAAGTTCCTTGAAGTCACAAAATGTGTGATATTAACTCTAGCACTTAGCAGAGCAGTTCTAAAGCTGACCCCCAGATTTGTTCCACCTCCTTCTGTGTAACTCTAGGTGGGTCTCGGAATCTCTCTTATGCCTCAAGGATTTCCTTATCTGTTAAATAATAATAACTATTACTATTATTATTATTATACTAGTATTATATAATAGCATCTATCTAACATAGTGTGAGGATGAAATGAGTTGGTGCATGCAAAGTGCTTAGAACGTAAACTAATATGGCATAACAAAGATTAACTAGTTTTTGTCAACACTTATTCAATTCCCCAATTATTATTCAAGTTGCCTACATTTCCATGCGTCATATATGTATGTGTCTGTGTGTGTGTATGAAACTAGATAAATAAAGTGTTTTGTTTTTTTTTTTTTTGCGGTATGCGGGCCTCTCACTGTTGTGGCCTCTCCCGTTGCGGAGCACAGGCTCCGGATGCGCAGGCTCAGCGGCCATGGCTCACGGGCCCAGCGGCTCCGCGGCATGTGGGATCTTCCCGGACCGGGGCACGAACCCGTGTCCCCTGCATCGGCACGCGGACTCTCAACCACTGCGCCACCAGGGAAGCCCTACAGATTTTTTTTAAATGATGGAAGTGGTCCAGAAAAGAGGGAAAAATTGATGATGCAAAAGAGACAGGGGAGAATTACTGGAGCAAAATCCCTGAGTAGAGAAAAGGGCTAGGATCTTTTATACTAATGGGAGGATTGGCTTAAAATAAAACATGGCTATGTCATCCCTAGCATCAGTCAATGAGTCTATTAGGTGGGTAAATGTGCTGCTGGGTTATCCATAAACAATATGTAATAAACTTGTGTTTAAAATTTTTTCATAAATGATATAAAATGAATCCTTTTGTCACTTTTTTTTGATCCTAACCTGAAGTTTGGGGAATTCGTGCACACTGACTCACTACAGACCTGGTTTGTTCAATTTATACTCACTGTACTGTGCTACCATGTGCTGTACCCGATGTGCAAATCTATGCACTGGTCCATGGCACAAATAGACGCCAATGTATTATATAACACCCTGTTGACAGAACAATGAGCTATTATAATCAATGCAGCAATGTACATTTCCCCTTCTATAACACGTAGGCAATAGTTCTCTCAAGTATATAAGTAAAATTACATTGCAAGGCTATACCATATATATGCACGGCTCAAACTCTATTAGATATTGACAAACTGCTACTAAAATGTAAACTGGAGCACCATTTTATACATCAAATAATTATAAATTATGTAAGTGTCCCGAAACAACAAAATTAAAGTTTTACACATTCATAGGATATAATATCATGTAACCATTATACATGTTTTTAGATAACAATTAGGAGAAATGCTTATTTCATAACTTCCCATTTAAAAGGCAAAAAAAGGAAGGAACACCATAATTTATACTATGAAAAGACTGATTTTTTAATGTGCCTCTGCATAGAAAAATGACTGAAAGGAAATATTGTCCATATTTTAACAGTGATTTTTTTCTGGATGATGAGATAATGTGCAGAAATTTTTTTCTTATATTTACTTTTCTGGGTATTCTAAATTTTCTACACAAACTTGTATTCCTTTGAGTAAAAACTAAAATATTTGCATTGTAATTAAAACAACTTGACCATAAACATTGAATTCTTTTTTAAAAAATACAAACTAAGGTCTATGATAAGGAAAGCTTCTATAAAAGTTATTTTTGAAAAGTTTCATTCGTTTCATCACCTGCTTGCTTCCACTGCCTTAGAGCACCGACCACCACACTAAGTGACTAGAACACAGCCTGTCAGCCTCACAATTTTAGAGTATTAGTATCATCCACATTTTACCTAAGAATAAAAAATGCAGTTTTCTCTTCCAGGATATAAACACCATCTACCTCAGGCCACACTTGTTCAACTGCTAAGTATTTCTGTAGCAACTGATTCCCTACCATGTCCAAACATTCAGGTAACAAAAATCATGTCACCCTGGTAAACACTCCAGTGCTTCACTAGAAAATGGAAGCTGGTCAAAATACAGTTGATTCAAGTGGACTTTGTGAAATTCCTGGGTGCTAATGCTGCCCCATCTGACCTTGTCAGGGCTCTTTTCTTCAGAATCGAAGTAATGGGATTTTTATTCTGTCCTCGAGAACAAAATAACACCTAAATATGAAATGATACCAGGGAATAGGTATATTTCAGCTGTTTGAATATCTCTATTCAGAAGTATTCTACCCTTTAGTTTCTTATGGAAATGTTGTATCAATTCTCCATCTACAAAAACAGAAAAAAATAGTACTACTGGTATCTCAATTCTATCTTTGATACATAGAATTTAAACTATTTTTAAAATCATCTTTACTTTGGCAATTTTCTCCCTTCACCTTTATTTCCCACCTTCCATGAGATAATCAAAAGAAACCTCCCTATTTGTATGGAAACATTTACATACAATCTTGAAGTAAACAAGAAGGTCACAAAATCTATTTCCATTAGTGCAAGAAACAAAGCACGTCTTTCAACCTAGAAATGTCAGGCACCATTACTTTCTGTATGGTATGAAAATGCTACATCTATTGATGTCAAACATAGCAATATGTCTATCTACATATGAACATTGATGATTGTGGGATGCTTCAACAGACTCCTGGCAAGCCACAGATAGAAATTGTTTTCATAAATGGGCAGCATAAAAACCAGTGCAAGATGGACTTTTTGCAACAAAAGTCATCTAAACTGACTTTTAAAAATTTACCAGTAAGCTTGCATTTATCATTAGAATATTTTGCAAAGAACCTGTGGTAAGTGGATGATTACTTAGTTTCAGTAACGGCAAATTGCATCATTATGGGTTTCATTGCAGGGGTGTGTGTGTGTGTGTGTGTGTGCGCGCGCGCGTGTGTGTGCGTGTGTGCATGTGTGTGTGTTATAATATATATTTTATGTTTCTACATGACAACAGATATATGTAGCACAATAAAAGTTCCCAGATACAAGACTAAATCCTTGTTGGTTATCATAGCAGGAATTCTCTTTATAAAGGTAAAACTATATAGAATGAGTACTAGCAATATAAAAATATACACCGAAAAATTTAAAGGTCATATTTTCAGTTGTCTTCCATACAGCCTGTTGGTAATTTCAGCTTCTGCCTGAAACATCCATTACATATGCAGCATATTAGTTGCATCTGAATGAAAGACAAACATAAATAAGGTATTTTAAAGCATCACTAATAAACACAAATAAGCAAGTTAAGTACTGAACTCAACCTGAGAGGTAAACTTATCTTTGGGTTTTCCAAGATTTCTAAATGAGTATGAAAAATACTGTCCAGCCTCTGTGCAATCAGAGATACAATGCCGTCTTTTCTCAACCATCCAGATCCCAGGCCTTGGTCTTTCCGAATCTCAGCCAAAAACAATAGTGCCAGCTCCAACTCCAAAGCTGGGTGTCTAGCAGAGCTAGTTCAAGTTCAGGACTCTCACTCTGCTTTTTGTCTCTCCTGGCAACTCGGTATCTCCTATGGAGGCCTACCTCTTCCACACAGGACTTCCTGCACTGCTCTTCCATGTGGCTTCCTAGAACTGCCGGCCTCCAAGAAGGATTACCACTCTTTAATTAGCTCTAATTTTTTTGAAAAATAGGGGAAGACTGATTTGGGTCATATATGCCTATTCCCAAACCAATGCCAATAGCTGTGGGATTAGGTACCACAGTTGTCCAAACCTGCCTACTCCTCACCCAGTCACTGTGGCTGGGAAGAAGAGGTTCTGTAAAAAGCTGGCAGCATCCACTAAATCTCAATGTAAAGAATTTGGGGAGGTGACTTTCCTAACGAGAGGGTGAGTGCTCTTATCAGAGGCTGGGAGGGGTGCTGTCACCTAACAACATATTTCACCAGACAAGTATATCCCTGCCAACTTCAACTCATCCAAAGACATGTTCTTACCCTATGCCGAATTACATTTCCTTCCGATTAGTCAGGCTTTTAAGAAGGTAAAAAGATTGGAAAATATCTAAAATTCATTGAACACAAATTAGCCTTGCCTAGGCAACTTTTATAAGACCAGTTTTCATGGAGTCCAATTTAAACTGAGTCAGATCATAATTATTTGGTCTAGAAAAATATAAATCTCATATCTGCCCTGACCCTCAATCTTATTCACTTCAATTTTCTTCTTTTTCAATCTATTTCAACAAATCTCATTCTCACAGTTACTGTGAAAATGTAAAAATTATAGATGCATTAGATACTCTATATGATGTTTCAGAGACATTACTAATAAATGTGTCTATTTTGAAAAAAGTAAACTGTCTGTGATTTCAGGGATGTTTACTCCCATTTGTTGCAAACACGTTTGATGAATATAATTGCCACCATGACCATAAGTCTTAATCATAAAATGATTGTTTATAGCTGTGAAATTAATCCTCTCAAACTGAATTGTAGATTTTTCATTTTAAATATACTCTGCACTGAAAAATTTTGCAACACGGTCGTGACCAAAAAGTCAATAGGTCTTATTGTTTTTCAGGTGAGGAAGATGGTGAGATAAAAATAAGTGGAATCTAAAAAAAGAAAAAAAGGGCTCTGATGAACCTAGGGGCAGGACAGGAATAAAGACGCAGACATAGAGAATGGACTTGAGGACACGGGGAGGGGGAAGGGTAAGCTGCGACGAAGTGAGAGAGTGGCATGGACATATATACACTACCAAATGTAAAACAGATAGCTAGTGGGAAGCAGCCGCATAGCACAGGGAGATCAGCTCGGTGCTTTGTGACCACCTAGAGGGGTGGGCTAGGGAGGGTGGGAGGGAGACACGGGAGGGAGGAGATATGGGGATATATGTATACACATAGCTGATTCACTGTGTAATACAGCAGAAACTAACACACCACTGTAAAGCAATTATACTCCAATAAAGATGTTAAAAAAAAGGGAGAAGAAAGAAATATAGATTGATGGACACCTTGCTAAGTAAAAGACTAAATTTGGTTCCTGTTTAGAAGCTTAAACAGTCGTCAACCAGCAAGACTCAGAACTAGCAAGTATTGGTTAAACACCTTCCTAAAACAAATAAAAGGAAAAATAAGAAAGTCACATTTTATTTTGCAGCTGGTTTTCTTGTTTGCTCACTGCATCAAGGGGCTTTTTTAAATTATGGTTTTGAATAGCAAGTGCTCATTTGCACACATCTCTAACCTTAATCTTCTGATTTTCTGATTTTCTCAGAGACGAGTCGAGCTAGCTGGGAACATCTGTGAACACAGGAGTGGAAACCTCACTTTCAACATCACAGGCCAGCTTTCCTCCCATTACAACCATATCTCGGGATCAAGGTCATGTGGGAAACCCAGCAGGTGTGACTCTTCCTCTCTGATCAACTCTTTGTTTTTCTATTTTTATGCTCTCTGAAACACTGTGTAACTAACTTTCCTAATGGTTCTAAAGCTACTAAGTAAATATATTTAATGAATTCCTATCCATGTTGATAGAGAGGAAATATGATGACTATCAGATTTGTTCCTAAGATACGCACCGACGCTAACAGGTTATTGGCAAGAGTATCAGTCTGTAGCATTACAGATGCTAAGCCCGTTCTGACCACCCCTCCAGCCTCTTAAATGAATGACAGCGACGGAGGAGCAGTAAGCTGCTGCTGGCATCCCTGAGATGTCCAGAGTCATCTCTTACACTGTGTAAAGTGGGGCCATGGTCCCAACCCTACATGCTCCTGCTGAAAGTGCAAGCAGATAAGATCAAAGCAAATCTTGGGTCAACCAGTAAACATTTCTTGAATACCTGCCACGTGCTAGAACTGATCTAGGCGTTTTCAAGGAAATTGTTGCAAAACCCTCCTACAGCCTTCCATCTCATTCAAAGTGAACGCCAAACTCCTCACAGGGACCTAGAAGGGCCCCGGGATCTTTCCTCCGCTTCACCCCACTCCGGCTACAATGATGCCCTTCCTGTTTGTCCCACACGCCTTGAGGGATTCCACCTTAGAACCCTGGCACACATGGTTCCCTCCCCTTGGAAAGCTCTTACCCCAGATGTGTACATGGCTTGGCCCTGGCCCTTCTTCCTTCTGGTCTTTGCCCAGCTATAACTTCAGTAACATCTTCCCTACCATATTTCTAAATTTGTAGCACCCTATGTATGTGCTATAAATTTAGAAATGCCTAATCCTTTTCTCCACTATATTTTCTTCCTTAGTTCTTGTCAATCTCTTACATTATATTGATATATATTCTACCCATTATTGTCTGTCTCTATCATTAGACAATAAGCTTTAGGCAACTAGAGAATTGGGGGTTTTTGTTCACTGCCAAGATCCCAAAAGAGTGTGTTGCAGATAACAGTCACTCAATAAATTTATTTATTTTTATTTTAATTATTTTTTTTGGCGGTACGCAGGCCTCTCACTCCTGTGGCCCCTCCCGTGGCGGAGCACAGGCTCCGGACGCGCAGGCTCAGCGGCCATGGCTCACGGGCCCAGCCGCTCCGCGGCACGTGGGATCTTCCCGGACCGGGGCACGAACCCGCGTCCCCTGCATCGGCAGGCGGACTCTCAACCACTGCGCCACCAGGGGAGCCCAATAAATATTTTTGAATTAACCAGAAGGTTCCAGAATCTGTAAATGGAAGAGCCTCTTGTTATCTCCAGATTTCTAGTCTAGGACTCACTCCTCTCTGGCACGGCTACCTGGGAGGTAGATACAACCCAAAGTCAAGGTGGGGTGGGGTGAAGACAAATGTTGGAAATGGACATAGGGAGGGGTATCCACAGCCTAAGGAGTAGGTGGGCCCCGGGGGACACACATCATGTGACAAGATGGATGCATGTGGCTCCCGCACTTAGACTCAGATCCTGTGCTTATTGGCAAGTGGCTGAAACATGTTTAGGGTTGCTATCTTATAAATGAAAAATAATTTTAGGGCTTCCCTGGTGGCGCAGTGGTTGGGAGTCCGCCTGCCGATGCAGGGGACGCGGGTTCGTGCCCTGGTCCGGGAAGATCCCACATGCCGCGGAGCGGCTGGGCCCGTGAGCCATGGCCGCTGAGCCTGCGCATCCGGAGCCTGTGCCCCGCAACGGGAGAGGCCGCAGCAGTGAGAGGCCCGCGTACCGCAAAAAAATAAAAAATAAATAATAATTTTAAACTATAACTATGCCCTTCTCTGATTAGTAAATAACAGCTTACAATCTAGGACTGCTCCCATGGAAAAGAAACTGCTTGCTTCTCATCCACCTTGTGTAGTAGGAACTCCACTATGGTATGAAATGAATGCTTGTTTGAGTGACATACTGGTTGCATTAGAATTCTTGTGTTTTCCTGACACATTACTCTTCTTTGAGTTTCATACCAACCGAATAACTCCATTGGCAGGATGGGGGAGAGAGAAAGCTGAAATGAATAAAATATTAATCTCACATAGGTGTCAGGTTTCTAAATTTAATATTGTTTTCTAGATCCTACACAACAGATTCATGCAGACGCTCATCAGGTTTTTATCACACTCTTACTGTGTAGTTAATTTTCACAGAGAAGCGCTCCACCCAAACAGGTGGGCCAGACTTTTTTAGTAAAGCAAGGTTACTTGGTTTAACAGAACCAACTTGCTTTTTTCTGGCCCGTAAATAGTACTTCTCCCTGGTTTATGTTTTTCAGGATTAATAAGTCAAGACTCTTTTGCTTGAAAGTGGCAGAAACCCAATCAAACCAGCTTGAGCAAAAGAGGAATTTATTAGCAGACATGTAGCAATGAAAAGATCAAAGTATAGGGAGGGCTTAGGAACAACAGAAAGAGAAATGTACACCCTCCAAGGCTCTCCATCTCCTGTCTGTGCTGCTCTCCGCCTGGATACACTGTTCTCTCTGGCCTGCTTCTTCCATGTATAGAAAATACAGCCCCCAGCTGCTTCTAGTCCCTGACATCTCACAGCCTTGTCACCATCTGGGTACTCTGTCTTTCCCTTGTTTATGTTTGCAAAACTTCCAGGGGAGGATCCTGATTGGTCTGGTTTGAAAGCCCACTCCTGGATTTCCATCCTCTGCGGCCATATTAGAGTCAATAATGAAATGGCCTCACCATTCAGACTCCGCGACTGGGGCGTGTAAAGGAGTATTTCCTACAGGAAGGGGTAGTGCTATTGCCTCAGACCTCAGGGGAAAGAGGAGGGGCAGGGAAGCTGGCTGGGTGACAAAACAATTCACGTCACCCCCACAGGCCTACCTTTCCAAGTCCCATCATGCACTATGTACTCTTTCTTGTTGAACCTTCCCTGCAAATTTCCTACAATACACTAAACTACGTTTCCATTAAAGTACCAGAAAAAGGTTTCATCAGAGGCTAGGGTACAGCCCAAAGCCATCCATAAATTGAGTTCCCTTGAAGATCCTCAACAGTTGGTATTTAAATATGTCAATTTTACTTTGAGCTCTTTTAGTCCATTTTTGCCAACCCTTAGCACAAGTTAACTAGAATGTGGTATCAATACATATGACTGAGTCTAAACTTCTTACCGAAACAAGCTTTTATGTAACTATTCCACTGGGATGTTTATATCCATGTATTCACTCATGCTCTGTGCTTCTCCGTATACACTAAACCAGACGCAGCAGGTCTCCTGATGCCTCACCTTGCAAGATGCCAGTATCTTTGGGTCATGTATCCATTCCTCTGGTGTACCTGCGAGAGGCAGATAGTCACCACTGTTGAGGCTGATAATCATGACATCTTTGGAACATCACAGGCTTCTAGAGATTGGCCACTGCCTTAGCATCATTTTCCTTTATGACTTAAGTGGACAATATTTGATCCAGGAAAACTGAGGAGACATGCGAAGTTGTATTTATCTTTCGCCAGAAAAAAGTCACAAAGTAAATTACATTCACATATACTTACACACACACACACACACACACACACACACACACACACACACACACACACACACCCTACCTCTCTCTGTGCTTCACAGTAACTACATTAAGGAATTTCAGATCAGCTTAGAAGAAAATTACTCTTTCTAAACAGAAGCTTTAAGAACTTTATTTTCAGATTTTAAAAAAAAGTCTCTGAGCATGCCCAGCTTCTGACAAAGCATTCTATGCAATGACATGGCTCACCTTACCCCAGTATATATGAGAAAAATCAGACTCCAACAATAGCTACAGATTTACAGAAGATGGTATAACTCACCAACTGAAAAACTGCACTTGCTGTGCTACAAATGACTACTCTTCAGAATATAGTAACTTTCCAAACAATAGCTACAGAACAAAGCAAGGAAAATTCCATCTGTTAATCAATACCCGAGGAATGCATTCCGTTTCCATCTTAACCACAGAAATTCCTCTCTTCAGAGGAGACAGACACAGCCACAGTCATCGGTGAACCCAACATTATTCACCAGTATTCATTGTTTGTCTCTCATTAACCTCCAGATGTGACACATTTGCTAGGAACAGTACAAAAGAAAGTCTTACACAGTTCCCACACCATGGGCTTACAATCAAAAAGAAACAGTGAAGAGATACTCAGTGAGACACACACACACACACACACACACACACAAAGAGGTAAAAAATGGCAAAGGGAGATGAGAACTTCAAAAAGGAAATTTAAACCATGGAGGAAAGGGTCATTAAAATTTGAATTCCTATTTGGGGTTAAATTACCATCAAATATTAGAAAGCATCTCAAATATTAGGAAATATAATATTCCAGCGAATCAAAAAAAGGGAGGAAAAATAAAAGGAACTGTAAATCCCTTCAGGTCAGAGGCAATGGTTTACCCCTCTTTTTATTCTCCACAGTCCCTAACGGAGGGTAGGAACACAAAATACATACATCAGCACCTCCAAACTCCAGTCAGAAATCTGTTGGACACTGAATGATTAGCATCACTAGATAGAATAAGTAAAATACCACGGAAAAGATGAGTCTGCTTTACATAGCACTATACTGCACAGTTTCAAAGATACCTCTTTTAAGTCCCACCACAACCCTGTAACTCACAATATATCTCCCAGAGAAGAAAACTGAAGAGAAGGAACTTTACTCAGATCACAGTGAATAAGAAGACTTAGGAATGGAACCAAGGAGACCGTTCATTGTCTCTTTCAGAATTAATCAACAGATATCCATTTAGCATTTATAGCATAGAAATCAAAGAAATGTAATAAGTACTAACCACCTTCTAATGCTGAATCCTTGACAATATCATCAAGCTGACCTGAGGATAAGGTAAGTAGAGATGTTTGCTCACCATAGTACAACAGAACACTACCGGGGCAAAGCGTAACCAGCATGTTGGAGGGGACAGGAAAATCAGGACATGTATGAGGTTTGGGAATCTAGTTGAAGACCGATATTTCAGTGTGAGGGGGCTTGGTGGGAATTATGTAAAGATCACAACATAATAGTTTAGTTTCGCTGGACAAAGGAGAGCACGTTGGTGCACAAGCAAAAGAGTCTTGGGGAGTCAACAGTCATTTGATGCTATTTATTCAATAATTGAACAACGGGATGTTCACTTAAATGAAGTTTTCAGGAATAGATTCACAGACATAGAAAACGAACTTATGGTTACCAAGAGGAAAGGGGGTAGGGGATATATTAGGAGTTTGGGATTAACAGATACACACGACTATACATAAAATAGGTAACCAACAAGGACCTACTGTTTAGCACAGGTAACTAAATTCAATATCTTTCAATAATCTATAATGGAAAAGAGTCTGAAAAAGAACAGAATACATATGTAAATATATGTATAACTGAATCACTCTGTCATACACCTGAAATGAACACAACATTGTAAATCAACTATACTTCAATGAAATAAAAATAAATGGAGTTTTCCACAAAGTTCCTGATGTGAACAATGAAATTATTTTATCTCCCTGGACAAGAGTTGTCTAGAATAGTAAAGTCATGTTGACAAAAACAATAGAATAATAAAGTTAAGTTAGTGAGACAGGCAAACAGTACTATCATGTTAATATAGATGGCAAGCTGCGTGAGCATGGATGGTTTTGATTCTTACCACCAAAGTAGTATTATACATATAGTGGAAAGAATTCTTTGGAGTCATCCAGGCTTAGGTTTGGAAAAAACTTTCCCCATACTGGCTTCCACTTAGCTGTGGACGAAGCCAAGTTATGTAACCTCTTTGAATACCACCACACCATGTAATCTTATTTAAGATGCTTTGTAGAAAAATGCAATTCATCACAGCCTAGGAAAGGAAGAAAACAACAAAAACCAGGAGTATTTTGAGACAAAGATGGAATACAAAAGTAGATTTAATTGCATACTTTGGTGAAAAGCATGATAAAGGAAAACATCTTTATCAATAGCTACAAATCTCCAAAATACCCGTACCTTTAATTTTTGTTCCCATTATCATTTTTAATGAAATGGGATGAAAAATAATCCTTTACCTATGATCAAAATGAAGGAGAGGGTAAGGCAATCCCTCACAATTTGTTGATAAACAATTTCTGCCCTGCTTAGCAAGATTAACATTTTAATTCAAACATTGGAATTAATTACAATCATAATAAGTACCACTTAAGTTCTATTAGTGTACTGATCGTCTAAACTGTTGAAATGTCAGCTAGCCCCAGGCATTAAAAAATATTCACTCACTCCATCCTTTAAAATGGTGATTGAGCTAACACAAAATTCCCTCATTCGTAAGTACGGATTTTCTTATTGCTCTAAATGTAGAAAATACACGGCAGATCAAATACAAATGCCATGATTACCAACTGAAACATGAGACACTTAGAAATATAAAATGACCAAGTGAATGAAAAGTGTGCAAGGAAATAAAGACATTTATTTTTTTATGTTAAAACATTTATGTTTTGAGTGACAAAAACAATGTAAAGAAAAATATAAGGAAGCTAGTTATTTGATCACTGAAATGGTATAGCTTCACACACACACACACACACACAAATTGAACACAAAAAACATCCTGCCTTACTTTGGCAAAGGGAGACAAAGCAATAAATAAAACAGTTTTGCACCGTGTGGCAGCCTATCACCAAATCTGAATCAGAAAGCAGTTGGGAATAGGAACTTTAGAAAATTAAGCTCTATTACCTCTGAGAAAACTAAAAGGTTAGACACAGAGACTCACTGGATTGACTTTGGCAAAACTCACATACTTTGTCATGACAATAAAGTTATTAAAACTGAAGCTGAAATTGGAATTGAAATAGTGCAGACACCAAGAACCAGAAAAACATTACAGAAACTAAGGAGCCAAAATTTTCCCTAGAGGAGGTAGAGTTGAAAGTCATTGCTGTAATGAAACATGAAGAGACTATATTTGGGGATATGTCAAAGAAATTTTTATTAAAAAAAAAAGTCTTAAAGACTGTTTAGAAGAATAAAAATATCAATTTACTGGAAAGAGATATTCCCTGGATAACCAGAACATGTTTTTCAGGGCAATCAAGTGTTGATTAGGCTTAAAGCGTAAGAGGTGAACATGTAATTACCAATCTGAGTAAAGTGTTTTAAAAATTAAATCAAACCAAATTTCAAGGGAACTGAGGGTGTTAATTCACTTCACATACTGTTTAAAAGAAAATACAATCATTTTCTCCCCCTGGAATTAGTTTCGTTCAGGGCCAGCTCTATGGTAGCACTGCTGCTGCCCATCCGTGTGATCTGGGCCAAAGAAAAACCGAAATCCACCTGGCAAACTATAGCCCTACTATCTGCCATCACTTTACTCTCTCCTTCTCTTTGGCTCACAATTATTCTCCTGAGGTTTACTGAATAAACTCAATCACTTTATGGTTTTGGGAGGACATCTGAGATCATCTTATGTATGTAACTCCAGCCAAAGAGTTGACTGTGGAAACTGAGGAATGTTGAAAGTAAGACCAGTTATCTCAGTGTGTAGTTGTTCTCATCTGCAGTGATTAAAAATCTGAACATTTTATGCCTTGGGACATGATGCTAACCCCCATACTCTAGCAATCTCTCCTCTTGAAGATGACTGTCACACTCTTTCCTCTCCTTTCAAATCCCCAACACAGAACGTGCTTCAGAGCATTTCCAGATGTTTTAATTGGCTGTGGTCAAGCTCTCTCTAATGCAATGAAAAGTACTTTTCTACCCAGACTTTTCTATCCAGGCCAATTTATGGAAGGCAATTTGACTACCATCACTGTGTCATCAGACAATGGCAATGTGTTACCGTCCCTCTGGAGAAAGCAATTTGCAAGAACTCTGTCACTGTTACTTAGAAAGTAGAGTCTTCACAGTGGTTTTTACAAAGGTACCACTCTACTGGGCTTACCTAGAAATGGTGTGAAGGTCTAACTCATCACTGGCTAACAGCCGGAAACACAGTGGTAGTCAAATAGAGATCTCAGACATCTCTATAAACACACCCTGAAAACTCTGGTCACGTCTTAGGATATCATCATAATACATTTACTTCAGCATAAGAATCATGAGAATTGGTTGTAGTAAATTAAATCTGTAGCATCAAATTTAAGGACTCCTGTATCAGATGAATCTCTAAATCTTTAAGAGCAAAGGAAGGATTATTTAACATTGCCGTTTCTTTGGCAGATTTTCTAAATTAAACACAGGTGCAAGGATATAATATACATGTATACATTTATACAGATATATACATATATATACATATGAAATCAAAAATATGTCAAGAGAAACTCTTTTCTTGGCAATTGAACATTAAAAATTTATTCTGAAAATTATATCTGTAGAAAGTAAAATTGTGTCCGATGCAGACAGCGTAAGTGAAATCTTGTGAACTGCTTTCTAAATTGTACACATAGAAAAATGAAGCAGACAGGCATGGGATTATTTCCTAGCAAGCTAAATGTACAAGCATCAGGAATAAATGAGGATAGGAATAGAAATATAGCACATAAATACATATAATAAAGCCGTACAAAAAAGTAGCTTTAGGTAAACCAAATTACATGGTAATAAAATTGAATTCTACTGTTAAGAAAAAGTTCTCTCCTAAATTGGCAGCAATAAATTCAAGGAGAAGCAGAAGAAACTCCAAGCGGAGTTACCTAATGTCAGATCTTTGACAAATGTAAGTGATTCAGTTAAAAATATTTAATATTTATTGACTAGCCCCAACTTTAGGTATTTGGGAAGACAAAATAGATACCATTTTAAATGCAGGCTCCCAACCCTCAAGGCTTTATCCACATGGAAATACTTAAAAATCTCTGTATCAGGAGATGGAATTGGCTTTACCTTTTTTTTTTTTTTTTTTTTTTGCAATACGCGGGCCTCTCACTGTTGTGGCCTCTCCCGTTGTGGAGCACAGGTTCCGGACACAAAGGCTCAGCGGCCACGGCTCACGGGCCTAGCCGCTCTGTGCCACGTGGGATCTTCCTGGACCGGGGCACGAACCCGCATCCCCTGCATCGGCAGGCGACTCTCAACCACTGCGCCACCAGGGAAGCCCGGCTTTACTTACTTTCACCTTTATTTCTAACTTATTCTCAAGCTATTCTTTTCTCCCATATTGAAAAGAAATTTCTAGGAAAAAACCTACTGATGATGTTAGCAGGTCAGCATTCCAAAGATATACCTCATCTTTAACACTTTTTATAATGCACAGTATATTGGAATATACTCAATACTCAAACCAGTATTTCTGACGATACCATTTGAGAACTTGTAGTATAAGTCTCCAGGAGTTGGCCTGGTGTCATAGACATCACCATGTGAGTGTTATGACAGTAGTGTCAAATATTTCAATGCACTTAACACTCCACAAAGCCGATCACATATCTTTTCCTTAGAAATGTAAGCAACTAATATGCACTAAGTTGCTTCTTTACCCTGAGATTAAGGAAGCTTCTCTTTTTTAATTGCAAGTTTGGGGATTCTACTTATTCTTTGGTATTCTCTCCATTAGGTTGCAAGTCAGCGAAAAGTATAAAACTTAAAAGCAAGAACAGCCAAGTTGGCGCTGTGAAAGCAAGAGCCACTCACTCTGCTGCTTGATAGAAGCAGGATATTAATGCAGAGCTGTCTACACAACTATTGCTGTGAAAGCAACCAATCTGAAGAAAAAAATAAACTCAGAGAAAACTTCCAATTGCTGTTCTCATTCATATCCACTAGGGTGAAGAGCCATTAGGTAAATGGACCATTGTTTTTCTCTGTCTCCAGAAATAGCCTCCTGGGAGCCAGAGAAAGAGAGACCCATGGAGCAGCTGATGAGTTGTACGGCTCATAGCAAGTGCCACCTCAGCCCAGACGGTGAATTCTCAGGCTTCCTGGATGAGTTTCGCAGAGCAGGGAACTAAGAGCAACAAATGAGAGCAACTTTAGAGACTGAGAAGGACCCAGATGCTGGAATACTGAGCCTTAGCCCATCACTAAAGGGATGCTGGACCAATAGCCAATTCAGATGGGAGGCAATTCATCCGACCAAGATGCAAACAACACGTTCCAGTCATTTTGTAATAGACTGATAAGCACCCATGAGAGAATTTACACCTTTATGAGAAGCAAGGAACTCTTTCTGTAAGCAAACAGGAGATGTTGCAAGCCATACTACGACAGCAACAGCAAGAGAAAAACAACGTGTAACCAGATCAAATGCAATAATGTATGAAAGCATTTATTACAGAGTCACCTAGAACCTAGTATACAATTAGCAAATGTGGTTATCTGTTCCCACAGCAAGATGAAAAATAAAATTGAGAGTTGACATGAGCGGAAGGACAGGATTTCAACCCCTAGTCTTCTGCCATTACTGTTCTATCCATTTAAGTCTTGCTTTTAAAACAAAATCCTAGAAGAAATATATGCTTTCCTCATGACTCTTTCACAGCTCCTTTGCATCAGATAAAAAACCCATTGCCAAGCATGATGAAGTCCTAGAAAATAAGCCAGTCCCAGACAGATCCTACCGAAGTTAACACAAACCAGGTGAGACTATGGATTATAGTGGATGTAACATGATGATCATTCGTTTGCTCACTCATTCATTTATTCAACGGCACACCTTTATTGCATACTCATGGCTGGCTGGTGGAATCTGAAAAGTAGGAACATGAGGCACATAATGAGATAATATATGTTAAAATCCTTTGAAAAGTATAAAATGCCATAGAAATGACACAGTTGATGATGATGATGCAATCATAGCCTACTGGGGAAAAGGCAACATAGTCTCTTTAAATAAAGGAAAATCAGGTCTGTCTATTAAGTATAGAAAAGGGATCATTTATTCTCATAACTTATTTAGATTTTGAATAGCTAGTGAAGAGATTCTGTAGAAAGTCAATTTTTCAGATTCAAATCAGTCAACATAAGATGATGAGAAATGCTTTGTTTGAGTGAGAAACAGGTAAAAAAAAAAAAACACAGCTCTTGGTATAGAGAAGCATTAATTAGAATAATCTTATTTAGCAATTTTATAAATCACTCAGAAGATTTCAGAGTGAAGTCTTTCTGTTTGCAGACAACTCTCAACTTCCAGACAACTAAATAACAAGTCTGGCATGAATTAGATCTTGTGAGGCTGTAGCATAAAAACAGGCAAATAAGTTTAATTATTAGAAAGGAAAGGGGGTGTATAAGGAGAAAATCATGGAACAATAGTTTTGAGAGGATGAGTTCCAGTGAAAAAACAGAAAAGAACCTATAGTGACGTTATTGTCTTTGCCCGTTTGTGCATGAACTTGGTCTTGGGTCTTCAGACTGTTCTTCCTTCAGTTGAGTTATGTACATCGTTGTTTTGACAGGTGTTGTCAAGATTTTTTTTTTTTTTTTTTTTTTGCATTACTTGGGCCTCTCACTGTTGTGGCCTCTCCCGTTGCGGAGCACAGGCTCCGGACACGCAGGCTCAGCGGCCATGGCTCACGTGCCCAGCCGCTCCGCGGCATGTGGGATCTTCCCAGACCGGGGCACGAACCCGTGTCCCCTGCATCGGCAGGCGGACTCTCAACCACTGCGCCACCAGGGAAGCCCTCAAGATGTTTTAAAATGTTTCCAGTTAGCCATCAAAATGAAAGGTTATTGTGAACACAGAAAGATGTGAAAACAAAGGAAGAATTCTGGGTTGGATATTAGTGGAGCAAATACGTCCAGTCGGAGGAATGACTACAAATGCATGTTTTCTGTGAAAGCAACAATAAGATGCATTTTGCAACATAAGAAAGGAAGATGCTCACAAACGGCTGATGCTGGGATAAGTTTTGCTACTGAGGAAGTGCAAAAAGCTGGCTGATAACCGTGACTGAGGGCAGCAAACATTACCCAATCCCTTCAAATACAAGAAAGAAGTTTTAATGTAAATATAGGCTGAGGAGGCCTAATTTTGCATTCTCCAGAGTTATTAATAAGACACCCAGTCTTCTTTTAATTGCCAGCTCTTTTCCTCTTGGGAAAAAAATGATGTTTCTTATAATCAATAGAATATTAGATCTAGTAAAATGCAGTCGGTGAATATTTGGGGGACAGCATGTGAAAAGTGTCACAAATGTGCAGGGAGAAGGCCAAGGCAGGTGGGCAGAGGCTGCAGGGGGTGAACCAGCAGAGGTCGAAACACATATCCAGCCAGGCAGGGCCACGTGGGAGTTTGGTTGCTGTTCTAATCGCGATGGGAAGCCCTGAAATGTTTCCAGTGGAAATGGGGGTTAGGGTGGAGGCAGAGGGAGCAGGCTTAACTTGTCCAAGCTCACTCTGGCTGCAGTGTGGAGAAATGGGCCCAGTGGGCCCAAGTAAATGCGGGACGGAAGTCAGTCACAGTGCCCCAAGCCAACGATGGGAGACCTATGACTTGGGAGGTGAGCAAAGAAGTAGATACTGTCAGGAGATACGTAAAAGGATTTTAATAAGTATGTGTAATCGAGTTTTCTAAACCTCTGTCTTGACCCAGTTGTGAGGTCCTGACCAGAGGCTGGTCAGTTCTCCTTCTTGAGCACCTGGGTACGTCCACATCTTCAACCTCCTCCCTTATCCAGCCCTCATACTCCAGGCCATGAGTACCCTGCCCTGATTACCCCCAGGCAGGTACAGAAGACCACAGGCAGCCCCCATGCTCCTGAGCCCGCTGAAATCATTCAAACTAGCCAGTTCCAAGCCTGCTGACCCAGCCTCGCCTATTTCTTGCTGTGGAAGCCACAGTAAAGACTCTTCCCCCCATTTTCCCCTCCCTCCCTGTGCTCCGTTCCCCCAGGGAACGCTGAGCATAACAAACCGTAACACCTTCTGGTGTCCTCTCTCTCCAGGTGCACCTGGACCTCACCATACCTCCCTCACGGTAACATGGTTAAACAGGACAGCCCTGTGAAATCCAAAAGGGAAACTGGAATTTAAGCAAGTCTCAGTTGGTCAAAATATTAGGTGATAGGGGAAAAGGAGAGTAGAAATCCAAACGTGGCTCAAGCAATTAGTGACTCAGAGACCAAACTCATTGAAAACTCATAAGGAGAGAACCAAAAACACAGTTACAGAGTCCTTTCCTACCAAATTTGCAGACAAGTAACGGAATTACTTGATCTAATTCTTGCTTCATTTTATTTCTCCTGTCCATCGACTGGCAGAGATGCTAAAGAACAATGAACAATTACATGTTCAAAGAGCAAGCAGAGAGGCAAAGAGGAGGAATAAAAGGCCTGTCTAATCTTAAAATTAGATAAGTAATATTTGAATAACTGTGCTTTCACTAGAATAATAGCGTAGCTCCTGTCCATAACAGGCCCTTGATAAAAGTTTGCTTGAGTGAATAAAAGAACAGACAGGATTCTTTAATTGCAAACAGTCATTAAATTAATATTAATTATAGGATGGAAAGTTCATATAAAATATATTACATTCAAGAAAGTAAGACACGTCCCTCTGACATGTGTTCATTTGTTAAGATTCCTAGAGTTGTGTTCACAGTTTAACCCAACTGTCTTTATAGATCTGCATATCTACATATTCATATTTGAATAATTTTGCACATATTCAGTTTAGGATGTATTTATTCAGCCTGATCACACTGCAAAGTCTGAGGTATTCAATGAGTATAATAAACCCAACGACGGCCCATGGAGGATAAAGCCCGTATTTCTAAATCTGATTGCAATTCTGAGATATTCTGGTTAGTTCAAAAGAGTTACTTCTGTTGAAAGGGATCCAACTGAGGATTAAGATATTATGACATATGCACTCTTAACAGATAAAAGCAAGAAGAAAGACACCGGCACTAAATAAGAATGTCAGGATGAACTGCACACCATTCTTTAGGATAGAATTTGGTCTTACCTGTGGGGAATCAGCTCTAATGTACAATGCAAAAGAGGTATAATTTAAGATTCTGAACTAGCGTTTCTGTACCTAAAAGAAAATAAAGTCAAAAATGAAGATCCTCTTGCACTGAAAGGAACTCAAAAATGGCAAAATTACTCACATTTCTTTTCATAACTGGTACCTATAGGGTTTGGGCAGGAGGCACTCGTGACCTAGCCACGTCTAATTATATTGTCTACTTTTAACTTCATTATGAGAGTTAAGATGACACACTCCTGTTGGCTGATATTACAGGTGCCCATCTTTGGTTAGTTCAGTTGAATAGAACGTGCTGCTAATTAAGGGCCATGTGGTGAAATCTATTCTTATTCTTTTTCTTGTTGTTGTTTTTCTGCCCATTTTCTTTTTTTTTAATTTTTATTTTATATTGGAGTCTAGTTAATTTACAATGTTGTACTAGTTTCAGGTGTACAGCAAAGTGATTCAGTTATACACATACATATATCTATTCTTTTTCAGATTCTTTTCCCATGTAGGTTATTACAGTATATTGAGTAGAGTTCCCTGTGCTCTACAAGTAGGTCCTTGTGGATTATCTATTTTATATATAGTACTGTGTATATGTTAATCCCAAACCCCAGAATCTATTCTTCTTAAGCCATTTAGCTTTGCTTTGTCCTTGTCACAGACTATAGCCATCCCATGAAGTCATGTCTCTGGCCATAAGCTAGACTGGCTAAACAGTGTGGATAACAATTATCCCAACCAAATTATAAAGCAGCTTAGAGATTATTCCTACTGATAACAGTGGCATCATCTAACATGTGAAAGACAGCGTAACATCGCCATCCATCCCCCAGCCCCCAAGGACACTTTTCAGAAGGTAAATCTGATCAGTCTCTGCTTTATCCCTCTGAGAGATTTCCCACTGCTCTTCAGATGATGAAGATGAGGCGACCACAGTCCTCAACCCACACATGCTTGCACATTCTGCTCCTTGGACTCATGTTCTGCAATTTCTTCCTGAGTCCCTTTGAGCCACATATGCTCCTTCCCTTCCCACCCCTAATGGTCCACCTCAGCCACACTGGTCTCTCCATGCTCTGTAAACACACAAAACCCCACTCCATCTTCCGACGTACCTACTGACAGGTCAAAACATTGTGTGACTAGAGGTTTAACGTTAGTTTCCTGGAGTAGCCTGTAACCCCATGAGAATAGGGACAATGTCAATATCTGTCTCTGCTGCACGTCCAGGACTAAATATAATGGAACTCCAGTGATTTAATAGATATTTAATAAATATTTGTTGAATGACAGAACAACAACAGTTTCTTATGAATAAGCATCATTACTGAAGTCTTGTTCCTCTGTGAGGCATATCTTCTTGGGTGGCCTTTCAGGGTACCACTTTCAACGTGCAGCAAAGCCAGAAAGACTCTCCTATCAGAATGCTGCCCCGCTTTCTCCAGCCCAGCGTCTCAACACTCTCCTCTTACTGGTCTATACATTCATCATTCACTCCCCCGAAACACACTAACTTTTTCTCACCATCTACCTGTAATTCCCTTCTCTCAGCTTCACTGCCACTCCACTTTCTTCACCTGGATATTTTTTGCTTATTCTTCAGGCTTCATATGTAAATGTCCCCTCCTTCAGGGAAGCCTTCTGAAACAACTCATGGCCACGTTTAGCTGCTTCTGTACCTTGCTGTAGGTACACTTGTTTTTATCACTCATCAAATATTGTGTACTTGAGTTTATTACCAAGTATAATTTTAGCTACTTGAGAGCTGGGAACATACCTTTTTTTTCCCCATAGCAGTGCATGGTAACCTTTCAATAATATGTAAATAGCTCTTAATAAAAACTTTTTTAAACATATTGCAAGTTTGTTCTCATAGCCTATTAATACTAAAATATTAAATACTAAAATATTCCTGTAACACAACATAAAATTTAAATCACTGAATAAAACTGGGTCTATTTTCTAGTGGTGTTTGGTTCTATTTGTGAAGAAATAACATAAAGACACTATATAGACATTAACACAAGCAATCACACCCAGTCAGGCTCACTGAGATCCAGCAGGTGTCAAGCTCGTCGGTCAGTGGCTGTCAATAATCAAAATTGTATTTCAGTTGGTAAAGATCTAAATGGTTTCTTTCATGTCTGCAAAAATCATAGCAGAAATGCAAGCATGCCACACAAACTGACACACGCCAATAGATAAAATACCCAAGTCAATTCTCAAATGATATTTTTTCGTTTTCCTTATTAAATATACATAGGAACAATCTGAAGAAACATTTTTCATAGTTTTCCAATAAAACCTAAAGAGCAAAGCTCGTATTTCTGATTATTAGGTCAATTAAAAATGTCTGTGTATAACAAAAGTTAAGGTTATCGGCAAAAACGTTAGTCCACTCCAGAGAATGTTATTTATTTTTCCAAAATGCATGGATTTTAGATGGGTCTATGAGAAAGTTTTGCTACAACAGCTCAAGAGCATTACTAATAAAAACTGAATTATAGTTATCCTGGGAGATGTGTGGTGAGTGGCGTTTTCATCCTGAAGATCTCCTGCGTCATTCGGGTTAAAGCCTTTAGCATAAGAGGTTTCAACATTGACAGGACAAGGAACTATGTTGTAGGGAGTACAAATGGCAGCTCAGGCCCCGCTAATGGAAAAGTCATCCTATTTCCCTTGCTTAAAATTGTTCCTGTCGGGCTTCCCTGGTGGCGCAGTGGTTGAGAGTCCGCCTGCCGATGCAGGGGACACGGGTTCGTGCCCCGGTCCGGAAAGATCCCACATGCCGCGGAGCGGCTGGGCGTCCCGAGCCTGTGCTCCGCAACGGGAGAGGCCACAACAGTCAGAGGCCCGCGTACAGCAAAAACAAACAAAAACAAAAAAAAATTGTTCCTGTCTTAGATGTTCCCATTATTTCTGTCCTTCCTGACACTTATTAAACTAGGAAGTAAGAAACTTCATAACAAGTCAACAAAATTATAAGCAATAATGTCTAAATAGTGTCTGAATGTGATGGATGTTAAATATATTTACTGTGATAATCGCTTCACATGATATACATATATCAAATCATTATGTTGTACACCTCAAATTTACACAATATTATGTCAATTATATCTCAATAAAATTAGAAAAAATAGAGGGCTTCCGGGAAGATGGCGGAAGAGTAAGACGCGGAGACCACCTTCCTCCCCACAGATACACCAGAAATACATCTACACCTGGAACAACTCCTACAGAACACCTACTGAACGCTGGCAGAAGACCTCAGACCTCCCAAAAGGCAAGAAACCCCCCACGTACCTGGGTAGGGAAAAAGAAAAAAGAATAAACAGAGACAAAAGGATAGGGACGGGACCTGCACCAGTGGGAGGGAGCTGTGAAGGAGGAAAGAGTTCCACACACTAGAAGCTCCTGCGCGGGCAGAGACTGTGGGTGGCAGAGGGGGGAGCTTCGAAGCCGCGGAGGAGAGCGCAGCAACAGGGGTGCGGAGGGCAAAGCGGGGAAATTCCCGCACGGAGGATCAGGGCCGACCGGCACTCACCAGGCCGAGAGGCTTGTCTGCTCACTTACCGGGGCGGATGGTGCTGGGAGCTGAGAGGCTCGGGCTGCAGTCGGAGCGCCGGGAGAGGACTGGGGTTGGCGGCGTGAACACAGCCTGCAGGGCGTTAGTGCGCCACGGCTAGCCGGGAGGGAGTCCCGGGAAAAGTCTGGACCTGCCAAAGAGGCAAGAGACTTTTTCTTCCCTCTTTGTTTCCTGGTGCACGAGGAGCGGGGATTAAGAGCGCTGCTTAAAGGAGCTCCAGAGACGGGCGCGGGCCGCGGCTAAAAGCGCGAACCCCAGAGACGGGCGGGAGACGCCAAGGCTGCTGCTGCCGCCACCAAGAAGCCTGTGTGCGGGCGCAGGTCACTCTCCACACCCCCCTTCCAGTGAGGCTGTGCAGCCCGCCACTGCCAGGGTCCCGGGATCCAGGGACAACTCTCCCGGGAGAACGCACGGCGCGCCTCACGCTGGTGCAACGTCACGCCGGCCTCTGACGCCTCAGGCCCGCCCCGCACTCCATGCCCCTCCCTCCCCCCCCCCCCCCCCCCCCCCCCGGCCTGAGTGAGCCACAGCCTCTGAATCAGCGGCTCCTTTAACCCCATCCTGTCTGAGCGAAGAACAGACGCCCTCAGGCAACCTACACTCAGAGGCGGGGCCAGATCCAAAGCTGAGCCCCGGGAGCTGTGAGAACAAAGAAGAGAAACGGAAATCTCTCCCAGCTGAGCCTCAGAAGCAGCGGATTAAAGCTCCACAATCAATTTGATGCACCTGCATCTGTGGAATACATTAATACACAACGAATCATCCCAAATTAAGAAGGTGGGGGCTTCCCTGGTGGCGCAGTGGTTGAGAGTCCGCCTGCCGATGCAGGGAACACGGGTTCGTGCCCCGGTCCGGGAAGATCCCACATGCCGCGGAGCCGCTGGGCCCGTGAGCCATGGTCGCTGAGCCTGCGCGTCCGGGGCCTGTGTTCCGCAACGGGAGAGGCCCGCGTACCGCAAAAAAAAAAAAAAAAAAAAACAAAGGTGGACTTTGAGAGCAAGATTTATGATTTTTTCCCCTTTTCCTCTTTTTGTGAGTGTGTATGTGTATGCTTCTGTGTGAGATTTTGTTTGTATAGCTTTTCTTCCACCATTTGTCCTAGGGTTCTATCTGTCCTTTTTTTAAATTTTTTTCTCTTAATAATTATTTTTTATTTTAATAACTTTATTATAGTTTATCTTATTTTACTTTATCTTCTTTCTTTGTTTTTTTCCTTCCTTCCTCCTTCCTTCCTTCCTTCCTCCCTCCCTCTCTCCCTCCTTTCTTTCTTTCTTTCTACTTCTACTAATTCTTTCTTTCTACTTTTTCCCCCTTTTATTCTGAGCCGTGTGGATGAAAGCCTCTTGGTGTTGCAGCCAGGAGTCAGTGCTGTGCCTCTGAGGTGGGAGAGCCAACTTCAGGACACTGGTCCACAAGAGACCTCCCAGCTCCACATAATATCAAATGGCGAAAATCTCGCAGAGATCTCCATCTTAACACCAGCACCCAGCTTCACTCAACGACCACCAAGCTACAGTGTTGGACATCCTATGCCAAACAACTAGCAAGACAGGAACACAACCCCAGCCATTAGCAGAGAGGCTGCCTAAAATCATAATAAGTCCACAGACACCCCAAAACACACCACCAGACTTGGACCTGCCCACCAGAAAGACAAGATCCAGCCTCATCCACCAGAACACAGGCACTAGTCCCCTCCACCAGGAAGACTACACAACCCACTGAACCAACCTTAGCCACTGGGGACAGACACCAAAAACAACAGGAACTACGAACCTGCAGCCTGCAAAAAGGAGAGCCCAAACACAGTAAGATAAGCAAAATGAGAAGACAGAAAAACACACAGCAGATGAAGGAGCAAGGTAAAAACCCACCAGACCTAACAAATGAAGAGGAAATAGGCAATCTACCTGAAAAAGAATTCAGAATAATGATAGTAAAGATGATCCAAAATCTTGGAAATAGAATAGACAAAATGCAAGAAACATTTAACAAGGACCTAGAAGAACTAAAGAGGAAACAACGATGAACAACACAATAAATGAAATTAAAAATACTCTAGATGGTATCAATAGCAGAATAACTGAGACAGAAGAACGGATAAGTGACCTGGAAGATAAAAGAGTGGAAATAACTACTGCAGAGCAGAATAAAGAAAAAAGAATGAAAAGAACTGAGGACAGTCTCAGAGACCTCTGGGACAACATTAAATGCACCAACATTCGAATTATAGGGGTTCCAGAAGAAGAAGAGAAAAAGAAAGGGACTGAGAAAATATTTGAAGAGATTATAGTTGAAAACTTCCCTAATATGGGAAAGGAAGTAGTTAATCAAGTCCGGGAAGCACAGAGAGTCCCATACAGGATAAATACAAGGAGAAATATGCCAAGACACATATTAATCAAACTGTCAAAAATTAAATACAAAGAAAACATATTAAAAGCAGCAAGGGAAAAACAACAAATGACACACAAGGGAATCCCCATAAGGTTAACAGCTGATCTTTCATCAGAAACTCTGCAAGCCAGAAGGGACTGGCAGGACATATTTAAAGTGATGAAGGAGAAAAATCTGCAACCAAGATTACTCTACCCAGCAAGGATCTCATTCATATTTGATGGAGAAATTAAAACCTTTACAGACAAGCAAAAGCTGAGAGAGTTCAGCACCACCAAACCAGCTTTACAACAACTGCTAAAGGAACTTCTCTAGACAAGAAACACAAGAGAAGGAAAAGACCTACAATAACGAACCCAAAACAATTAAGAAAATGGGAATAGGAACATACATATCGATAATTACCTTAAATGTAAATGGACTAAATGCTCCCACCAAAAGACACAGATTGGCTGAATGGATACAAAAACAAGACCCATATATTTGCTGTCTACAAGAGACCAACTTCAGACCTAGAGACACATACAGACTGAAAGTGAGGGGATGGAAAAAGATATTTCATGCAAATGGAAATCAAAAGAAAGCTGGAGTAGCAATTCTCATATCAGACAAAATAGACTTTAAAATAAAGACTATTAGAAGAGACAAAGAAGGACACTACATAATGATCAAGGGATCGATCCAAGAAGAAGATATAACAACTGTAAATATTTATGCACCCAATGTAGGAGCACCTCAATACATAAGGCAAATAATAACAGCCATAAAAGGGGAAATCGACAGTAACACATTCATAGTAGGGGACTTTAACACCCCACTTTCACCAATGGACAGATCATCCAAAATGAAAATAAATAAGGAAACACAAGCTTTAAATGATACATTAAACAAGATGGACTTAATTGATATTTATAGGACATTCCATCCAAAAACAACAGAATACACGTTTTTCGCAAGTGCTCATGGAACAGTCTCCAGGATAGATCATATCTTGGGTCACAAATCAAGCCTTGGTAAATTTAAGAAAATTGAAATCATATCAAGTGTCTTTTCTGACCACAACGCTATGAGACTAGATATCAATTACGGGAAAAGATCTGTAAAAAATACAAACACATGGAGGGTAAACAATACACTACTTAATAACGAAGTGATCACTGAAGAAATCAAAGAGGAAATTAAAAAAACACCTAGAAACAAATGACAATGGAGACACGACGATCCAAAATCTATGGGATGCAGCAAAAGTAGTTCTAAGAGGGAAGTTTATAGCAATACAATCCTACCTTAAGAAACAGGAAACATCTCGAATAAAAAACCTAATCTTGCACCTAAAGCAATTAGAGAAAGAAAAACAAAAAAAAAAAACCCCAAAGTTAGCAGAAGAAAAGAAATCATAAAAATCAGATCAGAAATAAACGAAAAAGAAATGAAGGAAATGATAGCAAAGATCAATAAAACTAAAAGCTGGTTCTTTGAGAAGATAAACAAAATTGATAACCATTAGCCAGACTCATCAAGAAAAAAAGGGAGAAGACTCAAATCAATAGAATTAGAAATGAAAAAGGAGAAGTAACAACTGACACTGCAGAAATACAAAAGATCATGAAAGACTACTACCAGCAACTCTATGCCAATAAAATGGACAACCTGGAAGAAATGGACAAATTCTTAGAAATGCACAAGCTGCCAAGACTGAATCAGGAAGAAATAGAAAATATGAACAGACCAATCACAAGCACTGAAATTGAAACTGTGATTAAAAATCTTCCAAAAAACAAAAGCCCAGGACCAGATGACTTCACACGCAAATGCTATCAAACATTTAGAGAAGAGCTAACACCTATCCTTCTCAAACTCTTCCAAAATATAGCAGAGGGAGGAACACTCCCAAACTCATTCTATGAGGCCACCATCACCCTGATACCAAAACCAGACAAGGATGTCACAAAGAAAGAAAACTACAGGCCAATATCACTGATGAACATAGATGCAAAAATCCTCAACAAAATACTAGCAAACAGAATCCACAGCACATTAAATGGATCATACACCATGATCAAGTGGGGTTTATTCCAGGAACGCAGTGAGTCTTCAATATACGCAAATCAATCAATGTGATACACCATATTAACAAATTGAAGGAGAAAAACCATATGGTCATCTCAATAGATGCAGAGAAAGCTTTCAACAAAATTCAACACCCATTTAGGATAAAAACCCTGCAGAAAGTAGGCATAGAGGGAACTTTCCTCAATATAATAAAGGCCATATATGACAAACCCACAGCCAACATCGTCCTCAATGGTGAAAAACTGAAACCATTTCCACTAAGATCAGGAACAAGACAAGGTTGCCCACTCTCACCACTCTTACTCAACATAGTTTTGGAAGTTTTAGCCACAGCAATCACAGAAGAAAAGGAAATAAAAGGAATCCAAATAGGAAAAGAAGCAGTAAAGTTGTCACTGTTTGCAGATGACATGATACATAGAGATGATACATAGAGATGATACATAGAGAATCCTAACGATGCTACCAGAAAACTACTAGAGCTAATCAATGTATTTGGTAAAGTAGCAGGATACAAAATTAATGCACAGAAATCTCTTGCATTCCTATACACTAATGATGAAAAATCTGAAAGTGAAATCAAGAAAACACTCCCATTTACCATTGCAACAAAAAGAATAAAATACCTAGGAATAAACCTACCTAAGGAGACAGAAACCTGTATACAGAAAATTATAAGACACTGATGAAAGAAATTAAAGATGATACAAATAGATGGAGAGATATACCATGTTCTGCGATTGGAAGAATCAACATTGTGAAAATGACTCTTCTACCCAAAGCAATCTACAGATTCAATGCAATTCCTATCAAACTACACCTGGCATTTTTCACAGAACTAGAACAAAAAGTTTCGCAATTTGTATGTAAACACAAAAGACCCCGAATAGCCAAAGCAATCTTGAGAATGAAAAACGGAGCTGGAGGAATCAGGTTCCCAGACTTCAGACTATACTACAAAGCTACAGTAATCAAGACAGTATGGTACTGGCACAAAAACAGAAAGATAGATCAATGGAACAGGATAGAAAGCCCAGAGATAAACCCATGCACATATGGTCACTTATCTTTGCTAAAGGAGGCAGGAATGTACAGTGGAGAAAGGACAGCCTCTTCAATAAGTGGTGCTGGGAAAACTGGACAGGTACATATAAAAGTATGAGATTAGATCACTCCCTAACACCATACACAAAAATAAGCTCAAAATGGATTAAAGACCTAAATGTAAGGCCAGAAACTATCAAACTCTTAGAGGAAAACATAGGCAGAACACTCTATGACATAAATCACAGCAAGATCCTTTTTGACCCACCTCCTAGAGTAATGGAAATAAAATAAAAAATAAACAAATGGGACCTAATGAAACTTCAAAGCTTTTGCACAGCAAAGGAAACCATAAACAAGACCAAAAGAACCCTCAGAATGGGAGAAAATATTTGCAAATGAAGCAACTGACAAAGGATTAATCTCCAAAATTTATAAGCAGCTCATGCAGCTCAATAACAAAAAAACAAATAACCCAATCCAAAAATGGGCAGAAGACCTAAATAGACATTTCTCCAAAGAAGATATACAGATTGCCAACAAACACATGAAAGAATGCTCAACATCATTAATCATTAGAGAAATGCAAATCAAAACTACAATGAGATACCATCTCACACCAGTCAGAATGGCCATCATCAAAAAATCTAGAAACAATAAATGCTGGAGAGGGTGTGGAGGAAAGCGAACCCTCTTGCACTGTTGGTGGGAATGTAAATTGATACAGCCACTGTGGAGAACAGAATGGAGGTTCCTTAAAAAACTACAAATAGAACTACCATATGACCCAGCAATCCCACTACTGGGCATATACCCTGAGAAAACCATAATTCAAAAAGAGTCATGTATCACAATGTTCATTGCAGCTCTGTTTACAATAGCCTGGAGATGGAAACAACCTAAGTGTCCATCATCGGATGAATGGATAAAGAAGATGCGGCACATATATACAATGGAATATTACTCAGCCATAAAAAGAAACGAAATTGAGTTATTTGTAGTGAGGTGGATGGATGGACCTAGAGTCTGTCATACAGAGTGAAGTCAGTCAGAAAGAGAAAAACAAATACCGTATGGTAACACATATATATGGAATTTAAGGGGAAAAAAATGTCATGAAGAACCTAGGGGTAAGACGGGAATAAAGACACAGACCTTCTAGAGAATGGACTTGAGGATATGGGGAGGGGGAAGGGTAAGCTGTGACAAAGCACGAGAGAGGCATGGACATATACACACTACCAAACGTAAGGTAGATAGCTAGTGGGAAGCAGCCGCATAGCACAGGGAGATCAGCTCGGTGCTTTGTGACCGCCTGGAGGGGTGGGATAGGGAGGGTGGGAGGGAGGGAGACACAAGAGGGAAGAGATATGGGAACATATGTATATGTATAACTGATTCACTTTGTTATAAAGCAGAAACTAACACACCATTGTAAAGCAATTATACTCCAATAAAGATTTTAAAAAATTAGAAAAAATAAAGTACTGCAAATAGGAATAAAAGGGTTAAAAACTAATACATTTAAAGTAGAATATAATAAACGGATAGTTCTTAAAAATAATACAATATTTTTCAAATAGTGAAACCAAATTTATAGTGCTTAAAGACATAGAAAACAAGCTTATGGTTACTAAAGGAGAAAGTTGGAGGGGGCTTGGGGCTAGTGATAAATTAGGAGTTTGGGACTGGCCGATGCAAGCTAATGAGTATAAAATAGATAAACAGGGCTTCCCTGGTGATGCAGTGGTTGAGAGTCCGCCTGCCGATGCAGGGGACACGGGTTCGTGTCCCGGTCCAGGAAGATCCCACTTGCCGTGGAGCGGCTGGGCCCGTGAGCCATGGCCGCTGAGCCTGCGCATCCGGAGCCTGTGCTCCGCAACGGGAGAGGCCACAGCAGTGAGAGGCCCGCGTACCGAAAAAAAAAAAAAAAAGATAAACAACAAGGTCCTACTGCATAGCACAGGGACTTATAGTCAATATCTTGTAATAAGCTATAATGGAAAAGAATATGAAAAAGAATATATATATGTACAACTGAATCAGTTTGCTGTACACCTGAAATTAACACAACATTGTAAATCAACTATACTTCAATTAAAATTTTTTAATTAAAAATTTAAAGTACTTATACATGTAAAAAAAAGATTAATAGATTTAAAAATAAGTAGTGTCAAATAAGAAAATAAATGGCAGACACGGTTAGCTGCCAGGACCAGCATCCCTTCTCCTTTTACCACTTAGACACAGAGCCCTAATTTTCACTGGGCACATTGTCCATCCAGAAGGTAAGACTATACTCACCAGTCCACCTGGCAGCCAGGTGCTACCAAGTAGTCATGTTCTGATCAAGATGTGTAAGAACCAGAGCAGGATAGGACTTCTGGAGGGCTGCTTAAAATAGTTAAGCTGCTGGGAGAGCCCCTTTTCAATCTTCTCATCTTATTCCTTTTCCAGGCTGGAGCTGCAGCTGCCATCCTGGACCATGAGTTGACCAGGAACGTGGAAAACACACATTAGGACCTGCATCAGAAAGTCTGGACCCTGGTCATTGATAGCAATGGTTACCCTGCCAGCCTTCAAGTGCTGTCTGTGGACATCTTTTATGCAGAGGGAGAAGATAGGTCAGCTTCTATCTTCTTTCAGCCACAGTTATGTGAGATTTCCTGTTTTCTGTCCTTGAACATAAAATCCTAACTAAAATAGATAGAAAGCTCAGAGAAACTGTATGTAATCAGTAAAAATTAAAACTGAAAATGAGCAAAAGTCTAAAACTATTAAAACAGTTGTATGTGCTAACATGATAAAGGTTAAAAGCCAGTAAGATGCAGAAAATAATAAAGACACAGCAAACTATAATGTACAAAAATGGTTGAATGTAAAGTAAAATGCTAAACAAACAAGACAAAGTTTAACAAAAGACAATAGTTTAAGACAAATGTGTTGAGTAAACAGGATTGAAGCCAACCTAGATATCCAACAAGTATCACATTTCTCCTGCCAAGATTCCTTTAAAATGGTCTCTGTTAATTGAAGTTCCCATAATCTCAAAGCAAGGCTTATTACTTGTAACTGGTGACTAGGCATAGTTTTATTTTCCCTTCAGAGCGAAGTCACCCCACCATCTAAGAGGGTGTGATCATAAGTACAATTGCTCCAACCAAGAATATATGAGTATAAAAATCTCACATCTCTAACTACCACCCACAGTGCAAGGATTAGGGAAGACATCCAGGCACATACTGGAAATCAATTTCACATTTTCTTTCATGGATAATGACGTTAGTAGCTGTAATGTTTTAACATAATAAATAATACCTGTTAACTTAAGAAACTCAAAATCCAATTTATCCTTTATTTGGAAGCAAAATAATACATTTCGTAAAGAATAGCATAGTCTTTTTCTAGACTTAGTTTGTTGTGCAACTTGGGGTTTAAGAAAATTCAGCCTTTGGTGTGACTTTTCTTTCAACTTTGAAGTCTACAGACTCCAAGGTTTTAGACAAAATTGCCTTTTCATGGGGATAAGAAATTGATGGATTCTAAACTGAGCCTGAGCTGGCAGTGCTCAGAAAGGACTGGTGAATACATCTGAGGGTAGAGGGCTCACAGCCCAGACTGTCCAGCTCCCTTCCTCCAGCCCCATGGGATGTGATGGGCAACATTTTCCAAAAATTCAGGCTCTATTAAAATATGTGATTTTTCTTCTCTAAGTGCCTCAGAGATGGAATACAAAGAACAAATACATCACTAAATTCAGCTGATTAGCCTATTTCAAATCAAGATGACTATTTGTAGAAAAATACACAATAATTTCTGTATAATGACTCTCTTATTTAAGATTATCATAACGATTTTCCCAACAGTTCATTATTAAATGCACATACCCATACCCACAGTTGAAAAATGTAACAGTGTGTGAACATAAGATTTCTTAACCACCTTCTAACCTCTTAATTCAACCTTTAACTTACACAATGTTAATGATACTGAAGGCTAATTATTTCTGAAGAGGGAAAATAAAGCCATAAAATAAATATACCGATGTTGGTTTAAGCTGCTTAAAGCCTTAACCTAGTGTCTTTAGCTGGCTTTCTCCTCTGCATCTCTCTGCTGCCACCTCCTCCCACCCTGCCTTATCCAGGCCCCCTGGCTGGTGACGCCCCCGGGCTAGGGCCCATCTTTTCCCATAGACTCAAACCATAGTGGCATGAGCTAATGGTGCTTTTCATGTTGCAGAGGACGCAGCCAGGTGGCCTTCAGGTAGGACTGGAATAGGAAAGACAGGGTAAAGGGAATCCCACAGCACAAACAGGGGGCAGCAAGAAGTGACAGAGAATGACTAGAAACTATGTGAATCGGAAGTCAAAGTAGTATCGTCCCCAAGATCAATGGGAAGATACATGGAGCTGATCCAAATGAAATGCTCAATACCCGGCAACTGCATTTCCGCGTTTGAATCTAGATCGATGTGTGCATGTTGGGTGGTGCAGGTGCCCACGCGCGCCTAGCATGTTTAGGGAGTGATCTGTTCTAAATAACTAACTTTCCCAAATAACTCAACTTTTACCTCTTGTAGCAGCAAAATTTTTGTGTGTGAACCACATACAATTAGGCCTTTTTAAAAATGCATTACACTTTGTTGCCTTTTTAAACAAAGCGCCTTGAATACAACCTCATCTTTTCTGAGGATGTGGGGTAATCGCTATTAATATGCCTGAGCCTGACCCTACCGTATGAATATCACCGTGCAGCCGTCGAGCCTGCAAACGTACAAGATGCCCGGCTGCCCTGCCTCTTCTGTCTCCCTGGTCTCCCATCTCCTCGGCTCTGCTCTTACTTTGGCCTGACAGCTGCTCCCCTACTCCATAATTACGTACCTGAACCTACATCCCTGGTTCTGAAGGTGATTCTTTGTCTGATACAAAAAAACGAACAAGGTGATTTTGACAGATTTTCTCACTGTTGCTCAGCTTTTTGTCTTACCTCTGGGATCACTGCTGTGTTCAAGAGACTCAGAGCTGATGAAACTCCCACTGGCCTGGGTCAGTCTGTCCATAAACTGTGCTAGCTCTACTGTATGAGCCCCCAAGAGTTTGGTGTTCATTTAGGAGAATAAAAGTAGCCTTTTGTCTCAAAATATTTTTTCCTGTGGCCTAAAAATTCCATCCTTATGGACCCTCATTTGAGTTAACACGTGATCTTGTATCAGGTTCTTAGTTCCAAGGACTGCCCACCATCTGAACATGACGTTCTATAAAGGAAAGAAGACAGGACGGTTGAATTCCGGTGGAAGGGCGAACTGGAAGAAAGGACAGACTAAGAGGGAGGATCTGATTGCAAGCCTTTAGGATCAAGGGTGAGGCTGGCAAGCACTGAGCCTCTGGGAGGAAGTTCAACAAGAGGGTAACAGGCAAGGAAGAATCCGTGAGGTTACCTCTCCCAGTCTCCACCCACGGGATGGGGTTAGTCCTGGTTGGGTGGGGCACACACAGGGAGGGGCTGTCAGAGGAAGCCAACCACACCTCACACAGAGGCTCTGAAATATACACAGAGAGACTCTGTTGTGAAAAACAGGTAAATGTGTCCAAAACGGGTTAAAAAAAAATGATGGGGCTGCTTAAGCCTATCTATGCCTGTGTTACCCCAGATGCACCAGCGACGGGCACAATAAGAACTTAATCGCTGAAAACATCACTAGTAGTTCTCTTTAGAACAAATGATTGCTTCATTTCAACCACGGTTTCTTATTTTAAAAATCCAATTCACTCACGATATATAAACTCGTATTTTTGCCCTTGTAAACAGTTCTCCTGGTACGTGTTGGGGGAGTTATCAGCAGCAAGAACCTACCTTCAATATTTTGATTAGTTCCGCTTGGCTTGTGCAAAATTGCAGACATTAAATAGAGCAACGCCTTGACAGTGACTTAGCAATTATTCTGCTATCATGTTGGCCCCCCAGACCTGCAGATTTTACCAAATAACTGTTTTAAAGAGATCATCGTTGGATCTTACCAATTTTATTCCCAATAAATATTGTGAAGGCACTGCTATGAATATACCTCTTAAAACATTGCATGACTAGAATTCACAAGCAATGTAATTGTTCTCAGGCTCTCTGAGTAGAAATTTTCCCCCAAAGATCACACTAACTCAGGCAGACATGAAACAAAATCACTCTAGACTGAAAATTGGGGATTTATCAAAAATAAGCACAGATATGGGAATAAGCCTGTTAGAAGCAGAATAAAATCTGACATGTAAGTGGAATGAAGATAACATTAGAGATAGGAGAGAAAGCCTGTCCTCATAAAATTCTACATTGTTTCTTACCATTTCATAGTCTCTTAATGAAGAACATGCAGACTAATTGAGTGTTTCAGTTATCAATTGCTGAGTAACAAACCTCCCCAAAACTCAGCATCTTAAAACGATTAATGGTGACTGATCTAGATTCTGCAGGTGGCCTGTGTTTCTTCTGTTCCGTTTGATGCAGCCTGGCATTGGTCATGGACCGGAAGGTCCAAGAAGTCTGGGGCCTCCTCCACACGGTGTCTGTCCCTCCACGGCCTCTTCAAGTGGCCTCTCTCCAGCAGGATAGCCTGAGCTTCCTTACAGCATTCCTGAAGCACAGAAGCAGGAGTTTCTATACCTTCAAAGGGCTGCGTCCAGAACTGCACAGCACCACTCCTGCCGCAATATGGAACATCCAGGTTAGAATGCAGACTAATTAACAAATCCCCCCAACATGCCTTACACAACTTCCTTGTAGCATCCTAGAAAGCAGACACATAGGAAGGAAGGATTTACAATAACACCAAAAGCCAAAGGCAAGCGATGAGCCTACCTCAGAGTGAGGAGAGGACTGCAGACGGTCAGTGGGGGAGATGAAACATGCCATCAATGGCTGATGCACATTCTACCTCCTGAGACAAAATAATGAGACGGGGAAATGAGAGATAACAATTGCCATCTCTGGTACAGGGGCATGAAAGCTGCGTTAACCTAGAAACAGTAAGTACAGAAACAAAAGAGAGAGAGAAATCTAGTGAAGTGGCATATGAAAATAATAAGAATTGAAGACTTCTGTTTTCGACTTTCTCTGCGCCAAAGTTTTATGATGCAACAAGCACATGATATGTGGAAACAGATTATGGACAGTGGGATGAATACATGTTACTCTGGATGGCACTCAAGGTCAGCAGGCTGGGTGAGGGGAGGCTGCTCGGGCCCATGGAAGACACTCCCCCTGAATGTGCAGGCACCGCAAAGCATCCCGGGAAGGCCTTCCAACCTGCCGTGAGAGGAGCGGGGCTTGAGGCCGATCGTCTCGTTTTGAAGGACACATGAATTGAGGCTGAGGACTTGAGCTGCAGTAGAAGGGAGTAACATTAGAGACCCTAGTAAGGCAGAATCCACAGGACTCAGGGTGCCTGGAGGAGCAGGTGGGTTGCTGTAAGGGTTAATGATTATCACCCTCATCGTAACAACAATGGCAGCTAACACTAAGTATTGTCTCTGTAGCCCCATTTCACAGATGAGGAAATAGAGGCACAGAGAGATTAAATAACAAAATGATGGTTAAAGGAGACTTCCCTGGCCGTCCAGTGGTTAAGACACTGCCCTTCCAATGCAGGGGGTGCGGGTTGGACCCCTGGTTGGGGAACTAAAATCCCACATGCTGCAGGGCGCAGCCAAAAAAATTAAACAAAAAATTTTAAAACAAATAAAAATTGTTTAATAAAAAAAATGATGGTTACATAGTGTAAAAGGCAGAGCCGGATTTTGAACCCAGGTAGTCCAGAATCCGCTTTCTTAAGTACCTCATGACCTTGTATGTATGGTTTTGACCTGTGGCGTATGCTCCAGCCCCAGGAATTATGACGCCGGCTTCCATTCACATCAGGTGTTGTCATGCCCCTGGCACTTTGGATGTGCTTTTCTTCTTCTAGAATGATCTCACCGCCAGGCCAGCCTCACCCATCCTTCAGGGCAGCTGCATGTTTTCCCCTCTCTTCTGCAACCTTCTGAGCTTTAAACAAAGGCTTCCTCCTCCCTCTACACACCTCTGTTGTGGCAGTTACCAAACTGTTTTGCAACTATGTAGGAGAATGGGGTTTTTGTTGTTTAGTGATGAAATATCTTAGCTTTTTGAAAAGTAAACAAGGGCTTCCCTGGTGGCGCAATGGTTAAGAATCTGCCTGCCAATGCAGGGGAGACGGGTTCGAGCCCTGGTCCGGGAAGATCCCACATGCCGCGGAGCAACTAAGCCCGTGCACCGCGACTACTGAGCCTGCGCTCTAGAGCCCGCGAGCCACAACTACTGAGCCCAAGAGCCACAACTACTGAAGCCCTTGCGCCTAGAGCCCGTGCTCGGCAACAAGAGAAGCCCCCTCAATGAGAGTAGCACCGCAACGAAGAGTAGCCCCCGCTCGCCACAGCTAGAGAAAGCCTGCACATAGCAATGAAGACCCAGCACAGCCAAACAAAAAAATAAATTTAAAAATAATAATGAATAACATTTTTTTAAAGTAAACTAAATAATATAAGTAATAACCCCCCATGAATCTACCACTTACAAATACAATTGCAGCATCTTGAGTACATCTCACGGGTCCCATTTCCTACCTTCCCCCACCAGCCCTTGAACCAATCATTACCCTGAATTTAACGTCTACCTTTATCACCAGCATCCTTATATTTTAGCTGCAAATGCATGTATAAAATAATCGGGCAATTTTACATGTTAGTAACGTCACATAACTGGTGCACTATAACTACACTTCTGCATCTTGCTCTTTTTTTACTCAACATTCCGTTTCCACGTCAATCCGTCATGATCCATGGAGTTCTGCTTCATTCATTTTGTTTCATAGTCTCCCATTGCGTCACTGTGCACAATAAAATGCCTACCCTGTAATCTGCGTATTTGTCTGAGACATCACACAGATCTTTTTTAAGGTACACAATTCTAAATAAACGCGTTGGTCAAAAATATTTGATCAGATTCCCTTTTTAAAATTTTACTATTTTTTGGCATGATCACTGGATTGAAGAGGATTCCACAAAGGATCAAGAGGCCCAGGAACACTGGCACCTGAAAGCCAGTCGGAGTAAAAGCCCCTGTTTCTCTAACAGAGCCGCACTGCGCAAGGGTAAAGGCTACTTAGTGTCCCAGAGAACCTAATTCTCCCAACATGGTCCATCCATCAGCCTAATTCATATTCAGGATGCTGAAAAATGGCAGTTTTCAGTTTCTCAGGAATCTAAGCATCTGCAGAGTGCTTTGTGCAATGAAATAAAACATATTTTTAATATTTGGCCGAGACTTAAATCGTCAAGAGCCAAGATTCAGAGCAAATATTTCCACATTAATTGAAAATTTTATTGTCAAATAATATTTCATGGTTTATTCATGCACAGAAGTGCTACTTATCTTCTACCATTCACTCCAGTGATTTCACGGAGAAGCCAGAGGCTATTCTCAAAATTGGGGTGACATTTAAAATCAGGGTGACATTGTTTTTCTCACATGCAAAAATAATGATTTTTTCCTTTATGCTGAGTATCTTCTCCACTGGGTGATTTTGCTGATAATAATATCTTTCCTGCCTAGCTCAGAGGATAGTTATAAGGATCCAAAAAGAGATAACACATGAGAATCTGCTACATAAACTGTAGAGGGCTTTATAAACATTGTAGATTATTATCATTATCATTATTATTCATTCAAAGTAAGACTCAAGCACCAAGGACTCAAGGGGATGTGGAACCCAATTGAGGAAATTAATTCTGAAATGTACACAGAGAGGAGAAAGAGAGAGACAGGCCTCTGATGAAGGCGTTGTCCTGGGATAAGATTGCCGGCGCTCCATTCTGTCTCCACCCATTAATCTCGTGCAAGTTACTCAACTGATCTAAGACCCAGTATTTTTAATTTGTAGAATAGGGATAATCAGAGTATTTTATCAGATTTCTACATTAGTAAATTAGATAATTTATGTAAAGTGTCTACTCTATAGTAAATTCTCACTTGTTAGCTATTACTATTTCACTAGAACATAAGCAACACAGATGCAGGGCTTTATCCCTTTCGTGCATTCATTCATTCATTGTTTAAACAGATGTTTATTACCAGACTCTGTTCTAGGCACTGTATACCGCAGTGAAGGAGACAAGGTCCTTGCTCACAAACAGTAAACAAGTAATTGAGGTCATTTCAGGGAGTGGCAAGTACAACAAAGAAGCTGATACAGATGAATTGTAAATACATAGAGCTACAGGAGTGCAAGGCTTGAAGCAGGGGCCATAGACAGGTGTCCAGAAGGTCGTCCAGGAGGATCATGTTTGACTTAACCCCTTGTCAGCATTCAGGTGTTAGGTCACATGTGCCAGCCATGCAAAGATCTGAGGGAAGAGAACCTCACACTGAGGAAATAACGTTTGCAACATGTCTGGAACAAAAACTGGCTTGGCGTGTTCAGAAGACAGACGGTGCCCCAGTCTGCCTTGAGACTGATGGATGAGAGGAGGAGTTGATGAGGAAAGGTGGAGAAAGAGAGCAACCCCATCACGTGGAGCTCGAAGGGCCAAGTGAGAAAACTGAATTGTGTCCCAGTTGCTTTAGCCTTGATACCCCATAGCCCCTTGCCCGCATTTTTTGAATACTGTAAATAATATATGCACAAAGTATTTTTTAATAATTATACTAAAAGGCATTCTGGATACTTTAGAGACTTAAAGACTCTCAAGAGATGCCTTCTCTCAGGAAAAATCAGAAATTAGTTATGCGTTCCATTTTTAAAGTGGGATCTATCTAATTTAGCAGTGACTTTTTTTAACATATTTATTGGAGTATAATTGCTTTACAATGGTGTGTTAGTTTCTGCCTTACAACAAAGTGAATCAGCTATACATACACATATATCTCCATATCCCCTCCCTCTTGCGTCTGTCTCCCACTCTCCCTATTCCACCCCTCTGGGTGGTCACAAAGCACCGAGCTGATCTCCCTGTGCTATGCGGCTGCTTCCCACTAGCTATCTACCTTACATTTTGTAGTATATATATATCCATGCCACTCTCTCACTTCGTCCCAGCTTACCCTTCCCCCTCCCCGTGTCCTCAAGTCCATTCTCTACGTCTGCGTCTTTATTCCGGTCTGCCCCTAGGTTCTTTAGAACGATTTTTTTTTTTTAGATTCCATATATATGTGTTAGCATACGGTATTTGTTTCTCTTTCTGACTTACTTCACTCTGTATGACAGTCTCTAGGTCCATCCACCTCACTACAAATAACTCAATTTCGTTTCTTTTTATGGCTGAGTAATATTCCATTGTCTATATGTGCCACATCTTCTTTATCTATTCATCTGTCGATGGACACTTAGGTTGCTTCCATGTCCTGGCTATTGTAAATAGACCTGCAGTGAACACTGTGGTACATGACTCTTTTTGAATTAGCAGTGACTCAATGCAATGTCTCTCCTTTGTTTTCTCATTCAATAAAGATGGCTGTTCTGACCATATGTAATTGGGCAAAGGTGAGACTTTGCTTTTTTTTTAATAACCATTTCTTAATTGAAGTATAGTTAATTTACAATGTCGTGTTAGCTTCAGGTGTACAGCAAAGTGATTCAGTTATAAATATATATTGTTTTTCAGATTCCTTTCCATTATAGATTATTACAAGGCCCTGAATATGGTTCCCTGTGCTATACAGTAGGTCCTTGTTGTTTATCTGTTTTATATGCAGTAGTGTGTATATGTTAATCCCAAACTCCTAATTTATCTCCCCCAACCCCCTCTATCCCCTCTGGTAACCATAAGTTTGTTTTCCATGAGACTTTGCTTTTAACCTGGAGCGAAGATGGTCATATTTGGGATTATGACACAGACGGTTTACGTCTGCGATGTTGTAAACGTTTCGTGTTTTGCGCTCACCAAAATGCGGTTGTTGAACCCTTAATATGTGGCTCGTGTGACTGAGGAAATAAATCTTTGCCTTTGCTTCATGTTGATGAATTCTAACTTAAAGAGCCCTTGGCGGCAGTAGCCCTTAGGTGGCTACGATGTTGAGTAGCAGGTTGTACTTTTCTCTGCCTTGGCCATTTGCCTTCTTGAAGTGGCTCATCAGCCCCCCACACCTCGTGCCCACTGGTATGTCCTCCCTTCTCCCTCCCGCATGTGCTGTGGCCCATTGGCTGAGGTGCTCCCAAACCTAGTCGCGTAGAGGGTTCCTGCGGGACCGCTGTCCCTCATCATGCTCCCTGGTCCTGACTCTGCCCCAGCCCACAGCCCTCGCTCCGTCGTGGGGAGATGACGAGAAGGACCTCGTGTGACCACATGGACGCAGAAAGCATGCCCATCTCTGCTGTTCAACAGGTAACGCGAAATTGACGCTTCAAACAACGTAGTGAATCACCCATGCAGTACTTTTGTCAGGGGTAGAAGACACATCTGTTTCAGATCAAAACAAGATGAGAGATGTTCCAGAATTAGCCTAAACTTAGTTACTCCAAAAGTCAAGGAATTCTTACATTCTTTTCTATTAGTTAAATCTTCCAAATCTGTTATCTTCTCAATATTGATGATAGTGAAACTACTGGATAATCATTTTTTAAAGAAAGGAAACAGCTGTTTGAATTTAATTGCAAATAAAACATTTCACTTTTGAATACAGCACTCCGTTGTATCTTCGGGGAGAGGCAGGAAGAGAATGCAGATTTTTTTTTTTTTTTCGGTACGCGGGCCTCTCACTGCTGTGGCCTCTCCCGTTGCGGAGCACAGGCTCCGGACGCGCAGGCTCAGCGGCCATGGCTCACGGGCCCAGCTGCTCCGCGGCATGTGGGATCTTCCCGGACCAGGGCACGAACCCATGTCCCCTGCATTGGCAGGCGGACCCTCAACCACTGCACCACCAGGGAAGCCCAAGAATGCAGATTTTTTGATTTTCTACTCAAATTTGCCTCTATCCAGGGAGTGAGTCAGTCACAAAGATGATTACAAGGAACCTCATAGCAGATTATCAGAGCAGTACTTATGGCAATTCAAACTGGCTCGTTCATGTTTTATTTTGTGTTGCCAACATGATTTCCAGACTTAAACATCTTTTACAAATCTTATTTAGGTTCCTTGGACTTCAAAGAACACTTTAAAAAAAAACAGATTTTGATGAGTCAGGCGTAAATAAATCAGAAGCATGGAGATTAAATGTCTATGAGGAAAAAAAACATCTAGAAGAAATGTGCTTGAGGAAAAATTCATTTGCGATCATCTTGAAACAAAACTATTTTTTTAAATGTCTGCTTTTCCAGAAATATAGATGAATGGAACAGGACAGAAAGCCCAGAGATAAACCCACACACCTATGGACAACTAATCTATGATAAAAGAGGCAAGGATATACAATGGAGAAAAGACAGTCTCTTCAATAAGTGGTGCTGGGAAAACTGGACAGCTACATGTAAAAGAATGAAATTAGAACACTCCCTAATACCATACACAAAAATAAACTCAAAATGGATTAAAGACCTAAATGTAAGACTGGACACTATAAAACTCTTAGAGGAAGACATAGGAAGAACACTCTTTGACATAAATCGCAGCAAGATCTTTTTTGATCCACCTCCTAGAGTAATGGAAATAAAAACAAAAATAAACAAATGGGACCTAACGAAACTTAAAAGCTTTTGCACAGCAAAGAAAACCATAAACAAGATGAAAAGACAACCCTCAGAATGGGAGAAAATATTTGTAAACAAATCAACGGACAAAGGATTAATCTGCAAAATATATAAACAGCTCATGCAGCTCTGTATTAAACAAACAAACAACCCAATCAAAAAATGGGCAGAAGATCTAAATAGACATTTCTCCAAAGAAGATATACAGATGGGCAAGAGGCACATGAAAAAATTCTCAACATTATTAGAGAAATGCAAATCAAAACATTATTAGAGAAATGCAAATCAAAACTACAATCACCTCACACCAGTTAGAATGGGCATCATCAGAAAATCTACAAACAACAAATGCTGAAGACGGTGTGGAGAAAAAGGAGCCCTCTTGCACTGTTTGTAGGAATGTAAACTGATACAGCCACTATGGAGAACAGTATGGAGGTTCCTTAAAAAACTAAAAATAGAATTACCATATGACCCAGCAATCCCACTACTAGGCATACACCTAGAGAAAACCATAATTCAAAAAGACACACGCACCCCAATGTTCATTGCAGCTCTATTTACAATAGCCAGGTCATGGAAGCAACCTAGATGCGCATTGACAGATGAATGGATAAAGAAGATGTGGCACATATAGACAATGGAATATTACTCAGCCATAAAAAGAAACGAAATTGAGTTATTTGTAGTGAGGTGGATGGACCTAAAGTCTGTCATACCTAGTGAAGTAAGTCAGAAAGAGAAAAACAAATACCATATGCTAACACATATATATGGAATCTAAAAAAAAAAATGGTTCTGAAGAACCTAGGGACAGGACAGGAATAAAGACAGACGTAGAGAATGGACTTGAGGACACGGGGAGGGGGAAGGGTAAGCTGGGACGAAGTGAGAGAGTGGCATGGACATATATACACTACCAAATGTAAAATAGATAGCTAGTGAGAAGCAGCTGCATAGCACAGGGAGATCAGCTCCGTGCTTTGTGTCCACCTAGAGTGGTGGGATAGGGAGGGTGGGAGGGAGACACAAGAGGGAGGAGATATGGGGATGTGTGTATGTGCATAACTGATTCACTTCATTGTAAAGCAGAAACTAACACACCATTGTGAAGCAATTATACTCCAATAAAGATGTTTAAAAAAAAAGTTAAAAAAAAAAAAGCTTCTTTTGGGGAATTCCCTGGTGGTACAGTGGTTAGGACTCCACTTTCACTGCTGGGGCCTGGGTTCAATCCCTGGTTGGGAAACTAAGATCCCACAGGCTGCATGGTGTGGCCAAACGATAAAATAATATAGAATAAAAGCTTCTTTTGGTACTCAAATAACAGATTCCATTGTTCCCCTATATCATACATAGTAACTTCAAGTCACCCTGTCATGGCAAAGTTCTTTTTGACATGTATAGAATCCCTAGTGACTGAGCCAATAACACAGGCTCCCAGGATTTCTGTGGCAGGTGGGATTACTTCATTCAACAACACTTAACAGCCATTCTCATCCAGCTAATCCCAATACTGTAGCAGCATCTCGCAACATCTATGGTATTAACAGTTGAAGCTTCTTTTAATTAATCCTTTCCCTACCAGAGTAAGAGTGGATAGGGTTTCTCTGATGTAAGAGGATTGTGGAATCCTCTTCTCTATTCTAGAGTAAGATTTTTTTCAAATTCAGATATCTGGGGCCTAGGAGTATATGGCTTTGGATCCCCAGAGGGGCAAGGCTATCAGTGTGAAAATATTGATGTTGTCTCAAAAGCAAAGGTGATCACAGACACTGAAAGTACATGGCCATGCTCGATCGTGAAGTGGTCACCTACAAGACCCAGCGCATCCACACATTACTTTTGTGGTTCTATTTTAAGTATCTTCATATTATAAACACAAAATAAGAAATGTTCTTAGAGGTGCATTGGACCTGAAAAAAAAAAAAAAAAAAACAACCCAGCAACTCTAGTTCACGAAATACCACCCTAGAAACTACACATTTAGTCAATTACAATTTAGAGAAACTCTGCCTTACTTTAGGTATATTTCTAGAATGCAGACTCATCACTGCTGTATCCTACTTAGTTATCATAGAGAATGTTAAATAAATAGCATCAAATATGCCCATGCACACTAATACGTTAAGGAGGGAGTTAATTTCTAACTAGAGTCAGGAATTAAACCCATTGTAGGTCTGTCCATTATTCACCAGCTTGCAACGCTACAGTAGTCTACACATCACTTTCTTTTTAGCACTGAAGATGGATGTGCTCACTATGATTTCTAACTTATGCATATGTCCATGATGTCCCTCTGTTAACCAGAGAACAGAAGACAATGTTAGTCTACTAGAAAATGTTTTGACCAAGAGCAGAGTTTGTTGGAAGTTCCAGGTCTGTGTGGTCCAATCTGATTCTCCACAATTTTCATCACTGAGATGAATGGATTGATGCTGAGGTCAACTAGAAAGCTGTTGAGGGAATAAATAGGCTCAGATATTTGTGGAATCTTGCTTTTTAAGCCAGTTCTTCAAGGGAGGTCAATGAATCCATTCAATAAATATTTGCTGAGTATTTATATATTTGTTGAGTATTTATTACATTTATATCCATAAAAGCTTACTAAATAGTCATGAATGGATAGAATTTTTGGCTAATAGATGGATAAAATACCTTCAAAACACATTCTGCATGCATTCTCTTGGTAAATGTGTGATCTTTGGAACAGATAATTATGTAATTATAAAATTAATGGTTGATTAGATTTTTCCAGAGAAAAAAAATTAATTGTATCAAACACAATCTCCAGAAAGTTGTTCTTCAACAGGCATAATTTTCTTTTTGCTCAGTCCTGTGGTATAAACCTCATATTAAAATAGTTTAAAAGCAGGTGGCACTGTACTTTCTTTGGGGTAATTAATTCAGTAGCTTTATGCTATTGAATGATGTTGTTCCACAGTGACACAGATACTGTAAAACTATTAATATCCTACACTGTAGTGCCGTAGAACCTACTTTATCTGGAAATATCTATTAACCAAGACTTGTGTACATGTACAGTACAATGGAAATTGATGTTTATAGTCATATCCTGAAGGCACCTGGAGATCTCAAAATGCCTTCTAAAAAATGTCACCTAAAGCATAAAGCAATTAAGGTTGATCAATCAGCAAACATGTCTCTATTACTTTAGGCAGAGACAATAAAAAATGTGTTAAGGTATGGTTTCTGCTCACAAGGACCTTACAGCTGTAGAGAGAAGTATAACCCACCCAACAAATCTTTAATAAAGACAGTGTAGAATGTTAAAAAGGGAACTTTTGTCCTCATCCTAATGTCCTTATCTAGGCTTCTTGCCCTCAGATGAAGAGAAGTTGTTACTGGCCAAAATATGAGACCTTTCTTGGGCTTTGCTTCCCGGGGGGAGAAGCCAGCCCCATGATCTGACGCCACCTTTCATTCCTGCTTCCCAGAAGTCAGCAGATTTCCCAGATCCAATTATCCTAGATTCAGAAGAGAAGTTTCAAGCCTGAACCACGTTGTCCTGCACAGATACTACACAAGAGGACAATGTTGGAACAGATGGGGTGATTACCAGCTATTAACACATTAGTATTTTATTAAAAATTGCTATATAGGGACTTCCCTGGTGGAGCAGTGGTTAAGAATCCGTCTGCCAATGCAGGGGACACAGGTTTGAGCCCTGGTTGAGAAGATCCCACATGCCGAGGAGCAACTAAGCCTGGGCACCACAACTACTGAGCCCGCGTGCCTAGAGCCTGTGCTCCGCAACAAGAGAAGCCACTGCAATGAGAAGCCCACACACCGCACACCTCAGTGAAGAGTAGCCCTGCTCGCCTCAACTAGAGAAAGCCCATGCGTAGCAATGAAGACCCAACGCAGCCAAAAAAATAAATTAAAAAAAATTGCTATATATTAATCTCTTTGCATGAAGCCACAAGGAAAGAGGGATGAGTAATTAGTTTTCCAAAATCTCACTTTGAACTGTCAACATGATATTTGACCAGAAAGTAAAACTAGGTTTATATTTATTTGAGTTGTCATAAAGTTACTGCATGCATTTAACTTTTTCCCCAGCTTTCTTGAGATATAATTGACATATAAACACAACGTACAATGTGTTGGTTTCATAGACTTACCTACTGCAGTACAATGACCACTGTAGCCTTAGCCAACATCTCCATCACATGACAAAATTACCATTTCTTTTTATGGTTGGAACATTTAAGATCTATTCTCTTAGCAACAGTCAAGTACATAATACAGTATTGTTAACTATGTTCACAACGCTGTGCATTGGATACCCAGAATTTATTCATCTTCTAACTGGAAATTTGTACCCTTCAACCAACATCTCCCCCATGTGCATTGAAAGTTAACTTTAACTGTATTTGGAAATGTGATTTCCATACACTACTTTTGTAAAAACAAATATTTATATTATGCGTATAAGAGGAACTTATGCATCTTAAGAGGAAACGCTAGAAAATGAAAAGAAGATGGCAAGACACAACAAGAATGAATTCATATAGGACTAAGGTTCTCAACTAATACTACCTCCCTCATTCTCTCTTGACTATAAGCACTAGAAGGGCAAACTGTGTCATTTCAGTACTTAACTCAGTGGCTGACAGTTGGCAGTGCTTAAAAATGTTTGTTGAGGGCTTCCCTGGTGGCGCAGTGGTTGAGAGTCCGCCTGCCGATGCAGGGGACACGGGTTCGTGCCCCGGTCCGGGAAGATCCCACATGCCGCGGAGCCGCTGGGCCCGTGAGCCATGGCCGCTGAGCCTGCGCATCCGGAGCCTGTGCTCCGCAACGGGAGAGGCCACAACAGTGAGAGGCCCGTGTACTGCAAAAAAAAAAAAAGCTTGTTGAATGAATGAATGAATTTCTAACCAGGGTCTGGAGAAAATAAGGCAAGCTGCGACCCAAAATCCACTGTCTAAGTAATCTAAGAATCTTTCAGGACCTATTGATGACCTAAGAAGTAATCGCTGAGGTGTTTGGTCTGTGAATGCATCTGTGTTGTCTCTTTTCATCAATAATTGGAAGATAACATTACTGGATTACAGGATGTTTCTGACTTAGAGTAGCTTTACTGGTATAAAGATGACCTTAATGCACATCCCTGACACCACCTCACTTTCAATATTTTTGAAGTGGAAGTGTACAGGCATCTATTTTGGAGCATGTCCCTAAATTGGGGAAATAGACACATCACCAAAACACACGAATTGAATTTTAGTCCGTGCTTAGTATCGGCCTCTAAGTCCACCTGCTATGCAAACCCAAAGTCCACATCTGCTCTTCTATAAAAGATGGAGAGTGGGTCTGTTTTGACAACTTCTAAATTGGGAGTTTATTCCACAATTATTTTGACAAATTTGCTTCAAGGAAAATTTGGAGCATTGGAAATGGGCCCAAAATGTAGGGTCACATGCTTGAGCACCCGGCCAAGTTTTGCCAACAGCAAAAATTTAATTGGCAGGCAATATTCATATACAAGTATGTGACTATTGACGTTATTGTTGATGACTGAGGAGGAGAAAATTATACTCATCTCTTTTTCATTATACTTTTTCATTTTGACCTAAATTTAAACTTATAGAGGGACTTCCCTGGTGGTCCAGTGGGTCCACTCTGTGCTCCCAATGCAGGGGGCCTGGGTTCGATCCCTGGTCAGGGAACTAGATCCCACAGGCCGCAACTAAGACCCGGTGCAGCCAAATAAATTAAGTAATTAATTAAAATAGTTTTTTGAAGATACCTATATATTAAAAAAGAATAATAAATAAACTTACAGAAAAGTTGCTGGTGTTTATTCTACACTTTACCACCTTGACTCTCCAATTGCTTACATTTGTTTTATCCATTTGCTTTATCATTCCCTCTCTCTCTCTCTCTCTCCCCCTCTCTCCCAGTAGTATTCATGGGTGTTGTATACATATATACGTGTGCATATTTTTTCTGAACCATTTGAATATGTTGTACACATCATGATGCTTTAAACTTAAATCTTCATTGTTTTTTCTAAGAACAAAGATATTTTCTTATATAACCACAACACAGTTATCAAGATCAAGATTATTAGAACTGATGTATCTAAAGGACAGTCCATGCTCAAACTTTAGCAACAGTTCCAATAATGGCCCCTACAGCTCTTTTTCCCTTGTCCATGACCATACATTGCATTTAATTGTCTCATTTCCTTTAATCTGAAATAGTTCCTGAGCCTTGCTCTTTATTGCCCTTGATATATTTGAAGTGTACACGCAGTTGTTCTGTAAGATGTCTCTCAGACTGGGTTTGCTATTTTTGAGATAGTGTTACAGGACCCCAGTTGCCTGCATAGACCTGTCCTGTCAAATACCCGTGTATCTGGGATACCCAACATTGGGACAATTGCTTTAAATTGAGACACTCTTTCCTGAACATTCCTAAGTCATTTATATTATCATAAGTCAATGCTTTAAAACCCGTTAGAACACCTCATGATTATATCAGTTACAAAACAGGCTACCTAGCTATAGCAGAGAGCCAAACATAGCTTAAACGGAATTTCATTTCCCTCTCATGTAATAGGCCAGGGAAGAGTGGTCCAGGACGGGCTGGGTGCCCCTGCCATGGTCAGCACACAGCTTCCATTTCTGGTGCAGAATAGCTGCTCCAGGCCTCCAACCAGTGGGAAAGGCCAGAGATGTGTGCACACACCCCTTTTTAGAGAGATGAACTGCATATACGGCAGCATCACTTCTGCTTATACCCCACTGTGCAGAGAGAACCTAGTCCCAAAGAACACACCAACCTGCAGGAGAGGCTGGGATACGGGTCTCTTTATGCCCTTTATGCAGTGAGAGGCCTGCGTACTGCAAAAAAAAAAAAAAAAAAAAGAATCCACCTGCCAATGCAGAGGACATGGATTCAATCCCTGGTCCAGGAAGATCCCACATGCCGAGGAGCAACTAAGCCTGTGCACTACAACTACTGAGCCTGCGCTCTGCAGCCCGCGAGCCACAACTACTGAGCCCGTGAAACCACAAGTACTGAAGCCCGCTCGCCTAGGGACGGTGCTCCGCAACAAGAGAAGCCACCGCAATGAGAAGCCCGTGCACCACAATGAAGAGTAGCCCCACTAGCCACAACTAGAGAAAGCCCGCGCGCAGCAATGAAGACCCAACGCAGCCAAAAATTAATTATTAATTAATTTTTAAAAATTGTGACTTCTTACCAAAATACACTTACAGTAATGTCTGTCCTTAATTCGAGACCCCAATCCTTTTTACCATAGCATTTTTATTGGAAACTTGACCTTCACGTAGAGTTCTAGTAAAATCCAGCAACTCATGTTTACAGTGAATTTTATGTAACCAGCATAATTTTAGGAAATAAATTGAGAGGCATGTGAAGTGAAAGTCTTGATAAACACATTTGTTTCTGATAAGTAGTGACAAAGTACAGATACTTTCCCTTGATGGCTTTTAAAATATGTTTTTAGAAAACTGAGTTGTATAATAATAGTAAATAACAACATCATAGTCTAGATCATTACCAGACTCACACTGGGCAGAGGGGAAGTTTTTTTTGTTTTGGGTTTTTTTTTTCTCTCTCTCTCTTCCATTTGACCCCTCCCTGCACTCCCGTCAAGCACTCTGTTGTTTGGCACTTGTTTTTCTGAAACCAGCACCTCCTAGGTGATCCCAGGCAAGCCTGTTTTATTGCCTTGGGTGCTCTCACTAGCCCCAATAAACCAAGGTTTACTGCTGTTAATATCACCTTTGACGAAGGGGTGTTAATACTCCTTTGATAAAATTCAGCCAATCCAGGATCATCATGGTGGTGACAATTAAATGATACAATCAGTGATTCTGGTGAGATGTGCTCTAGGAAGGAAACCAGAAGGGCCTCTCATGGGACTTCCTTTCCAATTAACTCAGGTAATTCTTCAAAGTTTCTGAAGATGAGAGTTTCTGCTTTCCTTCCAAACTCAATGGAGTTGGGCTCTGAATGTGGTCTTTTTCAGGTACAGCTGTGGCTAACAAGAGACAGAAATAATGAAATAATAATAACTGGTATTTATTCAATGCCTAGTATGGGCCAGGCTTTGGCTACTCACATTACATTTGTTAGTTTCTTTCATTTTCACAGTAATCCTGTGAGCTACTAGAGTCCCCCGTTGTCTGGACGACCCATGTTCACGTAATAAACAGATGGGCAGGAGGTAACTAGTGTAGCAGCGGAACCCCAGACACTAGATTGTTACACTGACCCCCAGCGTTTCCAGGAGGAAGGCATTTGTGATTCCCTTGAAGTCCCAGGGGACTGCAGCCATGACCTCAACTTGTACACAAAGTCACCTGCCTGCTAGATTCCATGCCTAGGGTCCAGATGCCAACTGTTTTTTCTATAAGAACTGTAGCTTTCACTAAGATTTATATCAATTATTTCATTATTTTACTATGAGAATCTTTTAAAAAATAAATCAAACCTTATAATAATGAATATATTGCCGCTCTGTTCACTACAGCCAAGATGTGGAAAGAACCTAAAGGTTCATCGGCGGATGAACAGATAAAGAAAACGTGGTCTCTAAGTACAACGGAATACTCTTCAGCCTTAAAAAAGAAGGAAATCCTGCCATATGTGACAACATGGATGAACACTGAGGACATTACGCTAAGAGAAATAAGCACAGAAGGACAAACGCTGCATGATTCCAGGTATGTATGGTATCCAAAGTAGTTAAAATCATAGAAGCAGAGAGTAGAATGGTGGGGGGCAGTGTCGGGGGGATGGGATATGGGGAGTTGCTAATGAACGGGCATAAACTTTCAGTTTTTCAAGATGAATAAGTTCTAAACATCTGTTGTGCAATACTGTGCCTACAGGTAACACTGTATTGTGCGCTTAAAAATCTGTTAAGAGGGTAGACATCATGTTAAGTGTTCTTACATAAATAAATAAATGAATAAATAAAAAAATACCTTTTATATTAAAAGCAGTGAATGGCCTTTAAAATATGTATTATATTAAAACCCATGCCCTGGGCTCCCCTGGTGGCCCAGTGGTTGAGAATCTGCCTGCCATTGCAGGGGACATGGGTTCATGTCCTGGTCAGGGAAGATCCCACATGCTGCGGAGCAACTACGCCTGTGTGCCTCAACTACTGAGCCTGTGCTCTAGAGCCCGTGAGCCACAACTACTGAGCCCGCGTGCTGCAACTACTGAAGCCCGCGTGCCTAGAGCCCGTGCTCCGCAACAAAGAGAAGCCACCACAATGAGAAGCCCGCGCACTGCATCAAAGACTAGCCCCTGTTCGCCGCAACTAGAGAAAGCCCGTGCGCAGCAACGAAGACCCAACACAGCCAAAAATTAATTAATTATTTTAAAAAACCCATGCCCTTAAATTTGAAAAACATTTGTTGTGATTTTCAGTGTAAGTGTGTACACATACACACATGCACATACGCAAATGCACACAATGATTTACCTCTAATAACATATTACACTTACCCATTTTAATATATATCACATATTCTCAAGTGTTCTTGCAGCATGCAAAAAGGATATAATTTACATAATGAGGTAAACTGATGGAAAACAGGTTGCTTTTCAGCTTAACCGTGTCTCCTTCTGAGCTGACATGAGATTCAACCTCCAAGTCATTTTTGACATTTGACGTTCGATAGCAGACTTTGCTATGAGACACCAGTTTTTAAAGCTCTTATCCACAGCAGGTGCTCTTGCTACTCTTTTTAGCATTTTGTAGCTTATTTTGGGGGTGACTGTAAAGGCACATTTCCCTGTCCTTCCCCTTACTTACCTAAAGAACACTACGCTAACATTCCCCTAAAAATATCTCCTTTATTCTCTTCCCTGTGTCTCTTCCTACCCTAATCTCACCACAAGAATTTTTTTACAAAAATCTAATAACCAAAATGGCTGCTTGCCCAAAACTCAAAAAAGAATTGTAATGTAGGTAGCCTGGCTCTTTTCTCTATTAACCGTATGCAGTCAAGGACTAAATCTGACAGGTTTCTCAGGAGCTTCTTTGCTTGTCAGTATCATGGTAATGATTCAAGAACAGTTGGGCTAAACGCCTCAGACTTTTCTAAACACAAAGCTGATACCATGTTCTTTTCCATTTATGAGCTGCTGTTGACACTGAGATTTTGCACATCCTCAGAGCCGTTATGCTGTCTCTGCTGGAAGGATGGGCTGTTTGAGTCAAGTTGCTCTGACAAAAAGTGTGCCTAGAACATCCTCTGGTGGTGATAGCAGGAATCGTCAGTTTCAACACAACTAAAGATTCACTGTCCAGCCCCATTCCACACGATCTCCTCACCCCTGGACACGTACTTAATGATAGAGAAATCTGCTGCTTTCAGGATATTTCAACTACTCGGCTACTTATTTTAGTCTCTCTGCTGTCAAAGCTCTTAACACATGGTGGCCTCATCTCATCACTGGACTTGTTTTCCGCTTTTTTCTATCACAGGTATAAATCTGAAAGTGAAAAGCAAAGAGACTTTACAAGCCTGTTTTTAGAAAGGCAAAGTCTCATGTGCAAAGTTCCACAAAGATAAACAAAATATTACTCCACAAAGATGAATATTAAATATTATTCCACACTAGGAAAAAGTCAAACTCACAGAAACAGAGAGTAAAAGGGGGGTTGCCAGGGCCTGAGTGGGGGAAATGGGGAGATGTTAGTCAAAGGGTACAAACTTTCAGTTATAAGATAAGTTCTGGGACTCTAACGTACAGCAGGGTGACTATAGTTAATAATACTGTATTGTCTACTTGAAATTTGCTAAAAGAGTAGATCTTTTACTGTTCTCACCACACAGACACACACACAAATGGTAACTATGATTAACTTCATGGTGGTAATCATTTCACAGTGTATACATATATCAAATCATCGGGTACACTTTAAATACAAACCATTTTGTTTGTCAGTTATACCTCTATGAAGCTGGGAAAAATAAATTAGTATAAATAAAAATGAAAAATTATTCCAGGACTTCCCTGGTGGTGCAGTGGTTAAGAATCCACCTGCCAATGCAGGGGACACGGGTTCAGTCGCTGGTGGGGAAGAAGGCAATTCTTCACTGTTAGCGGCTAAAAAGTATGAAATTTACAAAGTAACATTCCCTGTGTGATGACATCTCCAACGGCAGGTGACCTATAAAAGGCTGCTACCATCTTGCCATTCACTAGAGAGCTGTACGGCTTGGATTGATGAAATCAGAAAAAACACAACTCCAGTATCTTTTCAGTCTTCTCCCCCCACCAGCCCCCATCCCCAAACCCAAGGAACAGGAGAAACATTTAGAGTTCATTGAGGGGATATAGGGTAGGAGATCTCATGATTTTCTAGCACATAAGAGATGAGAAATAGAAATCAACACCTACTCACCTGTTAGTACAAGGTTAGAATGAATTAAGCATCTTTAATATGTTTTCTGATCCTTTATCATTATTATTACCTAAATAATCATAAATACATATATAAGAGTCAGTATATATTTAATCCAACTTCCCTTATGCCCAAAGAACATTACCATGCGTGCCTGGAAATGTCCCTTAAGTCTGGAGGGAAACTGTTATATAAATGCAAAGCAAAGTGATGGAAAAGGTTTGCCTTGGAATTAAGCTAGGAGGAAAATGTTAGGAAATAATCAAGAGAACTGATTGTGTTACTTTCTGGTGGGCAGAAACTATGCCTGTTGTTTTCAGTGTCATTTATCATAATTTATCACTGGACCTAATAGTAATACAAATGTTCAGCAACTGTAATACTTTACCTCATCTGATTAGCTAATTGTTTTCCCAATTCAGATCGTCAAATATTCTTGGGCCCTCAATCAAATAGGTGCTATAAGGATGTAGAGATGACGTCACGAGTCCTGCCCTCAAGGAGGTTACACCCTAGTACTGCAGAGATACTGGGTAACTGCAAGGTGGTGTGTGACACAGTCTATCACCACAAAGGGTTAAAGGAGACAAGCTACCTGGAATACGATATCCTCAGAAATGCAAAACATCTTGTCACAGATATTTTATTTGGTAGGAAGATCTTTCTACTTGAGAACTTCATGTATTCATCTTTATTCTCCCACACATGTTATAAATAAAACAGTACCCTTCATGGCAGTGGACCTTGAACTTCAGTTTGCATAAGGATACCTAAAGAGATGGGAAACTTGCAGATGCCTCCCCAGTTCCTAAGCATCTGATTCAGCAGGTTTGCATTTTAATGTGTACTCAAGGTGATCTTGATATGCGTCCTTGGCCCCTACTTTGAGAAATATCATTTAGACGTTGATACTTTGCTCAGTGTCCTTCAGAGATTTTACTCTTTTAACGTTGCTGAAGTGAAATGACAAGGGTTCGGTCAAGTTTTGTAAGACACTTTATAAAGACCCTGCCCTTCCCTCCAGGTGACACCCATGAACACTTTGGCACAACCGCGCTAACTTTGCCTACTCTGTACTTGAGGTTAACATGTGGCTGCATTTTATCAGGGCTAACGAAGAATTCTCAGATGGGTTAAACGATAGGGGAGCAAAATTCATACACCGTAAGGTCTAGATATCTTTTGCCCACAAACCATTATTTGGAAAGAAGTCGACATCTTTGACATAATAAGATTTAGAAGAGACAGACATAGACATTTTCACTCCTTTGCAGAGCAAATTGTGTGTGCTACCTTATCATTATATCCCAAAAATGTTATCAGATTTATATGACATTGATTTGTTCTTAAAAAACCCATGCTGCCTGTGTCTCAATTCATTTGACTGTCGAATTCTGAGTAGACTATGAAAACAAATTTCTAGAGTTAATGACCTAAAAAATGGCCATTAATTGAAGTACAAGCACTTATTTCAATTAAAGAACGTCACAATGTTTACTTTACATCTCATAGCTACCACCGTAAATCTAATCAATGGCATAATTTATACTGAATAGCAATTTGAATAATTTAATACACTGTATTTAACGCTGGTCATTAGATGTAATTGTAAATTTATACTATTATAAATGCAATATGTGCTGTACTAGTCTTTATTCTGTTTATTTCCTGTCATATTGTTTACTATTAAAGAACAAGACAGAGGAAACCATCCCTTTTTTTTTAACATCTTTATTGCAGTATAATTGCTTTACAATGGTGTGTTAGTTTCTGCTTTATAACAAAGTGAATCAGCTATACATATATATATATATATCCCCATATCGCCTCCCTCCTGTGTCTCCCTCCCACCCTCCCTATCCCACCCCTCTAGGTGGTCACAAAGCACCGAGCTGATCTCCCTGTGCTATGCGGCTGCTTCCCACTAGCTAGCTATTTTACGTTTGGTAGTGTATATATGTCCATGCCACTCTCTCACTTCGTCCCAGCTTACCCTTCCCCTTCCCCATGTCGTCAAGTCCTTTCTCTAGGTCTGCATCTTTATTCCTGTCCTGCCCCAAGGTTCTTCAGAAACTTTTTTTTTTTTTTTTTAGATTCCATACATATGTGTTAGCATGCGGTATGTGTTTTTCTCTTTCTTACTTCACTCTGTATGACAGACTTTAGGTCCATCCACCTCACTACAAATAACTCAATTTCATTTCTTTTTATGAAACCATCCCTTTTAACCAAATAGCCTTAGAGAAAGTTTAACCAGTGCACTTTCATGGGCAAAATCCATCTGTCATAAATAAACTCATAAAAACAACAGACTTTATAAATATTTAACATGCAGTTACTCGGAATTATTCAATAAACTCAATTACCTATATTCTGGTTTCTCTTTTTGTGCCAATTAGTTCTTATTAAGGCAATATTCAATTTCTATAGAAAAAACAGTAAAAAGCAGAGGTCTGAATGCAATTCTATGATTTACCTAGTACTTCCTACTGCAAACATTCCCTTCTCCAGGAAATGAAGGTTGACATCAACAGGGATAAATCAGAAGAGCATGGACACTTGCATGACGTGGTGAGATGACACTTACCCTCTGTGACCTTCTTTCCCCAACCACAATCCCCGTCAAGCCAGGAAAACACATCAGACTGGGCTTCCCTGGTGGCGCAGTGGTTGGGAATCTGCCTGCTAATGCAGGGGACACGGGTTCGAGCCCTGGTCTGGGACGATCCCACATGCTGCAGAGCAACTGGGCCCGTGAGCCACAACTACTGAGTCTGCACGTCTGGAGCCTGTGCTCCGCAACAAGAGAGGCCGCGATAGTGAGAGGCCCGCGCACCGCGATGAAGAGTGGCCCCCGCTTGCCACAACTGGAGAAAGCCCTCGCACAGAAATGAAGACGCAACACAGCAAAAATAAATTAATTAATTAAAAAAAAAAAAGTAACCACTTTTCTAACTTCTGACATCATAAGTTAATTTAAAAAAAAAACACACACATCAGACAAACAAAATTCTGTTTTGTAAAACTGAGGGACATTCTACAAAATACATGGCCAGTACGTCACAAAACTGTCAAGGTCATTAAAAAAAGGAAGTCTGAAAACATGTCACAATCCAGAGGAGGCTAAGGAGACTTGGCAACTAATGTAGCGTGGTATCCTGAATGGAATCGTGGAGCAGAAAAAGGGCCTTGGGGAAAATTAATAAAAAACTAAGTATGGACTTTAGTTAATAATAATGCATCAGTATTGGTTCATCAGTTGTGACAAATGTACTATAGTAACTTGAAGTGTTAACAACAGGGGAAACTGGGTGAGGGGTATACAGGAACACTTTGTACAGTCTTTGTAACTTTTCTGTCAGTAGCACACTAATTGAAAATAAAAAGATTAGGTAAAGTTGAAAAAAAATACCGTTAAAGGACAATGGGAGAAAATACTCGTACCATAGTAATAGACAAACGATTAGTACCCAGAATGTGGTCTGCAAATTGATTAGAAAAAGGACCAAAACATAGAAAAGTAAGGAAAGCACCAGAAGGTATTTCCCTAAAAACAAATAGCAAATACCCAATAAACATGAAATTATGCTAAGTGTAAGTAGTGATCAAGGAAACACAAATTAAAATGATCACTTTTTATCCATTATGTTGGGAAATGTACATTGACTAAATCTAGGTTAAAATCAGAGAAACTTCAAGGCTATGTACTCCTGGCAGAGCTGTGAATTATTACAGCCCCTTTGGAAAAAAATTTGACAGTTTATGTTAGAATTATAAATGCTTAGACCCTTAAACCCAGAAATTCCAAAAGTCATTATTTATCCTAGACACACAGTGACCAGAAAATGAGTACAAGGACATTTGCTGCTGCGATGTTTGTAGTGGTAGAACATTCTAAACTATGCTCATATTCGTAAATAGAGCAGTTGTTAAATAAGTTACACAGTATGATAGTATACTACATATATGATACATGATAGAGGCTAAAAAAATGAGGGAGACCAAGATTTTCTTGAGAGGGAAAAAAGCAAGCTACAGCGAAGTAAATTGATCACGACACTTGGAAAAATAAATAGGAAAAATGCTAACAAAACTATATGTTTTATGCGTGAACCCCAAAGTATATAAATACATAGAAAGTAATGTGGAAGGTGCATACTAAACTGACAGTAGTGGGTACATCTTGGGAGTAGGGAGATGCAACATGTGTTGAGGATGCTTGTCCAAGAGAACTCTAGCCAGTGCTGTGCTGCTACAGATTGAGCAGTCGCCTCTCCCATTGCAGTGTCTGCTGGTTTCTGAGGAGTAAATACATCCACCACGGATAATTTCATGGCTTAAAAAACTAATATTTTAACAACCATATCTTCCAAACCTGTACAAGGCAGCTCCAACAAATGACTGACTCTAGCCCTACTCCTTTTTTTGACTTCCATAGTTAGAGATTATTTTTAAATAACAAATTAAAAATACTCTATCTGTATTGTTCGGGGACAATCCAGAATCAGAAAGGTCCTGAATTGCATTAAAAAAAACACCTTGAAACACCACCACATGCGCTTGACGTCATTTAAAATTTCTATGTCAGCAATAGCAGCTCTACAGTTTGGGGATGGTGTAGATACTCTCTCTGACGATAGTGAAAGTGAACTTGAGATAATTTTAAACAAAGGGTTTATCTGCCTTGTCATCAATAGGGTTCATGATCCAGCTGAATGAATGGTGAGATAGTTAAAGACATCGTATTAGTTTTCTATTCCTGCTATGACAAATTAGCACAAATTTAGTGGCTTAATACAAGACAAACGTGTTATCTTACAGGTCTGTAATTCAAAAGTCTGAAATGGGTCTCACTGGGAAAAAATCAGGGTATCAGCAGGGCTGCACTCCTTTCTGGAGGCTCTAGGGGAGAATCCACTATCTTGCCCTTTCTTGCTTCTAGAAGCCACCCACCTTCCTTAGCTTGTAGCCCCCTTCATTCTCTTCAAAGCCAGCAAGAGGTTTTGGGTCCTTCACGTATTGCATTCCGCTGACGTCCTCTCCTACCTCTTCTTCCCGCACTGAAAGATCGTGGGATTACACTGGGTCCACCTGGATAATTCAGGGTGATCTCCCCATCTCAAGCACAGATGATTAGCAACCGTAATTCCATCTGCCACCTTAATTCCCCTTTGCCATGTAACCTAACATATTCACTCATTCTGGGGTTTAGGACGTGGGCATGTTTGCGGGGGGGCATTACTCTGCCTACCACAGACTTAGGAAAAGAACTATCAGAAGAGAATGCCTCCAATGACCAGCAGGACCTGCTGTCTCCCGTTCCAGCCATCCTGTTAGTCCACAGACTTGCTGCTCCCTGCCAATTTGGGATGAAGGGTTACAGAGAAGATTGTGGGCAGATTGCTGACCATTTGTAATGAGTGTGTTAGATTTTCTGGGAACAATGAAGCTGGTCCAAACTGCATGACACAAGGTTTCGACCAGATGAGTAAGAGTGATATCACCAGCTGCCAGGACCTTTCTTTCTGATGAATGCAATTATAGCAACAGAACAATACTCTCAGACTTCTCTCTGGAGCCATTTGGTGCTGACGCTTTTTGGCTACTTCTCTTGATAATGCAGAAAAGTCAATGGAAGCAATGACGTTGCTCTGGCTCCCACGAATGTTGGATTGAGTTAGCGGGCACTTCTGTTCTCACCTATAGCACACAATTCAACAGCAGTGTTCCCTCGTTAGCTCCAAGATCAAGCTGGCAAAGAGAAAAGGGTGGTAAACGTGCTAGGGAAGTTAATGGATCATGGATGAATTTCTGCACCTATGCTATGGTGACTTAGACCAGGTTGGTCAGTGGAGTTCCTAAGCCAGTGAAGAGTTGAAGCCTGTATATCCCCTGCCTGCTAATCATTAACACAAGAGAGAGAAGGGATATTTTGTCCAGATGTAAGTACCAAAGGCATTATAATGACAGTAACAATGGACTCTACAAAGGCAAAAATTAAACAACAAAAGTTTTAACAGCACTAAATGTGAAATCAATGTTGTATTTATGAAAGAACTCAGGGGAACAGGATGGAGTTGAAAGTTTCAAGATGCATTCAGTACCAGTATGATGAATGCACACTGGCTTGTATAGACGATAGATAGGATGCAGGGAGGTTGATCACGTAAGAAGAGAAAAGACTAATGTTATTCCTTCCAAGGAGAGAAGTAATTTGCTTCTTTAAAAACACTATTTTGTATTTTCAGCTAATTGATACAGACACCATAATATAATCCAGGCCTTTCGATGAGTATTTTTTTTTTTTTTTTTTTTTTGCGGTAGGCAGGCCTCTCACTGTTGTGGCCTCTCCCGTTGCGGAGCACAGGCTCCAGAAGCGCAGGCTCAGCGGCCATGGCTCACGGGCCTAGCCACTCCGCGGCATGTGGGATCTTCCCGGACCGGGGCACGAACCCGTGTCCCCTGCATCGGCAGGCGGACTCTCAACCACTGCACCACCAGGGAAGCCCGATGAGTATTTTTTAATGTCGAATTTAGTACCATAATTGTTTGGTTAAAGCACTCGAAGTGTTTAAGTTTGTTATTTGTTAAATCTGTCATGAGGCTCAGATCACAAAACCCAGGAGTTGGGTCTCATATGGTGCTGAGGCTTAGATGCCCAACCTGGCATCTGGTCTCCTGACCCAGGGCTGCAGGTCCAGCTCCATCTCAAACATTCAGTGAACCTTATGTAGTTAAAGAACTTAAGAAGTCTAATGAAATATAATCTTAGTCTTAGGTGGTTTAGATCGCTACCTTGTTCATTTCTTCTCCCCTCCTTTTTGTACCGCTCAGAACTTTGGTCGAGAGATCCTTGTTTTGAAATAACAAAAGTATTAAAATGATCTTAAGAGCAAACTTCACTGATGATGAAAAGGTATTTGAATTTTTGAGAAAGATAATGAAAAATGATATAGTTATCCTGCTTCCCCACCCCCCATCACAAAAGGCTAAAAAAACACTGAAGTGAGAAATTACCATTCTATTCAACGAATAAGGAACTACAAATCAAAGAAAAGCTAAATTACTTTCTTCCCAGCGTAGACCAAAATGCAGAGGTTTCTTATATGTGAATGAAGGAAAAATCCATTTCTGCATCTTGTCTCACTTTTGTTTCATTTTATTTTGTTTCAATATGGAGTCTCCACGAGGAGTGGGTAATACGATGAAGAAAAGAGGTATGGGCAGAAAGGAAGGTAATAGATTCAAATAATGTTAGTTCCCTCATGTATACATAGTCTGCTCTTATATCTAAAGTCTGGGTATGATTTTGTCCCCTGTGGAAAAAGGAAAATATATCTGGTGGTCCAATTATAAATAGACCAATATTTTATTCTTGTGTTACAGAAGAAATAAATTTTAAGTAAACCAATATGTGTACTACCTATTTGAGTAATGCTGTATTTCTAATCCTAGAAGCATTTGGAAAAATAGTGTAATGCAAAGGCTCATTTTCCCCAAAGGAAAAATGTTATAATCAGAGGGATAGCTGTAAGATACTTATGGTTAGAAGTAATAAAGCTGAAGAAAGAGTTAAAATAAAATAAGATAATAGTATGACAAGAAATGAGGGTGAGAAGGGAAAAGGAATTTTTATGACTCGCTGCAATTTGGTTTTATCTTTTTGTTGGAATGAATACTGATTTCAAGGAGACACAATTACTGGCAGCTCCTAGAAAAGAATGAATTCCATGCTTAATAATTAATAAACTTAAATTATATCAAGGTACCTTTTAAAACTAATTTCTTTTATCTACCACATTCTGTAATATCAGGCAGGTAGCTATTGGATATAGTCTCCAGGGGACCATATCACTGTGATCAAAATCTCATAGAAGAGATTTTGAAGAAGCCATCAATATAATCAGGACAAATTACAGTGTAATATTGGCACGGCTGTTCTTGTGCAAAAGTAATGTGACCATTATTTGCATCTCATATTTTAAGGTAGTAGGAACAAAAAGATATCATGTATAGAAATTTATTTTTTTAAAAAACATGATTTTTTTTTTTTAGGGGGGTACACGGGCCTCTCACTGTTGCGGCCTCTCCCGTTGCGGAGCACAGGCTCTGGACGCGCAGGCTCAGCGGCCATGGCTCACGGGCCCTGCCGCTCCGCGGCATGTGGGATCTTCCTGGACCGGGGCACGAACCCGTGTTCCCTGCATCAGCAGGCAGACTCTCAACCACTGCGCCACCAGGGAAGCCCAAAAACATGATTTTTAAATTTAGGCAATATAAATACATTTATTAATCAATTAAAAGTCTAAAAGTCATGTGACTCAGAACGTTATATCTGGAATAATTTTTTTAATGTTCACAGTATACAACAAAAAGTTTAAAAGAGAAACAAGGACATCAATCAAATCAGTTCTAATGAAATAAGCAAAAATCAGGAATACAAATGCCTGGTCCAGAGTTAGCTATTAGATCAAGTTAGATTCCTCAAATTAAAGCATTTAATGATATGAATAGATAGATTAAGGTAGAGATACACATACATTTTTAACAACACAATGGAATCTCATTCATTTGAAGCTCACAAATTTTGTAGATAGATACCACAAAATTTTACAGTTTCTAGATACCCTGAAGATATTCAAAAGAAGTTTATATCATCTGGGACCTCTCAGATTATTCTTAAAATTTCAGGTGTCCAAAAAGGTCAGAGATGACTAAACATCTAAAAAAAATAAGACCCTAGGAATAAGAATCAGCAGAAATAACAGAAAACTGAAATAGACCCGCAGGAACTCTAGAGAGTGGAATTACCAACCAACAGACTACAAAACAACTATATTGTTATAAGCCAAGTTTAAAATTATCAGCAGTAAAATGGAAACTATTACACAGTGACATAGACGATTTGGAGAAAAACCAAGTACAAAGTTCAAAACTAAAAAATACAGTAACTGAATGGAAGAGTTTATCAGATTACCCAGCTGAAGAGTTAATGAAACAGAAGACAGGTTAGAAGAAATTAGCTGAATGAAACCTGAAGTAACAAAAAGATTTAAAACATTTTTTTAAGTGTAGGAGATATAGCAGATATAGTAAGAAGGTCTACCACATTCCTAACTGGAGACCCAGACAGAAGAAACAAAAAGAATGAAGTAGAAGCAATATTTGAAGAGTGACTAAATATTCTCCAGAAATGATGAAGAAATGATAAATTTCCAGAAATGAAACAATCCACATATTTGTGAAACCTGATGAATACCAAAGAGGAAAATGAAAAAGAAAAACACACAGGTACTTGTCATAGTGAAAATGAAAAAAATCCAAAACAAATATACAATTTTAAAAGAAACCAGTGAATAAAGGGTGGGTGTCTTTAAATGACACATACAAAGAAACGAAGAATTACTCTCAGCTTTTGTTGATCTGAAAACGTCTTTATTTTGCCTCCATTTTTGAAAAATATTTTGCTGGGTATAGAATTCTGGCAATGATTCTCAAGGGGAAGATGATCCCATCAGGGACACAACAGTGGTGTCACTAAAACGTCTACCTGCCATTTGGGGCTCCTTACACCATTGAATCCATAGCTTAGAAAGGTCTTAGTCTCCTGACTGGAGTAACTGTTCCCAATCACCAAAGGGAAATTGGATTGCTACTGTACAGAAGAGACAAGGAGGACTGCATACAGAGCCCAGGGCATCCTCAGGGATGCTTCTTGCCACTTCCATGCCCAATAGTAGAAGTAATTTAAAAACTACAACAATAAGTGGAAGGATTGAGGACTCAGATCATTCAGGAAAGAATGTTTGGGTTGTTCCACCCAAAGAACCTAGAGCAGCTGAGATTGTGCCTAGCTCTGGTTTGGCAGGATCCTGCAGCACGTGTGGCCAGGAGCACGTCATGGCTAGCAACTCCCCTTAGGACCCCCTCAGGTGGTTTCGTAGCACTATCTTCAGTGAAACACCTCCCCCAAAACAGCTTTCCCCAGCACGCTAGAGTGTGGAATTTTAGCACGTACCAGAGGGTATATTTACAGCAAGGTCCAGGCATGACACCATGGTGACTTCTCTGCCATCAGTGTGCCCTCGTCAATGGGCTCTGGATCTCAGCCCTGGAGGGTGTCATCCTTGAGGGCTCTTCCTCAGCCCTAGGGGTACTGACTGTGCATTATAGCTGCCATTACTGTGTTCTTCAGAGTTCTCTTTACTACTTACTAGCCAGCCTCTTATTATTCCAACCCCCTGCTACAGTTAATAAACCTTCGTATTAAACGTCCCCTGTCCAAATGACTGTGTCGTTTTTCTCTTCTAATTGGAACTTGACACACTGTGGTTTTGTTTTGGTTTTTTTGTTTGTTTGTTTTTGTTTTCAGGGGTTGTGGATTTTCTTAGATCCTAAAATATTCTTTCTGTACCACCCATTCTTTCTCCTCTTATCTGGGACTCTAATTAAATACATTAGACTGCTTGATATTGTAGCATAGGTCACAGAGATTGTGTTCATTTTTTTCAGTCTTTTTCTCTCTCTCACTTTGTTTCAGATCATTTCTGTTGCTTTGTCAAGTTCACTGATCTTCTGCCGTGTCTAATCTGATGTTAATCTCATTCAGTCTATTTCTGTGTGTATATATATTGTATTTTTCACCCCTCAAATTTTCCTTTGGTTCTTTATCATGACTATCATTTCTTTCCTGATCTTTTTCATGTTTTCTTTACATCCTTGAGCATATTTAAGATTTATAAATGTTGTCTTAAGATTCTTGTCTCCTAATTTCTTTACCTCTATCATTTTTGGTTTTCATACTGTTGATTTTCCCTTGGGTATTGGTCGTCATTACCTGCTTATTTGCAAGCAGAGTGATTTCTTTATCATTTACTGATGACTGTGAGTTTTATGTCATTGAGTGTTGGATTTTGTTGCTTTCTTTTCATGAGTATTTGGCTTCTCTGGCACTTTTACTTGCATATCATTTTGACCCCTTCAAGGCTTGGTGCTAAACTTTATCAGGGTAATCCCAGAGCAGACGACTCCAGGGCTAATTTAGCCCCAAGACGATGGTGTGACTCCTTGGAGAATTTTGCCGATACGCCACGTCATACCAGATTTCTTCATGCAGACTGGGGAGAATGTAAACTCTCCTTAGTCCTGTGTGAGCTCTGGAAATCCTTTGGTGTACAGACTGCTTTCTGGTGGCTCTTTTCTTGGCTTATGAAGGTTCACACACTGTACGTGCAGATCAGCATTTAGCCAAAGGCTCAGAAGGAAACCTCTGCAGGTCTCCAGAGCTCTGTCTCTCTCCCTGGTGCTCTGCCCATGAAATGCGACCGCTTCAGCCTCCCCAGACTAGAATTTCTGTCTCCTCGAGTCAGCAAGCTGCCTGCTCCGTGTGTGTCTTCTGTCCTATGCCACAGTCTGGAAACTGCCTATAAGCAGTAAACTGGCCAACTGTAGGGCTCAGTCCATTGTTTTCCTTGTCTTGGGATCACAATCCAGGTTTCTAGGTTTTATGGGAGAAGAGCAGGTTCCAAAGTGTTTAATTCTTCCTGGGCAGAAGTGGAAGTCCTGCAGTAGCTAATATTTTATACTTTCTTAGTAATGAATAGTGCTAATGCAGCCTACATCTAAACCTAGTTAAACAGTATACACCAACAGGTATTTATTTCCAGGATTATCATAATAATCACAAATTAATTTTCCATCTAGCAAAGCATCTCTAAAAGAGATATTAGAAGTACCCTGTTATTTGTATGAATGTATACTTTGTAATGATGACATCTGAATTTCTTTTGAACTATCCTATAAGGCTTTTCATTCATTCACCCAACCATTGTTTTTCTAAGTAGCGCTAATTTTTACGTCTGAAACTTCCGTGAGCACATTTGCTACTTGTTGGAGGTCCAAAGGGAAAAAAGCCAGAAGAAAGGAAACATATTTGACAATGGTGAGATCTGAGGATTTCATATGTGTATAATATACTAGCTCCCTTTACTGACACGGTTAAAGGGACACTTCCCACAGTCACAAAGCCAATGAGAGGCCACTGTGATTCTGACTGCAAGTTCAAACTCCTTCCAAACCATTACACTGTCTACACTGAGTGCCCCTGTTCACTGCAACGTTTGCAATGACACTGAGTGCTTACCCAGAAGTGAAGCATTGATTTTCTGAGACCACTGTTTCATTGTCTGAGCTATGATACCCATAATCATACAACGGGGAAGCAATGAACTCAGCTGCCATGCATTCAAATACCATCTCGCCACTGGTAAGATCTATGTGAACTTCACCCAAGCCTGTTTCCTCTTCACAAAGCACATATAAACAGAGTAGTGAAATTTAAATATTCTTCATGTGTAAAAACTACAGTATCTTGTCTATTTGCATCTGAGAGTTTTTTGTTTTTGTTTTTTTGGTACGCGGGCCTCTCACTGTCATGGCATCTCCCATTGCGGAGCACAGGCTCCGGATGCGCAGGCTCAGCAGCCATGGCTCACAGGCCCAGCCACTCCGCGGCATGTGGGATCCTCCTAGACCGGGGCACGAACCTCCTGGACACGAACCCGTGTCCCCTGCATCGGCAGGCGGACTCCATCTGAGAGTTTTTAATCCGATCAAATTCTAGGACAAAACCTGTTGGGACCTAAGGATTTCTTCCTCCTCCTTACCCTGTCACTTGACACTATTATCCCCTTTTGCTCCTTCAAATATTTGCTTAAAGACCTGGCTCCCATGATAAAATATTCTGTAATGAGAGCTGGCATATAAAGGAATGGATATGCATTGTATTGGGTAGGCTGCCTGTTGCCCTCACATAGGAGTACCAAGAAAATCTTATCTGCGATGATCTGGCTGGTCAAGGGTTCAAGATTAGCAATTTCTGTTTCAAATATGACAACACATTACTCGTCACTTCCTGAATCTGAGTCATTCATATCAGCCTGATAGCTGGCATTATAAAGAATAGGTCTTTCTCTGTGATTTTCTTCCAACAGATTTATTTGTGCTATTTCTGAAGCGAGTGTCACAGGAAAGCAATACGTATGTACATCCTCTGAGCAACTACACTGGGTAAAACATTAATAGGGTGGGAGGCTGGCTTATGAGTACATCTACGAGGAGAGGCAGGGCACATGTGGAAGGGTGGGGGTAATCAAGAGGAAAGATGGAGAAAGGAATTTTGAACACTTGGCAAAACAAAACACTACTACGGATGCTGAAAACTTGAAGAGAATTTTAGCATCACGACTCTACCACCAGAAGAATTCTAAGGTCTTAACACAGTATCATAGTCTTTCCTACAGTACCAAATGTTTAGATGTTATATGTTAGGACAGTTCCCCCACTGATACAAAGATGGGCATTGATGACATCTTTGGATGGTAGCAATGACCATCGAATCGGGAACAAATAAACAAAAAAAAGCCATAAAGTAGGATACTCTACATTGAGAGACAGTAAAAACAAAATGTTGGGTGAGAAAAAGCAAGATAAAAAAGATATTTATATAATAATAAATGAATGAATAAAAACATGCAAAAGCATGTAGTCAATATATATGCATTTAGATGAACTGGGAAGCTCCTCACTAATTAATTATACTGATTGCCTCTGACAAATGGGTAGCGGGGTAGGACAAGTGATGGTGCTTAAAGGGGGTTTCTGCTTCATGTTATGTTTTGCATTTTTGACAAACAGGCTGAGCTAATATGACAAATTTTCTTTATAGTTAATTCTTGGTGGTGAGAAAATACACTCTTAATTTTATTACCATTATTTTAACTTTCTCTAAATTTTAAACTTACAAATTTATTGTTAAAAATTGAAGAAAAGTAAAAAGATACTCAAAGTCTGAGAATTTAGCAATGATTTCGGTAGGTTGGCTTGGTGACGGAGAGAAGATACTGCGATCATGAGTGGAAGAGAGCTGAGGAAGTGTGACTTTATGTGATCTCTTTCTCAAGCTGTGGCCAGAGGGACTTCAGTGTGTTGTGTGCCCTGGAATCTATGGAGGTGAAGCTGGTGTACACCTAGATGTATACATAACAGAACTGGTATACTGAGACATGCACTGTGAACCCCTAAAGAGAACCTTGGTTGACAGGATAAAAAGTCATTAAAAAATGTATTTTGGTAGCATGGGATGAAAAACGCTTGTACAATTTGTATACTTCGGCAAGGCTCTTTGAAAGCAACTCCGAGAGAAAAAGCAACAGGCAACTGTGGGGAGAGGGGGCTAGTTTTAAAGTGTTAACCCACGGTGGGTTTGGACACAGAGATTAGAGAACCTTAGCTGGAGAGAAAAAAAGGGCGGGGAAGAAGGGGGATGAAGGATGGAACTGGAAGGAGGTCAAAATACAACAAAACAAACAGGGACAAATATTTTTTAAATATTGATAACTTTTGAGAGATCTCCTTTTGAAGTTAAAAATAATCCAATATGTCATATCTGATATTATTTATGCATTTATAATCCACTGATTGAAAAAACAAATAATTGCAAAAAGTCATTTTGAATTAGGTAACATTTCTAAATAAGGTTTATTTAGTTACTAATTCAAGATTATCTTTACATACTTGGAAAATAGGTAAGTGCAAATGCTAAGTGGCAGAGCCAGGGCTCACATTAATCCATTGGATACCAAAGCTTGCACTCCTTTCACTGGACACCCCACATTGCTTTTTGCACACTGCAATTTGTTCACAAGGCTAGAATGACTAAAACACAGTGAAAGCCTAGCTCAACACAAGCCCCAATGCGAAAATTTAAATGCATTTAAAACAGTTGATGCCTTATACGGGTCAAGCGTTATTTTTCATTATTCTAAGCAAGATCCCTCCTCATTGTATGGAAGCTGAGCAAATACTCCTAGTACTTGTGATAAGGCAGTGGGGTGAGCACCGCCAAATGAGCAAACTTCAGAGCTGTCTTACTGCCTCTGCATCACTGGTGCCTCATTCATGGACCCTGAGACCATCTGCAAATCTGTCTTCCCATTTTGCCAATTTTCATGAAAAGAAAATCAGGGCAGATCTGGATCAGAAGTACATGTAAGTAACTGAAGAAAGGAAAGGAATCAAATAACCTGGGGCTTAACCTCCTCATGCCCCAATGAGAGCTGAGCGATAGAACTGGAATTCTTAGCCGTATTTCCAGCACCCAAGTGCTGACCCGAATCCCATTTGGAGTACATTTCTGTGCACAGTCCTGCATCTATATTGAAATGAAGCATTGCAGAGCAGAAGCTGATTCACCTCATCCCTACCACTTTAGCTCCAGCACCCAGAACAGTGCCTGACACACAGAGGCACTCACAGATATTTGCTGAATGAATGGATACTAGCGGTTGTGGAGGTTTTATTCCTTTCCCGTTAGTCAAAACATAATTTGCTTTGAATAATGATACCTTAGGGCAGAAGACAAAGAATCACTTATTTGTGGAATCTAAAAAAATGATATGAATGAACTTATTTGCAAAATAGAATAGACTCACAGATATAGAAAACAAACTTACGGTTACCAAAGGGGATAGCCGGGGCACGGGGGAGGGATAAACTAGGAGATCGGGATTAATATATACACACTACTATATATAAAATAGATAATCAACAAGCTGTACAGCACAGAGAACTCTGCTCAATATTCTATAATAACCTATATGGGAAAAGAATCTGAAAAAGAATGGATATATGTATATGTATAGCTGAATCACTTTGCTGTACACCTGAAACTAACACAACATTGTAAATCAACTATATTTCCACCAAAAAATATTTTTTTAAAAAAAGGTTACTGGGGTCCTAACCTTCCAAGTCCTTCCCCGTGGTGAGTGCACCCTGCAGGTAATCTGTGTGTTTCCCTTTCACTCACCTTATCTCACTCAGACATCACAACAAACCTTTTAGGAAAAAGATTATTCCAGCTTTACCAATGAAGAACTAAAATCAGGACGTGTCAGGACTCGAACTGGTCTAAACAAAATGCAACAAAAAAAGGTAAAAGGAAAAAAAACATATTGAAAAATTTTCCTCTACCTTTCCAGGTTCTTTTGGCTGATCTAATAATTATATTGAAATGAAACAGATTAACAGGAGAAAACTAAATGTAATTTCCTATGTATGGGAGGCTCACATAGACATGAAAGGGTCAAAGGCAGTCAGGCTATTGAGGCCTATCTGCCTTCCTGAGCTAAGGAGGAGGGGATGGGGGTCTGGAACTTCAAATGGGAGGGAGACAATTCACAGGACAGTGGAAAGAGCACATGTTTGGTAAACAAATGTCTGCTGAGCCAGGCAGAGACAATGGGACACACATGCCATATACACACCATGGGACACACATGCCACATACACACCATGGGACACACATGCCACATACACACCATGGGACACACATGCCATATACACACCATGGGACACACATGCCATATACACACCATGGGACACACATGCCATATACACACCATGGGACACACATGCCATATACACACCATGGGACACACATGCCATATACACACCATGGGACGCAGGCCTGCTGGCCCCTCCCAGCTCACCACACCTCGCCCACACTCTTTGTAGTTATCTCTGGTGATGATTCTCTTAGACCAGGCCCTCTGTCTAAATTCTTTTAGGCAGTTAAGGGGGAGGTAAAAGCTCTTTCTGAGTCTTTTGGGCCTTGATTGTCTTCAGCTCAGAATAATCCACGTGTCAGAGTGGCACACTGTGGGGAGGCTCATTTGGAACCCCTTTAATTCCATGCAACTGAAATGTCCAGAACTAGATCCAGGTGAGTTTAGACGCAGTGGCTAAAACACATTATCAGAGCTCTCCTGTGCGGACTCTTTACAGCTCCGTAGGCCTCCTCCTCTGTGGGTTAAAATCCATTCACAGATAAGCACTTATCTGGAAACAAAGTTAACACCATCCTTATAACTTGTGATCCTGGAGAGCAGCTCACTCACTCCTCTGTCCAGGAAGCTCCAGGAAAATTCTCAGATTGGCTCAGTTCGGGCCATGGGTCCACCCCAAGTTAATCACGGTGGCCATTAGGGTTGCGTGTTTCAGACTGTCCCATCTGAGTCACTTTACAGAGGAGGTAAGATCTTGGCAACCTTGTCAGGTAGAAAAGTGGTAGTTCCTGAAAGAAAACTGCTGAGCAGACAAGATGCGATAGATTTCTACAAGCTCAGAAAAACTAAGTCCTGTACACAGAATTCCATAGCCCTACCAGGACAAGCAATGGAGTGCACAGCACGTAAGTATTTACTAAGAAAATGTGAATCTGTGTTCTACGCACCAAACCCATGCCCTTTCCACTAAATGGGCAGCCTCTTATTTTTTGAGCAAAATACTGAACTACTCCTAAATTCTCAAAGTGGATAGGATTCGCCATGTGGATTGACACAGAAAACTGAACCATAAAATGGTAATTCCTAGAACAGTGCTACACGATACTGCTCTACTGCTGAATGCTTTTTACTCCTCTTGGTTGTGAGGATTTGCTAATTGATCTTGCTAATACTTTGAAAATGAGGCATGTTCAGTGCCCTCAGCCCTCCAATATCAGAGGTAGTTTAGCTTAAGAAGAATGATAGTATAGGCTCCCTTAAGAGCTGAAAAACAGGACCATTATGCTGCCACTATTTTTATCGGTGTCTTTCATCTATTGTGTTTTATCTCCTCTCTTTTTCTCAGATTCCATCAATAAGAAGGCTTGATTTGAATTAACGGGGAAATGAGTATCTGGTGTCTGTTAAATGTTTTTAAAAATCTGTTTGATCTTTTAAAAACCAAAATGATTTTTCTTTTCCCTTCAAAGTGAAAAAGAGAGTGAGAAACCTGAGAAGTATCAAACACGGAGGGAGACATTTGCATTTATGCTCCAACACTGAGGTATTTTTCTAGTGTCAACAAACGGAGAGCTTGATTTTAAATGTTGCCAGCTTCTGCCTAAGCTCTATTATTCCATTCTACTCCACGACAAAAAAAAAAAAAAAAAAAAAAAAAAGCAGTTACAGATACTCTTCCTTTATAATCTAGGATTCCTGGGGAAAGACTGAGGCATCCTTTCTGTCTTTGAGAGAAAATGTGTGACTTTCATTAATATTAACGAGAGGGCTTTGCATTGGAAGAACAGACTCCGTGTTTTAAATGCTTGAGCGATGATTCACACAAAGCTGGAAAAAGCCTTTTTGTCTTAGGCAGCTATGCCTACTGTTGCGGTACCAGGATTACGAATCACAGTAGGCTGTCCTTTTAAGACAGGTTATCTATCCATCCACAGTGATTTCAGGACGCTTGTGCAGAAAAAGATGTCATTGCAAGCAATGCCATGTGCCAGCCATGCTTCACCACCCCAGCACTATGGGAGAAGGCTTCCGGGCAACACACTTGTTACCAGTGGAGAAAGAAAGACTAAATTAATTGAAAAACTACTTAGAGCTGACAGCTCTCCTTTTCTCTGGTAGGTATCAAGTAAAGTAACTGTATTGCTTTTGTAGTTGCAAAGGCTGAAGAAAACCCACGGAAATATGTGGACACAACAAACAAATCCTGGTATATTTTATCCTGTACTTACTACGTAAACAGAAGGACACTTTTTTTGTTACGTTCATGTCAGAATAAAGCAACTATATTCCAATAAAAAATAAATAAATAGAGAGAGAGAGATGAAATAATAAGAAAATAGTATAACTTTATAAACCTTTAAGTAAAATAATTATGGAATAGAAGAGATAGTAATGGTTTTCTAAAGATCCAATAAATCATATAAACTGGTCTTTCCAAGAAATGTTTGTGAGTTGATAGAGATACGAAGAGAAGAAGAAATGACTGAAATTAATTTTGAAGACAAATCCCCATCGAAAGGAGGAAGAGTACCAGCTTACACCACATGAAAAAGCACTCGTGTGGCATAAAGCAGACAGAATAAATCAGCTTCTAAAGGGATACCGATATTCAAAAGGAGGGCTGTTTGAAGACAAACAAAAAAGAGGTTAGAAGATGGTGACATTGACAAGGTGAAGAATGGGCCGGGCCAGAGCCCTGGGTGGGTTTACCAGTTCTCCCAGAGCTGCTCTGAGTCTACTGAGCTGGAATCCTGCTCAGCCTGGGGACCTGCCCAATCAACCAGCTGGTACCCCCAACTCTCTATGCACTGGCAGAGGACCATCCGGCTCCTCAACTTTGCCTTGTAGATGCCCAGCTCCAAAGTCCTTGTAGATCTGTCTTATGCCTCATGGACCTGGAGAAAATGGAGACTGGCAGGGGTCCAGGATGCTGAGAAAGAGCTGAAAGCCCTGGGTGTGTCAGAGCTGACCCAGGCATACTCTTAGAGAACACGTAGAAAATAGAAACAAGGTCAGAAGCTGCTAGGACAACCACGTGTCCATTATTTATTATCAAGAAGCACCCATCCTGAGTGTCTGACCCCCAACAACTGTGTTGTCAGCAAGTTGGAAAGAAAAACATGCTCTGCCTTTTCGAGAATATTAAAAACCAAGAAGTTTCTAGTTGTTTTCCAGGTTACAGCTATTTTTACCATGAAATCATGGATTTAGCAATGACAGCTGAGAAAAGATGGTGGAAAATATACACACACACACACACACACACACACACACACACACACACACAGAGGTATATTTTACATCTCCGAAAAGGTAAGAAAATTTGTATGTAGTTGTTACTGATGTTTGTTTGTGTCTGGTAATAAGTTCAGAATCTTTTATCTCCCTGGGAAATCTGTCAGGCGACAAGGCTGTAGCGGAGAAAGATAAGCTGTGGGAACCTGTCAAAGTCCTTACCTTCAAGGTGCTTCAATGCTACCTGCAAGGATCAGACATGAGCACAGTAGTTTTTTTAGGGACAATTTACAAGCAAGACATTTAAAAAGAGAGAGAGCTAGTTTATACTTCTTGGAGCAGGGGAGTCATGTAAAAAACTTGCAAATGACTCTCCCCAAATGATAAACTGAGGGGCAGCAGCTCACTCACATCTGGACTCGTCTATTCGTTGGATGAAGAGGAGAAGAGCTTGTGATGTGGGAAAGGATGCAGCCTCAGACAGCAGCTCTCACGCCAGCAGGTAGAGCAGGTACCTGCCCTGCCTCATCTGCTTCTCCGTGTTGCTTCTTGGCCCCGATCTCCCCCACACCTGCCTACACCTCTGGGTGACAGGCTTGCCAACCCCCTGTTTTACCTCACGTGGAGCTAATCTCCAGAAGACATCAAGCTCGTGTTCAAAACTCTTCTGGGCCTCGTTGCTGCCTCTAGTTGAGGGATGTGGTTGTGCATCACTGATCCTCCAACCTTCCCGGGATCTATTCCAGTGCCTGCTACTCAAGTGCTCCATAATTAACTTGCACGATGGACCCGTTATCTCCTATAAATAAAGGTTTGATTTAATCATCTAGCTCTCAAAGTCCCCAGTCTGGTTCCTTCATCCTGCCTTTTATCATACCATCTCTCCACTCTCTTGTATATATTTTAATTCAGCTAAAATGCTTCATGCACCAACTCTGTCTAAGGCCTCCTGCTTCACTCTCCTCACACCTTTTCTCCTGCTAGTCTGCATACGTGGACCCCTTCTTCTCACCTGTTTCTCCAACTTTTAAGTCCTATGACACCTTCTCCATGAATACGCCCTGCTCACCTCAGCATACTCTTTTTTTCTTTTTTGAACATACAATTTACGCCACTCATATGGCTTTTAGAAGATGCTCTGAATTATAATTAGGTGTGTTCTGGGCAAGGACTGAGTCTTCTTTGCACCAGCACAGTAACTGACACACAGGAAGAAATCAATAAGCACCTGCTGAATAAACAAATGACAGACTTGTATCGTGTCCCCCTCGCTGTCGAGGGAGAAATGTCAGACGTTAGCAACCATGTTTAATTTACAGCAATAGAAGAGGAAGAAAAGAAGCAAATCAGAGGGAGAAGCTTAATTACTGCCCTTGACTTTGCCCAGTTTCCCGCACCATCCACAGCCATCCTCCACGTACCCTTCCTACTGTCCAGCAGCCCCTGCATTTGTGGATGTGGATACCCACTCCCTAAAACAAAAAATCTGCATCAGGACAGGCATTGTATTACAGACAACTACAAACTAGATGACAAGCATTAAGCAAAATCATCGTAATGGGCTTTTCTGACGCCAACAGCACATAAACCCCATTTTATTCTGTTTTCTGCTTCAAAGTGAGCCAGGCCATCATCCCAGGAGGCATCTCAATGAGTAACAACACTCGCCCCCCATCACTTAGAGACCCGCCAGTGGGCTGCTTTCTAGAAATCTGTACATCTCCAAAAACAGACAATGCGTCAATTAGATGCATCTCTGAAAGCACTTTGCTTCAGGAATAGTATTATAGTAATGGGTGGGGACATTTGTTAAATATTTCTGATGGACAGAAGTTGGAAGGCAATTAATAATATGTTGCTACATAAATTTCACTGGTCCTAAGTGGGCGTGAAAATAAATGGACTGTGTATATTGAAAAAACTTATCAATGGTAATACCATAAATCGAGGTTTTGTGATATAAATTTATAAAGGAACAAAATAAAGCAGTGATCCAATAGCGTGGGATTAATGAGGAATGTGGGGAATAGAATTAAAGGGCCTACTATTAACTCACACTTATACACGGATCACCTCCCGCAAACCGACATCCTGTCTAAGAAGGGACGTGTCCAATGTATAAGGAATGAGAGTTTTAGTCCCAGGGGTCCTCAAGCCTCCTGGTCACTTAATTTCCGTAGTCAGTGTGCTGCTGAGAAAAGCCCTGCCCGTTGCCTACCTTTGCGATTCAATAATTCAGTAATTGCTGACTTTTTTACAGTCTCGACTAAAAGCCAGTGAAGACAAAACTATTACGATTTTAATGTACTAGAACTAGATCAAATTCCGCAGCTTATGATTCATGTGAATCAAATGACCATCTATTTCATCTGCTTCAGATTCTCTTGCTAGAGTGTTTTCAGGCAGAAACTTTGGAAAGTTCTGCTAGTGTCATCCATTTGGTTGGTGGTTAGGGGCAACTGAAAATCCACCTCTGTGCGGGTTTAAGAGGTCTTTGCACACAACCAGGATGAAGCGAAGTGTCCACGCATTGCAGTCGTTTGTTTTGGATGCTCTGTCATTATGACAAAGTCGGATTTATCAGTGGAGATGGGAAATTGAGGAGCTTACTTTCACGCACCCATCTGGCCCTCAGAGACGCCTCTTTAATGTGCGCAATAAACAGACCACAGGCAAGGTCCAAATGCCGGCTCTCCACAGGAAGCAGAAGCAATGAGTGTCGATAGTTAGTGAACACAGGAAGTCCTCCAGTCTCCAGCAATTCCACTTACCTTCACGGTGTTTTCAAATTTTTCTTATCTAAGTGGCTCTTGGAAACTAAATATTCTCTTTCTACTCAAGCTAAGAAAAACTGGGAATTCTTAACCTAATCATAATCTAGCACCCACAAAACTGGGAGTTAACTGATTAAAAAATAACGCCCCAGGAAACTCAGATTTCACATTAGTGCATAAGAAGTCTGGTGTGTTATGAGGGAATGTGGAAGATTATTCCACTCAGATTCCAAGCAGAAAGTGACTTTTTCCAACCAGATTGGGGATAAGTGTGTTAGCAAACTGAGCTTGGGTCTGCTCACCCACCGCACAGCAACGCCAATCCACTGACACAAGGTCGCAGTGTAGGAAACGACAGCATTTATTGCCGGGCCCCAAGCAAGGAGAACAGGCAGCTCAGAACTCCCTGATGTCTTTCAGGGAAAGGTTTTTAAACGCAACATTTGGGATGAGGGTTGCAGCTCATGGACTTTCTTCTGATGGGTTGGTGGTGAGGTAACAGGGTGATGTTTCAGGAAACTTAATCCTTTCTCTTCTGGTTCCAACTCGTCTGGGGTCTAAGTGCTTGTGGCCAGCATGTACTCACGGCCCTCCAAGGGGGTGGGGTGGGGGGGAGAATCTTGGTTTCTGCAGGACAGCTCAAAGATATGCACCAGATTATCATGTATGCCCCTTGAGGAGGAACTAGGTCTCTGTTTTATCACTGAACTGTAATCTAAGCTATTATTACTTTTCTTGCTTAACTGCTTTTCCTTTGTTTCTGCATCCCCTCACTTCCCTAACTAGTAACTGCTTGAGTCTGCTCTTTGGAACTCGGAAGGCCTAGGAGACTAAAGCTTTTTTTCCTACAAACAAGAAACAGGGGTCACAGAGGAGCTTCTGTACCTAGGAAGGCCCCCCAGGGTCCTGCTCAGTTTCAAGCGTGACACCTACCATTACACAGTGGAGGACGCTGTTATCACCAGAGAGAAGAAAGCTGCTCTAGAGGACACGGACTCACCTGATGGGACAAAGGCTGAGTTGTGGCCTCAGGTGAGCCATCACCTCACAGAACATCACAGAGGAAAGGAAAGCTTCTGAAGGAATCTACCGAAGAAAACTCAGGACTTCAAGAGTGCACTTGGAGCAAGTACATAAGCAAAAGACTAAGAATTATCAGTGCTGAGGAAAAATAATAATAATGAGGAAGAAGGTATTTGGCTTGGAAGAGAATAATCTGCAACACGAGGAAAAGATCCAGAGAGAACACACTCGTTCCCCTTTGCTTAAGGGCTAATAACGCTTCTTAGTTAGGAGGAGCTATAGATTTGTATCAATTCCACCAGATGCTCTTTATAGTGTGCTGTGCATAAATAATGGACGTGACTTCCCTTACCAGCCTGGGTGTCAGAAATGGCCATTCAGCTCTTATTTTTTTCAGTGGGGCTTGTTTCTCCACATGTCCCTATCAGTAGGAAGTCTAAGCCCCGTCCTGGGGGGTTCTCTCTCTCCGGAGCTGTCCAAGCAACCAGTGTTGTCTTTCAAAGGAAGCCAGTCCAGTGGTTCCGGCGTTATTGCTCCCATGGCCCTGAGGGGCACTCACGTTCAGCAGTGTTATCCAAAGCTGTGAGGGTCAACTGTGAGGCTGACAAGATTCCACAATGCTGGAACCAGTACGAACCCACAACCCTTAGGCTCAGCACTGGTCAGACGGCACCAGGTCGGCCTGCCCGTCCCCCTGTGGTGCAGCACTTTGCTGCCCTTCCCAAGCAGTGAACTCCCATGGGTCTCCCTAATTTTAAAACTCACTTAAGACCCTCAGCTCCCTCACTCCCAGAAGGACTCTAACTCCTTATGGAAATAGCTTCACCTCCACCCCAGAGCTCTCCTTTTCCAGAGGACCTTTGTCAAGGTCAAAATGTCCCTCTGTGCCCTTCCCCCAAGCAATGGGTGTCTAGTGGCCTACCTTCGCATCTCTCAGAGGGGGTCCCTCAGCCACTCTGAAGCCCTAGGAAGTTGCACCCTTGGACTGTCTCTACCTAACTAATGAAGAGGCAGGCAGAGTTAACTTCTTCAATTATTCGTCTGCATCAACAGACAGAGCCTGCAAAGTTACACATGGCAATCGCATATTTGCTGCTCGTTTCAGCGTATGGCTTCACTCACCCTTCACAAATTATTTCATCATTTCCTTCAAGTATTTTGACATTCGGGCGCCTATTTGAGGTTGATCCTTCCTAAGGAATACAGCTACTCCGGGGGCCTAGCGTGGGGGAAGAAAAAATGGCTGTGAAGCATCTCGGGAGATTCTGCCTCAGAAAGTGATGCTCCTCTCTTGGTACCCGAGCACATACTAATACAGGCATACGCTGCAGAGGGAAGCCCATGGCTGTACAGAGGGCCCTTGGGGGAGCCAATGGGCACAGGAATGACTGTCCTTGAAAAAGGGGGAAAGTGAGTGAGAAAAAAGAGAAGCAAGATGACCGTATTGGGCAGCCCTGCTCCAATAGCCCGGTCCTCTTGGCCACTGTGGTGCAAAGAGCCTATAAGTGATAGAGGAATAATAGCAAACCCTTATCCAGATAATCCGATGAGTGCTAAAATAATATAAACAGACATCTCAAGATTTAAGTAGTAAATCTTAAATAAAGACAAAGAAACTGAGGCCAGTGAGGTTAAGTACACCAAGATTTAGGTAGTAAGAATAAAGACAAAGAAACTGAGGCCAGTGAGGTTGGGTACATGGACCAAGGTCACACATCTCCAGCAGGACTCAGATCCAACATTTAAGTCAAGAAGTTTGGTTTCTGTCTGTGTCTTGAACCGCTATTACCCCCACCCATCTGATCACATGACAGGATGTGACCACACAACCTGCAGTCCGTCACAGAACTTTGCCCAGAGAACAGCGTTACGAACACCACTTTGAATCATCCGAGGTATTGACCTGTATCAGCTGCAGCTATTGCTCTACAGCGGGTCTGGCTTCACTGAAATTCTCTGCTCCTTTTGGGAAGTCTTCACAGCTTCTTTCACGTCTGCACCCACCCCAGGTACGTTCTCTCCTCACATACCGCATTCTGCTGGGAAGCACCGTCTGTCTCCACTGGCTGAGTTGTTCTCTGTCCACAGTTCACCTGGAGGAGCTACTGCTGCTCATTTTCCTGCTTCCCAGGGTGGTGGTGGAAATGAATACTGTTGGGGAAAGTTGGAAATATTCTAAAACAGTTCAAAATAAAAATAATTCTTCAGAAGATGCATAGGTTTGACCACACATATACTTGACACATTTTTCTTTCCGGTCAAAAAAAGGAAGTTTACCCTCAGCTAAATCAGAGGACAGAATTAAGAAACCCCAGAAATCAATTACATCATCCTATTGACCAGTTTTTAAAAGGTGATTGATTGAGAAAGAAAGAAAAAAAAAAGCTTCTTCTGGCTTAAATGTTGTCTGCCTCCTTTCAGCCAATTCCCACAATAGAGTGATTATGATGATTCAAACATATTTAATACAAATGCATGAGATGATAAAAAACAATACAGACCAATTGTCAGAAATCAGAAAAGGCCTCCAAGGACAGTAGTGAAAATATGTGTTCTCTTGCCAAAGATGTAGCAGTTAGCAACAATGGACCCTCTAGTCTTCGCGAGGGGGAGGGAGTGGGGTGTTGAGAACAGAGAGACGCAAGGCTGGAGCCCAAGGGTCGGAACTTCATTGAGAAATAATAGGTGCAATCAATGTCCACAAAATGTTTTCAAATACATAGTTTCGTGCAAGGACTAGCAGTAATAATGGCCCTGGCCTCTGTGAGACGCATAGTTCCTTGGAGTTAACTGCTCACCTGTACTTGTCTCGCATAAGAGTGTACCACTTAGGACATTTCTCACACTTACATAAATGAGAAAATCACCTCCTTGGTGCTCTAGAAGCATCAATTCCTCTTCCTGGGAAAACCAATTTCCTCACCAGAAGAACTGTATTCACATTTCTTTTCTGTGGACTTAGAAAATAAAGATCTGTGGAATTGTAGGTTTTTCTTAGCTGGTCCCAGTTCTTCCTGAACTGCTTCAAGTTTCTGGTTAGGTATGAAGGCTGAGCTCGACCACTGTAACTACCGAGCCTAAGAGCAAAGGCAAAATCCTCATAAACGACTCCATCAGATGTGCATCTGATTTTTTTAATAGGTCCCCAAATATATTTCTTGAATATTTGGAACTATGTCATTTGAAGATAATTTCTGAGCAGAAAAAAAAAGGGGAAAAGAAGTCATGTTAATTATAAAGATTTTTTTTGTTTTAAGGTTAATTTATTCAAATGAGATTTGCTGAAAGCAGCATTTGTTAGGAAATTTATTTAATATGACTGAAATTTCAAACAGTTAATTTTCATCCCAGTCTTGTGCTTTAAGAACACTGTAGCTTTCTTTCATGCCATAAAGAAGCATCTTTATGTTATAAAAGATAAAATGTTTTTCATGCAATGTATAGACTTTATTATGCTTCTTCTTTTTTTTTTTTTAATCCCTTTGGGCCAGATTCTAATATAATTTCATAGGAAAATTCCTATTGAGGTTGACTAAATTCCAATGTAATTTGAAAGCAATTAAAGTTTATCAAAGGAAGTGTGCAGTAGAGTTATTCTGGAAATGAATCAGGCCCAAAAGGGAGTAATACAAGCATATCTAGGTCTCTGGAGCAGCTCTAAGAAATTTCTTAAATTTTATTGACTCACTAAACTACAGTGTCCCACTGGGTGGTGGAGGTGTAGAAGTGTTACAAGTCAGTCGTTTATGCAGATTCACTGAAGTTTCAGAAATTGAAAAGTTTCTCAAAACTCAATAGTGTCATTTCCAAGTGGGGATTCCTGTACAACCTGAAGTGTAAAACTTCTAGTATACTTTATTAAAATGTAATCTAAGTCTGACACAACACAAAGTTTCCAATAAAAGCCTTTCTTCTATGTTGTTTTTATCTTTCTTAAAAAAACAACAACACTCGTCTGAAGGGTCACGTGTCACCACCTCACTACCTGACTGAGTGTCAGTTAAGAGCTTCACACAGAAGCAGCACAGGAAATACCTCTAAACAAAGGAAGGGAACACAGAAAAAAAGGAACAAAGGTTTCTGTGAGCTTCTCTTTAGGAACTGCATTACATCATCGGTGTACAAAGCCTCATCTTTTACATAATACTCTATACTATGACCCAAATAATATTCTGTATTAAATAAAATATAGGTTGCTTTTCATCATATCAATATTTGCTATATTAATATATTCTAATAGAAGTGAATAGATTCTAAGGAAAATGAGGTTTATTGGGTGTCTATTCACACACATGCCATCTTGAGTCTCAGTTTGTAGAGGTCAGATTTGAAAATCATTAATCAGCATATACTAATTGTTTTTAATTAAATAGAAAAATAAAATGGAGAAGTTTCAGAGTAATTAACTCAATAACTACTATCATTGTTATGTCAACTTCGTTTTCATTTTAAGAAACTTTAAGTTATCCAAAGGCATGGGTCTACCCTTAATCACAATGATGATATCTGACACACAATTTTGAAAAATACGCTTACTCCAGTGAAAATTCCAGAAGGAATCTGATAGCCTGACATTTTGAGTAATGTGCCATCTTAGATGACAGAGCATTACACCCAGAATGGACATGAGAGAAGCTCCACAGACCTGCTTCCCAGTGCAACTACCATACCTGACAGAATAAAAAGAAGAAGAAGAAATTTAAAGTGTCTGGAAATTTTCCCAAGGACATACAGCAAATGGAGAAAACATGTATTCAAGAAAAATCTCCTAAATCTCAATAAGATTATTTAGAATTTGAGCCATAAACACACTCACTCCAGTTTAGCATGATTAACTATCCATTCTAAGTGGGTAAGGCCAGGAAGATGGGGCTCCCTCTTCCCTCAAATCCCAACCAAGGGATACATAAAAGGTTCACAGAGGCTAAATTCCAAGAGCTCATAAGCCCCCTTCTTCCACCCAGCCCCCACTCACAGAGCAGAGGTTCTACACCAGGTGCAGCAGGCTGAGAATATTGGGACCTTGATCACCTTCACCCTGGCTTATTCATAGGGTGGAAGTTTCAGTCTGGGAGAGGCAAGCCACAAAAACCAGAAGCTTCTGCCCCTACCCAGAACCCTGTCTGCAAAGCAGGAGTGTCACTCCACAAAGAGCAAACCACTGTCCCTACCCATAGCTCCTGAGCTGTGACTCAAAGATTTTGCCTAGGGCAAGAGGCAGTTGACAAGAACAAAGAACATCAACTGTAATCACGTTAACATAAATCTGAAGTAGATTCTAATAAATTAACATGTATCAATATATGGTAAGCCCTAGAGCAACCACTAAGAAAATAAACTCCAAAGAAAGTATTAAAAAAAAACCATTAAAGCAATTGAAATAGTACACTGGAGAATAATAAAAGAAAAAAAAAAAGAAACAGTACACTGGGAAATAGTTACTTAATGCAAAAGAGAGCAATGAAGGAGGGACAGAGAAACAAACAAAAAAAGACACGAGACAGGTAGAAAACAAAAAGTAGAATGGCAGACATAAACCTAAATATATCGACAACATTAAATATAAATGGGTTAAACAGTCCAACCAAAAGGCAGAGATTGGCTAGATGGAAAAACAAGATCCAACTTTAAGCTGTCTACAGGAGACACACTTTAGATTTAAAGATCAAATAGGTTGAAAGTAAAATGATGGAAAAACACATATCACGCAAACAGCAGCCATAAGAAAGCTGGAGTGCTATACTAATGTCTTAGAAAGTCTATTATAAAACAAAAATGTTGCTGCAGATAAAGAGAGACATTTTATAATGATAAAAGGATAATTCCATCAGAAAGATATAAAAATGATAAATGTATATATACCTAACAACAGAGTCCCAAGGTACATGAAAAAACAACTGACAGAACTGAAGCAAGAAATAGGTAATTCAACAATAATCGCTGGAGAATTCAATATCCTGTTTTCAGTGATAGATAGAAATATGCAGAAGATCAACTAGACCTAATAGACATAGAACATAACACCAACAACAGCAGAATACACATTCTTCTTAAATACACATGGAACATTCTCCAGAATAAACTATATCTAGGCCATAAAACATGCCTCAATAAGTTTAAAGGAATTCAAATCACACAAAGTGTGTTACAATGAAAATTATAACTCAATAACAGAAATTTGGGGATTCATAAATATGTAGAAATTAAGCAACACACTCCTAAAAAGCCATTGGGTCAAAGAAGAAATCACAAGGCAAATTAGAAAATACTTTGAGATGAAAGAAAACAAAAATATAACAAACACAACTTATAGGATGCAGCTAAAGCAATGCTTAGAGGAAATTTTATAACTACAAATGCCTTTATTAAAAAGATCTCAAACCAATACCCTAAACTTTCACCTTAAGATAATGGAAAAAGCACAAAATAAACCCAAAGCAAGTAGAAGGAAGGAAGTAATAAAGATTAGATAAAAACACAGTAGAGAAAACCAACAGAATCAAATGTTGGTTCTTTGAAAGGATCAAGAACCAACAAAATCAGCAAGTCTTTCAACTAGACTGACCAACAAAATGACTCAAATTACCTTAACTGACCAAACTTTCTGAGATCAATATTACATTACATACCATCAGCTACATTAATTACCTTGAATAAGAGGTGCTTATATATGTGTAAACCATATGAGAAGAAAACCCTCAGTTTGCCATTTTTTCAGGTAAACAAAATCCACCCTAAATTAAATTTCAAGATCTGTGAAATTTGTCCCTTATCCCTAGTTAACTACCCCATACACACACTTCTGCTTTGGGAAGCTTCTTCCCCAATTTCCAGGTCCATCCCATACTTTTCTTTCCCGTGCCACCATCAAAACTAGACAGATTTCTGACCAGTCATTTACACTTTTGTTATTGCCAAATTACTCTTTCAACTTCATTCCCACAAAAGCATCACTACAAGCAGCATTCCTAATCTGAGTCTGAGGTACCTAATGGTGGAATAAAGGGGTTTCCCACATTAAAGAATATAAGCTTCCACACAGTCTCACCAATGAACACCACAAGCTGAACCAAGTAGTTCATTTCAGTCTTTTGAATCAGAAAATATCCAGTAAATAAATTTGATTCCTTCAATTAAAAAAGATATTTTGGAGGGGAAATATGGGCCACAAGATATTACCCTGAGAGTCATCTGAATTAGTTTTTGTTGTTATGCTTATTTTGTATTTTTCAGGGACAAGTGATTGGAGACTGCAGGAAGCATCAGAAGTTAAGTCCAAGAACGGTCCCCAGCTGCTCAGTGCCAACCACATCAGGATCAGTGACACTGGGTGCCCATGTACTGTTTAGCCCCAGGGCCTGAACGCAGGGTCTAGCAGAGGAGTACCAGCAGCCCTGTTGGCCTCTCACTCATGAGAGGGTTTTGATTTTGTCTTTTGATGTTAACTGCAAATGAGGCCACACCTGCAGCCAATGTCTGGCAAGTACATGGTATCAGTTTTAGTCTATAAGATACGTATTTAAATATGCCAAGTTTTTGTAGCCATGCTTTGCCATTTCTTCATTTTTGTATACAAGAAACTAAAGAAGGGAAAATCCCGGGACTGCCTTTACCTCTCAGAGGCTCTGCCTGATGCCGCCCTCATGTGGTCCAGGGCTTTGTTAGATGCTGACCCTTCATCCGCCTCTGCTTCCTCTCTTTGGGGCAGCTCTGGTCCTTTCTCTCCCTGCCCAAGGCTCCACCGTGAACCTTCTTAGCTTCTGTTTTCAGGGATACTTAGTAAGATTTTTTTTATTTGCATTTAATGCTTTTCATTATTACAACCTTTACCCAACACATTTAAAATCTCTCAACACATAATTATTCCATCTGTATTATTTTCTATTTCTAACTTAGATATTCTGCATCACAAAATCCCTCAAAATTGAGTGTAACGTTATTGAAGTCATTAGTTTTACAACAATTATAACAACAACTAATAACATTTATTAAGTACTTGCTTTGTGCCAGGCATTCTACTGCTTTACATAAATTATCTCATTCTATTACATCTAACTGCATCTAAGCATATGCTTAAATTTGCCAGTAGCACTTAAAATTAATTAAAATAAGGATATGATTCATCTTCAAAACAAAGATCTCAATATGCCAAAGTGAAACCTATAAAATAAAATATTTTAAAGTCTTACAAAATGTACAACACTAAATTATTATAGGATACTATTAAATTTATGTTTCTATCATGGAAAATAAAGCTATAAAATAAAGTATCCACTTTCTCTTTAGCCTATTTATTTCTTATACCTTTCTCAAATTCCTAGAAACCTCAGCTTCTAATATGTCAAATAAGTATGATTAGATTCGTATAATCAATTAAATCCTTTAACTAAGAAAGTAATATATAAAGTGAGTATTATGTTCTTACATTAACTCCCAAATCGTGTTTTATAACAAATCACCCTGACATTAACCATGGTATGAGGGTTGCAAAGTAACATGAGATGTGTTTTTTACTAATCCTTCACATTCCATTTTGGAGCTGTATATGCTGTTCTTGATCAAAACTCTCATTTTATTATCAAGAATTACATTATTTTCTGAATGAGTGAATTTTCTGTTGGAGACAGGAAATGAAGGACTGCAAACGCTGGAAATGTATTTTTCCTGTCTCAGTATTAATACATGATATATATTCATATTAATAATAACTCTGAAAACTAGTTTCATTTCTTCTACACATAAGCAATAAACAGTATGTGCAAAAATATGAATACTGGCAGCAGTGATGTGGATACATAACATGGGGTTTCTTTTGAATTTACAGCCATTTCTAATATTTCATTAGAGCATGTGTACAGGCAACTGTTACAGATGTCCATTAAAGCTCGATTAGATGAAGACAAACAATGCAGGCTTTGAGGATAAACCGAAGCTGCAGCTCAAAGTTTCCGTTTCTCACCCATGGGCACTATAGGACCACTGTCTTCCTCCTTTAAGGCAAAGAGAAGGAATCGATTATGTTACTGACATTCCTCCAAGGCAGACTGGAAAGTCTTTCTACAGTCCAATGAGACAGCAAAAATGAGAAGTTTCATAAGAAAATGTGGAAATTTCAAAAATATCTTCGTGCTCAAGTTTGTCATCTCTGCAATTTTTCCACAAAGTCTACCATAATTTTATTTCTCTGGCAGAATCTATTAATGCAAAATTTCATAGAGACATGTATTTTCAACCAAAATAAATAAATGAACGCTTGAACTGTTTTCTAAACAAAAAATTTACACGTCATGCATAATAATAAATAAAATTAAAGCTTTTAGTTATTGTCATTAATTTCCTGTGTAATAACTGCAGATGGTAACTGTTTGAGCACAAAGACCACTGCTTCCTAGTCTCCAAATAATGTGACATTTCTATTAAATAAATCAGGAAATAATAAATATAGAACAACACATGAAACGTACATTTTGAGAGAACTAATAGTCTTCCCATTTAGAAAACAACATCAGCTAAGATTTCAGTTCAATACATCTACTCGTGTTGCCAGAGACGGGACTGGGGGAACACACTTTAATACAGTTGCTAAAAATAAACAAGCCCAATCTCTTGGACAACTATCTATTAAAATTTAGAGTGCATATACTTTTCACCCAGAATTCTACTTCTTGGAACTTATCATAGAGATATAACCACCTAATCATACAAAGATTTTATGTATAAGGATATTCACTGAAGCAAAAAAAACTTGAAAAAGCTAAATAATTTCCTTCCTTAACAAATTATGATACATAGCACAGGGAGATCAGCTCAGTGCTTTGTGACGACCTAGAGGGATGGGATAGGGAGGGTGGGAGGGAGACGCAAGAGGGAGGGGATGCAGGGATATATGTGTACATATAGCTGATTCTGTTGTACAGTAGAAATGAACACAACACTGTAAAGCATTTATACTCCAATAAAGATGTGAAAAAAAATAAAAAATAAATTATGATACAATGGAATACTTTAAAATTGTTCATACATGGTATGTGGGTGGATATGCTTGTACATATATGTACATATACATGTCCACACATGTATGCATATGTTCACATAAATATATATAATTTCTGGAACAATTTATTAGAAAACATTAATAATGCTGGGGTACATACTTCCAAACTAAAATTTCAAATAAGATAGTGAGTCATGACCAAATCTTTAAGATTATGCCTCACAGAAGTGATTTCAAAGGTAAAGGAGGACATTGTTTGTGTATGCATTTGACAACTATAACCCAACACATTTATAAATCAAAGTGACTGACATAAAACAGACTGATGATCCAAATTGTAAAGCCTCAGCATTTTAGAGCTTTTAAAAGGAGCCTAAAGGTCAGCACGGATGAATTCTTTGCAAAAGGAAAATAACTGGAGTCCCCCATCTCCTAAGATGTGTTCCACATAACTCTAGAAGTTGGGTGGAAAAAATGAATCTGTATTCAAAAAATACTGTGGAAACTCTGATTACATAGAGTAAAATATGATTCTTTCAAACAAAACCATGTCAGTCTCTAATATGCTAATGTGCACTGTCAATCTGCAAAAGAAAAATATATTCAGGATTCTCCAAATGTATGGGACAGTCATTTCTTGATTTAACAAACATCTTGACGGACCAATGCTCTGCAGAACACATTTGGGAAAGGTTGGTCTAGAGGCAGAGATTCCAAGTTTATGAAAGTAATTCAATTACGCTTTACCCAACTACTCTAAAAATTAAGCTACCATGGTCTAAAACATCAATTAGACAAAAGATACGTAAGTAAATATGCAGTCACTCTAATGACATGAGGTCAGGTCTTACCCAAAGCATTTTAACATTGAACATACAACCAGAGTGCAATAGGTGCACAAGCTCTCAGGTGTCTTGTTCATTTTAAAGCTCTAATGGCTTGATTTACAGGATTCTCAATAAATGTAGAATGAATTCTAATTCACCTGAGTGTGGACTCTGCTGGTGAATTTAGGTTGCTCACTGTTAAAATCTCCCTCACAGGAAAACTAAAGTTAATGCCCTATGCTTCTTGAATTTTTCTCCTTTACATTGTTCAAACAAAGAAAATGTCACCTCCCAAAGCCAAGGCACTCTGAGGATAATCTGTTAGCTCCCCCACCAACAGATGGATGTTTGATCTCATTCACTGCATGATACCAGATTAGCTGGAAAAATTACAAAAAAAATTTATGTCCCTGAGTTCAACTGATCACACTCTGGGGTGTGGATGTGGAATCGGAAAGACTCAAGTTCAAATTCCAGCTCTGCCACCAACTGGCTGGAAGATTTTAGGCAATCTATTTGCCCCTTCTGAGCCCCAGATAGCAATACCTACTTTGTAGGGTTTGTGTGAGAATGGAATACGACAACAGATATAATGTGACAACAGTGCCTGCTGGGCACATAACTGAGTGACTGGTGACTATTTCGTTGATTTTACAGACATCTCACTAAATGCAAACTGAACTACGGAATGGCCTATTATTTTCTATAGCATGCGTTTGACATTTACTTTTCAGCACTTCAGAGAAATTTTTCATGGGATGGAATCATACTTGATCTCATCTGCACTGTGTTCCCAAGGCCCAACACAACATTTGGCTCAAAGCAAACACTCCAAGAAAACGCACACATGTATGTCTGTGTATGTGCGTGTGTGCCCACGCATGTGTGCGTACATACATTAAAAAGTATAACAAAATGACAGCAGCAACTGCTCCTGTCATTTATTTAACGTTTTTACTTGTATAAAAAGTTAAATTTTGGGGCTTCCCTGGTGGCGCAGTGGTTGAGAGTCTGCCTGCTAATGCAGGGGACACGGGTTCGACCCCTGGTCTGGGAGGATTCCACATGCCACGGAGCGGCTGGGCCCGTGAGCCACAACTACTGAGGCTGCACGTCTGGAGCCTGTGCTCCGCAGCAAGAGAGGCTGCGATAGTGAGAGGTCCGCGCACCATGATGAAGAGTGGCCCCCGCTCGCCACAACTAGAGAAAGCCCTCGCACAGAAACAAAGACCCAACATAGCAAAAATAAATTAATTAGTTAATAATCTCCTACCCGCAACATCTAAAAAAAAAAAAAACGCTCTGAATACAGAAAGAGCTTTAAAAAAAAAGTTAAATTTTTAACATTTTTATTAACGTTTTTATTTGTATCAATATTATACATGCACATAGTTGAAAAAGTTAAGTAGTTCTAAAGGGTGTATTATGAAAACTATCAGTTTCCCGTTCTATATGCCTCCACTTTGGTCCTCCTCAACTCTTTGAGCTGATTATTTTATTAACACTGTAGAGCTAATCAGTATGATTGCATCACTCCTTTTCAGTTTTACCATTGTCTGTCAACTTTCCCTCTGGAGAATGTCATTTGACCTTCTTTCCTCCTATCAGCCCCTACCTCTCTACACACACACACACACACACACACACACACACACACACACACACACACACACACACACACACACACACACACACACACACACACACACACACACACACACACACACACACCACTCACACACTGTAAACCCTTCCCTTCACTCCACCCTCCCAATACAGTTACATAATAATTTGGGTTGGATCAATATTTGACTTCTATCATTGTGATGATGTAAATATTATTCAGAACTGAACTGCATGTATTAATTTATCATTAATTTTCCTTTCTTGCACAACTTGTTTACTCTGGAGTGAATCATTATCTTGAGTTTCTTCCACCTACATCCTCAATCCAAAACTACCTACAGTTGTCTGACTCTCCTCTCAAGAAGTTAAGACACATCATGCAGTCTATCAACTTCGTCTTCCTGGAGGAAGTTCTTCTAGAACCTTCTCAACTGCTCACATCTGGACTCACATCCTCTATGCTGGCTACCTCACCTCACCATCATTCTGGGAATCTCCTGTGCCTTTCTCCTTTGTCGGCTCTCCTGTTTCCTGGATCCCACATCTGTTTTCTTGGTTTACGCCATTTTGGTGAAGCACATCTTCCAGTAGCTTCCTGGGAAATAAATTTTTAATGACCTTGATATCTGAACATGATTATTGAAAGTTTGGGTGAGGAACTGTAGGTGGGCTACAACTTTCTCTCAGAATTCTGAAGGTCATTCTTCCCTGGCTTTTAGCTTCCAGTATTGCTGTTGAGAAGACTGATATTTAAACTCCAGGTTCTCTGAGTCTGACTTGTTTTTTCCTCCCTGTAACTTCTCCCTCCACGTTCAGAAATTTCACGATGATAGTGCCTTGGTGTGGGTGCATTTTGATCTACTGCCCTGGAAATTCAGTGCGCCATTCCAATTTGTAAATTTATGTCCCTGAGTTCTGAAAAAGTGTTTTGAATGATTTTGTTGCTGGTCCTCTCCTAAAATTTCTCTGCTCTCTCTCCAGATTTCCTATTATTTGGATAAAGAAATGACACTCGGAATACACAAAGGTAATCAGGCTGACTTTCTCCCCTTTGGGACCTCCTCCCAAATACCCATTTATCTATATATAAATAATAAGAAAGCTTAACTATAAAAGGAAATGTTCTATTATCCAGTGATCATTGTTCATAATGAGACCTTGAAGTAAGGCCATAATCCTAAGAAGTCTTCTAAATCAAAAGCTACTTCAATATAATTATAACAGATGCCATCTTTCATGTGACTATTTCTGAACCTTAAATGATCTTCTGTGAAGAGACCCCTGGGGATGAGTGCAAGTCAAATCACCATTGGAGAATTTCCTACAAAGCTATCAAAAATAAAAAAAGCACATGTGCCCACGTGTCCTTCACAAAGGCTGCTGCAGGTCACAGGGCTGACCTCAGTTCCAGTGACTTTGGCTCAGCTAATTGATAACCCACTGCCACGTCCCTCTTTAAGTAAGATAATTCAGTGTAAAATCTCCAAAAGAAGAGTCTTTTAAGAAATAGCGAGATGCTAGACGTGAGAACTCTTTCCGAATGCTCTCGGGGCAGTTTCTTCTCATGCTGCTTGGATGTGGAGTTAGCTGGGTTACCTGATTCGCTCCCAACACCAGGCTATAAGCTCCTCAGGGGAGTCTATGCTGATAATGTGTATATTTGCACACAGTCCCTAGGATACTGCCATACACTGAACAGAAGGTTAAAAATAAATGTCCTTCCTTTACAAGCAAGGGCAAGATAGGAACCTTCTTTTTCAACACACCCACTAATACCAGTATCAGGTCAGGAGGAAGGAAAATAAACAGAAAAAGGAGAAAGAGAAAGGAGAAGGTCAAGAGTGTCAACTGCTTTTGAAGATTTAAAGGACACAGGGTGGGCAAGATAACACAGGATTTGGAAATAGAAATCCAGGCATATCCGAAATAAGAAAGGGAAATCAGATATCACTGCTAATTATTTAACATTATTCTGGGAGTTCTAGAGGGTGCAATAAAGTAAGAACTAGTAAAATTAGAAAGGAGAAGATGAAATTGTCATTATTTACAGATGTGACCAGGGTCTATGTAGAAAATACAATCAACTAAAACGTCACTGGAAACTATATGAGAGGTCAAATAAGAAAGCCAAGGACAAAGCCAAGCAATTATTTTTTCATTGAATAAATATTAACCAATATAAAAATGTAGTGAAAAATGACACTAATCAAAATTGATGAGTACAAAGACAACAATAATAATAGTAATAGCTCACATTTATTATGCCAGCCCCCTGCCAAGCACCAGGCTATGCATTTTACCATATTTTGTTTAATCCTCACAACACCTCTAGGAGGTATGACTCTTAGTATCCCTATTTCACAGACGAGGAAACTGAGGCTGAAAGAATATCTATAATTTGCCCAAACCATGGAGCAGGAGGTGAAAGTGCTATATTCCCAATCAAGCCACACCCCAGGCTGACTCCAGAGTCCAAATGCACATCCTGTAGCAAATTCAGTCAGAGGAGAGAACTATACAACATCTAAAGAGCATTACAAAAAACTTTAATAAGCATAGACCTATGCATTGCTCCTTGACAGAAAGAGTCAACATTGTGAAGATATCAATTCTCCTTAAATTACTCTAAGTACTCAAGGCAATCCAAATCAAAAATTCTAGCAAGATTCTTTCTCTTCCTTTTTCTCTTTCTTTCATTCTCTTTTTCTCACCCTCTCTTTTATTCTTTACTTCAATCCTGCTGGTAAAATGATCCTATCGCTTATCTGGAAGAATTAAACACAAGGAAATAAGAAAATTCTGCAGAAGAGATTAATAAGGGATTTTGTCCTACCAAACACTGAAATATACACCAATGTCACAAACACAATGGGTGGTGCTCATGAACAGACAGATTAATGGAACAGAACAGGGAAGTCAAGGATAAAACCAAGTATTCAAAGAAAGACTTAATATAAAATGTAACAGAATCATTTCTAATCAGATTGGCAACGATAAGAAATTTGAAAATACTCAATTGTCAGTGAAGGTGAAGAAAAATGTGTATTTGGACACATGGTCAGTGGAAACATAAAGGGATACAACTCTTAGAGCAATTTGCACATATATAGGATTACAATTAAAACTCTCTGACCCAGTAATCTCACTACTAAGAAGTTTTTAAGGAAATAAGTGCATATGTTAACCACAGTACTGTTGATTATAGCAAAGTCTGAAAATGACCTAAAATGTACAATAATAGAGGAACACTCGATAAACTCTGGTACATAATTAAAGTCAACTTATGTACAATCATTAAAATGTACACATGTATCTATTGAATGACGTGAAAAGATACATCAAACAAACAGACAGAAAAATATCCTGCATAATATAATCCCATGAGGAACATTATATGTGTGTCTAGTTGTGCTTATGAGAGATATGCAAAAAGAGAGATCAAAAGAACAAAAATAATGATAAAGGTAACATTTATTAAATACTTAACACTGTGGACCAAAAACATGGTAAGCACTTTAATTGCATTACTTCACTGTATCTTCACAACCACCCTATGAGGTAGGTACTACTATGGCCTTCTTTAAAGTGATGAAAAAAGAGACTTAGAGATATTAGGAACTTTGTCAAGGTCACACAACTACCTACCAGTGGAGTCAGAATGGAACCTAAGCCATCCCCCACTGAGCTATGGGGGGACCTCCACGCTCACCCCAGTGTTCATGGTGACTGTCACCGAGAGGAGTGTCTGAGAGACCCTTGTTGCTTCATTTTGTTCTGTACTGTTTGAATTTTCCACCATGAATATGTTATCACATTCAGAGAAATCAAAGGGGTTACTCTTGCCGCAGAAATTTCAATAGGTAAACGGAGATGAACACATTTCGAGAAAGTGAGGAGTAAAAAGGAGATGACCAAGAGGTAGAAAGTATACAGAGTGATTGATTTTAAAAAGGGCAAAAATACCTTCAATCCATGGTGCAAGCACAGATTAGCATTAACCCTTAGGGAGACTATTAGCAACGTGATACCAAAAGTGAAAACACAAGTGTCCTTTTTCCCTAGAAATCTCATTCCCAGGAACTTATCTAAAGAGATAAGGAGGCAAAGATATACAAGGACTTCATAATTATCTGCCCTTTGTTATTTGAAAGGCGTAGTGAAAAGAGCTCAGGGTTTGCAGTGAAACCTACCTGGGTGTGAACCCTGGCTTTGCCCTGTACTGGCTGTGACCCTGAACAAGTTACTCAACCCCTCTCAGCCACAGGGTCTCCATCTCTAAAATGGAAATAAAAGCACATGCCTCACAAGATCGTTGTGAGGATTAAATGAGATAAAATATAGCAGAGGGTCAGAAACATAAAAAAGCAGCTGTTCTTTCCCCTTCATCACTCACTAGTATGTGTCACTTAGAATGGATGTGTAAACTTTAACTGAAACCCAAGGACACATCAGATTGTTTGGTATATTCTATACAACTCTGCATCAAAGTATCATAGAACACCAAACTTAGATTTTAAAGTTCTTCACAAGCAAACCTATGTTATACTATTCTGACACTTTCTCAATCTCAATTAGCACTATACTAATTAACAAAACTGTGTTATACACTACAGCGCATCACATTTTTCTTCCTCCTTCCCTAATCCCTAGTGTGCTGTAAGGGTGATTGAATATCTAATTACTTCTTAATTGAATGCACATATTATACATTTTTCACTAGGTTCAAGCTTAATGCTTTCAGTCCAGAAATCAAAGTCAATGAAATTAAGTTGAAGTGGGATTTGGGCAACTATTATAATGAGAGAAGGTTTGTATTATGTCTAATTATAAGTAAATGTGGATTTTAGCATTATATCCTATGGAAATATTTCAGGTCCAGGAATGTGCCATAAGTGACTAATTTAGATGATTAATAACATTGTTATTCTTATTTACAATCTTTTATTTCTCATTATAGTGATTTAATTGCTGGGACCCATTAAATATAATCATTCTTGAAAGAAATGGTACCATTAGAGAACCACCGGCTGTACCCATACTAAAATCAGAATGAACACTCATATTTGTGAATAATTACATGAGTTTCTCTGCACTGTAAAGGTTACAGGAACTCTCACATGCTGCAAACACAAGAAAAACATAAATCTTGGAGTACTTGGAATATAACTGGTTACGTTCATCAAAAATATTCATTTATGGCAAACCATAAAAAATATTACTATCAAAATGGTGTTCCAATTCAGTTCTTACTTTACTGGGAGAGCATTTCATGAGGTTCTTTTTTTTTTTTTTCCCTTTTGCATTATGCAGGAGTAGGAGAACCTCTGAAGTAGGTATCTCATACAATGAAGGTTTGTTTGCTTGTTTATTTCTAGATGTGGGGACCAATCAACTATAATAATTTAGCTGAAGACCTTTTCAGGCAGAAGACTAGATTAAATAACTTTCTGAGATCCAGTTCGACTCCATGCTTCTAAGATGTGTCTGAAAATATTTTCTGCAGACAAGCCTTAAAGACCTTTACGTATAAAGTATAAGAATTCAGAAATTTTGCAGGCATTTAAAGAAGTACTGTGATAGAAAACAGACCCATCCAAAACCAACGTGGTTTTATTGTTTTAACAATTAATTTACTTTGAGAATGGTGTTACGTAGTGGCAAATTTCTTGATTGGAGAAACCTCCATATTATTCAACAAATATTTCAGACTCTGTCCAAGATATTGGGCATTGTCTAGACTATTTCAGCTTTGTATGCTACCAAAACGAGTTTTCACTGGCATGTTTGTTTAATTAAAACTGAAGTATCATACCAGTCAGAATGGTCATCATCAAAAAGTCTACAAATAACAAATGCTGGAGAGGGTGTGGAGAAAAAGGAACCCTCCTACGCTGTTGGTGGGAATGTAAATTGGTACAGCCACTACAGACAACAGTATGGAGGTTCCTTAAAAGAATAAAAATAGAGTTACCACATGATTCAGGGATTCCACTCCTGGGCATATATCCAGAGAAAACTATGATTCGAAAAGATACACGCACCCCAATGTTCACTGCAGCACTCTTTACAATAGCCAAGACATGGAAGCAACCTAAATGTCCATCAACAGAGGAATGCATAAAGAAGATGTGGTCTATGTATACAATGGAATATTACTCAGCCATAAAAAGGAAGGAAATAATGCCATTTGCACCAATATGGATGGACCTAGAGATTATCATACTAAGTAAAGTAAGTCAGAAAGAGAAAGACAAATATCATATGATATCACTTATATGTAGAATCTAAAAAAAATGATACAAATGAACTTATTTACAAAACAGAAGTAGACCCACAAACATAGAAAACAAATTTATGGTTACCAAAGGGGAAGGGGGGGGAATAAATTAGAAGTTTGGGATTAAGATATACACACTATTATATATAAAATACATAACCAACAGGACCTACTGTATAGCACAGGGAACTATACTCAAAAGTTTTGTAATAACCTATAAGTGAAAAGAATCTGAAAAAGAACAGATATACGTATAACTGAATCACTTTGTACACCTGAAACTAACACAACATTGTAAATCACCTATACTTCAATTTTTAAAAAATGAAGTAGTTTAAAGAATAAGGCAAATCTATTTGTACTAACATATAAATATCTCAATTTATCTATATAGTTAAATTGACAATTTTTTGGTATGGCTTTTTTTTTTTAATACTTTAAAATACATTGTTTCTCACCCTTGTGGGTGGCATGTCAGTATCTACTTTTCCCTTACCTGGTTTCTTCTTTAACAAACCCTTTTCCCTTCTTCAGGAGATGGTTTCCATCCCTAACAAAGGGCCTGGAGTGGGTAAGTTCCTCCACTCTCAGGCCATGATCCTTCCATCACCCTCATGCCATTTCATTTCTATGCTGAGATTTCAGATCTCCTAGGTTTTGCTATATGTAAGCTATTTGCTATGTTTAGTTATGTTTAGTAACTAATACAAAAGAAAATGAAAATATTAAAAAGAAGGTTGATCAGGGGACTTCAGTCTTTTCATCACGTTTCTGTATTTCCTCGATAACTGCTAACATCCAGCTATGTATCAGTAGATGTAACGCAGGTCAATTTTCCAAAACCCATTCAAGACTCTGCAACTTCACAACTGAGACATTTCAGTCAGATGCCAATCACCCAACCTTCCACTGTGGATGGGAATAACAAACTACAGTACCGCCACCAGCCCCCAGCGACAGATGTCGCCAGTGAGTCCTGTCACCCTTTTGCACTGCGCTCAGCCATGGATGCAGAATCCTTCTCAACACTCTAGACAGCTCATATCAGTCAAGCAGAGTTGACGTGCAAGTTTGAGGGCTCTCTGTCACCCATGTCTTTTATTTTTACAAATCTTTCTTCAACAATCCTATGTAGAAGAGAGGGGGGTGTTCCTGCCACAGCCCAGGTGAGAGCTGATGCTAACTTTATGGGTTGTGATGATCACAGAGATTGATTTGGGAGCTATCCAAAGGCGAATCCGTGAACTGGACGATAAATTGGAAATGTGAGGTGAGGTGACGTGAGAAGTGTCCAGTATGACTTGAATTCCTAAGAAAACTGGAAGAAAGCCAAGTCTGCGAAGGACGATCATATATTCAATCTTTTATATATTGGGTGTGAGACGCCTCTGATGCATCCAAAAGCAAAGTGAGGCAAACAGTTGGGCATCCGATTCTAGAACTTAACAGAGAGACCTGGTGTCGGCAGGTAAATGAGAGGGTCATCTGCCTTTGGTGGTACCAGAGGCTGTGGGTGCAGACGATCCACCTACAAAGAGAGGAGATGCCACAGGCTGAGCCATGCGGACTCCAACAGCAAGTGGCCTCCAGGAAGGTCCCTTTGTGTGCTGGGCTTTCACAGTTCCCTGGGTCTATGATGAATCCGCTTTCCTAAGTCTCTATGAACTTCATCATGGAAAAGAGGAACTGGAAAGGACAGACAGTAAATGAGGAAGAAACCGAAATGAACGCTTCTTTGTGAACGATGTTTTCTTCATAAGTCTCAAACTGGAAAAATAAAATTTAAAAACTGGCTTGAGAAAATTACCAAAAATGAGCACCCATGAGGAAAAAGACGTAATACTACATGTTTAGAGGAGATAACCTGGTCTCGGTGATTTTCTTATGGAAAATATATGAAGTTTAAAATCATGAAATCTACTATATTGAGGGTATCATAATATATTAATGTTCAACATAAAAGCTGACCCATGACTGCAAGATGTTCTCTTCCTTCCTCCCAAACACAATTTTGTTTAAATTCATGGGTGGGGAGGGGAATAAATCATTCAGGAATTTTTACCCACAATAAATTAACCTTTCTAATAGTGAAAAAAGAAACAAAGGACAGATATGGAAGCAGGGATTATTTTCCTTCTTTACCCATCTTGAAGAAATGTCTATACAGCTTTGATACTTTTCATTCTTGGGTTAAGAACAATTTTTGTATCACAGAATCAAAACATCATAGATGGGTTGACCACCCTTGGTATTTTGGCCTTTTCCTGAAATCATACTGAGAACCTTTAGGAAATCCATTCATTTTCGGGCAATTCTACAGGATACAGTAAATAGAAAATAGCTCTACCATCAGGCTTTCATTTCTCACCCTAATGCTGTGCATCATATTAAATTATTGGAGTGAAGTCAGTCCAAGTTCTATTGACTGAAAATAAGGCTCTGAGCTTTCCATTTATCCTGAAAGGATAATAGCTTTTACCTACTTCGTCATTCAGAGTTGACATTATCCCTTTCCCACAAATCCCCTCCTTTTCCATAATGGCTTAATCTTTTTTAACCTCCAACTCTGTTAGGTTATAAAAGAAAGCTGCTATGAAATTGATGTTAGCTATAGCATTTATTAAAGCTAAGAAGAGAACATTATTAATTGCAAAAGTATACATGGGGAAGAGTTCAGTACAGTCTGAATTGTGACTCAAAGACCCAAAACGGGTCTTTGCCCAAATACGAGGGTAAGTTTGACACAGGGATCAGATACTTGTTTAATAACCTCTTTTTTCTTCTTCCTTTTTTCTGTTTTTTTTTTTTTTCTCCTCATCTATTTGGAGCACACATATTTTCCCCTTTTAAGGAGGGTAAGGGAGGTTACTTTTTTTTCTGGAGAAAACATTTTTTATTCATAATTATCTTAATTCTATGGCTAAAATATATGTTGTTTAATCATATTGTTTTGTTCTAAAGCTAAATCAACTCAAGAAACACGGTTTTATGTAAATAACAGATCTCACAAAGAGATAAATTGTTAATGTAATTGGAAATAATGTTGCCAAGAAATGTAGGCTATTTATTTACTGTTTACAGGGAGGTATTTAAAGAGCTCTGTGGCATTGGTTTTTACAGAAAATAATTATAATTAACTATAGTTACTGTAACCATGTGTGCAGTTTAACAATATTTGAGTCACAGGGGAAGCAGGCAAATCTTTGAACAGTCAGCATAGCTTTCTAAAAACTGGTTAATAGTTAATGAAACAAACAGGCAAATAATCATTTCACTGGAAGGGTAGCATCAATATTATCATGCCAAGGGCAGCAAGGAAACTGGACATAAAGTTTGGTTTTATTTTGGTTTGTTATTAAGATTTGGTTCTCCTGCATCGTAAAGAAAGTTCACTGGGTAAACTGGCTCCTAGAAATCTGAACTAGCCCTGCACCTGGGTGACTTACGTGCTAACTCTTTAAACAAGTACAAAACCATAGTTCATACTTCCTAAATGGTAATACAAAAAGTCACAGATAATTCATGGGAGTAATAAGTCTTGGTTATCAAAACCCTCCAGATGTCTAGACATGTCATGCAAAAATAAATGTCATTTTAAGTCCAAAAACTAAAGTTATTTTAGTAAAGCGTAGCTAAAATAAATCTGAATTATTTTGAACATTTTTTAGAGAACTATCAGAAAAAAAGGTTTTTTTTCCTTTTCAGTTCCAAGAGCTTAAATGAAACATTCATGCATTAAATTCAAAGTCTGACTGTCAAGTCATTTCACTTTAATAAAAATTTGAATTACCTGCCTTAGGACATTATTAAATATCAAATAAAAAGCACACATCCATAAGTCTGATTTCCTGATATAATTTTTATGTAGCAGTACGACTAGATTTGTATTACACATTTCAAGATAAAAGGATCAAAAATGTATTCATAAAAGGATATGGTCAGAAGTGAAGTCGCCTTTGAAAGAATTTCTGCACCACTCTTAGGAATTTGGGGGAAAATGACCTCCTTTTAGCAATCTCAGTCACCAAGACAAGGACATAAATCCATCCTCTCTTAAAATATCTAAACTGCAATTAATCGAAGACTGAAAATTACACACTGTCCTCCTATCATACCATGAATATGAAGTATCTGAAATATATGTAATCTTCTCATAAACATTTAAGAGTGTGTGTGTGTGTGTGTGTGTGTGCGTGCAAGAGACAGATAAAGTAGTGATGGTTACTTAGATATTTAGAGACAGGCAATTCTGGTGTAGGACCAGATATGGATCAAAAATTAAAGCCAATAATCTTATTTCATAAAAAGCGTCATTTATAGTTACCGACATTCAAAGAGAGTATACCAGACCTACACTGGGGAAATTCATAAATTCACGTTCACCAACCTCACCGCCCCTCTCTGCCTGGCCCTCCAACCGGGCCGTGCCCGTAAGCCCTCCGGACCCTCACTCTGCACCCATCTCCCAGCTGTCTGGCAGCGCTCACCTCTTCTAGCTTCTACCCAACCCTCCTTAAACAGTAAAGCAAGTCGTGAAACACTGTCTATAAACCGCCACCTCCTTCCCTCCTGTGATAGCGCACAAAGTGTCCGTTCCCATAACAACAGTCAGTCTCCACGTGTGCCGAGGGCCCCATCCCCTGGCAACTTTTCAGGGACTTCACTGCTAGGACTAGCCCCTCGAGAAACAGCACCTTCAGCCCTGTCCATCCACTGGCTCATTCCCCCTCCCCCCCACATACAGAAAAGTTTTACTACTTCTTTTGTTTAAAAAAAAAAAGTCTCATTCCCACCTCAAAAAAGGAAATGATATATATGGGACATGACAGAGGTGTTAGCCAACGCTAAGGTGGGAATCATATTGTAATATAAAAATGGATCAAATCAAAATACACATCGTACACCTTAAACTTACACACGCTTGTCTGAAGCTGCCACCACAAGGTATCTCCAGCCCTCCCTTCACGCCCAACTTCTGCCCACCGCAACCGCCTCCCTCGTCCTCCTGCCACCCTGAGAGCCAGCGTGGTGACGCTCCCAGACCTCTGTCCTGCAGTGCTTACAACAAGGGGCCCTGCCAGGCAGGCTGCTTGGGTCCAACTTCCAGTCCCGCTGCCCAATGGCTTTGAGCAGATGACCTAACTTCTCTGTGCTTTGGTTAACTGGTCATAAAGCATCCCGTAAGATTTTATGAACATCCGAGGTCATCCCCGTGTAGCATGAGAACATTATACGTACACACTTGTATGTATAAAATCTCTATGCCCACGACTCCCGCATTCTGTTCAAACTTCTTTTCTGACCTCCGCTCTCGACATTCCAGCTTCCTTCACACCAGGCCCACTGCTGTGACTGACAAGCCTCTCTCAGTCCCCCCGTCCCCGCCCCCCCCCCACTCTCCATCTCAGACAGAGCCTCTTCCGGCTTCCCTCTTGTCACTCCATGGCACTCTAGCCACACAGTTTCTAAAGCCCCAAACCCCGGGTGTTATCTTTGATATGTCCATCTCCCCCCACCCTCGTCCAATTTATCCCTAGATATCACTTTCCAAGACCCTTTCACATATGTCAGCTTCTCTCCATCTGCACTGCTCCTAGGCTGGTACCCATGCCTGCATGCCTTTCACCTTGGCTACCCAGTGGACCTCTAAAATATCCTTCCACCGCCACAGCCTGGCCCACAATCATCTGATCCATTTGTTCTCCAGCCACTGTGATCTCCTGAGAAGGCCACTCCCCTGAGAACGCTTAGATCTCAGCACACTGACGATGAAGTAAAGATGTCTTAGCACGGCTGCCGAGGTCCTTTAAGTCATGGGGCCCTGCCTGACCTTCCCTTTGCATTTCCATACCCCAGACTCACAAGGCTTTTCTCAGGTGCATCAATGCCTCAAATTCTTATCACCTCCACAGAGACTGGGCCCTCGGGGTCTCTGCAAAAGATATTCCCTCTATCTGAAATCTCCTTCACTCCATTTCTTGGTTCTTTTCATTCATGGAATTTATTAACTGTGTATTTTTTTAACCTCTTTATTGGAGCATAATTGCCTTACAGTGTTGTGTTAGTTTCTGCTGTATAACAAAGTGAATCAGCTATATGCATACATATATCCCCATGTCCCCTCCCTCTTGCGTTTCCCTCCCACGCTCCCTATCCCACCCCTCTAGGTGGTCACAAAGCACTGAGCTGATCTCCCTGTACAGAAGTGTTTGTTTCTCGATTGTCAGGTTCCCCATCTCAGACTCTAGCTTTTATGAGGGCAGAGACCACATCTGTTCTTCTCATCTCTGTATACACAGAACCAATCACGTAGTAGGTGCTCAGTAATATTTTCTGACTGAATATTATTTTAATTCTTTAGCTCATCCATTATAAGTCTCAACTTAAAGCCCTCGGGGAGGTTCTCCATTGTTATCATATATGAATTACTGAAAGTTCCTTCTCATTCCTACCACAGGTGACTTTGCCTGGCCTCCTCCTCATCATCCCCATCATCTCATCATCTACTAGCTGACACAGAAACTGAGAAGGAACGAAGGACTGGAACACAGTTGGCTGATACAGGACACACATAAGTTCTAAGGAATTTCTAATTTCCCTAACGACATCCACGACTCCAGGTGTTACATGCCATGATGGATTCAAAGTAAACTCAACACGTTTCAACCCTTAAGAAGCTTGAAATCTGACACAGGAAATAAATATATGAATAGCTAATTGTTAGAAAAAATGTGAAACAAGAGGTACGATACAAGGGACAAGGAGAGAATTCCTGCTGAGGACCGTATGCAAGTTGGGCCTCTAGTCGGCTAGGGGTTCAACGAGCAAAAGGGAAGGGGGGAAGGACTGGGTGAGCAAAGCACATTCACAGAAGAGAAAAGACAGATTGGCTGGAGTACTGGGTGCCTCAGTAGAGTAATAATAGAGGGGCAAGAAAACTGGAGAGGGAAACACATGGACAACGTGATCACCCTTTAAAATTCCTGTATCAGCTGTCTGGCTCATGAGACTGTGAGCTCCCTGAGGCCAGAGATTTCTGTTCCTCTGTGACTCCCCGGTCCATTGTACCCTTCACACGGGATGAGAGTACATACCCTTAGCGGTCCATTAAACAGTCAGAGCTCTGATCTGACTCCTAGGAAACCGTTCCAACAGACGCTTCCCTCTTACAAGAAGCAGTGGTTTCCCAGCAACGCACACTGACCTAGGTACACGCCCTTGGGCAACCTACAAGGTGAGGAAGTAACCCAGTACAGAGGCATTTATGTATATTTTAGCTTTTCCATGTTTGTGATGTTTTACTTTGTTAGTCCTTAAGGGTAAGGAATCCAAACACTGAATTCGATATATTAAAATGTACAGATTAGGTTTTAATCAGTACAGAAACATCCTACACTCAGATCATTAGCAAGGGCCTCTTGATCTATCGAATAAAAGCACTTCCATAGGACAAGTATTTTCATTCATGCCAGATCTGCCCTCACCTACCTACCCCGATAAACAAGACGACCAAATCTGCACCGAACAACAAGGGCCACTTTGAGGCTCAACAGGTCCCCCAGTCCCTTCCCTTACGCTCCCCCATCAATGGGAGGTGACAGCTGCGGTTTCAAGGGTGCGACAACATAGTAAAGTACCGAGAGGTACTTGCACGTCACTGTTCCCCTGCCTCAGGCACCTTCCCTCATGAAAGCCGATATTAGAGCAAAACTTAGAATGAAAGGCTGCTCTGCTCGAAAACATAAGGACTGTAGATTTCTGTCCAACACGGCATGAAATTTTTACGAACCACCTGACTTGTGATTAATGGGGCTTGAGAATGTGTCCTAGATTTAAATAAAGTGCGTTGACAATGAGAGTCGCTCTGGTGTGACAGGCTCAGCTGTGTGTGCCTCATTTTCCTTGCTTAATCCGAACATACCCAGATGAAGACGCACCGGCTTCTGCCCTCTTCAGCTACTGAAACGCGGCTCTAATGACTCTGTCGCTGAGTGGCTGAGTGGGTCTAAAATTGTCTCCCAAAATCCCATCACAGCCTTCCACAAGCTCTGCCCCTTTTGCATGTGTCCTCAGCCTTCGAAATTCTTCAATCTGAAAATAAAAGCAGAACAAAACAGATTAACCACTTACCGGCCATGAACAAGAACTGCAGTTTCATCAATGGCTTAAAATATGCATACATTATAAGAATTTAGAAAGAGAATTAAAATTAAACTTCAAAGAGAGAAAAAGAAGTTCATCCTTCCAGACCTAAGACATTAGACGCAACCCCTGCAAGAAGAATGAAGACTGCAGAAGCAGGGATGAAGGTCTGCAGACAACCCAAACTGCCACGGAAACCTGCTGCATCTGTTTGTACAAAAATGATACACACTTCTCTCTAGAAGCTCTTATGGCCACCTGTGACATAATGAGAAAAAGTGAACAAATGAAGCAGTGATCTGAAATGCTTCCCAAGTATCTCTTTAAGTAATGAATTCTGGTGTTACTGTACGCTAACACTGACCAGATGTTAAATGTATCAGATGGAGGTTTTTTCATCAAAAGACTCCCTTTGATGTTTGTCTAGCCCTCTGGAGAGCACAGGTCCAAAGAGTGCCTCTGATTTTCCAAAAGTTTAAGCCCATCTTCCTCCCTTGGCAAGAGCGATTTTCAAGTTCATCTCCCTTTTCAGGTTTCCTGTTACACACGAAGAGGTTCCCACAGTCCCACGGGACCGTTCCCATCAAGTGCACTGCAGTTTCCCTGACTTGCCGGGTCTGCACCTCCTAAGAACCCACAGTCTGCCGGACACAACCCCCTGGGAAGTGTCTGAACAACAAGTAAACACGTGATAAGCATTCGTGAGGCTCACTGCCAACTAGCAGTTGACTTACCTCTGTTAAGTCATGGTCTGTTATTTCATTTAAATGCCCCATAAAATCACATGCCACAGATATTCTTCCTTCCTTACACAAAAGGAGAAACTGAGGCCACATGGGTTAAGGAAGTTTCCAGATTAGCCGGGTCTGACAATGCCAAGTCCAGCTGCTCCTTTCCCAGCTTCACAGCCACCTCTTCAGAAATTCTAGTCATCAGTAGACCCTACATCTGGCACTTATCCCCGGATGTTGAGCAAGTGTGATCTGAACAGCATGAATCCACCAAAAGTTCACCATCTGCGAATCAGAGGCTTCTGCCTACAAAGGTTCATACAGCACACCCATAGACCTCTCCCAATCATAACGTGAAAAAAATGCGAGAGATGAACTAATTCAGGGTTCGAATAAAATTCTAGAGACCCCTAGACTTTAGGGGACCCATGAAACTCCTGAATGACTTGTAAAAATTTCCCTGTGGAGTAGTTTCTTAAGAAGAGGTTCCTGACTCCAAAAGAGTTGAACCCCACAAGATTCAAACCATTCATATATGCGTCGGAAAACAAGAGTTGGGGAAAATTAAGTGGCTTGTTAGATCAGAACCCAGGTTAGAAATCTGACTTCTGATGGTTCTAGTTTTCCATGTCTTCAAATACTGTTTGATTTCACTCAATGGGATAAGCCTGATCCAACTAGAACTGTCCTGTTTTTTGAAACAACGGCCACGTGCTGTATTTATACAGAAGCCATCAGCTGTTTGATCTACATAACCGTCTTCCGCTAGGCTGCCACAGGGTCTTAGAGGGGGGAATATAGCAGCACCCATATTGCTTGCTGCATCTGAAAAATGTCTAGAGCCACGGCGGCAGGAGAATCCCCCGTAAGACGCATCTCTCTGCAATGCCAATTTTTCTGAAGTAACCACCGCTCGGAACCCTTTAGTCACTTCAGATGGTTTCAAGTACACACTGCGTTATCTCACGTTGAAATGAGACAGAGTGAGAAAGGAACAGAATAATAGTCCAGGATAAAAGTCTTCAGCAAAACTCAAATGTCATGGCTGTACAGAGACTCTCATTATCACGTATATCAGGATGTACGATTTCATCGATTTTTAATGCTACTCTACTTAAACATGGTATTTGTTTTTAGCCAATTTGAAAGAGACGGATGGAGAGGACAGAGATAAGTCCTCACCTTCTGAAGGTAGCAGAGCTGAGCAGTCACTCTCCTCTGAACCCGGGTGGCACGCCAGTGGGTCTCAGACATTTACTGCGACCTCCTTATTGCAGGACCCCGATGATTCACTCAAAGTTCTGCTTTCTTTTCATGTGTGCATTTAAAGGGCTAATTTCTAGGGTCTGAGGTTTGGCACTCATTAATTTTAGTAGTTTCCGAGGTCCTGTGCACATCCTATAATAGACTTATTTTGACTTACAGTTCATATGTCATCATGTTAGAAGAGAAAAATAACACATAAAAGTCGGTGTTCTCATCTTATTCTCTTTCATCACCAGGCGATGATCCATGAATTAGAGGAAATGAATTCCTTGTGGTAGTAGTTAAATAGAGGGAACAAAGCAAATTGTACTTAAATAGTCCATATATGTGTATATGTAACGAGATTTCATATATATATATATATATATATATATATATATACACACACACACATATCTCTCCACCTTTCATGTACTGAACCTTGTTGTTCTGGTTTCATTTTCTTCTACCCCATTATCTAACTTTCTTTCTAACATCACTGCTCTCTCTTCCTGACCTTTCATCCCTAAAACAACCCTCATTCTGTCATTGATCAGTCCTTAATCTGATCTTTTTTTTCTTTTGAGGAAGACTTAGAGAAAAGAACTTTCTTTCCCCAGGAACACTGATGTAAACTTGCCTATCAACCCAATCCCCAGCTCTGGGCTCGGCCACTGTCGTCCCATCATTAGGATAGCTACTAATGAGCCACACAGATCGAAACTTACTCGAGACGTAGAGATTACAGAGCTCGTGGCTCCACGGGAAGTGCTCTGTATCATGGAAGATGCTGAAGAAATACAAACTTTCTCACAAGTCCCTAAAAATAACGCATTTTAAGAAAGGAAAGAGGGAGTCTCCCAGGAGCAAGAGAAAGTCCTAGAGTTACACTGCTTAAGGACAGCAGCCGCCAGCCAGCCCCATGTGGCCACCAAGTGTTCGAAATGTTGTTAGTCTGAACTGAGATGTACTGGAAATGCAGGATTCATACACACAAAGTCAGACTTCGTATGAAAATAAGGATGTGAAAAATCTCATCAATGGTCTGTTACACTGATTACACGTTAAAATGATATTTTTGATTCACTGGGTTGAAACAGGCTACCTGAATTAACTTCACCTGTTTATTTTGACTTTTTTACTGTGGCTACTAGACAATTTTCTCTCACATATGTGGCTCACGTGGTGTTTCCATTGGACAGGACTGGTCTAGTGCCGCCCAGCACACCGGCCTCAGGCACTCAGCATTCTGGGGTTAAGACGGCTGACCTCAATTAGCTGGGGACATAAATGCGGGTAGATGAGAAACAGTGGTTCTCAAAGTGTGCTTCCTGGAATAAGTGCCCCAGACCCACCAAATCAGCAACTCTGGGGTGCGGCCCAGCAGTCTGTGTTTTTTTGTTTGTTTTTGTTTTGTTTTGTTTTGTACGCGGGCCTCTCACTGTTGTGGCCTCTCCCACTGCGGAGCACAGGCTCCGGACGCGCAGGCCCAGCGGCCATGGCTCACGGGCCCAGCCGCTCCGTGGCACGCGGGATCCCCAGACTGGGGCACAAACCCGTGCCCCCCGCATCGGCAGGCGGACTCCCAACCGCTGCACCACCAGGGAAGCCCCAGCAGTCTGTGTTTTAACATGCCCTCCCGGGAGGGATTCTGTTGCACACTCAAATTAGAGAAACACGGACACAGAAGAAAATGCACAACAAATGTTCCACATCACTTGGAATCATTTTCAAACGTAACCGTGCTGGGGTCCCGCAGTATCCTGGTCTGCAGAGTTAATGGCCACTCAAATCCCACATGGAGCATAAAAAACGCCTGCTCCTCAGAGGTCCAAGGCCACACGGGCTCCCAGACCCCGCAGGCCACAGCATCTGTGCCAGAAATCGGGCTAGGAAGAGTCCCACTTTTCAATCCACAGGAAGTCAGAAATGGGGAAGGATGAAGAAGAGGCAGGGTTGGGAGGAAACAAAATTTAAGACGGTTTTCCGAGTTCTAACGGGCGTATATGCACATGGTGAAAACCAATAACAACATCCATATTCCTCTGTTTCACTGGCGTTACTGGAAGTTGAAAGAGAAAGGACGAAACAAAGACAGACACATCTAATCTGGGAAAAGTAGGTAAGTTAAGAAATAGAAACAGGTGAGTAAGAGGAACGTGCAGAAAAAGTGGGGAGAAAAAAGACAGGAAAATGAGAGTAAAACTGAAGAATCATTTGTGTGTGTGTGTGTGCGCATGCTCACATATTTGTACATGTGCCATTATATCAGAATACCACGTGTGATCAATTCTGAATATTGTTCACATTTTAAGGTCACTGTGAAATCAGAATGTGTCTTACAAATTCCGTTGTCAGATTTGATTAAATTTGGTATTTTTATTCTGCTCTCAGAATCCCATTTCCAAACATAACAATCCAGCTGAGGGAATTCCCTGGTGGTCCAGTGGTTAGGACTCTGTGCTTTCACTGCCATGGCCTGGGTTCAATCCCTAGTCGGGGAACTAAGCCTCACAGTGCAGCTATAAAAAACCAAAAACAAACAAAAACAAAAAACAATCCAGCTGAAAAAAAAATTTTTTTTTTTCACTTCGGCTTTCTAAATGCTTTAGACAACTGTTTATCTTACAGTAATTTAATGGTTACAGATCACTTTTTTAAATGTTTTAAATTACACTCATCCAAATCCATCCAATTGTGTGGGGTTTTTCCCCTAGCATACGATGTGCTAACCAGGAATAACATGAAAAAGTCAACCAATCAGGAGCTTCCAGTCCCAGATGCTAGAATTCTTAGTGCCCAAGAAGATGCAAATGGTCCACGACAGGCTTAGCTGTCAACACCACACTTCAGCCGCTGACTCCTTCTCCCCCCACCCACCTCCAGCAGCTGTGCATTTCCTAGGAAAGCATTATGATCTAGAGCTTTTTCCTTAATTACGTTGCAAGTGCAGACACTATTATCCTGTGACAGATGACGCATTTCAAGATACAATTGTTTCTACATAATATCCAGCTGCTTTATTACATGTTACGCCTATAAGAGGACACATGATTTTTTGCAATACAAAGTTTTCTATTTCTCAATATAATCAACTTAGTAGCCACTCCACCTGCCATTGGCTATTCCTTTTGTTATTTTCTGTATCAATCCTCTGTCCCTCGCTTTCTGCCTCCTTCTCTGTATCTCTCTGCTCCTCTTTAAGTACAACAGGATGAGGCTTCTCAATTTTTCTTGGTTTTGATTCTAGAATCACATCCTCTTCTCTTGGGTTCCTCTTGTTTGTACTGCCCTCTCTGGACCTTCTCTATTTTGGGCTCTGCCTTCTATGAAATTATATGAGCAGCAACAGTGAAACATTCAAGTCAAGGACAGACTGATTTATAGTCTCCTAAAATTATAATTTTTTCCTAAATCACTCTAAATTCCATTTTAATTTACCTGCGTGTGTGTGTGTGTCCATTTCAACATTCCCGCCCTCTGAACAGATGCTATAATGGAGCTCTGTGCTAACAGAACCTACATCTTTTTTCCTGAAAAGCCACAGCTAACTGGAAAGTCATCTATTTCCAAGAGCAGTTGGGATTATTCCTTCCAATGGACATTCCTTTGCCTCTGGCTCCCTTTGAGGAAGATATAGCTTATTTCCCAATAATTGAGGAGCATCACTTAGTGGGTTAGGGCTAGACTTTGTCACTGGCCTTACTCAAAGGGACAATACAAAGCAAGGCTCCCTTTGAAGACAGTGAGACTGAAAGGCATGACGATTTGTCTCTGGGTTTTCACATAGCATACTGGTCGACGTGGAAGTAAAACATCCTCGTTCACATTTACAGACTGTCAGTTAACGTTCCCCATACCGTGCTAGCAAGGGAATCCTTAATGGAATTCTAAGTGGAACTGAGAATCTTCTTTTCTGTGGCTCAGCAAGGTTAATTCGAACTGACTTCCAATAAATAGACATTTATTGTGGTTATAGAGAAAAATTTTATTTTTCACTAAAAGATTTGACCTATTTTTAGAAAATTACCTTTAAACTGCTGAACAAGTGTGACTGTAGACCCCGAGCTCCTTCTACTACTTCTGCCAGTCTCCTCTCCTTGTGACTAATGTCAGTTAAAACTTTTACCCTTGGTCCCCTTCTCCTTTCAGCTCAACACTCCATGGAAACATCTCACTTCAGTTAACAATTCAGTTAACTGGCAATGATGGTCCTTGTTCATGAATCTTGTTTGCATGATGGCAACTCTGAAAAGAAATGAAGGCTTTCTCCATGGTAGAGCCTCAAGGCAAACCGGTTGGATGGGCTGGGGTGTTGACCTGGAACACCGAGTGCAGCATAACGGAAGGGATGGTGGAGGAATAATACTGGAGGAGAAGCCAAACCTCAGCAACAGAGAAGTGTCAATACCAGGATCCACCAGTGAACACACAAGACCAAGAAACAGGAGTCAAGGGCGAGAACCCAGCAGCGGCATCTGGGCACGTGTTTATACAGCGTAGTTATTTTCTACCTGGGTGGGCAGCATGCATCCTATTTAAATTCTCTGTAGCATTTGTCACTATTAACCTTTCTTCTCCGCATCTTGGAGATACTCTCTCCTGTCCTGGACTCACTCCCTCCTGGCTGTTCCCAAGGCCCTTGGGCAAGTCCCTAGTTCCCTATGTGCTGCCATCTCCTCTACCTACACTGGGGTTTTGCACTCAGCTGGGCTATCTTGCCTCTTCCTCAGCTTGAGCTAATCTGATCATCAAATCCATTTCTTCTTCTTGGACGTGAAGCTAGAATTCACTTCTCTGCCTCCCCTGCAGTCAGGTATGGCCATGTGATTGAGTTCCAGCCAACAGAATGTAAGCATAAATGGTGTTTGCCATTTCTAGGTCTGGCCCTTTAAAAGCAATCCCCCTTTGAGAGCCTCCACGCTCTTTCCCTTCCTGCTGGCTACATGACCACACCTAAGGACCCAGAAGTGAGGTATTAAAGATGGCAGAGTGTCTTTCAACCCAGTTCCCTGAATGCACAAAGAAAAGCCTTGGGCTTCCCTGGTGGCGTAGTGGTTGGGAGTCCACCTGCCGATGCAGGCGACGCGGGTTCGTGCCCCGGTCTGGGAAGATCCCACATGCCGCGGAGCAGCTGGGTCCGTGAGCCGTGGCCGCTGAGCCTGTGCGTCCGGAGCCTGTGCTCCGCAAGGGGCGAGGCCACAACAGTGAGAGGCCCGCATACCGAAAAAAAAAAAAAGAAAAGCCTTCACTGTGAATCAAAACCACATTTGCTGGATTTGTAAAATGTAAAAACACATTTTACATGTGTAAAAAATAAATTCTTACTGTGATGTCACTGAAGTTTTGAGGTATATCTGTCACAGCAGTTACCACCTTTGCTATTAAATTCCAAATCTATATGTCATTAGTCCAAACCTCTACTCTTAACATTAGACTCAAACTTCTAATTTCTTCCCTCTCCCTTACTAGACTAACTCCTAATATTTTTCAGGAGCTATTCCCTGGACCTCCCAGTCCGGATTGGGTTTCTGTCCTTTGTGTTTCCAGAGCAACTTACTTATGACACAACATAGCTGTCTAATAGTCATCTGCCTCCACAACTCCATGGTGAACTTTTTAAGAGTAAACACTGTGTCTGAATCTCTGCATCCTCTGTGCCTGGTTGGCAGTCAGGAACAGTTTCTTGTAAGAAAAAAACAGATGAATGAATAAAGGAACTGGGGTTTGTCATATTAAAAATACAAAGGCCCAAAGGTGGTGTGATCAAAGTTTCTAAAATAATGAAACAATGAAGATGCTGAATGGGGCACTTTTAAAATTAATCCTTAGAAAAAAGAGAAATAAGAAATTGTTAAAGGTTGAAAGAAGGATTTTAAAGATTTAAGGACAAACAAAAGAAGGCTTTCCTGAGTAGTGAGTAAACTTGAACTTCTTATAAAATGATAGGGGATATAATAAAAGTTTGTAAAAAGTTTCTAAAGGAATCTTGGTTTATTGAGAAGACTGCCCAAGTCTTTTGAGACTGATCATGAAGAACAAGTACAGCCTTCCAGAACACATCCTTAGACAGACCTCTGGGGGATAGGAGACATTTAAAGCTTTTTTTGTAATAATATCAAAACCATTGTTTAAACACCTTGTAGTGATGTTGCCTCCTGCTCTGCCAGCCTAACACCCTAGTGACAGCTCACCTTGGAGACACACACACTGTGCATTAGCATTTAGAGCACCTATGCTATACCCAAGGTGGGTGGTAGGTGAACAAAAATGGGGCTAGAGAACAATCCAGAACTTTCCGGGGCGTTCTTTTTAGCACCCTCACCCTCTGCATACAGGATTTTCCTGTGCAAGCCAAGAAAGAGCTATTACAAAGCCTGCATGTGACTTACAGAAATAACCGGCATTCTCACTTTACTTCCAAGACCTTTTTTCTCTCCAATGCCTGGGAAAACCCACATGAAGGAATAACTATAATAATCAAACGTTTGGCTATTTCACTGACTTCTATTTACTCTATAAAAACTGACTTTTAAAATACAGATCATAAATGAGAACTGGGTTTTCTTCATCCTTGACCTTTCCATTGCTTTCACTGGTTCAAGACATTTAACTTTTATCTGAAAAGATGTGACTGATCTAACTGATCCAAAGGGAGCCAAAACGTAAAACAGACGTGTTTCCCTTTTGTAGAGACAACATGTAACCTTTAACTCAGAACTTCATTCTGGAAGATTTAAAAGCACTGCACTCACCTGTAGCTGGGATATTGTTAGAGGGTATCGGAATAATATCCAGGTAACACCTTCACTGCAGGGCGGAATAGTGAGAGAGCCTTCGTAGACCCAGTAATCGCGCAGCAGAGGGTCTGTGCCATCATGTGGGCGTGTCACGGAAAAGGCAAGTTAATGAAAAACAATTTGGAAGATTCCAACAATAATTTTCAAAATTACAAACTGTCCAAATAACACTTCTCAGACGGATGTCATTTTTAAACTAGAGCCTCACGTTTGTGTTTTTAATCTAATCATCATGGAGAAAACAATCAATAAAAAACATGATGAATCCTCTTTCTATTATTTATAGCAGTTTCTCTCAATGGGTTACTATACATATTTAAATATGGCTGTATAAACTGGATGTATATAAACTTGATATACTATATTATATACACACATACTTGATATATATACTATATACTATATATATACTATATATCAAGATTACTCACTTGAGGAGAAGTGTATCCATTTTTTTTTTACTTTATTGGATGATTTACCTGACTGATTATACCCAATATCTATTGAATGTTTACGACACGTGAAGTACTCTTCTAAGCATTTTACATTAACTTATTTAACTCTTACAACAAACCAGTGACATAGGTCCCATTATTACCCGCACGTTTCAGATGGGAAAACTGAATCACAGAGGGTATGTAATATGCCCACGGTCACTGGGCTAACATCCTGGCCAGAGCCAGGATGAGAACGAAAGCGGTCTGGCTTCAAAGTCTGTGTGTTTAAATTATCTTTTTAAAAATTCAGTTAAAATAAATTTTTGTAAAATACAAAAAAAAAAAGGTCAATAATTTGTAACTATTGGGATTTAAAGGGAGAGACTGCTTCAGTTGTTCCCAGGTGTGATTATTTAGAGCTTTTGATTCTTTTAAGCATGTTAAATCATATATCTGATTTTTTTTAATAAAAATGAGAGACAAGAAAACAGTCTGTGCATTTAACCATGCTGTTCTAGCTACCTCTATATCGCTTCTTCAATAGCAAAATATTGAAATTGTATTATGATAGAATAAAAAAAATCATTCTTATAAAATCTTGTAGCCCTGCATTAGAAGAATTTGTGATTAAATATGATGGGTGAGTATTCAACATACGGAAAAAACTGCTTTGTAGCAGTGCAATTAAATGTAGAAAGTAGAAGATACGATGCATTTGGTTTTGTTTGGAACACCAAACAATTTCACATAATTTAGGCAGAGAAATGTGAAGACCAAAATTTTGTACAAAACAACCTTTATCTACAAATTATATTTTGAGTATTTTATATACAATTCTTACCTGTTCAGGCATACCTAAGTATTTAGAAATAATAGCTAAATAATAATATCACTGCAAAGAGGTTATCTTTTAAAATTAGATATAAAGTTTATGTCACACCAGAGATTAATAAGAACTGCACTGACCAATCTTACACGTATATCAAGGTTATGTTATTACAGTCGTGCTTTACACAGAGGAGGCAATTTGTAGGAATGAAAATCCAAAAGAAACCTCTTCGTGGATTAATGGAACTAGCGGTAAAGTGTTTATTCTTTCAAAAGGTTTACTCCCAGGTTTAGAGCAATCTGAAACTGGTACCAACTACAGAGAATACAAATTGTAAAGAAACTTTATTAACTAATAGGATATAGTTGTGTATGTTCTGAGGAGAACAGTGCAGTCATAACCACAGTTAAAATTCATCTTACGCAGATGAATGCTTACCTGGTAATAAAGTGTTAGGATTAAAGCAGGGTATTGTTTTGGACTTCCCCTGAAACAGAAAACAATGTGCCCCATGTTAACATAAAATTTCTAAATTTTAGAATAAGAACATTTATGAGCACTAAAAATCCAGGTTGAAGTCTTTTCTGAACGGCATTATCAGACCCCACAGATTTGTGTCAATCTGTCTTCTCATTGGAGCCACAGGGGTTGATTCCAACAAGACACTCCTGCTCTGAGTCTGTAGCTCTTTTCTCTGCTGCTGCAGCTCAATTTTCCCTATAATTCCAGGTGTGAAACTTAAAATCGTCCAGTGTCCATATGCCCCATGTCAGCTACCTTTCCGGCTCCTGGCGCATGCAGACCAGAGACTTAGGCACTGGCTCAGGGAATTCTTTAGTAACGACTTTCTTCCTGGTACTACGATCTCAATTCCTAACCTTCTTGGCAGGACGGGCTGCCTCCCAAATTCTCGGTTTGCCCCCTTTGGATTTGGTAGCTCAGCTCTAGGACCTATCCTGGATGCTCTCTTCCTCCAGAGAGGAAGAACTGACACTCAGATGAAAATATTAAATTTCAATACACGTTTATCAAAACTAGATTTAAATTTCAATAAACTATTTGTACCATCACCAATTCACATTTCTGATCACTATTTTAAATAGTCCCATTTAAAATGACGGTCCTTAGACAGACAGACCTGTCACGCCAGTTGGATGTCTCTTATAAGATTACTCCACTAATGCAGACATAACAGGGAAGGTAAGTGCATGACCTCTTGCTCTCTTCCTTACTTCTGGAGACTGCTGGACACATTAAAGAATCCAGCTTACTCACCTCCCACCATCCTCCTGTATTCCATAACGACTGATGTCACATTAGCTGAAGCAATAAAGGAAAATTTCTCAACCCATTTCTATTCAACAAATGCCAGTGAAAATGTGTCCTTGTCCCCTTTTCACCAGCTTCTGTGACCAGTCTGTGCTTTCCCTTGGCAGCTGGATTCACTCTGAGCCTGCGCTCAGGAGACCTTCTGTAGAGGTTCTTGCCTGGTTCCAGATGCTCTGGGCTTGAGCTAGTGAGTCTAGAGCTAGCGAGACTGTTTCCAGACAGATTTTAGGGTTGGCCTTGGGTCTTTGGACCCCTGTGCGGTATCTCCAGCACCCACATGGGATTGAACTTCTCCCCCACAAGGCCACTCAGATTCTACTGACTCAACGTGAGCATAAAAGGTACTGTTTATAAGAGAACTGGGCTTCCCGGCAATGCTAGGCCGAATCGCTACAGGCTCAAATCAACCTGAATCACCTTCTGTGGGATATATCATCTTATGGCTTATAGGTACTTGTCTCTTTTTTTCTTTTTACTTAAATACTTTGACGTGTGGTTGCCACAATTTTTATTTGTTTCATTTACACTACCTTCCTATAACCAGCGGGCAGAAAGGGGTAACTCAGCTGCCCTGGGTTGCTCGAATCCACAATCCAAAAAAAATTTAAAAGGCCTGTCTTCAAGACTGGCCCCTGGCTGGCTCCTGGGAGACAGTCTCTGAGCCCTCAGAATATGCTGCCTGAGAAGAGTGGCTCTGTGTGCCTGAGGCCTTGGGTCAGGCTGCACCAGTTGGACCAGATAAGTATATCCCAACACTGTGATTTATGGTGAAAGCCCGGTTTTGCTCAGGGTGGGGGAGGGCTAGAGTCAGAGTAGCTGAGGTCAGTCCCTCAGGCACTGCCGGCTGGCATGACTGACCCCCAATAAAATCCCTGGACACCAAGGCCCAGGAAAGCTTCCCTGGTTGGCAATGCTTCACACGTGTTGTGACATCACTGCCAGGAGAATCAGGTGTGTCCCTATGCGACTCCACAGGGCGGGGCTGTCTAAAGCTTGTGGCTCGCTTCTCCGGGACTGTAGCCTTCCGCTGGAAGAAACCACAACCAGGAGGCTAAGCACTTGGCTGTGAGTCCTTTTAGGGAATCCCCCAGCCTGAAGGTGGGCTTGGAAGCCTCTGACACAGCCAGTAGTTTTATTTTCTTTTAAAGAATGACTTACCTTATATTGAATATCCTGGAGGATTTCAGTGACAGCCTTCAGGCCTACGTGTTCTTTTCCGATCTGCAAAGTGTAAAGCATAAACCAGAACCATAAAGCTTTTAAATGTGTAGCTTCTACTTAAAATAACCAACAGAAGTGAAGTTCAAGTTCACCTGAATGTCCTTCCTGGGGAACAAATGCCCTTTTTAATAAGAGCCAGGTCAACATCTACTGAAGGCAATTAAAGGTGTAACAGTAACAGAAGCCAGTACAAGAAAGTATCAGATATGTTCCTAGACATTTCCAAGAATCCATTCCAAATTCACCTTGCTAAGTACAGGTTTACCCGCTGTGCTATATATATATAAAGTAATAATACTGCGATATAGAAATTTCAAGGATATTTCTGAATTAAAATTATTCAACACATTCCCAAAGCCTTCCATTTTCACCCTGGGCATTTCTAGGTCATTACTATAAAGATTTTATCCGTGTTGAAAAACTTTTATTAACTCAGAAAAATGAGTACATGGTTTCACACGTACTCATTGTCCTGTCACCAAAATCAGGACATTTCTTGATTACCACAGGACATAGTTCTATAATCCCCTTTTCATTCTTAAATAAATAAGAATATGCTCTTCGTAGCTTTCTATGTTTTTTTTCCGGGCCCCGTTGAGTGGCTTGCTCAGTCTTAGTTCCCTGACCAGGGACTGAACTCAGGCCATGTCAGCGAAAGCTCTGAGTCCTAACCATTGGACCACCACGGAATTCCCAGTAGCTTTCTCTTTTAAAGCATTATGTATCGTTACATTTTTTCAGTGTATAAAATGTTCCAAAGAATTCGAGACTTTAAAAAGAATATGATGTTAAATATTCTTGACTCTAACTGGAAAAATTGTAAGTGCAATCTGATTTCCATTTTTCAGCCAAGTTTCAACAGTCCATCATAATGGAGGGCAGTCACAGCAGGGACAATTTATAACCTCAGACAAACAATCCTTGTTACAGTTGGCTTTTTCTCTTCCCCATAAATTTTGGACATATATACACTACCAAATATAAAATAGATAGCTAGTGGGAAGCAGCCACATGGCACAGGGAGATCAGCTCGGTGCTTTGTGACCACCTAGAGGGGTGGGATAGGGAGGGTGGGAGGGAGGGAGACGCAAGAGGGAAGAGATATGGGAACATAATGTATATGGTTAACTGATTCACTTTGTTATAAAGCAGAAACTCACACACCATTGTAAAGCAATTATACTCCAATAAAGATGTTAAAAAAAAAATTTTGGAGAATGACCTACAAGGAGCCAGAAGAGCTGTCACCATGTTTATATTCCCTGTTTCTCTCCACATGATCCAACTGGGAAACAGGCTTGGTGAAAGGGCCTCAGAGGAAAGAGGTAAGACAAAAAACTTACATAACCTGAGATAGGCCAATCAGTTCAAAATAATTGAGACATCATTTTCCAAGTGTTTGCAATTCCTGAGATAGGCACTAAAAACAGAAAATGAATTCTCTTAAGTTAAAAAAATGTATATATATATTATATGTGCATATGTGTATATATATACATATACACACACATATATGTATATACACACACATACACACACACACATATATACACACACACACGTATACACACACACACACATATACACACACACACATAAATACATACACACACACACACACACACACACACACACGTATATCTTAGGGAAATTTACTCCTGGGTGCAAAAGCCTGGACCTGTAGGCAGACACCTTCACCCCATCTTCAGGGGAAACAGACCCCCCTGTTGTACTGGTTTAACCACAATGTAGCACTTGGGTGATTACACCCACAGGTCAGCTCTGTCTTTACTTCATGCATCTCTTGTCAGAGCTTAACTCCTTGAAGAGTCCACATCTGAACGTTGTAAGGCCACACAGTGTAGTGGTCCAGGAGCAAAGGTCACTTGCGTTGGATGCTGGATTCTGACCCTGACTCTCTTTTTAGGCTTGAGCAAGTCTACCGAACCTCTGTGTCCTGCAGCTTCCTCCTCTATACAGTGGGGCAGACAAAAGTGACGGGGTTGAAGACAAGACTCAATCAAACAAAAACCTTAGAACAGGGACTTCCCTGGTGGTCCAGTGGCTAAGACTCTGCGCTCCCAATGTAGGGGGCCGGGCCTGGGTTCAATCCCTGGTCAGGGAATTAGATCCCACGTGCCGCAACTAAAATTCCCGCATGCCACAATTAAGACCCAACGTAGTCAAATCAATCAATCAATCAATCAATATTTTTTAAAAACAAACCTTAGAACAGGGCACAGTGCACTGTAATTCAGTGACTATCACCCGGACTACTCTTAATCAGAATGCTACACGGCATCGAATACAGTTCTTACATAAAGCAGCACTTAGTAACTCTTACTGGCTCCTTCTGTCTATAAAGGTTCTTAACCTTATGCGCAAAACTTTGTATTTTGTAACCAACTTCAGCTATTGCTCGATCTCTTTCCTTCTTTGTCAAAGTTTTGTCTGAAGGGGTTACAGCCACCAAAAAGAAAATATAGACGGATCCTCTGCACACCTCAGCCCCTAAAATCCTACAGCAGTCCAGGTGGCAACGCAACATGGGACCAACAGTCTGCCAGGAACCCAGTAACTCCTGACCCTCCCCTCGGCCATCTTTCACCGCCGCCCCAAATGCCAGCCCTCTGGTGAGTTTCCTCTCGGACGACCTCAGCCCTGCACCGCCCTGCGCTTTTCCGCTTCTAACGCTAATCCCCCCTCATTTTCCACCGCAGCCTCTGAAACTGGATGACTCCGCAGTTTTGACAAGCTCTCCTGCCACCTCCCCCAGGGGGTCTCTGTGAACCCCTGGGGTCTGCTCAAGGCCACCACCCTCCCAAGCCTTTGGAGTGGACACTGTGCAGTCTCCCTCAAGACAGGAGTGAGAGCTGTAGCCAGCTCCCAGCTGTCACTTTCAGATGGGTCTTCTACCCCACAAGCCCAAAGCCACCCTCCTCCTCTGAGCGGACTGCCCTCCCCCGCTGCGATCCTGCTCTACTGGTCACTTACTGACCCGCCGGTCGTTCTCAGTGCTCATTCCCTCCTGCCGTCACTCCGGAGGACTTCAGCGTCCCTGTGCGCGACCTGTGCCCTCCCTGGCCTGTCTCTTTACCCCTCAGTTCATGCCCGTCAGCTCCCTCCCACCTCAGCAAACCAATCCTGAGAACACACCCTGCATTTGTCTTCACTCTGAAAACTGCAACTCCAAACAAAGACCATTGCCTCTGACCACAAGTGCCCATCCGGCCAGCTCTCTCTTCTTTTCTCTCTCTTCCTGTTCACCGATCACAAGGCGTCATGCCCCTCAGGTCCCTCCTGGCTTCATCCCTTTCCCTTCCTGCCTATGCTGAATGACACCTCTTCAACCATTCTCCATTCTCTAATCCCTTTGTCCTCCTAAACCTTATGCTCTGTAACGGATCAATACAACAATTAATTTGTTAGAGGGACTTTCCTGGCAGTCCAGTGGTTAAGACTCCGTGCTTCCATTGCAGGGGGCATGGGTTCAATCCGTGCTCGGGGAACTAAGATCCCACATGCCGCGGGGCACGGCCAGAAAAAAAGAAAATTGCTAGAATTCTCTGCTCCTCTCCCTGGATGATCTGCTGTCCTGTACCATCTGTGATGTCCAATCTCAAGTGGGTCTCCCACAAGGACCGTCAAGTCTATTGTCATTCCCCTCCTGTGCTATCTCAAAACCCAATCCCACACCCATATTTCCTTTGCTCTATAAATAATTTTGCTTTGCATGTCTCAGATAGTACAGGTCATCAGGCATAAACTCCCCTAAATTCCTGGCTTTCTTCACCTAAAAATGTCTGCCGTTTGTGCCCACCCTTTCCTCCTGGCCCTCTATTTCGGAGAAGGGATGGGGCCCGTCCTGTCCAGGGTCAGTCCATCCACCTAAGCTCTCATCCCACGCCTTTCCACCTCCTCTGAGGCTTTTCTACATCAATTATCCCCTTTCTTGCTGGTATGTTAAAACAACATCTGCGCTAGCCCTTTTTGCTCAGAATAAAAACACAGGCCCATCTCGGATCTCAATATGAAACAATCTGGACCTTGCTGTGCACATCACCACTAGTTATCACCCCATCTGTCTTTGAGTCAAGCTTCCTGAAAGGGAAGTCTATCCTCACTGCCTGGACTTCCTCCCCTCCGCTTCTCCCAGCCTCTGACCTAAGTGCAAGACCCCCGCATGCGGTCCTTTCCTCTCTGCCTCAGCTGACACTCCCGATCAGCGCTTCTTTCCTCCGTGAATGTTTGCTCTATAGTTTCTGCGACTCTGTTCTCTCCCGAGAAAGGCATTTTCACGTAGACAACCTGGATTTTCCCGCCTATGGAAAGTCAGAGCCAGAGGACAAGCTCCCAAGCTTTGCCTGCCTCCAGTAATGAACTGGTCCCAGGGAACGGGGATGTTTGGTCCCAAGAGACTCGGCTTCCAATCTAGTGCACTATTGCTGCATGTCAGCTGTTCTACACTGAGAAGCAGTAAGTGAAAACATCAAGTTATCATACTGAATTCCATTCCCAAGTATGTACTGAGTACCGCCTCCAAAGATGAAACTAACATGTTCCCTCCCCTCCTACAGATGACTATTTGTGTTCTTATTTTTATTTTATTCTTATTTTTTCTAATAATGAGACGTTGCCTTCTACTTCTACTGCCTCATGCTGTCAAATCTGGATGCTCTGTTCACTTTCTCAGGTTACAAAAGATGGACTTTAACAGTTATTATTTTCAATATACTAAAGATTATCAAAATATATTTGTAGTATAATTTGAAACATTTTTCATCCACATTTTGTGATTCCATTCTCCTTATACAATGCAGATATAAAATAGAAGGAATATAGGGCCCTGCCTGTGAAAAACGCATGAAATGAATTGAGAAGATTTATCTTAAAATGTAAGGATTTGTTTTAAATTCCATGACATGTGTTATACTTTAAAAACATGGATTTCAAAATACTAAAAGGCTAAATAAAACTGGAAGGCTACTTTCAAACATCAATAAAGAAATATCTTAGAGGTATTTATAACAGGAAATTGTTGGAATTAATACTATTGAAATATATGCCACCCCGAAAAAAAGAGGTTTCAAAAGGCCCCTTCCTCAGCACTCTTTGGAAAATTAAGTTATTAAGGACCACTAGGTTATCCAAAGGCAGCCTGGAACCACACAGAGTGGACAATGGTTTCTGGTCCTGCCTGGTGACATCAAATCCCTGTGCGACTATAAACAATGACGTGGCCTCTTTGGCCCTTGGTTTCTCTTCTATAAGAGGTGGAAGGGGGAAGCCTACAATTTCCAGGGTCTCCTTCACCTCTCAATCTTTTATTACATCAAGTAATTACATCAAGACAAAGTTTAAAAGATTCACCTTAGGAACTGAATTAAAATTTTACCTTTGAAAGCATATGGTCCGCTTCTGTACGTGTCACTAAATTTATATAATATTCTTTTCGCCCACCAAAGAGCTCAAATCTAAACTTTACATTGACTATATCCACCAAGGTCTTTGCCGCTCTCATTTTATCAGTGTTTTCTACAAGGCACTTCAAATCATCTTAGAGTGAAAATTATTAATAATGAATAGCTAAAGGAATCTACTACATGATTATAGTATTGACTTCTCTTAGATTTTGCAGGAAGGCAAGGTCCAAAAATATTTTCTGAAATTCTTTTTCAATAATAAAATGAACTCTGCCTTCAGGAGACGTTTCCTAACTCCTTTCTCCAAAGACCCTGAATCCCACTCCGAAGAAAAGTTCTAATAAGCCAATGAATCATTTTCTACCAGTGAATACGGCTGCTCATCCTTGACCCAGAGAGATCAAGTTTTCCATTTTTAAAGTATCAGTGCTCTCTGTATAGGTGTTTAATGTCACCTCTAAGTAGTAAAAATGAGAGAGAACAAAAAACCTTTTGCAAAATGAATTAGAAATAAGCATCTCTGCACAATATAGCAATCATAGCAGGAGACCATTTACCTGAACAAACAAGGCAATGATGGCGATTCCACGGGGCTTCCCCACAGCCTCATCGATACTGCCAAACAAGGTGGAGTTCCAGTGTATCAGGTGGAGCTGAGTGAGCAAGAACAGACAGGTAACCTCGTTACTAAACGTACTTCCGCTCAGGAAAACAAAGACGTTATCAACTGCTCCTTGACCATATCTGTATGGTGTCATATGCAACGAGAGTATCACAAACAGACACAGAGATGACTGGTTTAATACTGGTTCTCTGTATGAATCCCTCCCTTCTCATTTCTGAACAGAAGCAGTGCTGAATGCCACTCAAGTTCTACTTTTGTCCTCCTCAGGAGCACATCTAAGAAGACTAGCAGATTTCACACTGATTTAGCTGCCTTTCCTTAGATGCCATCCCCTCTGGCTCTCAATAACACAGAACTCCGGTCTGGGCACAAACACCAGAACTCATTCGAAGGATTACCACCTACATACTCAAGTACTGTGTCACCCAGTATTTCCATCAAGGATAATAATAAAACCGGTCTCCAATTCTGTAAGTTCTTTCCACTCTCTAAGAATATGTAGCCAGATAGCATCCTATAAAAGGCGCTGCATCTTTTTAAAGCATGGTAACATAATGAATGCTGATGGAGAACTCTAAACGAAAGCCATTTCCTGTCCTGGAGATAAAATTTTACCTGTGAAGGAATGACAAACAATACTCCAGAGGATTCTCCCACTACTAGCCCCGTAAAGCTCTGTAGTCTTCAGGTTTATGTAGAATGTGCACTTGCTCCTACAGTGCTGATAAAACGCTTGCAAGAAGCCAGATTCAATTCCCTGGTTAAAATCAAATGGCCGCTGAGGTTCTCAGTGGAACAGTAGCAAGGTAAACCTTCCGCCTAGAATACTAATCTTCATCACTTTAGCTTTTAATCAAGTTACCATTACTTGCTGCCTGAAAACGGTGACCCACTTAAAAATTAGTTTTAATCCAAAAAGACATACTAAAATTCAATCACCATGTCATTTTAGCATCCATATTAAGGAAAATTATCATGAGGATTGCCATGAACTTTGAAGTTTCTCCTGCTGAATTTGTCCAACTAGAATTCAAGATTATAAAGCTGACCACTAGGGGGAAGTAATGAGGTCCTCTGCCTATAATAGGAACGGTCACCCAGGACAGGTCAGGCTATGAAAAGCCCACATGAACTTGGATTGTCCAGTAAATGTAACTGGCAAGGCACTGCCTTTAAGAAAGCGATGTTCTATAACCTTTCAGTTAGTAATGAAAGACAGACCAATTTAATCTTTCCTTTTCCGGCTGCAACAATAGCTTTGGAGCCCCAGTGGTACAGATAAGTGTACAGTGGTACAGATAAGAACTGATTGCCTTAATTAAATCAACAAAAAAAGCCCAAGGCTGAAATCTATTTTAATTCCACAAATTGCAAAGTTCAAATCAACATTTTTCTTACTTCTCATAGCGACAGTATGGAGCTTTTTTTTTTTTTTCCTGAAACAAAACAAACCCAAAAAAGTATGTTTGGGGTTTTTTTGTCGTTTTTTTTTTTGCCACTCCTCCATAATTCAGCAACATCATCACTCACACCTGTTCCTCAAAACCTACTTCACATGTTTTTGTGTTTAAAAAATTAAGGGTCTCCACTCCTTAAGTGTGTGCTGTACATGGCAACTTCGTTTTAAAGAGTACAGTATGGGGGAATTCCCTGGCAGTCCAGTGGTTAGGACTCGGTGCTTTCACTGCTGGGGCCCAGGTTCAATCCCTGGTCGGGGAACTAAGATCCACAAGCCTCGCAGCACACCACCGTACCCCCCCCCAAAAAAAAGAGTACGGTATGGAATACCTGATGGTGGAGAAATATGGCCAACACCACCTGGGCCAGGTGACCAAGGCCAACATCGGCAGTCATCAGACATGTTGATACAGGCACCCTGGACATGATGTGATGAAAAGGACATTTTTCCTGTGTGCTCTTTCTCCCAATAACGCATAACCCCAGTCTAACCCAGAGGGAAACGTCAGACAAATCTCAAGAGAAGGACATTCTACAAAATACCTGACCAGTATTTTGCAAAACTGTCAAGGTCATCAAAGAACAAAGAAAGCCTGAGACAATGTCACAGCCAAGAAGAGTCTAGGGAAACATGAGAACTAAATGTAAAGTGGTGTCATAGGTGAGATCTTGGAACAGAAAAACGACATTAGATGAAAATGAAGGAAACTGAATAAAATACTTAGTGTATTGAGATTGGTCCACTAATTATAACCAATGTACCATACTAATGTAAGATGTTAATAACAGGAAACTGGGTGTAGGTCAGGTGGGAATTTTCTGTACTATTTTCATAATTTTCCTGTAAATCTAAAACTGTTCTTAAAATATACAGTCTATTTTTTAAAAAAAAAAGAAAGAAAGAAAAGAAAAATTAAGGGACATCCTGGCACTTCCACTAACTCAAGCTAAAAAGGATAACAGAAGATCGCTATGGCCCTTGTGTGACCAGTACAATAACACAGAACGAAAATAGCAAGAGAATCTCTTGTCTGCTCTACCACCTGGGTCTTACCATCAGCTGATACTCCAGTAAGGAGCAAAAGAGATTCTTCCCTCACACTCCACAAGGAACCCACACTTCAGAGACAAAGCTCCAGCCTGGTATTTACTGAGAGACGCCCCTCTCTTGGAGGTGCTTTCTCTCATTAAGACCGAACAGAACATCATCAGAAATCCCCTTGCCAAGCCACTAGAGGATGGTTAATTCAAGGACCAGGCAAATTTCCAACACATTCTGGAAACCAGCTGTAACCGGTAGTGGTCACATAGATGAGCAGTCCACGCCCATCGCACACTCCACATGTTTGCTGCCTCTCGGCCTGTGTTCCCTGAGCCCTGCCTCACTCCACCCATGTTAGTTTGCTGCCATGACAAAGTGCCACAGACTAGGTGGCTTAAACCACAGAAGTTTATTTTCTGAAACTTCTGGAGGCGTGAAGTCCGAGATCAAGGTGTGGGCAGGGTTGGTTTCTCCCGAAGCCTCTCTCCTTGGCTTGCAGACGCCCACCATCTCCCTTGACCTCACATGGTCTTTCCTCTGTGCATGTCTGTGTCCAAATTTCCTTTTCGTATAAGGACACCAGTCATACTGGACAAGGGCCCCCACTAGTGACCTCATTTTCACCTAACAGCCTCTGTAAAGATCCTGACCCCAAACACAGTCACATTCTGCTGTATTAGGAGCTAAGGCTTCAACATATGAATTGGTTGGTGAGGCGGGAGGGGCGGGGGGGGGGGAATTCAGCGCCTAACACTGTCTATCTCCCCCTTTCCTTTCTCCCCAGCTTAATGAAGTTTTTTCAGGTCTGAGAAGCCTGAATTATTCACATCACCTTCCCGTCTCTCTCAGCCCCTTCTTTATTCCTATTATCTTATATTTTGCCTTATATTAGTGTTGGTTCTGTTTCATAGAGCAAAGCCATAGAGACAGGAAAATCATCAGTGCCTGTGAAGAACTGAGTACTTTGGGGGTAACTAGAGGGCACATAAGACCAGCAGTGACAGGAGAGGTGGGGCTGGAAAGTTAGAGGGGTTTGGATGGCACAGAGGTTTAAATTTTATCGTAACTGTGCTTTGGGAAACACTAAAGCAATATATTATTGCAGTGAATATTATCATTACTTATGCTGCTTAGAATCAGTCAAAATCCCCCTTCAAAGGTTCTTCCAACAGAACGGGGATGGATGGAAGTATCTGGCATGGGAGGTGGGAAGGTAAGCTAGGTGGCTACCACGAAAGTTCCAACAGAAGATTACGATACAGGTGTGCGATGATTAACTTTGTGTGTCAACATGGCTAGGCTATGGTGCCCAGTTGTTTGGTCAAACTTCAGTCTAGATGTTGCTTTGAAGGTATTTTTTAGCTGTGGTAACATTTAAATCAGTCGACTGAGCAAAGCAGATTACCCTCCATTATGTGGGTGGGCCTCATCCAATCAGTTGAAGGAGAAGGAATTCTACCTCCGGAGTGAAAAAATCCTACCTGCATTTCCAGCCTCTGGCCTGCCCTGCATACTTCAGATTTGCCAGTTCCTTAAAATAAATCTTAACTCTCCTCTCTCTGTCTCAGAATATACATATACTGTTTCTCCTGAGAACTCTAATACAGGTTGTACAAACAAACAAAAAGTGTGTGACGAGAAAAAAAGTGTGGAGATGAACAGAGGCTTAAATCTGAACAAGATTAGAAGCAACAGGAATAAAGACAAAGGGCTCTAACAATTACTGTGACAGTGTTTGCAATTTGTTCTTCTAAGACTAAACATGGCTCCTCTGGCAAAGGGTCGGGGACAAAATGATCTACTGCTGCTCAAAAAGAACATATTAGAACGTCTGCTTACATTTATTTTTATCCAATGTCTTTTCATTTCAATTTTCCTATGCTACACAAAATAGATTATATATTATATATATAATACACATAGCACATCTATAATACATATTAGTGCATGAATTAATTTAGTAATAAATATGAACATACTGAGGACATGTGCTCTGAAATTTGTCTGGGCACAAATGGATTTGAACGGAAAGGCATCTGATACTAAGGATATGGTTTAGATAATGATGACGCAGCCCATGGAGTCCCAGGGAGGCTTAGCAGAGGTCCAAGCAGACGGTTATCTGCTGAGGGCACGTGGGAGACTCATTTCCAAGTCTAACAGTGCAGACACGCTCTGGGGCGGGGCAGGTCTACGGCAGAGGGCAGAACGGCAAGGGGCAACACTGCACTTGTGCGACTCTAGTGCTAACTTCTTAGAGGCAACAGCTCTCATAAAAGACTTCTGAGCTGGGAGCCACCAGCCTTAGACGCTTGTTTCAGCTCCTAGCTCTGCGAACTTCACAAGCCACCACCTCTCGGAGCATGTCTCCCTATGCCGTAAGGAGAGCTACGCCTTAAAGCTCGGCTTCTTCACACCTTCTCTGTCCTCCCGTTGGGCTCTCTTTACCCCCATATTCCTATCACATTTCGCCCTCCTTAGCTTTAGTTACACGTGACCCACAAAGGCAGAGAAGCGGGGTGATGCCTTGGAGGGCGGCAAGCAGCTTTCCAGTTTGCAGTGCAGCCCAAGGTCATCAACACTGCTCGTTTCTAAGGAGGACAAGGGTTGGAGGGTGTGCTAACTCCGTCCGCTGCCTCGGCTCAGAGGGGCCCCTCTGCTCAGCCAGCTCACTCCTCTGATGACACAGGCAGGACTTGGCCTCACAAAGGTCTCTGGAGCCTAGACCTTCTTTGCCTGCAAACACACGGGACAGCAGGTGGCAGAGGGCTTGCCTCTTGCAGTCTGAACCCAAACTCCTACCAAGCTTGCCAACAAGAACAGCTGAACAACAGATGATTCTTCCTCAGCGGAAGCGAAGGGCAGCTCCCCACCCGCTCAGTGACTCTTCCTCGAGAAGCAAAATGTTCTGTCTTTCTCCCAAACTGGGGTATCAGAGCAGGAAGCCCACAGTTAAAGCTGAGTCTTTCCTCACCTCTTACCATTCTTCCTCCACCCCACCCACCAAGGCCGCCGTGCACGTGGCCTCGTGTGTTAACAGTGTACGTTATTACAGAGACATAAAAGAGCAAAGACCCATTATTACTCTGTCAGCATCACGACCCTCATTCCTTCCTATTAAAAAAAATCTGACCCTAGGATAACAACGGTAAAGCAACCTTTTACAGTTTTAGAGAAAATCTTTGCTCTTTTGCTGAAGGGCTCCCAAATTCCAATTTCCTGCCATTGATTATGCCGCTACACCATGAGTACCTGTGAAACATTCATCTTAATGTACTTAACTCACAGCAATAGATAAATGTGTCCAAAGTTATGAAACTGTGACAAGCCGTAGCCTTATAATCATTTATTTGTCACCGAGAAAAAATAAGTCTGAACAGTTCGTGGCAGCCTAACAGAAAGCTATCGTCAAGATAAATGAGATTTATTATTAACACAAATAACACAACCGCATTAGAGTACAAAAGAATGAATCATGAGGAATGGAAAAAGCAGTAAAAACTGAAAAGGCAATTATGACTCACACGTTTCTCTCCCCAGCCCTGTACTCACACAGGTTCTGTGTCTTCTATCTTCAAATGCTTAATGGACATTTCCTTTCAAGTGGCTTCGAGCCACTTCAAGCTGAGTATTTCCAGAACTGACATCCATTCCCTTCAAAGGCACCGTCTCACTGTTTTCTTCATGGAGCCCCCAACCCCCCGGGGACCCCCACCCCTTTATCTCCAACTCACCAAGGCTTTGCTGACCCCTAATCATTTGCATTTCAAAGCTCAACCAATCTCTCTCTAACACTGCTCTCACCGTATTTCTCTGTTCAAAATCTCTGACTTCCTTCATTGCCTGCCCATACAGGGCTTAAATTTCTCCAACCCCATCCTTCCCCAACTATCCCCAAATACTCAAATCAAGTGGGACTCCTGACTCCTCACAACACCCTCCCCGTCCCGTTTCTGTTCCACTCACTTGGAATGCTGTTCCCCCCGTCTTGCCACTTACCCAAATTCTACCCATCCTCCGAGGCCTCGACAGGCATCTGATAGACAGATAGATTGGAGCTGGAGATAGAGATAACATGAACCAACAGATACGAAGGGAAAGGGATAACGGGTCTCCGTCCTAAACCACTAACCAAAAGTAGGATGAGTCCAGTTTTAGGTGTTGAAAGTTACATCATTACAATCAAACTGGGTCCCATCAGTAAGAGATGCAGAACCAGAATTGCCTGGAGAAGCAGGGGCTCGAGGTGCAGACTGCAGACATCCCTAGATACCCAGAGAGACAGCCTTATAAGGTCAGCTCACCCAGGGGTCAAGTCCCAGAAGAGACCAACGGAAGGGTAAGGACTGAGCTTTGGGTAAGGGTGAGATGAGGGAAAGGGGACTATCAAATACGCAGGAGGAAACCCAGAAAATTCCAAAGTCCTGTTAGGACCAACGAGAAAAGACTTTCTGGAAGAAAGCGTGGTTAGCAGAGTCAAGGCTCTACCACAACAAAGCGACAACAGCTACAAAAAAAAAAGAAAAGAAAGAAAAGAAGGACAGAAAGAGACTTTGGACTGATGTCTTTAAGATAATTGAGAAGGCGGCTGCAATACAATGAAAGGAGCAGAGGCAGAGTGTAAAGACATCAGGATGAACAAGTGGGGCAGGGCCAGCTCAGCCTAGAAGGTGGGCAGTGAGCATCAGAAAACAAATCGAAAGGTAGCTGTAGGGAGGGCTAAGGGATTTTTTTTTTTTAAATAAGAAGAATCAGTTTGCCTGAGTTTAAGAAAAATTCACCTTTCACTTGCAGTATTCCCTTTTTTTTAAATTGAAGTATAGTTGATTTACAATGTTAATTTCTACTGTACAGCAAAAATGATTCAGTTATACACATATATATACATTCTTTTTCATATTCTTTTCCATTATGGTTTATCACAGGATATTGAATACAGCTCCCTGTGCTCTACAGTAGGACCGTGTTGTTTATCCATCCTATATACAATAGTTTGCATCTGCCAATCCCAAACTCCCACTGCATCCCTCCCCCCCTCCCCCTTGGCAACCACAAGTCTGCTCTCTCTGTGAGTCTGTTTCTGTTTCGTAAATAAGTTCATTTGTGTCGTCTTTTAGATTCCACATGTGTCACCTTTAACTTGTAATATTCTTTTAATCTACTCTTTTAATGGGCAAAAGTAAAACCTGAAAGAATCACAGGCTGCTATAAGCGTTGAAAAATCAGAAGTATTCAATGCACCTATGACAACAGGTGTAACTGAACCTGAAAACCATTTTTCTGAAAACTACAGTCATCAAGACCCTTCCTCTGAGCTAGGCCACAATTCAACACAGAGTCACAGAAGAAAAGGGGTCACCAAGAGCACGTCCTGGTTTTTGTGCCCTGACTTAACTGCTTTCCTCGGTCCCAAAGAGTCAACCGTGAGAGTTGTAGCAGATCTCCCACTAGATTTTGAGTTTCCGGAGCCGAGTTTCTCACCCGGCTATTTCTCACCCTATCACACCCAAAATACCCATTCTCAGCGCACTGGGAAAGAGCTACAAAATTAGAAAAGGAAAAAGAAAGGTTCACGTCTCGACTACACTTAGGATACTGAGGGTTGAAAGAAGGAAGACGGTAAGTATTGGAATTTTTAAGACAAGAAGACTGGAAGTGAAACGTCTGAGTAACAAAATGGGAGCTTTGAAAAACTGAAAAACAGCAGAGAAAGCACCCCTCTCTCCATATCCACTCCTAACTGTACGGAGCAGCCATGCATCTGCAGATAAATTGAGTTTTAGTGTATATTATTTTCAGGTGCTGTGGTACTTAAGATGTCATCGTCAGTATATCATCGTCAATATATCATGCCGCTATTATTCAGAAAAGGACATTCAAGGTGTAGACATAGAATAGTGACAAAGCGCTGTAAAGCAAGGAATGGAAAATAAATTATTTGAAACTCTACCTCTAACTGTCACCTACTTGTCACATTTGCCTAAACTTAATGATGTACTTTCTGATATCGGAGAAAGAGAAATAGGAGGCTGTGCTGGAGCATTTCAGGGCAACTTCATCTATTAATATATTAATATCAAAAGCTACTTATATGTTCTTAGGGTTCAGAATCCTCAATTTGAAAAGGCACTAGTAAATCAACTACGCTTCAATTTTTTTTTAATTTTAAAAAAAGAAAAGGCACTAGTTTCATGTAATTTATGAAAACACTTTTTCCAAAGCAGAATGATTTCCTCTTTGCTAATTTCCTTTTGTTTACCTCGATTTTGCTGCCTTCTTAGGAGCAGGGCATCGCAGTGTGGTTAGGGTTCTTTTCCCAAAAAACAAAGCTGCCTTTAGGAAATTCACTATGGAAGGTTGGAAAAGGCTCACTGGAGCGAATCGAAGAAAAAATACATCATTTTGAAATATTTTATATTTAATGTAAGATCAGAAGCAGTTAAAACTGATTCACTGACATTGGTTTCTTGGTTTGCCAGGAAATATCCTCTGTCTTATTTGTGGGTTATGGCTGCAATTAAGTCACTATAACTTAAATCCTCTATATTTCATGTGTCATTCTATAAAATAAAGAAGGTAAAGAGACTGTCAAAGGGTCTTGGTGTTATAGAATGTAAGTCATCTAGAGACTGCATCTGTTATTCGATCCCCCTCTGCCCCCAAATGAGAACCACATTTGACAACAGAGCTCTAAAATAATCAAGGCATTCATCAAAACATTTACTGAGCACCGATAACATCTAGGGTTTTAGTGTGCACTGCTTTCAACACTGGAAATACAAAGACCTCCAATAGTTTTATAAAAGAATCCAGGGCGTGAATAAATAAAAACATGAAATTGATAGTTCAACAGAAGAAAAAATGAGCACAAAGGGTCTGCGTGCCCTGTAACTGACAGAGGATGCTCTGAGTATGTGTATTTATTTAACGAGCACTGGTACTACCTGCTCTGCCAGGCGCTGTTCCTAAAAAACATCACCTCGCTCAGCCCTCACTATCATCTTTACGATGGCAGATGCCATGACTGCCGCCAACCCTGCATTTTTTTTTAACATATAAATTTATTTTATTTTTATTTATTTTTGGCTGCACTGGGTCTTTGTTGCTGCATGCCAGCTTTCTCTAGTTGCGGCGAGCAGGGGCTGCTCTTCGTTGTGGTGCAGGGCTTCTCATCGCGGTGGCTTCTCTTGTTGCAGAGCACGGGCTCTAGGCACACAGGCTTCAGTAGTTATGGCACAAGGGCTCAGTAGTTGTGGCTCGCGGGCTTAGTTGCTCCGCAGCATGTGGGTCTTCCCGGACCAGGGCTCGAACCTCTGTCCCCTGCATTGGCAGGTGGATGCTTAACCACTGCGCCACCAGGGAAACCCCAGTCCCGCATCTTAATGAGAAGGGAACGGAGGCACAGAGGGGGAAGTAGCCTGTCCAGGGTTGCACAGCTGACAAGTGACAGAGCCAGACCTGGTCCCGGGCAGCTTGGCTCTGTCGCCTCTAGGCTGCTTCTCTCCTCCAAAGAGGGAGGGTAGAAGACTGAGCGGGTTAGAACTCTCAGCGTGATTGTTCACAGAACACGCGGAGGAACGACAAACAACGTCCTCTGGAGAGACAAGGAAAACCAGGGAAGAGGAATGGAGAATGTACGACCCAAGAAATGGCTAGAATCCAGCCAGGCTGTGCCCAAGGCCAACAGCACACCCAGTGTGAATGAATGCTCTTTTCTCACTACAATCTCCTAGGAAAATTATCTGAGCCCCCGGGGGTCTCAGCTGTAAAAGAGAGATCAGACCACCTAACGTGTAAAGCCGTTACCAGGACAAGGGATCTTACTTGGAAAGTTCCTGGTAAATAGCAAGTGAGTGCTGGCTAGAGCCAATTACGGTCAAGAGAAGCGGGAGGTGCCGTGGAGAGGTGGGCAGGGCTGTATTTAAACAGCTCGATCTTTGAAAACGGAGGTGTGCTCATCTACCTGCTGTCTGGTTATTTTCTCATTATGCTGCCTGAGCTCACTGTTTATTTTCTTTCTTTTTTTTTTAACAACTTTATTGGAGTATAATTGCTTTACAGTGGTGTGTTCATTGCTGCTGTATAACGAAGTGAATCAGCTATACATATACATATATCCCCACATCCCTTCCCCCTTGCGTCTCCCTCCCACCCTGCCTATCCCACCCCTCTAGGTTTATTTTCTTAAGGTTTAACGATAACTAATAATGTTTCCATTATAGAAAGCCAGATCACCAAAGTCAGTCAGCCGTTCAAAGGCCTCCAGGAAGTAGGCTGATAGATGGGGGAAAGATGGGATGGGGCAGGAGGGAGGGGCTGTGAAACAGGGGAATCGGTGCCCTGCCCGCGGTGCTTAAACTCCCAAATTTAAAAAGCACAGTGCCGGGCTTCCCTGGTGGCGCAGTGGTTGAGAGTCCGCCTGCCGATGCCGGGGACACGGGTTCGTGCCCCGGTCTGGGAGGATCCCACATGCCGCGGAGCGGCTGGGCGCGTGAGCCATGGCCGCTGAGCCTGCGCGTCCGGAGCCTATGCTCCGCAACGGGAGAGGCCACAACAGTGAGAGGCCCCCGTACCGAAAAAAAAAGAAACAGTGCCAACGGGATCCAGCCGTAATCCAGCCCCAAAGGCGACCGGTTTGCAGCCCCTCGGGAACATCGTTAATATTCCAACAGCAATGTCTCCTGCCTGGAAGTGAAAATAAAACCATTGGAAAGGGAACTGTCTCTGCTTCCCGCCACGACATCCTGCCAATCTCCCCTCCTTCCTCCCAAGGCAACGCTTGAGTCAACACCTGCCTCTGCTCTGTTCTTCCCCGGCCCCGCGAGGGGCCTTGCCCCATCAGTTCTGCAGCCAGACGCCTCCCTCTCTAATTAGCTCCTTGTCATCACCATTTAAATATGTGCATCATTTAAATACGTTCAGATTTTTCTCATCCTTAAAAAACAAACACTTCCCTGACCTCAAATCCTTCCTACTACTTTCTCTTCACAGCAGACTTTTTCAAACACTTGGCTATGCTCCCCATTGACACTTCCTCCCTGCCCATTTCCTCCACGATCCACTGAAATCCATCTCTCATCCTATCACTGTAGTGAAACTGCTCTCGCCAAGTTCACCAGAACCTTCTTCTAACTCACATCTCTGGCTTGGGCTGACTTGATGGCTCTACAGCATCTGAGACCCGCCTGTTCTCGAACTGCCCCTCCCGGTGCGTGCCTTGCACCATGCTCTGTGGGATTCCACCTCCTCAATACCAGTTTCATCTCAGGCTTCTCTACTGGTTTGCTTCCCCTGACACCCCCCGAGGGGTGGTACCATCGGGGCTTCATCCTCTCACCTCTTCTCTTCTCATTAAGCATACTCTTGCTGGGTGACCCCATGTCTTCAGTTGTCACCTAGATGCCCATGATTCCAAAGTCAACATCCTTAACCAAATCTCTGTCCTGAGTCTAGATCCTTCTACTAAACTGCCTACTGAAATATTTTATAGTTAGCATTTCAAAATTGAAGTCCCTCCACCATCCCTCAGACCTCTGTCCCCGTCTTTGTTCCTAGCTCTGTTAATGGACCCAAGCCCAAAACCTCTTCCGTCCTCTTCTTCCCTTACAAACAAACAAGAACTATGTCCTGCAACTTCTACAACTAAGAAATATAGCCACGTGAATGTGATGAAAAAACTTTTAAATATTTCTTTATTAGAGAACTTGGAGAGCTTGTTCTAATATCACTGCTCAAAGTGCTTGACCCTCGCTAGAGCGTTAATTTAGAGGTGTGTTCAGAACAGAACCAGACCAAGGAGTTGAAAAGGCCTTAATGAAAGCGAGTGTTCACACTAAAAAATAAGAGCGACAACCAGGCAAAGAACATTCTATTAATTCTCAGAAATCTACAAAATTGAAGAAATGATAGGCAACTTTAACAGAAAAGAAATTCTGTAAGTGTATTTATAGAAATTCATATGTAAAGTTGATTCATACAAAGAGTTTTACAAAATCAAAAAAAAAAAAAAGAAAGAAAAAAGAACTATGTGCTGACATTTTCTACCTCCTTACCATCTCCCAAACGCATCCATCCACTCGGCTTCCACCCACGAGCAATTCCTTACTTTAGATATCCACGATCTATTGCTAGAATTACGGCCCAGGTCTCTTAACTAGCCTCCATGCCTCCAAGACTGGCTTTTCAAATTCATTGCAGAGTCCACCTTGCAGTTATGTCATACTGTCCGCCTGGGAAAGTTCATCAGAGGCTTCTCCCTGTCCATAGGGCACAGTCCTCGCAATGCACTAAAAGATCTTATATGTCTTTCTATAACCTTTGAAAGTGTGGCAAATTTGGCTTATTATGAATTAACTGTTTCAGGTGAGTTGGTGATAAATATTATAGTAATAAGCTCTTTTTAGTAGTAAGAACACATAGAAAGCAATCTTAATTGTATTTAAAATTCAGAACTATTTCATTTCTCTGTGAAATACCACTGTCAATGTTCACCCTCCAACTTTATTATATACCTAGGACATTGCCTCACAACCTAATTTTCAGAAACAATATTTTTTTAATCCAATTACAATATTCAAAAGATTACGATTTATAATAAAATGCATTTATCTGAAAATGTTGAAGAAAATCCATTTTAACCCTCACTGTGCCTGGAAAGCTACCTGTCTGTGGACACAGCATACGCAGAGGCTTTCACTTCTCGAATGGCAGTTATCTAGAGCAAAAATGAGGACCATTTTATTAGAAATATGAGAAGGCACATATTGTAGAGGGAAAACAATGGTAGTTGGTCTGGGTCTCAGCCATTACCAACGTAACCTTGGGCAACTTATTTAATGCCTCTTGACCTGATTATTTCACCTGAAAAACAGACATAACATCTACCTCTAAGGGATGTTTTAATGATTAAATAAGATATGGCTCGTACCTGGCACACGGATGGCCTTCAAAAGTGTTAACACTGTCCCCACAATTTCCTGAGAACTGCAGTAAAATGAATCTTGCATTAATCCCATGGCTATGAGAAAATGCAAGGGACAGAAAACTTTCCAACAATATAAACATCTTGCATCTTCGAATTACTGTGAGAAGAGTGAACTTTGACAGGCTACACAACTAGATGAGAACACAGGAAGGCGGCCCTAATCTTATGGACAAAAAGTTCTGTAAAGATTGACACCTATGCTTTTTCCCACAAAGTGCTTCCTTATTTATATAAGTTTTGTTATTAACTTTAAAATCATAACGAATTAATCCAACTCACTTGTTGCTCAAGACAGTTGCACAAAGAACCATTCTTTAGCAAACTCACCATAAACCACGTCACTTCTCAGTGCTAATTAAAGGGGACCGTGCTTCCCAGGGCTCTGTGTAAAACTTTCCTGCCAACACAGGAGCAAGGGCTCTAGGGAACCAAGTATGAATCAAATTATTTTAAAGGACATTCTAGAAAATTGGATTTTGACTTATTACTGACCTAAAACACAGAGTCCAAGTTTCTTTTCAATGCTGTGATAAGGTAAAGTATCAATTTCCTTGATTGATGTGGAACTTGTACCAAAACAGCTCAGGGCAAAAAAGGTCAGCTAGGAACAGGAAAAACATCAGTGGGTGTGCACCAGAAAAGCACAATTCAGATAGGAAACTTCACCTACATTTACATGGCAATACACTGTAATTCTGTACAGCTCATTCTGACATAGGGGGACAAGCATTTCTAAAACAAGATGGTTACGTATTGCACATAATCCAAAATGTATTATCAGCAATGCTGAAGCGCTTTAGATGCTCAGAGGGCAGATATGGGAACACCAATTAGGAAATGAGGACTTCGCTTACGCCCGATCTTGCCTACCCCTGGGCCTGCCTCTCCAGGACTTGGGGGAGTCTCTGTTTTACAACACTCCTGATTCCCCTGGTCCATGTAGTCACTGTTGTCTAACCAGTACATACGCTCCACTACTCAAAGCCTTTATCATCTTGGCCATCCAAAACTGTCCTCCAAAACCCTATGCAAATGCAAATAATAGAAACAAAATCATTGTTTTCTAGAAGTTTTAATTACTGATAGCATACGTGTTTTAGAGAAATGAAATGTATTAAAGAACAAAACTCTGTTTTCATGTGTATATATACTCATTGAGATGGGTCCCTTAGAAAAGCAAGAGCCTTTCTTGCTCTAAAGCAACATAGCTGGACTTCCCTGGTGGTGCAGTGGTTAAGAATCCGCCTGCCAATGCAGGGGACAGGGGTTTGAGCCCTGGTCCAGGAAGACCCCACAGGCCGCGGAGCAACTAAGCCCGTGCACCACAACTACTGAGCCTGCGCTCTAGAGCCCGCGAGCCACAACTACTGAAGCCCGCGTGCCACAACTACTGAAGCCTGTGCGCCTAGAACCAAGAGAAGTCACCGCAGTGAGAAGCCCGCACACCGCAATGAAGAGTAGCCCCCGCTCACCGCAACTACAGAAAGCCCGCGCACAGCAACGAAGACCCAACACAGCCAAAAATAACTACAATTAAATCTTAAAATAAATAAATAAATAAAGCAACATAACTCAGAAGATAATTTTGCATCTAAAATTATTATAGAGGTATACAGTTGTTTTATTATCTTTGCTTTTATATAACACAGTACTAGATATTTTTAATGAATTTGCTATTAAGCCTTTAACAGGAATAAAAGTTCAATAAAAACGTGTTTCTCTGGGAAAATGGGAAAGCTTTATACTTGAGCACTTCATAGCCCATTTCCAATAAGGCATTGTGATGGAGACACACGTAAGGACTAGCAACTCTGTACCAAGGCGGACATTCAGCTCATAATGGCAGCCCTACTGAAAACATACGGGTATAAAAAGGTAAATTAAAGCGAGAAAAATATAATCACTATAGAAAACAGTTATTGAGCACTTACTAATTTAGCTACCCTGAAACTAAAAAGCCTGGTACATTTTCAAAATAATTCCAGAAGAGTTATCTTGTACAGCAAAAAGCCACTTTTTCAGATAGGCATCTAACTGGTTTAACTGGATGATCCTTCTCTCAGGAGACACAGCTGACTTGCCCTCGGCATCCTTTCTTCCAGGCAAACAGAAACCCAACTGCATTTACACAGCAGCAGGTCAAGGGCTAGTGGGAAGGCTGGACCCCTCCTCAGCCCCATGGGGTGAATCTTGACTAAGCCTCGTCTTTTCCCTTGAAATGACTGTTTCAGGAACCTGTGTGCACAGAAGTTCTGGTCAAAAATACGTGAGGGAATTCCACCTGAGGGTGGAGGTGAGGAAGACTTCTGGGAAAACGTTTGCTAGTTCCTAAAAAGAGATTCAAAAACTGATAAGGGCGTGGATTACTACAGCTGCTTTGGTGAACTACTTGACAGAGTCCGCTAGAACTGAACTCTGACCGTCCTGTAACCCCGGATATACTCCTAAGTATATGTTCACCAAAAGGCTAGAATATTCAGAGAAACTCCATCCTAACAGATCAGATCTGAATGCAATCCAAACATCTATCAACATTTGAAAAAATATACTATAGAAAATTCACATAATGAAATACCATACATGAGAACAAGTAAACAAAAAGTACACACCGCAATGCACATGAATCTCTAAACATAATGGTGAATAAAAGAGAGCTGGACACAAAATAACCCATACCGTATGACTCAATTTATGTAAAATCCCAAAACAGGTAAAACTTATCTATGGTGTCAGAAGTCAAGACCATGGGTAACCCTGGAGGGGCCATGAAGGGAGAGTGGTTACTTTGTTTATTAATCTGAATGCTGGTTTCATAGGTTTGTTCACTTTGTGAAAATGCAACAAATCGTACACTTGTGATTTGGTTACTTTTCTGTCTATATGTTATTTAGCTATAAAATTTTTACTTTAATTAATAGAGATGGTATGAAAAACACAACTGATAAGAGAAGAAAATTGATAAATTAGCCTTCATCCAAATCAAAAACTTTGGGACATCAAACAACACCATTAAGAAAGTGAAAAGGCAACCCACAGAATGAGAAAAAATATTTGCAAACCATATGTCTGATAAAGTACTTGTATCAAGGATAAGGAGCTCATACAATTCAATAATAAGACAACCCAATTTTTCAAATGAGCAAAGCATTTGAATAGAAAGATATATGAATCATCAGTAAGCACATAAAAAGATGTGCAATATGATTAACATTAGGGAAATGCACATCAAAACCACAATGAGCTACCACTTCAAACTCGCTAGAATCGCTACAGTCAAACAGGCAAACAATAACAAGTGTTGGCCCAGATGTGGAAAACTGGAACCCTTACACACTGCTGCTGGTAAGACTGTAAAATGGTACAGCCACATTGGAAAACAAATTAGCAATTCCCAAAATGTTAAACTAAGGGTTAGCATATGACCCAGCAATTCCTCACCTAGGTATACATATCCAAGAGAAATGAAAACGTATCTCCACACAAAAACTTGTATACAAATGTTCATAGTCACAATATTCATAATAGCCAAAAAGTAGAAACAAACCAAATACCCATAACAGATAAACGAAATGTGGTGTATCCAAGCAATGGAATACTCTCCAGCAATAAAAAGTAATGATACAGGTTACAACATGGATGAATGAACATTAAAAACTATGCCCAGGGAAAGAAGGCAGTCAGAACAGACCCCATATTACAGGATTCCATCTATATGAAATGTCCAAAGTAGGAAAATCCATAGAAATAGAAAGCAGATTAGTCGCTTGCCTAGGGGAGAGAGGATGGAGGATGAGTATTTCTTTGGGGGGATCAAAGTGTCCTAAAATTAGAATATGGTGATGGTTGCAAAACGCTGTAAATATACTAAAGCCATTGCCTTTTATAATGTGTAAAATTCACCCACTTTAAATGAGTGAATTTTATAAATTATAACTCATTACATGCCAGAGAATAAAATCTCTCCTCTTACGACCTTTAACCATTAATCTGTGAGGATTGGATGCCTACAGACGATACAGCCATTTTGCAACTGTGAGTGAAAAAAACCAAAGGGAAAAAGCCAAAATGCTAAAATGGCTTAGCAGAAAAACAGAGAGAACCTGGCCTTTGGAAACACGGCTGAGCAGCTGGAACAGTCCTGGAACCCTGGACCTGCGCTTTGGGACTCCTAGTAATGTGGCAGGAAAACTTTCTCTTGTTATTTCTTAGCTGTGTCTTCCATTACTCGTCTGAAACTAAGGCACTCCTATGAAAGAGATGTAGGTTGCTGAGCACTCCATTTGTTACTTACATCAAGTATTTTACACGCATGCGTAGCGTGAATAATTTCATAAGTAAAAGAAAATTTTCATTACAATCCAAATGTGGGCTTCTGACAAAAATCTAATCATTTCTGAAAATAAAGTTATATCTAAGAGTGGACAAAAGCAGATTGAGCTTTCTGCTCTGATACACAGCTTTTCACCGAAATATTTTAAGGGGCATTTTCTCTATATCATCACTTTATAATACCCTGAAAAATAAACACATGAAGAACGTAAACCAATTATCAATGAGCATAAAATATATCATCAGCTAAGGTGATTTCAGAAGTATAAATCTAATCCTAAACCTCTTATACTCACATTAATATTTCTTAATAATAGGCAGGAGATTTTATTAGTTTATTATTAAGGTGATTAGCATAGTAAGTTTCAAGAATGGATTAACTGAGGATGTAGATAAGGACAACATATACTATTATTATAGCTACAATCGGAATATGTCAACTAAGGGCGTAAAATAGCCCCTCCCTAGGATCAGGAATGTAGTTTCCCCTTGGTGAAGTCCTGCCTGATTAGGCTTACTTGGGAACATAACATATTCCTGTGATATTGACCAATAAGTGATGGTGAGAAGACACCAAATTAAAATTGCCACTGGTATCCCATGACACTGGATGAAGAAAAGATACCATGTGGTCTTATATTAACTCATTTACCTAGAGCCAGATTTCAATGGATACGTAAGTAAATACCATCCGCTGCTGTAATAAATCCTGGTCTGTGACCTCCCTTCTGAGTTACAGAGCTGCCTTTCCAGATTCTGCCTAGGCATTTCCACTTGAATGAATGGCAACTGTCAAATCCAAAACATAGCAAAGCATACACCACAATTTGCTACCAATACAGCCCCTTTCTGGAGTTCCTAAGAGCTCTACCATTCTTCCAGTTACTGAGGCTCACAACTCAGCCCCTGATTCTCCAAACAAAGCTCTGAATGTTCTCTCCCCACATCCTTTCTAACACACGCCCTTCTTTTTCTTGTCAGGGCCGTCATCCCAGTTGACAACGTTTGAACGTCATGCCTGGATTTTAAAATGTTTTCCTAAAGGGCACCACCTCTTCTGGTCAAGGCAATTGATTACATTTCCCCGGAAGGAAAGTATTAGAAGGGAAGTGATTTTTTGCGTATTTTGTCATGGGTGTACCTAAACCTGCCTGGAACATACACAGTAGGTGCTCAATAAATAGTTGGCGAATGAATGAAGAATTCACAGCTGTGAAGTGTAGAACAGCGCTCCCCACTGTTTTTAGTAATAGACCACATATACGTGATACATCCAACAAAGAGAACTTCTCCATGGAAACCTGTCATTCAGGAGCCTCTGCTCTTCGTCCTCAGCCTGCCATTCTAAAGCTACCTCCAGCCAATTAATTTCCAGATCCCCTAAATTCCAGCTAGAATAGATTATATTTATATGTTTACAAATACATGGCGTATGCGTATACATAACCACATATATGTATTAAATTACTGTGGAACGCTATGGAGAAAAACAAATTAGAGGTGGACGTGGACTGCATGCAGGCTAAGGTTAGCTTCACCGATTATGTGACATTTGAATAGAGACCCAAAGGTGCTGAAGAAGCAGCCATGTGGCTATCGGGGGGGAGAACATTCTAGACACAGAGATGGCAAGGCCAAAGTCCCTCAGCGAGGACTTTCTGTCTTACATCCCCAGCACCTGGTATTATGCCTCGAACTTTTGGATCTCTGCTTTCACCCACTTGTTTATATTTAAGGCCCCCTACATGCCAGGAACTGAAATTCTATTAGAAGTCAAACCACACTTCCAAACATGAAAATTCCTACAATTTATCTTTCAGCTGCCTTATATACAAATCTCAAGCAATCTCCAATTCAGCATGACTAAGCTGACCTTGACATCTTCCCCCCAATTCCCTCTCCCTCTTGGCATCCCCAAGTCCTTTAACAATAGCCAGTGCTCCCAAGCCTCCCAGTCAAAATCTCCATTCATTTCTGACACACATAATACAATGTACCAGCTCACCGAATATTATTCCCAAAAAATATTATAGTAGCTGGTCAGCCCACTTTTGCACCTACTATCTTTCCCAAGCCACCAAAAAGGAAGGTCAGAGAGAGAAAGGCAGAATCACCTCCATTCTTCCCAATCTTTGTCCCCACCAGACTCACTATTTATTCAATAAGAGATGCCACCTACGTGGTTCTGACATTAGACTCAAACAACTAAGGATAATTCTTCCTACAAGAGGGCTCAAATTTAACTAGAATCAAGAAGAAAAAGTCTAGTTCTCCAGAGGCTTTTCACTCACCCGGATCAGTAATGCCAATAAGACAAATTCTAATCATCTAAAGTAAAATTCCACGAACTTCAAAATAAAGTCTCCATTAAAATTGAGATGGATGTAAATGTAAATATCCAGGTAATCCGAAGCATCTTCACTTGCTGCTTCCACTGTCAATACCTTTTTTTATTTCTGCCACTTTCTTTAATTTTTAAAATACAGAAACTTATGAGAGCCATCAGGTGCACTGACAGGTCATGGACATCTATGTTGGAAAAAAACACCGTGTGAAGGGTGTGACAGAGGAAGAGACAGACTCTGGAACAAGCAACGGACCACAGCAACATGTAGCAATTCCAAGGAGCACAGACATCAAGAAAAAGCCCCTCGAAAAACACCAAAATGGAGAGGTTCTGCTGGGTGTTGCTCAGGAAACCCAGGCAGAAATACGTATTACCCTGCAAAGATCAATAAATTCAGACCATTAGACTAAAGACAGGGAATGGAAATTACAAAGCTGAAAATGTTTTCCCTTGAGAACACAAATCAACTCCAATTAACAAGTAAAAACTAAAATCTAGTTATCTTTACTTTAACTCACTCTTCCGCTGTGTGGAGAAATATTAGCTCTAATTAAGACTCAAATTATATAAGGCTTAGTATAGCTTCAAACATTTTCCTCTTCACCTACAATGAAGGGCATCTTTTCAATTTTTCAAAGAACTGTGACCCCCAACTACTATTATTCTTTACCTAATTTGAAAGTGTGCTGGGATGAAAAGCACTGTAGGTAGTAATAGGATAAAATGGCACCTGTTAAAATAGTACCATTTATTAATCCAAATTAATTAGCTTCTCCCCAGCACCGTCCCTCACTGTCTGACTCCCTCTTTTTCCTATTAATTGTGCCATCACTATTTCAATTACTCGCATTCCACTTCTCAGCATCACATTGGTCTTTTCTTATCACTCATCAAGCCCTATCCCCATGTCCTCTCCTACATCTTTACACCCACCTCTTCTCTTTCCATCCATGTCATTCTTATCCAGCAAACTCCTACCCAGTCATCAAAGCCCAGCTCCAATATCCACCCCTTCCCACAGTTTTTCTCTGAGCCCAGGAGAAATCCATTATTCCATGATGTATGTCCTCCTTTATATTTCATCCCTTAAAGCTATTTTCATATATAACAGTCATTTTTAATAAGGAATGGGAACTTCTTCTAGACCTAGATTATTTCTTATTTACTGCCCTATAACAGCACCAACCACAGCAGCAACACATAGGAGTTGCTTCCAAAGGATGTTGTGAATTGTTTTCCATTGTCATGTCACCTATCGATTGTTATCATTTCATACGTTTCTATCTTAATTCTGCCTCTTCCACCCAGACAACAGAATCATTAAAAACAAATGCTGTCTAGGAAAACATAGGCAGAACACTCTGACATAAGTCGCAGCAATGTCTTTTTTGATCCACCTCCTAGAATAATGAAAATAAAAACAAAAACAGGGCTTCCCTGGTGGCGCAGCAGTTAAGAATCCTCCTGCCAATGCAGGGGACACAGGTTCGAGCCCTGGTCCAGGAAGATCCCACATGCTGTGGAGCAACTAAAGCCGTGCGCCGCAACTACTGAGCCTGTGCTCTAGAGCCCGTGGGTCATAACTACTAAAGCCCGTGCACCTAGAGCCCATGCTCCGCAACAAGAGAAGCCACTGCAATGAGAAGCCCCACGCACTGCAACGAAGAGTAGCCCTCGCTCGCCACAACTAGAAAAAGCTCATGCACAGCAACGAAGACCCAATGCAGCCAAAAATAAAAAAGTGTATTTAAAAAAATAAAATAAAATAGACAAGTGGGACCTAATTAAACTTGAAAGCTTCTGCACAGCAAAGGAAACCATAAACAAAACAAAAAGACAACTCACAGAATGGGAGAAAATATTTGCAAACAAAGCAACCAACAAGGGATTAATCTCCAAAATATACAAACAGCTCATGCAGCTCTGTGTCAAAAAAACAAACAACCCAGTCAAAAAATGGGCAGAAGACTAAATAGACATTTCTCCAAAGAAGACATACAAATGGCCAAAAAGCATATGAAAAAATGCTCAACATCTCTAATTAACAGAGAAATGCAAGTCAAAACTGCAATGAGGTTATCACATCACCGCAGTCAGAATGGCCAGCATCAAAAAAGGAATGAAAGTGGGTCATGTGTAGAGATATGGATGGACCTCGAGTCTGTCATACAGTGTAAAGTAAGTCAGAAAGAGAGAAACAAATATCGCATATTAACGCATGTATGTGGAATCTAGAAAAATGGTACGGGTGAACCTATCTGCAGGGCAGGAATAGAGACAAAGGGAACAGATGTGTGGACACGGGGGGTGGAGTGGGATGAATTGGGAGATTATGATTGACGTATGTGCACTGCCATGTGTAAAACAGATAGCTAGTGGGAACCTGCTGTATAGCACAGGGAGCTCAGTTCAGTGCTCTGTGATGACCGAGATGGATGGGATCCGGGGGGGTGGGGGGGGGCCCAGGAGGGAGGGGATATATGTATACATAAAGCTGATTCACTTTGTTGCACAGCAGAAACTAACACACTGTAAAGCAACTACACCCCAATTTTTTTAAAAAAGCCTATGAACAGTAAATGCTGGAGAGAGTGTGGAGAAAAGGGAACCCTCTTACACTGGTGGGAATGTAAATTGGTACAACCACTATGGAGAACAGTACGGAGGTTCCTTAAAAAAACTAAAATTACAACCTAGGGGTAAGACAGGAATAAAGACACAGACCTACTAGAGAATGGACTTGAGGATATGGGGAGGGGGAAGGGTAAGCTGTGACAAAGCGAGAGAGAGGCATGGACATACATACACTACCAAACGTAAGGTAGATAGCTAGTGGGAAGCAGGCGCATAGCACAGGGAGATCAGCTCGGTGCTTTGTGACCACCTAGAGAGGTGGGATAGGGAGGGCGGGAGGGAGGGAGACGCAAGAGGGAAGAGATATGGGAACATATGTATATATATAACTGATTCATTTTGTTGTAAAGCAGAAACTAACGCACCATTGTAAAGCAATTATACTCCAATAAAGATGTTAAAAAAAAAAAAACCTAAAACTACAGTCACCACGTGATCCAGCAATCTCACACCTGGACATATATCTGGAGAAAACCATAATCCAAAAGGATACCTGCACCCCAGTGTTCACTGCAGCTCTATTTACAACAGCCAAGACATGGGAGCAACCTAAGTGTCCACCGATGGAGGAGTGGATAAGGATGACGTGGTACATATATGTACAATGGAATACTACTAGGCCATAAGAAAGAATGAAATAATGCCATTTGCAGCAACATGGATGGACCTAGAGATGATCACACTAAGTGAGGTCAGACAAAGACAAATATCATATGATATCACTCATATGTGGAATCTAATTTTAAAAAAAGATACAAATGAACTTATTTACAAAGCAGAAACAGACTCACATATGTTGAAAACAAACTTATGGTTATCAAAGGGGAAGCCTGGGCAGGAGGGAGAAATCTGGAGCCTGGGATCAACACACATACAGTGCTATATATAAGGTAGGTAACCAACCTGGACCTACTGTATAGCACAGGGAACTCTACTCAGTATTCTGTGATAACCTATATGAGAAAAGAATCTAAAAAACAATGACTACATGTACTGATATATGTATAACTGAATCACTTTGGTGTACACCTGAAACTAACACAACATTGTCAATCAACTATACTCCGGTAAAATTAAAATATAAAACAAAAACAAATGCTGTCTTCTTACCTTTTATTTTTCTCACAGAGTTTGGCCATAAACACAGACACTTAACCAATGTTTGCTAACTGAATGGTATATATCACTCCACCATCTTGCCATCCTAACAGACTCAAAACTTGTTAATGTCTTTCTACAAAGCAGCCCACTGAGCTCAGCTGAGGAAAAGGCAGCAGGCATCACCACAGCCTTTATCCCACTAGGACCCAAGCCACTGACCACACAGTCGAGCTCTAGATCAGTTAGATCTCGATCTTGCTGTTCCCAACAGCAAGATTGGGAACACAGTTAAAGAATGTCGGACCGATAAGCTAATTAGGAACAATGCCCACTGATAAAAATCTGGAATGTTTGTTCTCCATCACAAGGTGAGTAAGTGATATTTGTGTTTAAAAATTATTGTAAAATATTTTCAGAGCCGTACAACCCAAATTCGGAACAGGATTAATGATTTCAGCCCTGGACCTGGGTCATAAGTTTTGAAAAGAGAAACATCCATAAACTTCCCTCAGTTATACCTTGTGTTTAAACAACTGCTGAGATGGTGAAGCGGGCAACAACCCACCCAAGTGAATCAGAAAGAAAAAATAAGTAAATCCTACACATGCTTCAAAATCCTGGCTCACTCCAAGCCCCAGCTCCTTCTAGAAAGTGGAAGACTGTGCGACTGTGTTAGGTACAATGGAGCTGCAGGCAAAAAGGGATGTGGTCCCAGGTGGTTAAAAGGGACAAACCTGCAGCAAAAGGAAACAGGACTTCCTTCACTGATGCCCCGATGCGGTTGGTCTCGTGCTAGTGTCCAGTGCCATAGAACTTTAAAGGGCGCTTGGGAGAATTCTGAATAGTCTTATTAACAGGAAATACCTCTTCTCTGTTCCTTGTTCCCATAAAGAGGGATTTTCCCAAAAGAAAGCTAGCCTTCCTCTCCACTCCTTCAACCAACTCCACCCTCCTCTTTATTCCTCTTTTGAAATCTGAGCTAGGCTTAGAGAGCAGGCTAATAAACCCAACCTGTAACTTCTCACCGCCCCCCACCTCCTCACCTCCCTTCCTTCCCTCCTATCTCGCCTCCCTCCACCCACTGCCTGTAACTGAGCAGGCTGACTCCCTCATACTAAGCTATGTCTCCAGTGTCCTTCATCCATAATAAAGGTGATGCTTTGTTCTCCGTTATCTGATGACTCTCACGACATCTACTTCCTATTTGCTCAGGGCTCAGGCTGGGGAGAAGCAATCTCTTTATGGGATCTCCCCAGAGAGCTCACCAATTTATAGACCCACCAAGGAATATTCATGGGAACTACATGAACTCTGAAGCCAGATAAATTGGTTTCCACTGAATAAACTCTGTCATACAGAGAGCTAAGTGATTCACTGAGCCAGGTTTAGAGAATGCACTTGCCCTACGGTGCCCAAGTGAAAACATCAATTCAGGGGTCCCCAACCCCCAGGCCACAGACTGCTACCAGCGAAGCTTCATCTGTATTTACAGCCGTTCCCCATCGCTCGTGTTACCGCCTGAGCTCTGCCTCCTGTCAGCATTATGGTGAGCTGTATAATTATTTCATTAAATAGTACAATGTAATAATCATAGAAATAAAGTGCACAATAAATGTAATGCCCTTGAATCATCCTGAAACCATCCCCCCGCCCCGCCACGGTTATCCGTGGAAAAACTGTCTTCCACGAAACCTGTCCCTGGTGCCGAAAAGCTTGGGGACCGCTGCATGAATTGATAAAAAAAAAAAAGTCCATCTTTCATTTATCAGGTCTCATCATTACAAATGTCTTTCTTTTATACTTAGTGTTTGTAATGTTTATAGTCAACAGTTTAAAATCTGGATTTCTTTGTTTCTACTCATTTCAAGGCTTCTTAAAAAAAACAAAACAACTGTACTGGCCCATGTTACAACATTTGCATCCAACACTAATTATGCCCTTAAAATGCTTTTAGGAAACACTTTAATACCAGATTTTGTAATGAGTAACACTATTTTCCACCACTATATTCAGTGAACCGTGCTTCCAACAGTATACGATTAATTTTTACAGCCTCTCCCTAAGTTTCACAAGGGTGGGAACAATTGTATTATCCTTATGCACCAGTGAAGGAATTGAGGTTAAACAACCACACAGAAGTCCAACAGCAAACACCCTGGTGAACTGGAGTCAGAGTGTAGCCCTCCCTGACTGATAATCTATGCCACCAGAGCAGGCTGCCTCCTAGGGGACCACGGCACCAAAAAGTCCAGTTCCCCATAGGCTTCATGCTACTTTGCTCTAGGATTCCATAGTGAGTTTTTGTTGTGTGTAGCCTTAAGAAGCTGAAAGGAAAAATGTATTCAAGCACAGGAAAGCAGTGGCCAGGACAAAATTATCTTACTAATAACTTCACTGTGCCATTTTAACTTATCATTCTTAAATACAAAAAGAAAAACAACCAGAAAGACGTATGCAGTTTTTATACTGGTTAAGATCTTATGAAGTTAAAAACCTCTTAACATCCTTCTATTCAATTAGAAGTTTAATCACACTGTTTACACAGGAAATATTTACTTGATTTTCACTACAAAATAAGCTGATAATATAAATGCTACTGCGTGTGCACGCACAGCAATCATAAAGAGATGTGTCAGGAAAAATGACCAGGAAATGACATACTGACTAGACTTGTAGAAGATAATGTATTCAGGGGAGTAGGGGTTTAAAAAAAAAAAAAAATTTCTTCTCCATTCATAGTCTCTGCATTTCTTACCTGTATGAACAAAAAATGCTTTGGTTTCCCCCTCACGGTATTTTCACCAGATTTTTATCATCACAACCACAATGACATCCCCCATCTCTTCCTAGTAACAGGAAGTACATACTGAAGGGTTTACTCTTTGCCAGCCTCTGAGCTAGTTTCAAGCCCCTTTTACAGACAGAAACACTGAGGCTGGAAGAGGTTTACTAGCTTGCCCAAGGTTGCAGAGCTTGGATTTCAATCCTGGTTTTCTGACTTCCAAGCCCAAACTCTTTCCAGCTACACCATCCTGACTCCCTCCCACAAGGTTCCACTGTTAATCAAGGCAGCAGTACTGGTGCCATGTTCTCCGGCTGCTTCCCAGAACCTAGACCTTTCCCGACTCTTCCCCACCATCAACACTCTCCTATCCTGTCTCTCACCAATCCTAATGTTGTTAGGTTATCCTAGTTACTCTAGCTTACAACTACCTATAACAGGGTTGTACCTAGCACAGTGCCTTTTGCAAACTAGTTGATAAATATTTCACTTAGCTGACAATAATTTATATCTCAAATAACATATTGGCTTTCTAATAAATGTCTTCAGAAGTCTTCCTCTAGATATATCCAGAGAAAACCATAATTCAAAAGGATACATGCACCCCAGTGTTCACTGCAGCACGATTTACAATAGCCAGGACATGGAAGCAACCCAAATGTCCGTCGATACATGAATGGATAAAGAAGACGTGGTGCATATATACAATGGAATATTACTTAGCCATAAAAAAGAAGGAAAGAATGCCATTTGCAGCAACATGGATGGACCTAGAGATTGGCATACTGAGTGAAGTAAGTCAGACAAAGACAAATATCATATGATATCGCTTATATGTGGAATCTCAAAAAAATGGTACAAATGAACCTATTTACAAAACAGAGTCACAGATGTAGAAAACAAACTTAGGGTTACCAAGGGGGAAGAGGAGGGGAGGGGGATAAATTGAGAGATTGGGATTGACACAGACACACTACTATATATAAAATAGATAACTAACAAGAACCTACCGTATAGCACAGGGAACTTTATTCAACACTCTGTAATGACCTATATGGGAATAGAATCTAAAAAAGAGTGGATATATGTATATGTATAGCTGATTCATTTTGCTGTACAGCAGAAAACTAACATAATATTGTAAATCAACTATACTCCAATAAACACTAATTTTAAAAAAAATCTTCCTCTAATTAGCTTTAAATAGCTGGAATTTGTATACTATATAGACAGGAGAGAGGGGATGAGGCCCTTTACATGGCACAGAAACCCTCAATTAAGTCTTCTAAACACTCATTGATTTAGAGAAAAGCGGGGAGGAGACAAATTATGAACACTGCATTTGGACTCCCCCCGTGTAACAAAAATGCCACGAGTTGTCTATTGCCCTCAACTCTATATGCCTATCACTCAGCCCACGGCCTGAACAGCTGGTTCCCAAGAAATACCTGTTGATTGACTGAATGAATGGATGGATAAACGGAAGAATGGATGGAGATGAGTTAAAGATGACCACTTGGTTATGAACTACATATTTAAACCAGAGTCTATTTTTATTGGAAGGCCTATTAAGAGAAGATGTATTTTACTGGAGGATTTCGATCTGTAAGAACCCAATTTAAAATATTTTCTACATGCAGCAAGTCTATAACCGCCTATAAATTCATTATATGTCACATTCATTTATAGGAACTAATTTTTCATTTTGCACAAATTTACCTTACATAGCAAAGTCAGCTACCATACTAATGTTTCTTTCAGTTAGTTTGCCAAAAAATCTCTCATACATCCTCAAACAATGACAATGAATAATCTACTACAAGAAATCCTTACAAAGATAAAATTGAAGGTAGCTTCAAAGTGACTACCTGAAGGTCAAGTTGGTCTTATACAATTCTATTTCTAAGAGAAAATGGCAGACTGCCAGATCATGTAGTACCACTAAAAGAACATTTCTGTGTGTTCAACACCATAACTTATTTTCTACTCGGTAAACTGTGAGGTTTCTGCTCCAAATACATTTTAATAAATGAAAAATAAATAAATATGCTGAATCAAAGCAGGAGCCATGATATTTATGGAATAAAAAGGCAAGTGTTCATTAGAATTCAGGAAACGTAAAATTTGTTTTTATTTTTCTTTACCCAGATGGGAGAGGGAGTTCCCACAATTACGACGACTGAAGGGGCCACAGCACAGGGATCTAATTCCTTCATCTGCTTACCCGTGAGGCGCAGTCTGCTAGTGCTGTGGACAATCCCAGGACCCCCAAATGATAATAACCATTATAGTCAGAGCCTGCTTCTGGTCAAAATGATAACACTTCCCAGAGAAGCTGAACATTCAAATGTGAAATTGTTTCCTTTAGTGTCAGTCTTAACTCCTTTTAATGGCAAGATTCCCTTTTTTCCCCATTAAAGCAATCTCAATCCAAAGTTGTAACTACCGTGGCAAATAAAATCTCAATGTAGAGCTGCTTTTCCTAGTAAGAAGTGGCTTTGGAAGGTGGAAAAAGCATCCCTCAGAGCAGAAGTCAGTTCACAGGTCTCATGTGTCCTCTGTCATTTCCTGAACCAGTCACTTCCCCCCCCAGACCTTGCGGAGCATCTCGGCAGAGTGGGTTTGGGGGGCGGGAGGCAGGGGGAGGGCAGAACTAGATGGTCCATTAAATCCACCCCAATTCTCAGGGGGCAGCAAGGTTCTACCTTCAAGACCACATACCCCTGTACCTTCACAAAGCCCATCTGAGCTTTGTCTTCATAGCCTGTGAGACCCAGGCACAAGGCCACAGCTTCACTAGAACCCTTCCGAGCAAGGTTAAAACACGCTCACCTCTAAATGGGGCTGCATGCAGACATAAAAGCCCTCCCAGGGGCGGCGGAGAGGGAGACAAAGACTGTGGTGCTGTCTCCTTCCATCTACACCACCAGAGACAAGACCAGTAGTAAAGGATAATTCTTAAATGGAATATTTGTTTAAACAAAAGGCACTCTTCTTCATCCAGGCCATACATCATGGTTTCCTATAAGATGCTCTGTGACTCTTAACTTTTTGGAGCCCCAGATTTCTCCGAGGTTAAAACAGGAGTTTGGAAAGTTAGTTTGATACACCCTTTCGAGGTGATCGCTAAAGTTCTTTTTACAGACAAATTATCTATATGCCTTATATGTCTAATCATCATAATGTTTTTGTTTTCGGGGGTTTTTTGGGCCATGCTACGCGCCCTGCAGGATCCTAGTTCTCTGACCAGGGACCAAACCCGTGCCCCCTGCAGTGGAATCGTGGAGTCCTAACCACTGGACCGCCAGGGAAGCCCCCTCATGATAGTTTAACTCACTGAAGTCACCCTATGACATTTCCTTGGAAAGGCAATGGAAGTCTCCGTTTTGGAAGAGGTTCACAAACTCGAAGCTCAACTTGGGATGCCCGTGGCAACCAAATAACTAGAAAAGATCATCAATTCACTATTAACCGGGCAAACTCTTCCTGGTATCTCCTCGGAGTAGTAAAACAAATAAATAAAAATAAATATCTTTCTGTCAAATGAATATGCAAATCACTTGGAGAGGCAGCAGCCCAAAAGCCAGGTCTTTTTCCCTAAAAGAACACTTAAATAGCAAACACTACTATCTCCCTGAAAAGAAAAGAAGAAACGCAGGGTTATCTGGAAACCCAGGATATTGGGGGGTAAGGTATAATATTCAAGATTGGCACTTTATTATGAGATACATTCTTCATAATGTTTTGTTGGCCTATTTTGCAATCAAGATCTGGACTCTTCACAATTACAGACTCCTGCTCTGCACAGTGGAACTCTATCAAATGCACTCAGCTTTCCATAAACAGCTGGTATGTGGCTCAATTATCACCGAGCCCTTCAGAGTACACAGAGCAAGACCTGCTCTTTAAATACAATGTAAATAAAGATAAGAGTCTGCCCTACACTATGCTGTGCTCTATCTGGATAATTCACTCTCAAATTGTAAACTTTTAGGCCAAAAGGGCAAGAAAGTCAAACCTGCCGTACACGATCTCCAGCTGGTCTGTGGGCAGGATCAGTGCCCATCCTAAGAAAACTATCCTTCATCTGGAGTGAAATGAGACAAACAGAAATATTGTAGGGAGTTTGTTAAAAGCTCAGTCTATTCAATGCATAGGCCTAGGGACTTCCCTGGTGGCACAGTGGTTAAGAATCCGCCCGCCAGTGCAGGGGACACAGGTTCGAGCCCTGGATGGGGAAGATCCCACATGCCGCGGAGCAACTAAGCCTGTGTGCCACAACTACTGAGCCCGCGAGCCACAACTACTGAAGCCCATGAGACTAGAACCCGTGCTCTGCAACAAGAGAAGCCACCACAGTGAGAAGCCCGCGCACCGCAATGAAGAGTAGCCCCCGCTCACCACAACTAGAGAAAAGCCCACACGCAGCAACGAAGACCCAACGCAGCCAAAAATAAATAAATTAACGAAAAATAAATTTTTAAAAAATGTATAGGCCTGTGTTTATTCTGAGACCATATCCTTCCTACATTTAGCTATTAAATTAGAGATTTTCTCTTTACAAACTGATGGGGACAGCAGAGAGTTATGATGTTACTTGAAAAAAATAAAACTTGGCCACTCTGTTGGTCTCCCCAACCCCCAATTTTTTTTTTTTAATTTTGCTGCTCCAGCATAAAATCTAAATGCCTGGGATGTACTTTCCCATAGCAGTATGAAAGTAGCGATTCATGTGCAAAGATTAATTTACCAGGAGTTATATATACAGTTAGGCTACCTTGAAGTAGCAAAGAACATGACGGTCTCCACATACAAAATGACGAAAACACAATACATAGCCTGAAAGTTGAATTTGAACCTAAATACCTGGAAGTTCCTCCATTAATTAGATTTGTAACAAAATTAACATGAATAGAATAAATACTTCTAGTGATACGGTGGATGCAGAAAGGATACTGCTATTAGCAAAATCACAAAATTCATACAGCAGTAAAGTTGTACTTCAAGAGCTAAGACAGCTAATGCCGCCCAAAGAAAACATGGAGCTACCACCACCGCCAGGACAAACACAGGAATTAATTTGACTGGATCCCGTCCTTGTTTTAAAGCAACAACATTCTACTCGCGTTTGCTGTCTTGATTAAATATCTCGATGCAAAATACCCACATATTAAGAATTCCAGCTGGTAGACATCACCCAGACATTTGTAAGAATATAGTTAACACGTGCAAACCCATTATGTTTTCAGGTAATGGGTAACGGGAAGAAAAATGCAGCACAATTCTCTTTTCTCTTGTTAAGGCGCTGTCATTTAAGCAGAAACCTGGAGTATTCGTAATAGAATTCAGTTACAAGATGAAAGCATGGCAAAAAATGTCAGGTAGCTGTGGAAGCATGTGTGTTTCTGAAAACTACCAACCTCAAGAAGGAAAAGCAGAAAGGACAAGCTTTATCTATTTTGCTGAGTACAAGAGCTGCAGTTTAAATTGTTAGGGACTTCCCTGGTGGTCCAGTGGTAAGGAATCCACCTTACAATGCAGGGGACGTGGGTTTGCTCCCTGGTCAGGGAACTAAGATCCCACATGCTGCGGGGCAACTAAGCCCACACACCACAACTCCTGAGCTCACGTGCCTCAACTAGAGCCTGTGTGCCCCAAACTACAGAGCCCACATGCTCTGGACTCCACGTGCCACAACTAGAGAGAGAAAAGCCACACGCCACAACAAAAGATTCCACGTGCCTCAGTGAAGATCCCGTGTGCCACAACTAAGACCGACGCAGCCAGAAAAATAAATTAAATAAATAAATCTTTTTAAAAATAAATAAATAAATAAATTGTTTAATGTCACAAACTGTGTTAATATTTGAAGTGATGTGCGTGCTGACGACTCATAGCATCAAAAATATATTCAGGATTGCGTTTATACCTGTATTTATAATTTTAAAAAGTCAAGAGGGGAGCTTGATGAGCTTCTGTTAAAAGCCATTCCCACGTTATATGTAACAGACAAGGTAATTATTTGTTTACAGATGGCTGCTGAATAAACCATCCATTTAAGTTTAAGTGAGATCAGCAAAAAGGAAATACGTATTGATGTGTCTTTTGGAGATTAAAGTTAGTCTTAAAATGTAAATAAGATATGGAAACTGTCCTTAAAAATTATTTTTTTAAATCACATACCGGGTAAACAGCGCCCTCACTCCCCACTGTCCTGTCGGCTATGTCCTTGGGTTCCAAGCGGCCCTGACGGCAGTACAGAACAGGGGGATGCTGGGAAGTTACCTACTTATCCCCACATTAGGCATCTCATTCCCTCCCAGACTATTCTACGTGGAGTCCCTCTCTCCTCTCCTTCACCAGCTCAGCCCTCTCCGCCTGAAAACCCAGCTCACTCTTCACAGCCTCCATTAAAACAAAACAGAAAGCACCTGGCTCACAGCTATGCCCCTCAAACTCTGTGCACCCAAAAGACGGATGCACTCCACAGGATCCAGCACTAAACGAACGTCAGATGACTGACAGAAGTATTTTCTCTAGGACTGGATCAGAGATCATCTGGGACAACAAAGAATTCAAGTATTATTCATCACCTATTTTGGAAAAATTAGTCAGAAATTCCATCATCATAAGTATAAATACTTCTGCAGAAACAAAGCCTCACCACCAGAGTTTAATCTCCACTCAACACAAGCCATTACCTGTGCACTTAATGGACCAGGGCAGTTAAAACTTCACCAAGTGGCAGGACCAGTCTGCACGCTGGGTCCAAAATTCTACTCGACTGTGGGGCGAAGAGCACACGTCACCAACCTAATGTCATGGAGCTTCCCGAGGCTGTAAATTCTGTGAGTCACAGGCAAAGTTACTGAATCCCCTCCGGAAGCTGGCGCTGACCCAAGGACTCCCATCTCTCCCAAAATTTTTGATTATGAGACTGTATCTCTGAAGGCTGACTGAGATGAAAAAGCTTTTCAAACCCAAAGAAGAGGGCAGGGCCGAGGCCCTGACAGCCCAGTGTTTTCCTGCCCCTCCTCGGCCCTCCGCTACCCTGCAGGTTTAACTATTTGGGATTGTCTTGTGTCCTCCCTCCTCTTTGATATGTTCTGGTGTGAACTCTTCCCTTTCACTTTGGGTGAGGACAGGGCAACAGCCAGAGGTGACACAGAGACAGGGCTGAATTGCTTCAAGGCACTAGAAGTGATAGGATGTCTGTGGGAACTGAGAAAAAAGCCCCTGGAAAGGTTAACATTTGAAGACCCAACATCGCCCATCAAGGTCTTAAAGAAGCTGTCTCCTCTTACTGTCCTCGGCATCACATACCACATATATTATTCAACACACTGCAACCGTTTTTCCCTCCATCCTCGAAACAGTTAATATTTCACTTTTTTTTTTTTTTTTTTTTTGGCTGCTTTGGGTCCTTGTTGCTATGTGTGGGCTTTCTCTAGCTGTGTCGAGCAGGGGCTACTCTTCATTGGGTGCGTGGGCTTTTCATTGCAGTGGCTTCTCTTTGTTGCAGAGCATGGGCTCTAGGTGCATGGGCTTCAGCAGTTGTGGCCCACAGGCTCTAGAGCACATGCTCAGTAGCTGTAGCACAGGGGCTTAGTTGCTCCGCGGCATGTGGGATCTTCCCGGACCAGGGCTTGAACCTGTGTCCCCTGCATTGACAGGTGGATTCTTAACCACTGTGTCACCAGGGAAGTCCTAATATTTCACTTTTAAGACCTGAGTTTTTTTAATGAAAGGGATATTTGGGGCTTTCAAAAGAAATTTTTTAATGATTATTAAAGTAACATTGAGAAATACTTTCTCTAACTTCATTCTTTAAGGCACATATATCATTTATATAAGTTAACCAGTAGTGACTTCCAGGCAATGAGGCAGGCATGGACGTGGTATCTGGTCAGGAGCAATTCCATACTTAAGTATGTGCAGTTGGGAAAGACAGACAAGGAAGACTGGTGTTTCGGCAGCCCCTGAAATGTACTATTACTTGACACTGATGGGCTATTTCCCAGGAGAGAACTGCGGTCCTTATAGAAACAAATATGAACAACAGAGACATCCTGTCAATTTCACCAATGTGGGTTGTCTCTGATGTACCTGGCACTGCACTAAATGTTGGGAGTAACACGGAGAGTGAAAGGGAGACTTTTTCTTCAGGAGCTGTATTAGCTTGGGCTGCAATAACAAATTATCATAGACCGGAGGCTTAAACAACAGAATTTATTTCTCCCACTTCTGGAGGCTTGCAAGTCCAAGATCAAGGTGCCGACAGAACTGGTGTCTGGTGAGGGCACACTTCCGGGCTTGGAGATGGCAGTCTTCCTGTGTCCTCACCCGGCAAAAAGCAGGGAGAAGCAAACTCTCTCTGGACTCTTATCAGGGCACTAATTCCACTCACGAGGGCCCCACCTTCATGACTTCTTCTAATCCTAATCACCTCCCAAAGGCTCCACCTCCTAATACCATCACATCAGGGGGTAGAGTTTCAACATATGAATTTGATTGGGGGGGTGGGGATCACAAACACTTCAGTCCATAATAGGAGCCCACACTCAGTGAGAAGGACTCTTTAAACACTAAAGGTTACAATGCATGAGATCAATGTCACAGCAGCAATCCATCAAGGACACTGGGAGCACAGAAGAAGAAGGAATTAGTTCTGCTTAGGGAAGGAACTCAGAAGAAGTCCCACGGAAGAAGGGATACTCTAACTAGATACTGAAGAAAGAGCTGGAGTTGGCTAAGAAAATAAGTAGGGGAGAAAACTCTTCAGACAAAAGAAAGACTCTAAAACTCTTTCTCTCTCTCTCTCTCTCTCTCTCTCTCTCTCTCTCTCTCTCTCTCTCTCTCTCTCTCTCTCGCTCTCTCTCTCGCTCTCTCTCTCGCTCTCTCGCTCTCTAACTGCTTGAGGCAAATAAAACCAACTTACCAATTTTAACCAGAGTTAAACCAGACTTTTAATTACTGTTGAGGTTTCTCCAGAAGTTATTTGTTTTCAGCTTATCATCTATTCATAGCATCCACAAAAGTGACCTCCTGAATTTGCAGAGGCAGCAGAATTTTTACAACAGTAATAATACTAAGATGAAACTTAATAGCATAGATTGCCGTAATAACCAACAGCCCATGCGCATTCTCCAAGCCCACTAAGGCTGATGGGAAGCCTCATTTGCTGCCCCAAGCTTATATTTCATGGAGCACTTTTTTATTTTAACATACATTGATTACATTCAAGAGCTACACATCTACTTTTAAACTAAACCATTTTCAGTAAATCGCTGAATACTTTACACGAACAACAAAAGTTTTACAAGCTGATTTGTTCTTCTTACCTCCATGGGAAAAGCTTTGAAATTAACTGTGTGCTCAGAACCACGCTGGTTTTCTCTTCCCCAATGAAATCTGACTTCATACAGCTCAAATTCATGCCCTTGAGGCAATGGACCTCCAGATAGAACTGAAAAAAGAAAATAACATATTTAATTACATCTCAAACACATTCATCAGCACATCACTATAAACACTAGGGACATTTTTTTGCCAGAAAGGTCTCATGAGCTCTACAGAATAAATTCACATAACCAAAATGAAGAGTGAATCACAACTGTGAGATGATTTTATACTGTCAATACAGTAGAAGTTCAAAAATAACTTTTACTTTCAGTAAAAGTTCTGAAATACTTGGGAATGATATGTATATGTTAACTTCTTGTGTATTTTAGGCATAGGAGTTGACAGAAAATAAACACAGTAGCTATTTATACTCCCCGACACTTAAACTTATCATTGATCAGGGGACAAGAATATGGTCTGAGTCTCAGGCTGACCAATAATTCGCTATAGACCTATCAATAAATTGAACCTTGTTTACAGATAATCCATTTACACGAGCAGGCTTTCAACTGAGACAACAGATGTCAGCCAACAAAATTATCCATGCAGTGAATTACTATTAAGCCAATCTGATTTTTCAACAATGAAATCACATTTTTAAAAATGCAATCTATCATCCAGTGTCACATAAATGTAAACAAAATTGTAATAAAATATTAACAATACTTAAAATATTAAATTTAGTTCTATGGGGCCCTGTCTCTATGTCTCATTTCCGGAGATAACCCAGAACTTTGTCCCAAATAAGAGCACTCTAAAGGATGATAAAAAAATACATCTTGTCTTGAAGCAACAAAATACTTTGATTAGTTAACACTCCCTGATATCATATGGAAAAACCTGACATAAAGTTTATTACAAAGGGCCAATTTTGACACAAATAAAGGTTGTTTGCATTCTTCCTGTTAACAAAACTGTTCATTCTAAATGGTATCAGCTAAGAATTATTGGTTATTTTCAGCCAAGGAGCTGACAAAATTCACCCTCTCCCCAGATGTGGTCTCTTTGAAAGAGGTTAGTGTTCACACGTGGACTGTCATTGTGCAGGAAGCGACGGTGGCCAGACTGAGTGCCCCACTGCGGATCAGCTTTGTTCTCCATCCTTCCTCTAAACTCAAAGGAGAAGAAGGGGAGTTGGTGCAGCCATATTTGTTTGGTTGGTTCTTCATCTAGTAACTTTTCCCCCAAAGAATTTAAAGCTGCTTCCATCAAAGTTCCTATCCTGCAGCCAGATGGCATAAATCAGAAGGAAGAGCAAAGGGCAAACAAAGACAGAGGCAGAAAAGAGACGGAGCAATGAGGCCATGGCACAGATGAACATCTCGCAGACCTCGCTGAAAGCGCCCTACAGATTTGATGCTAAGCCTCCCTCCGGCTCCAACAAAGAAGAAAACCAGCAGCAGCAAAAAGGGACTTTAATTTTTCAAGGGTTTAACCCTCACATCTGGAGGAAAGGGAAGTGCAGTGATGGCCTTTAGGGTGACACCATGTCACAAGATTGTAATGCGTTCCTCACGCTTGGTCTTTTTTTTTAAGTTTCGATGCAACTCTGAGGGGTCGGTGTTATCATCCCACCCATGTGGCTGAAACGGGTTGAGGGTGAACAGCCCCGGTCATCCAGCGAGCCAGCTCCAGGAACCTGGGACTCGAGCTTGTGACCCACAGCCCGCAGTGAGACGGGGAGACCGTGCTTTCGGTGCCCGTGAGCATGACCCAGAAAACAGTGGTCCTTAGCCATGTAAATACATGGCTAAAAAGGGATTACTGAATCTAGAACCACAATGCAGGCTCACTGCATCTTCTTCAATAACCATCATGCTGTGGATTGAAGAAGGTCTAAAGTGTTTTGATCTCAACCAGAGTGCCGCAGCTTCTGAATACCCTCCAAACTCATTCCCTTACCATGGTTGTCCGAACTGGGTCTTAAGAAAAACTGGCAAAGAGGCCTGGAGTCCACCCACTGTGTACCCCACCTCCCAACAAAAAAGAATAAATGGGAAAGGCTTCTTGGGAGTCCTGGGTAGCAGGTAGATGGGCCCCCGGACTGGACAGCTGGAGTTTGTCAAGTGGAATAAACTGGAGCTTTGTTTTCCCAGACACTCCAAGGACCAAGTTAATGGAGGGAGCTGAGCTCTGCTGGAGTAAAGAGATAAGATGACCCCTCCTGAGGTCAAGGAGAACTCCCCAACTGCAAATGCACAGAAAGGCTCCTCGGGAGTCAAAAAGGGAGGGGGCGTTACCCCATTCCACGCTGGAATCGATCTTGGCAAAAAGATACACACACGTACCAGGGAAGGACCCTAGGACAGGTCAGGTGTGGGAAAAGAAAAAAGATAATCGGCCAGAGGTAGACAAAGAGCCGGAAGAACTGCCCTGTCTAAATGATTCAACCACCTCTTTACTGTGCTTCTCCTCATTAGGGAGGACACCCACCCCCTTTCTCTCCGGGTGTGTATTTCTGCCTTGCTTCTGTCTTAAATAAATAGTTTCTCTGTGTGCTCTCCCACATGTTGCGCTGTGTCTCTGATAATAAACTCTGTATCTGCTTTTGCAGTTTTTGCCTCCTTGAGAAATTCATTTTTCAAACAGGGCAAGAGCCAGGGCAACTTTGCCTCTAGCCTCTAGCCCCTGGTAGACTAGCAGCTAGGATTCCTGGTTTTCACTCAGGCTACCTAGGTTCCATTCCTGGGCAGGTTCCATTCCTGCTCACCACTATCTCCCCAAGATCAGTCCCATGCTTGCTGCACCCCAGCCTGCACCATTTGAAATGGAAACACCCTTCACCTTGTGGGTCTACGACCCGACTTGAGGCTTTTGTCTTGGACCAGCTTAGCTCCACACGGCCAAGGGAAAAGAAACGGGAGTACTGTGGAATGAAGCATACGTGAGATCGGAAATATATTTTCCCAAAACATTTTCATCAGGTACACACACACACATACACACAGAGTTTCTGAAACTGTTACAGAGCAGTCCACCAGTAATTTCTTATAGCAATGGATGAAGCTGATTCTGTCCGTGATTTCAGGGGCCAAAAAGAGATCTGTGCTTCACACGTATACCCCTCACCTGACCAATGGCCAATATTTCTTTAGATTAAACCTTGGGAATAGAACTGATATTTTAAATGCCCTGGAAATTCAAACTGCACAGATGTATGTCTTACTGGGGAGAAGTTCCAGGCCCACAGGGCTTCCACTGAAAAATATTTCAACAAATATTTTTTGATCATCTACACTGTAACAGGCACCATATTCAGTGTTTAACATACATTGATGTTGGGCTTCCCTGGTGGCGCAGTGGTTAAGAATCTGCCTGCCAATGCAGGGGTCACGGGTTTGAGCCCTGGTCCGGGAAGATCCCACAAGCCGCGGAGCAACTAAGCCCGTGCGCCACAACTACTGAGCCTGTGCTCTAGGAGCCACAACTACTGAGCCCGCGTGCTACAACTACTGAAGCCCACGCGCCTACAGCTCATGCTCCGCAACAAGAGAAGCCACTGCAATGAGAAGCCCACATGCTGCAACGAAGAGTAGTCCCCACTCGTCACAACTAGAGAAAGCCCAGACGCAGCAACAAAGACCCAATACAGCCAAAAATAAATAAAATTTTTTAAAAAGATACACTGATGTTGACAAAACAGACAAAATTCACCGGCTTCATGGATCTTACATCCTATTGGGATGACATGCGAATTTATATATTTATGAAGATCAGACTTTTACTGTGATGTTTGGTCATTACATGGTCATTATTTCAAGAAAATTATAATGAAACCAGATCCTCAGGGTCTTACATTCTATTGGGTTGAAAATGAGCACAAAGAAGGGAAGCGTTTTTCCCAAGCCTGGCCCCCAGGGAGAGGTGACAAAGGGGAAGCTTTCAGCCAGGAATTGGCTCTGGTACCTTTCACTTTTGCTGCAGAAGAATAATCCAAAGTTAAACCGCACTAAAATCGCAAGGTGCTGCAAAGCCATAAAAAATGACAAAATCATGAATTCAGAATTTTATGAGGTGCCAGGTAAAAGCATTACCTGTTCATCCCCCAAGAATGATTGTGTTTACAGACCACAAATAAATAGCAGGTCTCTTTTATCCATTTGGAAACATCCTCTCAAGGCATTATTCTTCCTTTTGACCATGTCCTTGTTTTATGAGAAAACTAGTCATACAACAAGAAGAGCACTTTTCCGACATTTATGAAGATCACATTTTGCTTAGTGATATTCTGTCACTATGTGGCAGGTTTATTAGTTGTGGCGCCATTATGTCAAATAAAATTACAAGGAAACATGAAACTCACACTGACGACACGCTACATTTCCTGAGAATAACAAACTTGTGAAAAGAATACAGCACACACCGATGCCACTGCTACACCTCCGTTGTCTTTAATCCTTCTTCTTTGATAGGCACAGCCATTACGCTTATAGACATAAAAGAGTTCCTTTCAGAAGCTTCTGCAAAATATGGGAATCCCATAGAGACATGACATATATACATTTACCTAAATCCATTTAAGCTTCTATAATCCTTTGCTGAAAACAGACTTGCCAGATAGTTCAAAAGCTGTTTGCCCCTCATTTCATTTGAGTTCAACACACACGTTTTGAGATGGTCTCCATGCCCACCCCCGTGCTGACCACTCAGTGTATAAAAGGAAGGATATAGTCTCAGCACTGGCAAGGCATTCTCTGTGCTTAAGGCACTAAAGGTGATTGCATCGGGGCAGTAGGGGAAAATGCACAAGGCACTCAGAGGGCGCCCAGCAGGGTCCAAGCCAAAACCAAGGCCGGTGGGGGGTGGTCAGAAAGTCAGGGAAGACTTTCTGGAAGAGATGACAACTAAGCAGAGTCTTGAAGGGTAAGCTAACAGCAGAAGTGAGAAAGTACATTCGGAGCAGAGAGAAGAGGCTCAGAGAGGCTCAGAGATGGGAAACGGCCTGAGGGTACTCCAAGACAATAAAGTCAGAGGTACCCAGTGGCCAAAGGCAGGCCTCAAGGTGTGAACATCAGGACGGGATGGCAGCTCACGTGGAGGGGCTGGAGTTTATCGTGGAGGGAATCATCGTTAGCTTTTAAGCAGGAGGCTAATATTTTTGCATTTTAAAATATTACTCCCAGGTCCCAGGTCTGGGACTTTCCTGGCGGTCCAGTGGTTAAGACTCCACACTTCCACTGCAGGGGGCATGGGTTCGATCCCTGGTTGGGGAACTAAGATCCTGCACGCTGCGTGGGGTGTGGCGTGGCCAAAAAAAAAAGGAGCTTTGTTTTCCCAAAAGGATTAAAATATTACTCCCAAGGGGACTGCTCTGGTGGCGCTATCAGATTGCTATCATCTGTACCAATTTGAGGAACCTGGGATTAGAAGAATTCTAGAGGTTTCCTTCCAATCATGTCCCTCTCTCAATCCAGGAATGCTGTGTTTCGCCACTATTTATTTTCAGAATGTAAAGCTTTTACTCTTGAGTTAGTTTCTCCCACACAGTTGTAAGGCTAAGCCTGTAGATGCTATTACCTAAGATTTTGTAACTTGTTAAAACCAGTATCATCTGTAGAGCCTCCAAGTTTCCAGAATTTGGAGTTCTCTGGCCTTCAGAGCTACTTGTTCATATGTGTATAGCTATGTATAAAAGCTTCATTTTAAAGAAGAAAAAAAAGAATCCACGTGCCCATGCAGGGGACACGGGTTCGAGCCCTGGTCCGGGAAGATCCCACATGCCGCGTAGCAACTAAGCCCGTGAGCCACAACTACTGAGCCCGCGTGCCACAACTACTGACCCTGCACTCTAGAGCCCGTGCTCCGCAACAAGAGAAGCCACCACAGTGAGAAGCCCGCGCACTGCAACGAAGACCCATCACAGCCATAAATAAATAAATAAATTTATTTTAAATATATATATATATATATATATATATATATATATATATATATAAAACTCCCAGGTCTGCATGGACAGTGTACCAGCCAAGAGCAAGCGCAGCTGTTGAAAAGGCTGCTGTCACAGCCGGCCAAAGACGGTGAGGCCAGGAGACAGAGGCTGCTGAAGCCACGACTCCAACGTGCAGGGACACCAACGCCAATGGTCCCTGATGTGTCCCCCGAAGGATCAGAGGCCCCCAAAGTTCATTCTCAATAGGTTTAAAGATTTTATAGCCTCAGTTTAACTTTTAAAGAATCCCAAATGTATTCAGAAAGCATTCCAAAAATAGTATTAATTAGTATTTTTTTAACATTTGAAGTCTTAAAACAATCAGTATTTTTTAAACAGTCCTTAGCTTTTAACCTACTGCTTTATTTCATATTAAAGAATAAATATCATCAGCTCATAAGTGTAGCACTAACATAACAGTAGGGAGAGGAGACCAGTTAAGCTGCGTCTGTATAAGCAAAGTGAAGGGGGTGAAGGCAACTGTGCAGGTAATTCAAGTCCCCCAAAGTCAGCTAATAACACACATAATCATAAGTGAATTCAAGTTTTGCTCTCCTGGTTGCCCTCATTTATAGGAACTTCTCTGAGAAGAGACAAGTGAATCTCTAATTCTGGTAGTAAGTGATCAATAAGTATATGTATTAATGAATGGAGGGCTATCATATGAGGACCAGTGGAAGGAACTAATTATGTCCGGAAGGAAAAATGGCAACTCCACGGTATGATGATGGCAGTCAATCTTTTACAGAATGTCATGTGGAAGTACAATTTTATGTATTCCATGTCAGTCCAGCATCCCAAAATAGAAACAAGGAGGGCAATCCCAGAAACTTTTCGATCTGGGGAATTACTCAAAAGCAAAATGGATCTCCTCAGTGAGGAATGATGAAGCCACCCAGCCACTTGCCAGAAGGTCTGAGATATGGGGGCTGGACTGGGGGCCTCCAGGGGCCCATCCCACTCATTGAATATTATTCAGCCCCTTTCCTAAACTCATGGGCTGCCTTAGTGGAAATCAGAACACTGAAGAAAGTAGCATACAGTCTGTGTGAGTGAGCTGCTGAAAGGTGATTGTATCACAAGAGAAAAGGGTGGAGAAAGAAACTTTGAGAAATCCTATCATTTAAGGTTAATGGGGCATGAAGAACTGGCAAAGGAAAGGCAGTCAAAATTAAGAAGAAACATCTGTGACGTCATAGAGACCAACAGGAGAAAGAGTTTCCAAAAATTCCATTGCAAATGCAGCAGAATTAAAGTATTTTGAGAATTTTAAAGTGGCCACTCGAGGGCTTCCCTGGTGGCGCAGTGGTTGACAGTCCGCCTGCCGATGCAGGGGACACGAGTTCGTGCCCCGGTCCGGGAAGATCCCATATGCCGCGGACCGGCTGGGCCCATGAGCCATGGCCGCTGAGCCTGCGCGTCCGGAGCCTGTGCTCCGCAACGGGAGAGGCCCCAACAGTGAGAGGCCCGCGTACCACAAAAAAATAATAATAATAAAAATAAATAAAGTGGCCATTCGATCGTAGAATGAGATTATCAGTGACGTTCGTTTGGGAACTTTCAGCAGGGGATTGGGGGTGAAAGGCTCCTGTTCGTGACATGCCTCAAATTTAAAACCCCAGGTAGGGTTACTATATATGGGAACTATACCATTAGGATTATTTTTGAAGCTTTAATTTAGTAAATGGAAGCATTTAAATGACGCTACAATTGTTGTAATTCTTTTTGGTAGTTCTGTATCCTTTTTTAATATAAACAAAGCAGAACAATTTTTTTAATTGTGCTTATTCTACAGATATTTTTATTTAAAAAAAAGCAGCATCCAAGGAAACTTCAACGCATTATTACCAAGTGAAAGAAGCCAAGCGGAAGGCTATAAAATGTATGACTCCAACTATATGACACTGTGAAAAATGCAAAGCTATGGAGACAGTATAAAGATTAGTGATCGCCAAGGGCTGGGGAGAGGAAAGGAAGAACAGAAGCGCAGAGGATTTTTAGGGCACTGAAACCATTCTATACGATGCTACAATGGTGGATACGTGTCATGAAACATTCGTTCAAGCTCATGGAATGTAAAACACCAAGAGCGAACCCTAGTGTAAACTATGGACTTGGGCGCTGAGGGTTCAGCTGTCAATGCAGGTTCACTAACTGTAGCAAATGTACCCTCTGGTTACACTGTTTTGCCTGCGGTCAACAACCAGATGCTGCCAGCCAGGTGTGAGTCATCACACCCCTTCCCTCAGAGAAATCCATAAACCTACAAAGGCTGCTCCAACAACACAGCCTGGTCCTATGTAATCGTGTTACTGTGACATCCACCAGACCTCAATCCCTGCCCATGTGCAGAGCCTCTGATTCAATTTTTAGACCCATTCCTAAATATGAACAGAGAGCCAAAGATGGCTGGACATCTGAGGAGAATCTCCAACATATAACAGACACCAAAACAAACAGAAGAAGGATCCCAGAATAAAAGAGACATACGGGAAACAGAAAAGAAAGCAATACAGAAGAGAATGAAGAAAAATCCTATAATCATGAAATAAATACTGGTAGCCATATTTTCTTTAATTCATAGAACACAATTTTTTAGAAATTAAAAATATAAGAGCAGAGATTAGAAGTTTAATAGAAAGATAGAAGTTGAGGAAATCTACCAGAAAGTAGAAGAAAAAGACTTAAAAAAAAAAACTTATCAATGAAATAATATAGGAAAATTTCTAAGAAATAAAAGACAATTATCCTGACTAAAAGGGCCCACCAAGGGCCCAGCAGAGAGACACACAAGGTATGCAAACAATTACTCTCACAAGCCCTTCTTCTCAGCAAGTTATTGGGAGATGAACTGTAGGAGGGAGTAAACCAACAAATCCCTGAAATGAGGGAACAACCTCAAAAAGAGGATGTCTTATCATCCAGGAAACATGGAATTGGACACAGAGACAAGCCAAGGGACTTACTAGGCCTGAGGTCCAGGGAGCTGTGGGCGATGGCAGTCCAGATGGGCTGAAGAGGGGAAGGATGGATGAGAGGACTGGAAGGACTTTTGAATGTCCTGGGAGAAGATGTGCCTGCTAGACATCAGAGAGTTTGGAAATGAAATCATGATGGATAAACAAAAACCAAAGAAACAAAAATATACCAACTCTGGGCAGGGGCAGGGGGGAACCCCACATTATTCAATAAAGGAAACAGAATATAGTCTCAGCTGGAAATGACAGTTACACAGTCATAATAATAAAAACACTGAGCTAATTTAAATAACAACTGTAATTTAAGTACACAGGGACGATGGGGGGGGCAAACCCATGATGGGGGAGGGTAATAAGAGAGCTAGACTCGTCGTCCATCATAGGGAGTTCACAGATATCTTAAATATCAAAGCACAACAGTATAAATATGCTGTGGAAGTGGGGCTTCCCTGGTGGCCCAGTGGTTGAGAGTCCGCCTGCCGATGCAGGGGACACGGGTTCGTGCCCCGGTCCAGGAGGATGCCACATGCCGCGGAGCAGCTGGGCCCGTGAGCCGTGGCCTCTGAGCCTGCGCGTCCGGAGCCTGTGCTCCGCAACGGGAGAGGCCACAACAGTGAGAGGCCCGCATACCGCAAAAAAAAAAAAAGAAAAGAAAAGAAATGTGGAAGTGACAGCAGGAAAAACAGCTAAGAGATGAAAGTGGTCGTAATCAAGGCAAACAATTTTAAGTGGGGAGGGGTGGGTTATAACCAGAAGCAGAGACAAATATAGTACTAGCCAACTATTTAAATTATGTTTACATTCTATCTTGATAAAGATAAAGCTTGAACTAAATAAATGAAATACAGGGTGTTCAGGGCTTGCAGACCATTCCTTTGAAAAACTTATATATGCTAGGAAGCAAATAAATAAGCTGGTCCAGACATGGGATTGTTTTGGTTACGTTTTTTTAAAGCTTGGAGAAACACTGAAAGGGAAGAAACAATGAAGAAGTGATTATACTGGCAGAAAGGAGACAGGCATCTGAAGGAGCAAGGTCTCCAAGGAGTCAGAAGTAAGGGGTCTGGAGTGTGCACGTCAAATCAGACCCAGACAAAAATACAGACAGCTCTTCCTCGGCGGTCAGGGTGGACCCAGTGGGCCGAGAGTCGAAACAGTGCTTGATCGGCTCTGTTCTGGGAGGCGATAGGGGGCCAAGGAAAAGGTTGAGAAGGCTTGAGAAGTTACCAGAAGAAAATGGTCAACTCAATGTGATGGAGTAAATTTGATCTTCGAGCAGGAATGGACACAGAGTCTTAACTGCCAGCGTTTGGACTCAGTCATTCCTCTACGCTCCCATGATACTTTATAACACCATGTCGTATTTACCCTGATGCTCTAAACGACTGTGTTTTCATCAATATGAATCCTCAAGAACCTTCTTATCCATTTGTATACAAACCAACGTTCAATCACCATGATGCTTGATGTGAAATGCAGGTTAGTTGTATAGATATATAAACGTTTATTTCCAGAAGTGAAAAAGCATGTCAACATACCAATAAACCTTAAAACGTAATACCAACATTACCTTAAAATGTTTTTTATGTCAGGACAGTCAGCATACAATAATTTTACTATATATTTTATAAATAATACATAATGTCCCATCATAGATAACCCCCCCAAAAAATCTGATTTAAGTTCAAATTTACATCTGAAGCTGTCTTCTTTGACTACATCCACACAACACCTAGATTCTGTTTTGGGTGACGCCCATACCTTGACTAGACTCAGAGCAGCTGGGAAGACTCTAAATTAAAGCTCAGGAACATTCACAATGAATAAAATATCCATAGTTGGTAATCAATACCTGTCCTGCCTAATAATAAACCCAAAGATTTTATGGCTTGAAATATCAAATTTATCGATTCAGAATTAATTTGAGTACAGTTGATCTCTGTTTATCAAATGCTTCCTAGTATTTCAACGTACTCCTAATTTTACGTTCTTTCCAAGAGGGAAACAGAGTTATTATTCACTATGAAAAGCAAGATATTAATGCTAATTTTAAAATATTCCACTCTCCTCTCTCCTACATTTGAGCCAAAAGCCAATTTCCTTGGTAATTACCCAACAGCTTTTCTAAAAAACATTTCAGATCCATCTCAAATAGGTTCAGAGGGGAGGAAGAGAGTTAAAAAATAAATGAGTAAAAGAGCTTTGTTTGCCATTTAAATCTTTTGCTGAGTTTACAGGCTGTTTTTGATTGCTATTAATTAAAATTCTTCTTGTCATATTAATTTAGCAGAGAAAATTAATTTGGAAAGTCTATCTTGAATGTCAGATTATGTCAATAAATCCTAATCTTTAGTTTTACAAGTTAGTAAAACAGAGAATTATAATTATCTACATGATTTATTTTTTTGTTTCTTTAAAATGGAAAGTTTATTTGCTCAGTGCACCAAATAGACTGCAAGCACTGTCATGACAAATATACAGAAATATGCAGATCAACATAAAATAGTAATTTAGTTTAAATGAAGGGAACTCTCTTTAAATGTTATGACAACGTACTCCCAAGAATCTTTTTTTCAGTTAATTATACATTTCAATAAAACAAACGGTAATGAATTAAGTGGAAGTTAGCTTGTGAATTTTTCTTAAAAATAAAAATCCAACCCTATTAATTCATATCCGTTAAACACTCTAACTAAAATCTCCAAGTAAGTGTCAAAGGAGATGAAGTTAGTTACCTTTTTTGCTTGAACAGGAAGGAAACCAAGGAACCAAGGAAAATGGTTACTACAAATACAGCAGGCAAACTGTTAAGACCGACCAATCTAGAACATACTGTTAAGCTAATCAACACTTTAGGACAAAATGCAGATTGGTACACTTGTGTACCACAGGGCTGGAATTTGACCAACTAAGGTTGTTCCAGTAACATCACACAACATGGAACAACCAACTGACACCTTCATAATTTCATCCTTTCATCCTTCCAAAAATGTTTCAGAAAATTATTCCCCTAAAAAATGCATTTTATAGTCTATAAAGGTATCCTGACAACAGAGCTAGGTTAGTTCTACCTTTAAGGTTACACAAGCTCTATAAACTTCTAGTTTAAGAAGCACGCAGAAACATCTAAAATACCTGATTTTGACTTCAGGATAACCTGAATGGCGTGCCCATCGTTGGCGACCTCACAGTCCCGGCAGACCACGTAATTCGGGGAGAGGCGGACATCCAGCAGTGAGGGGTCATATCGAGCTTCTCTTGAGTTCAAGTTAATGGGAGACTGGTACTCCCCATTAGCATCCGGAAACACCAAGCCCCACTCAACACCTGAGGTCAAAAGGAAGCAAACTTAGAACAGACTGAAAAAATAAGTTACAGCAAAATGTAACATGGGGAAAACTAGTTTAAACACTGCTTATGATCCTTGCCATTATTAAGAAGGTTATGACTACTGTCCCTTTACAGATAAAATATGGTAATAATAATGTGTGTGAATTCTTGCATTCATATTTTGAATGATCTAATGTTATCAAATAACACATTCAAAGTCCTAGACTAATAAGATATTCTATTTGCCTACACAGAGGTACTAATTTATGGCTCTAGAAAATTTAGATCATCTTTAAGTGATTAGAAAAAAAATGACACCACAAAAATTTCCTCTGTTCATTAGTTTAATTATGTGCAGTACTTGGGAAATTCCTGTAACACTCAGCATTCTTGGCAAGAGCCAAAAACCATAAATCTGTTGCTAGTGAATAAACACTCCTTACCAGAAACGCGAACACAGTATTCTGAAGTGCGCATATGCGTATATACGCATACCTGTATATACGTAATATATACATAATACTCTTTTCGTATTTTTGTAATTCAAGTTGTAAACTCTCCGTTTGTTTCAATATATGTAGCCAACATCAGCACCAGTAGTCAGCTCTGTTAGGAGTCCTACATCTTCAGGGATACATTTAGGAAACTAAACGTTTTATTATAAGGGCAGCCCCCATCTTGCCAGGTCCACTGATTCAGCTCAAAACTTAGGAAGACTTGAGCGGTGTCAGCATCCTCAGAGAAAAGATCAGTGGCTCAAATACTTTCTCCCCGCAGGCAAGCAAGAAACTAATAGTTTCACTAACGCTATATGAGAAAAGAATCTGAAAAAGAATGACTATATGTAGATGCATAACTGAATCACCTGGCTGTACATCTGAAACTAACACAACGCTCTAAATCAGCTATACGCCAATAAAACATTTTTTAAAAGAAACTAATAGTTTCACTAACGCTGTATTCTCAAGGTGTTGAGTACAGCACAGCGCGGCTCTTCTCGCTACTCGCAAGACGGAAATGTCACCGCCGCAGCCTTCAGGCTCGCCCTCCGGACCGCGGCAGATGCCAACCGCTGCCCGGCAGCAAGGCCGGGCTCCCCGACGCGAACGCCGGCGGCTGGCACCCCCGCTCTCCCCGGAGCGCCTGGTGCCCCGAAACGGGCCGGGGGCGTGCGCAAGTGTCGGGGACGCACGTGGGAAAGAGCGGACGCGGGGCGCGGCGAGCGCGCCAGAGCAGCGGGACACCAGCGGCGCCAGCCTCCCGACGCGCGGCCGGTTACCTTCCTCGTAGCCCCACTCCACACCCTCCTCCTCTTCCTCCTCATCCTCCTCCTTCTCCGGGAAGGCCACGGTATCTTCGATGAAGCTCAGGTCAGCCATGTGGAGGCCGTGGGTCCCCTCGGCGCTCTCGCCTGCGGTGCCTGCGCCTCAGCGAGGCTAGCGCTCCGAAGCGCGAGGCGGCGCACGGGGCGGTGGGAGCGCGCGTGCAAGTGGGAGCGCTCCCGCCAGTGGGAGCGCGCCTGTGTGCGTGAGGCAAGCGCGCGAGAATGAGTGTGAGCGCGTGCGGTGAAGGGCAACGTGGGTGTGAGCGCGCGAGCGAGCGCGAGCGAGCGCGAGCGGCGCGAGGCGGGAGTCGTGGGGCGGCCAGCCCTGGGGGCGTGCCCGAGTCCGGCCGGAGCGGGAGCGAAGCCGCGGCTCCGGGAGCGCGATCAGGCGAGTTATAAACCCGGCCGGGGCGTGGCTGGCACGGGAGGGACCGCCCCCTGCGCTCAGGGCTGGGGCCCGGGATGGACCGCACGAAGAGGCCCCGGGGCTACGGGCCGAACGCACGGAAGCAGGAGAACCCACCCCTAGACACACACACGCACGCACGCACGCACGCTCGGCCTCCCGCGCCCAACCCCGGTGCGCAGGGGCTAGGCCAGGGTCTTCCTACCCTAATTTACTGTCATCTTATTCCAGGAAATACCACAAAGAAAGAAAGGGGTCGGGGAGAAGAGACACGAATTGCCCCGGATAAGAGTAAAGAGAGGGCTGGAAAACTCTGTACCAAAACAAAAAGAAGTTTCCCGCTCCGAATCTTAGTCGTTGAATATTTACTTTTTAATTCATCCTTAGAGACCAGCGGAAACGATTATGGAAAATTTTCCAGGAAACGTATAGTTCCTAAAAACACTCAAGGAAAAAAAAATTATTTTAATCTAGAGAAGAAATTTTAGGGACATTTTTCCATTAAAAAAAAAAGGCAAGAGGAGTGAAAGACAGTAACGGAAGGCTGTTTAGTTTTAGTTTTAAGCCTGGCTTAAAACTTCGGGCGCAGCTGACTGTGTACACAGCTCCCAATCACCTGGTGAAATCGTGTAAATAATGAAATGCACACATAACATAACAAACAGGAACTTTGCTGATCCAAAGAGTCACCTCTTGAATATGCTTCTCAATCCAGGGTGAATGACTTCAACCCCCTGTTCCAAGAGCTTTTAACTCAGAGCAGGTTAACCCCGCATTTCTAGAAGGTCTGTGTGCATAGTAAGCTCAGATTTGGACCTTAGGTAAGATTTTTATTAATGTGCACCAAAATGTAAGCAGGTTGAATAGCGGGTTTCTAAATGATACCATCCTTATGAATGCTTAACTCGTGTAAGGATGGAGATGCTCACTTTGGAGATGTTTAGTTTCTGTGTTCCCAGCCCTCACTGCCTACTCAGCCCTCTACTTTTGTAAAAAGCGACTTTATAGGCTATTAGAAATTTCTCCGGAAAATGGATTGGGACTAAAGGGGGTGGGGGGGGAGGGGCGGACTCAACCAATTCTGCCACTTTCTGGAATATTTAACAAAATAGATAAAAGCTATTGGTCAACTTTAGCTTTGAGGATTTCAAGCGTTCTTGTAATTTCTCTTTTCCCTTAACACAGAGACCAGAAAGTCCACCATTCAGAGGACTGATACACAGTTTGAGAGAGACTAAACTCATTCTTCACTCACTGCCTTTTGGTGTTCTTTAGTGGAGACCCTCCCTCCTCTGCACCCCAGTAAGCCTGGGATTGACAGAAGCAGAGGTCTACCCTAAAGATATAGCCTTTAAAAATGATAAGCACTAAAATAATAATAATAAGCACTGCCCAAAATATTAACCACTTTCCACTGAAGTTCTTCTAAAAGGAACATTTTATTTCTTTTTCCATTTTTGAAAACTTTTTCACAGTCTTGAAAATTTCAATTGACTTTCTTTTTAGAAGTAGGTTCACACGTTCATCAAATGCTGCAACTCATGGAACCCAGGCAGGATCGTGAGAACAAGATAGATCACTTTGTGACCTTGAGCTCGTCAGCAGTGTCCATTCCCCTTTGCCCCCAAACCTGCATGGATTCTAGATTGCAACCACTGTGTGACCACCAATTTCATTTAAAGGATCACATGAATTATAGAGATGTTTACCAAACCAGAGGACAGCAAAATCTTGTGGGAAAAGCTCAGTTTTCCATGAGTAAATGGTGCGCCGTATCTACAACAGATAGGCTGAGAGATTGAATTGTTAATGCTGAATTTTGCAACTCATAGACAATTTTGCATATAGCCCACGATGTATTCATAAATACAGTAGCTACTAGACAAACGTATGTTTACACATATTTGTTCTTTGTGAATTTTTCAACATCATGTGTGTAATGTAACTCCTCTCTGCAAGCCTAGGATACCTGCCCAGCAAGCAACATATGAGCTATTCCACCATGCGTCCAGATATTCAATTAACAGGCTTAATTGCTTTGAGACTGTGTGCTTCAGAATTCTGCTAATTAACAGCACCTTAAGACCTTCTCTTCTCAGATCGCTGTACTATATTATCACTAAAGGTGGAGTTTCTATTTCTAGTTATTATAAGATATCTGTCGCCATAAAACCTGAACACACAGATCAAAGATATAGGCCATTACTTTGATTTACAAGATAGAACAAGCACACCTAAATCCAATATCAGAGAGTCTAAAAATATTCATGCTCTATATTATGAATATTAGTACTACACATATCCCTCTGTATAATTTTAATGCATTTCAACCTAGTATCATTTTGATTGATAATTCCTTAAATTAACTGTATATTGCTCACTTTTAGTGTTTGCATAACTGAGGTCAAACCACATCCTAAAACAATTTATTAAAACTAAGATATATGTAACTAATTACTATCCGATACTAAGAAAAGAGAACTAGAAATACCTAAAAGGAGCAAACTAATCTAGATATCACCGCACACCTACACAGCCCTCTGCTCCCAATCTTTTCTCACCCTTTATCTACCTTCCCAAGGCTTTCTTACTGTACGGATGAGTTTGGGCCCTAGAGTTGTCATAAATGATCATTACCTTCTTGTGCGCACCTTGTGCTCTAGGAACACCTCAAGGATGGAGCTAATATTTGCATGTCAAGTAGCTTTGAACCAGATCAATTTCTGAACTTCACCAACAATGAATTGTGTTCCTTTGTGTGCACCGCTCTGTTGTGGGAGACCCCAGAATGAATAAAATCCTGTTTGTGCCCTTAAAGAATTTACAGTTGTCTTGGGAGTGAGGAGGTGAGAAGAGGTAATTAAGTGTAATAAAGGCAGTATGTTAAATAGAGAGGCAAGTACCATCACCATCTAAGGAAGACGCGATTCACACACAAGGGAATGATCCAGGAAGGTTTCTGGGAAAAGATAGCATTTTAGGCCCACCATAAAAGATGAGTAGGAGTTTTTGGTGGGCAGTGAGGGAGGGAGTACGATTACTGGCATGAGCAATGATGCTGAATCATGAAAGTGCTTGTCATCGATCCATTTTCTTCTCTGAGAGCCTTCTATGACCTGCCAAAACCCATCCGCGATACTCAAAACATGTGTGCTTCAGTGGGCTCACGTCTGAAGTAAGACGCTTCTCTGGTTGTTACGTTCGCTAATCTGATTTTTGTTTTGTCAGTATAGATGTCAAAATTTTCCTCACTATATACATTTTGATTTCTGAAGGTTTCAAGCTTTGTTTAGTAGGCAAGTTTTGATTCTTTCATATTTCTTTCTGCAACAGATTAATCTCATATTTTGCCTGCTTCGAGTAGCATTTATCAACCTAATTTGTTTGACCTCTTCTTGGTCTCTTGTCTTCAGAATCATCAACTTTTAGTCTTTGGGTTCAGTGTAGCTGTGGAAGATTGTATAGTAAGTCCCCTACATATGAATGAGTTCCGTTCTGAGAGTGCGTTCCTAAGTCCAGTTTGTTCCTAAGTCCAACAAAGTTAGCCTAGGTAGCCAACTAACACAATCAGCTATATAGTACTGTACTGTAATAGGTTTATAATACTTTTCACATAAATAATACATAAAAAACAAACACAAAAAATAAAGAAAACATTTTTAATCTTACAGTACAGTACCTTGGAAAGTACAGTAGGACAGTACAACGGCTGGCATCCAGGGGCTGGCATCGAGTTAACAGGCAGGAAGAGTTATGGGCTGGAGGAGGGAGAGGAGGTGGGAGATGGTAGAGCTGAAGGATTGTCAGCGATAGGAGACAGTGGGCAAGCTGCAATTTCACTCACGCCTGATATTGATGGAACGTACATTTGCATCTTTGAAAGTTCACAACTTGAAGGTTCGTATGTATCTTTTCTGTCATTCTCTGGCCCTTTCTGTGAGATTGTACCTCACAGCTTTGACCAAGTAAATATCAGTAGAAGTGCATGTACCACTTCCCAGTAGAAGCTTTAGGAATTATTATGTGGTTCCACCACCATATTTGTCTCTCTGCCCCAAAATGACCCAGTCCAAGAAAGGCACTACTCCTTCAGTCAGTCTGGATACTGGAGTAAAAAGACATGCAGAGAGCAGAACCACAGACACCCCAAAGTCAACCTATTACGTCAGTGAGAAATAAACCTTTGATAAGGCACTGAGATTTCAGGGCTGTTTGTTACAGCAGCATAACCTAGCAAAAGCTGATTGTTACAGTAGCCATTCAGGTAAAGATGAGTTCAAGGGTAATCTTCATTGGCTCAAATGCTTTTTGGCACCTGTCTTTTTTTCAAAGTAAAAGTACCTCTCTGACCTGTAAGGAAACTAAACAGCCTAAAGCAGTGCACTTATCTCTGCCTTGCAAACTTCTTAGAAGCCCTGGCCCTAACTGGGATCCTGACAACCTCACCACACCATGAGAAAGCCCTCATCCATGGAAAACCCCGCATCTCCTCCAGTAGACATGGGCCATAGCTCTCTTCACTTCTCTGAGATCACACCAATTATGTCTGGGGCCCAGTGCCCCCTTCAGCACCAAAATGACAGAGGCTGAATCTGGGATGTCTGAGACCATTATATTGATGGCTCCACAATCTGTCTTTATAACAAGCAAAACCTTATGCAGGGAGCCTTCCTAGTGTTTGCCAAAGGAAATGCCCACTCACGTGGTTAAAGTGCATTCATAATAAATCTGTGTAGATCTCTAGCCCTGAAATGAAGATTGTGTTTGAAGTACGTGTTGTATAACCTCCTCCAATAGACAAATGAGCTCCTCTAGGGCAAGAGGTTCATCTTATTTCTCTTTGTATCCCCTCATGGTAGGACTTAGGACTTAGCTTCCACGTGCCACCTGATCAGCCTTTACCAATATATTAGTGCAATAAAAATTACGATTGCTGGGCTTCCCTGGTGGCGCAGTGGTTGAGAGTCTGCCTGCCGATGCAGGGGACACGGGTTCGTGCCCCGGTCCGGGAAGACACCACATGCCACGGAGCAGCTAGGCCCGTGAGCCATGGCCGCTGAGCCTGCGCGTCCGGAGCCTGTGTTCCGCAACGGGAGCGGCCACAACAGTGAGAGGCCTGCGTACCACAAAAAAAAAAAGTTACGATTGCTAAGGTGGAAGCTTTCAGGGTACAGTGGGACCATGGAAAAGGGAGTGATCAAGTTCACTTGGCGGCAGGTGTGTCAATAGGGGCTTCGTAAAGGAAGTGACATGTGAGCTGGGTCTTAAAAGATAAATAAGTGTTCTTTTGCCCACAGAAGGGAGAAGGAAGTGAGGTAAGAAAGACATTCCAGTGAAAAGGAAAACCAAACAGCAAAAACTCGAATATAGAAGCCAGCCTGGGTTCACTTTTTGATCAAGTTTTTCTTTTTCTGTGGTGTTAATAGAAGGCTTTCTGTGGTGTTAGTAAAAGGGCAAAGGGACACCTTTAAATAGTGTGTCTCTGTTTTAGTGATTTTTTTTTAAGTCTCAAAATAATCTCATGACGTGAAATAAAGTACAAAGTAAATGATAGGCAGGTACATACTGTTGACAGAACAACAATGCTAAAAATGTATTGAGGGAATTCCCTGGCAGTCCAGTGGTTAGGATGCTGTGCTTTCACTGACGAGGGCTGGGGTTCAATCCCTGGTCAGGGAACTAAGATCCCACAAGCCAAGCGGTATGGCCAAAAAAATAAAAAATTATCCTCAAGGATACAGAGACTTTTACGCCAAAAAAAAAAAGAGGTTTAAAAAACAAATGTTTTGAGCCCTCTTGACATGAAGAAACGATGCAATGGCCAAGTTAGAGTAGGCTGTTGGCCTGACTCATACTTCAGTTCCCACAGCAACTGGGATGCCTCACTCTGCCCTACAACATGCTGTTGGCAGTAGGAGATGCGCTATGCCTGTTGTGCAAAATGGCAAAGCCAATTCATAGGAAAATAATATCCGGGCACTACAGTTGTCTCCAAAGATGGCTGCTGTAATTCCTGTCCTGTAGGCACATGAGAGGGGAGGCTGGTTCCCCTTCCCTTGAATCAGGGCTGGCTTTGTGACTTGCTTTGTCCAGTAGACAGCGGTAGAGTGACCCTGGGCCAGTTTGGGGCTTTGCCTCTAAGAGGGCTGGCCGATTCCTCTTTTGCTCTTAGGAACCAGTCATCATGGAAGAAACTCTACCACCCCAAGCCCACCATGCTGTGAGGAAGCCCAAGACAGCCACGTGACAACACCTGGAGCAGCCCAGGGCACAGGTGACTGAGACCTTCCAGCCCAGCTTAGCCAGCAGCCGGATGCAGCCAGGTGAGTGGCTCCACCTGACAGTGTGTGGGGCAGAAAAATTGCCCGTCTGAGACCTGCCTGAATTCCTGGCCCACAGAATTGTGAGAAATCATAAATCATTGTTTTAAGCCACTAAGCTTTGGGGTGGTTAATTATGCAGCATAAAGAACTGAAACAGCACTAACTGTGTCCCAGGCACTATGTCAAGCATCCCCCATAGACTGTCTCCTTTAAGTCTCATAAGAGCTTTAGAAATATCATTCCATGTTCAGATGAGATTGTCGGTGGCCATAGACAGAGGTGTGGGTGACCTGAGATCTGCCTCTCTTAGAACCTGTGCTCGGAACTGCCAAACTGACTGCCTGCAGAGTTGGTGAACTCAGCTAATGTGCTCTGTCTCCACAACCAGGAGAATGTGGGTTGTAAAACAGTGAAGAACCAGACAGCAATTTAAATGCATACTCCAGCTCTAACGCATCCTGCCTCTGGGCAAACAGGGAGGTATGCTGGACCAGTCTTGGCAGCTGGAGTCAAGAGGGTCAAAAATGGAAGGGTCAAGGAAGCTAAGAAAGGAAGCTTGGAAAAAGAGCCATACAAAACTGAAACATTTTTTTAATTAATAGACTTTTTTTGAGCAGTTTTTTTTCCAAAACAATTAAGCAGAAAGTACAGACAGTTGCCACCTACCCCCTCATGTCAGCCCAGTTTCCCCTATTATTAGCATCTTGCATTCTTGTGGTACATTTGTTACAATTGATGAGCCAATATTAATGATATATTATTATTAACTAAAAGTCCATAGATTACATTAGGGTTCACTCTTTATGTTGTACATTCTGTGTATAACTTTAAGACTCTGCTTTGGGGATTTGATGAAATTTGGTACTTTTATTCTGCTCTTGGAATCCCATTTCCAAACATAACAATCCAGCAGTGGGAATTCCCTGGCGGTCCAGTGGTTAGCACTCCACGCTTTTACTGCCGTGGCCCTGGTTCAATCCCTGGTTGGTGAACTAAGATCCCACCAGCCGTGTGGAGTGGCAAGAAAAAGAAAGACTTTGCTTAGGTATAGAAAAGGGAATCTGTGGCTGGAATCCCGTGTTGAAGAGATTTGCTCCCAAATTAACCCTACTCTGCAGCCATGCATTAGTCCATCTCTGTTGCTCCTCTGACCTCTCCCCTCTCTGTCCTTCTGTTTGTCTTAGCCTCTGCTTCAACCTCAGGCTTGCCCTGCTCAGACTAACAACTCAGGATTTGATCTCTCTCTCTCTTTTTTTTTTTTTAATATTGGCTGCGCCAGTTCTTAGTTGTGGCATGCAGGATCTTTTTTATAGTTGTGGCATGCGGACTTGTAGTTGCAGCATGCATGCAGGATGTAGTTCCCCGACCAGGGATTGAACCCGGGCCCCCTGCATTGGGAGTGCAGAGCTTTACCCACTGGACCACCAGGGAAGTCCCAGGATTTGATGTCTCTTGATGGACTACAGGGCCCCTCTCACTGGCTGATTTGCTAATCAAAACTTGCTATTATGTATTTTGTGTGTAATGTGATTTCACTCATTAATTCATAACAATATGATAAAAAGTATTTTTTTATAGATGAGGAAACTGAAACTCAGAGAATTAAGTGCTTTGCCCATGTTCACACAGCTGACAAGTACAGGAGTCAACCAGGTCTACCCAGCTGTACAGCCAACACTTATTCCATACCCCTTTCCCACCTCTCACCTTAGAGTCAGGTTTTAGCCACTATTGTAACAAAATCCCATTCAAAGTGTCATTAGTTATTCATCCATTCACATTTGCAACCAGCACTCAATGGGATATAAATTAAGTACCACCTTAGCCATCTAACACGCTACTCCTCAAAAAACAGAAAGCCTTCAGGGTGTTTTTATTAAATATTTCTATTTCATAAAGAGTTTGTGTAATGAGGAGGAACCAGGGACACTAATGAAATACACAAAGCAATAAACATTCCTAATGCTATTGGAGCACACATGTTGACATTATGGTAGGAACCCCATTGACTGGGCTTCACTAACCATCACTTTTAGCATAATTTTCAATGATGGAAGAAAGAGGTTGGCGTGGTGCTAAGTAAGTACCCACAAGGTACTAAACCAGACTGACTGCACTAGTTTCGACTGGGCCTTAATTGTTTAAGGGGCAGCAACACACAACATTATAGCTTGATAGTCCCCAACTTGAAAGGAGATAACAGAAATAGACTAAAACTACAACATGAGAGCTTTAGGTGAGACACAATAATTATCAGATATAAAGAATTATCCAACGTCTGATGGAAATACATATCTTATTAAATGGATTATTATCTTTAGCATAATACACTATGTTGGAGGGTGGTATAGTATAATGGCTTTGCTGCTTAATAAGTTTGATCTTGATGAAGTCATTTAGGCTCTCTTTGCCTCGATTTCCTCATCAATTAAATGAGGACAATAATGGTACCAGACCAAAAGCGGTGTTGAGAAGATTACCTAAGTTCGTATAGATAATGCATCTGAACGAGAAGAGCCAGTTCTACTAGGATGCTTGCTGTGAAAATGTAGATTTGTTCCAGTGCAATTGATGTATCAGGGAACAATTTGAGCACACCAAGACTTCCCTGTTCACTCAGGCCACTTTCCTTTCTGTGAGAAACATGAGATGGAAGCAGAAAAAACTGCACCCAGTTGACCTGAGTCATGACGGGACTACACATGTGCGCACATGCACACACTCAGACGTCGGCCAGCTACGTCTGACGTGACAATTCTCCGTCAGACTTCAGGTGACCCTCCTTCCACCCCTTCACAGTAAGTCACAAGCTGCAAACCCTTCTACAAGCAAACATCAGGGCTTCTCCAAGTTAAAATGCTGCACTTATTTTAGCATTTATGCATTTCTTAACCTTTGAAGTGTGTAAAAGCGGCTACCATTTTATTCCATTCCTTTGGGTTTTTTTTAAATGTGTCACTGATGAAGGGTTTGAGTGTTGTGCCCCTGATCCCATTTTCCCCAGAAGCCCTGTGGCTGTTTTTGCCAATTTTTCATAGCACAGTGTTTTTTAGGAACACATGTATCACATTATAGCAAAACAGACTGTATCTGCCACTAATGAGCACTCAAATAGTGTGATTATTATTGTTGTAATATAAGAAACGGACACTTGGTGTATATGACCTGGCTGTTTTCTTAGATCATTTTATCTTTGAGTTAATTTGGTTATTGTCATCATTTAGTTTGAATACTGTCCATCTCGCTGTTATTCATGTTATTGTTGTATTCGTATTTAGGAATGTCTTTATGATGTGCATACTTGTGAAATTGCTCAAGGTATGTGAACCAGAGATGCCAAAAATTCTAAATGTTATTTAAATAAATCCAATCAACGTTAACCCTGTAAGCAGACACGGGAAAACCGCACTTCACACCAAAGCAGGGGAAGGAGTTAGGGCTGGAAATGAGCACAGTTTGGGCAACAAGTATGAATCAAATACTACTGGACTTATTTACTCATTTAATCCTTGTGACAACTCTATGATGTAAGTTTTATTACCACCATCTGACAGACAAGGAAACTGAGGCCCAGAGAGTGTATATATAACTTCCCCAAAATGAAAGAAACAATGAGCGATGAAATTAGGATATGCACACAATCTGCTCACTTGAAAGATAGTATGGCTTCCATTACTCCAATAATAGGATGTTGTGACTCAAGAAGCATGTTGGACAACCAGTAAATACCTGCTGACAAGATCACCGACAATCTAAAATCTGTCTTTCTGAAAGGCATTTGACATTCAAAAGGTATTAGATCCCTACCGATGTACACAGTATAGTACCAAGATGTTAGCTAATTAGACCTTACCGTTTCTCACCGACTGTTGCCGATTCCCTATTAGCTGTGACCCCTCCTAGATTCTCTCAATCTTGACTCTTCTATGCTCTCAAAATTCCCATGTATGCGCTGCACACAGAATTGATCTCAGCTGGGTTGAATCAACCTCTTCTATACCCACAACACCAGATACTTTCTGGTCCCCAGATACACCGTGTATTTCACGTTGCGGGTGGTGTTTTCTCCACACAAATGGAGAACTCCTGTTCATTTTCCTGTTCCCCTCCTCAGCCCTTCTTAGCCCCTGACTATCTACAAAACTCTGCTCAAGTTCTTCCTCCCTATGTAGGCTTCCCCACCTCCCACAGTTTGCCAAAGTAGGTGCTATTCTATTCTGGAAGCATTTGCACCATAATCATTGCTTCCATATCTTTCTCCAGCGCTTGAGTATAAGCTCTCAAGAAACAGTGACTACATATTATTCGTCTTGGAATACCCAAGACCTAGTAAGAGGCAGGTCTTGCCTCAAAATAATGCTTGTTGACTAATGCACATGACCAGATTTTAATCATTTTTAAAATAACCTAGAACAAATGCTTTGGAAAGTCCATAATCTGACTCTAAAATGAACATTCTGGGTCTGCAAAAAGTGATTTAGAACACTTCCAGGCAAAAATAACTGAACCGTATTGTTTCATATACTGCACACTTTGAAGGTCAAAGTCCTATTCTTACACAGAGTTTCTAAGCCACAATACATCTGAATCAGTTCTTTTTTATGGAACGCTTCATAAAATTTTATTACATTTTGAAAGTCTCTACATTTTATCTTTTAAAACCGTTGATTTTTGTCCTCCTTGGGAATTGCCCCAGCTTGGATAAGCTTCCCTCTGTAACAGAAGCCTGATGAGAACCTGCTGTTCCTGACCGGTGAGCACATCCAAGCCCATTTGTATTTGGAGTTGATGGAAACCATGTGCATTTGTGACGACTGTGAGAAAGTGGTCCCTGCTGTATTCCAGAACTTCCTAAGGAGAAGGAACTTTGGTTTCTCTGTAAGGATCTGTGTTTCTTTGTATCTACTAAGAAGAAACTTTTGTCTTCTTGGCTACCAAGACTACCCAGACCTGTCTCCTTTTCCAGTACACGGAAATATAACTCCTCCTCCCTTTTTTTTCCTTTTCATAACTGCTTTGGCACTAACTGATGATCTCTGAGGGGCCGAACCAAAAAACTTGTGCAAGAAATATGAGTTTTGATAGCATAAGTTGAAAAAGGAATACCTGATGGATACTGAGGGATAAAACCATTGGATAAGCACCAATGGGCAAACTGAAGTCCCCAAGGATAACTAGATACATTCTAGTTGGGAAATGATGTGGCATCAGTAAATTAGTTATAGATGTATTTGCCAATTTCTGCAATAATAAAATTAAGAAAGTTCCTTTTGGAGATTAGAAGATGTAATGTCAGGAAAAATTAAAAGAAAGTCTATCTTGTACAATTAATAAGTTTTGAAAAATTATGCTATAGTTTTAAAAATCTATAGTTTTCTGAAAGATTTAGATAAATTCATGGGTTCAATAGCCAATGGGTATGGTACCCAAAGAAAAACAGGGCTATTGATGCCTCTGGGGTCTAACACATTGGAAAATCGTGTCCCAGCACTGAATACCCTTTATAAGAACACAACAATCTGAAACTCCACTTTTGACTTATTCTTATGTTAATGTTTACATATTCTCAAAAGCTGTAACCTTCTGTTGGAAGTCAAAAGCAAATAAAACACTAGGTGCTCAAGAATGAGATAAAGATATAATAGAGGAGGGCTTCCCTGGTGGCGCAGTGGTTGAGAGTCCGCCTGCCGATGCAGGAGACACGGGTTCGTGCCCCGGTCCGGGAGGATCCCGCATGCCGCGGAGCGGCTGGGCCCGTGAGCCATGGCCACTGAGCCTGCGCGTCCGGAGCCTGTGCTCCGCAACGGGAGAGGCCACAACGGTGAGAGGCCCGCGTACCGCAAAAAAAAAAAAAAAAAAAAAAAAAAAGATATAATAGAGGAAACTTTAACAAAGACTGAGAAAGGCAGAATCCTTTGGAGTCCACCCTGAAAGTCTTAATTTCCCTGAACAAACACCATCATCTCACAAAAACACGAAACAAATATCCAACACGCATACCCATTATCAAGAGAAGCATTTTTCGCCTTATGTGTAAAGATCTTAGGTTTGTCTAAACCAGAGGGTTTTATTTTTTTTTTCAGAATAAACTGGATTTAATCAATTTTATCAGATTCTTTCATGAGTCTCCGATATTCTTGTATCCTGTATTATTTTTTTCTTTCAATTTCCATATATATATATTTTTAACATCTTTATTGGAGTATAATTGCTTTACAATCGTGTGTTAGTTTTTGCTTTATAACAAAGGAAATCAGCTATACATATATCCCCATATCTCCTCCCTCTTGTATCTCCCTCCTTCTCTCCCTATCCCACCCCTCTAGGTGGTCACAAAGCACCGAGCTGATCTCCCTGTGCTATGCGGCTGCTTCCCACTAGCTATCTATTTTACATTTGGTAGTGTATGTATGTCCATGCCACTCTCTCGCTTTGTCCCAGCTTACCCTTCTCCCTCCCCGTGTCCTCAAGTCCATTCTCTATGTCTGCATCTTTATTCCTGTCCTGCCCCTAGGTTCTTCAGAATCATTTTTTTTTGATTCCATATATATGTGTTAGCATACAGTATTTGTTTTTCTCTTTCTGACTTACTTCACTCTGTATGACAGTCTCTAGGTCCATCCACCTCACTACAAATAACTCAGTTTTGTTTCTTTTTATGGCTGAGTAATATTCCATTGTATATATGTGCCACATCTTCTTTATCCATTCATCTGTCGATGGACACTTAGGTTGCTTCCATGTCCTGGCTACTGTAAATAGAGCTGCAGTGAACATTGTGTAAACCAGCGGTTTTTAAAGTGTGGTCCTGGACCAGCAGTATCACATCACCTGAGAAATAGTTAGGAATGCAAATTTCTGGGCTCCACTCCAGACTCACCGAATCAGAACCTCTGAGGCTAGAGCTAGCGATCGTGTTTTAACAGGCTAAAGTTTGAGAACCAGTGGTCTTAGACCTGTGCTGTCCAGTAAGGTAATTACAAGTTGCTATCAAGCATTTGAAACATGGCTAGTCCAAATTGAGATGTGTAGGTAAGTGTAAAATTCACAATGAATTTCAGAAACACAGTACAAAAAAAAAAAAATTAAAAGATTTCACTAATGTTTTTATATTGATTACATGGTGAAATAATAATGAATTGGAATATCAGGTTAAACAAAGTGTACTGTTAAAATCAATTTAATCGGTTTTTTAAAAACTTTTAATCCACCTAAAAGACAATTTACAATTACATATGAGCTGCATTATATTTCTATAGGACAAGACTGCTCTAGACCAAACTTCTTAAAAATGTAAAAATTCACTCCACGGAATTCCTATAGAAAATTATATAACCTCTGCTTAAATATTTTCAATGGCGAGGAATCCACCTATGAGCACCTTCTGAACAGGTCTTTCATATATGTTGAATTAAGACCTGCCTTGCTGTAACTTCCTGTTTGTTTTTGGTTGTTTTGTTTGTTTGTTTGTTGTTTTGGTTTTTTCCTTTATCTAGTTCTGACCTCCATAACCGCACAGAATAAGGATAACCTTTTGCTTCATGACAATTCTTTAGTATTTTATAACTTGAGTCACTGTCAACAATGTGTCTTTGTGTTTGCTAGGCTGAAAATATCCCCTGTACCATCATTTGTCCACATAATGCATGATTTCAAGAGCTTCTGCTTTCACAGTTACTCTCTGTTAAGCATCCTCTTCTTTGGAAATATCCCTCGTATAGGAAAAATGGTCCACGTATTGGAAAAGGGCCAAAGTGATTTCTGGAGCTCAGGGCATTGTTGCCAAACCCTCTGGGCGTATCTAATTCCAAAGGGGTGAGCACTTTCACTTGATTGACAAGCCTATTTTCCAAATCTGCAGGGATAGAGTTTAAGTTACAGAAAACGGATAACAACACAAACGTTGTATGCCCATAGCAGTGCAAATGATTCCTGTTCATGGCAATGCAAATGAAGTCTGTCTGGCAGAGAATATAAATCTCTGTAAGTCAAAAACACATTTAAGTGGATTTTAATTAATGAGTTAATAAAATATTTGACACATATTCATTTTATTTTTGTGATTTTACCTTTCTGAAAATTATGCCTTCACATTCCTGAAATAGGATTCCCGGCACACAGGATAACGCAGTGGATGTGTGCTGAGTACCGTGGGCTCCTCTCTGCTTGCCGGGCTACTCCACATCTCCTAACTCCAGAATTTTCTAACGAGCTCATTAGCACTACAGAAACAAAACATTCCTTCTTTTCTTCACAGATGATACTCTAGCTAAGTTTCCCCTACCGAATACCTTTTATTTTAATACTCAGATGCTAGATTTTTTTTCTTACATTTATGCCTTTTAAATTTAATATTGAGAATTTGAGTACATTATTCCAACCTGAGGAAATGACTATTGTATCATTTCTGTCTTTATCAAAATGCAAACTGGATGCCAAAAATCACTCAGAACTCAGGGAGGTGTTTGGTAAGCAAACTCTGCTTCCACAGGAGGGATGAGAGAGAGGAAGAGGGAGGAGACCCTCTACAGAAGCAAGGGCAAGCAGAGGCTGACACGGGTGTGGTGGGACTGAGACTTAAACAGTCTGAGGGCGGGGCCTGCTCTTCTGGAAGAATAATTCACAGTTGTCCACTCTTCCTTATGTTATACATCAATAAAATGACTCTCCTAGGGCTTCCCTGGTGGCTCAGCGGTTGAGAGTCCGCCTGCCAATGCAGGGGACGCGGGTTCGTGCCCTGGTCCGGGAAGATCCCACATGCCGCAGAGCGGCTGGGCCCGTGGGCCATGGCCGCTGAGCCTGCGTGTCCAGAGCCTGTGCTCCACAATGGGAGAGGCCACAACAGTGAGAGGCCCGTGTACCGCAAAAAAAAAAAAAAAATGACTTTCCTAAATCTTTCTACTGAATTTTAAAATACCATCTTAGAAGTCAGAGTACACTTCTTTCATGGAATAAGGTGGTCAGAGGGGACAGCTTTACTCCTTTTGGTGAAGTTTGCAATTTGCCTTTCACAAATGTTAGCAACTCGATGGTTAGCCGTGATTCCTCCTTTGGATTGTCAACTGGAAGCAGTTTGTATCTTGCTGGTTATTTGTGAGAAGAGAAGGGAAAAGAAACAGCATCAAAATACGACCTGGAAGTGAGTACACTTTATAAGCGAGGCTATTGCTAAATACGACCACTGTCCTTCGTGAAATACGAAATTATACCTGATTGATTGTAACGGTTGAAATTTTCCTCATTGTTTTTCTATAATAATCATTAGCCAAAAACAACTCTCTAATCTTGTAATGCCAACACTGTACAGATTTAGGAGCTTTTTAGTACTAAGCATATAATAAATCGTCCAGAAATATTTTTTGATTGTCTTTGGATGTTAACTATAACATGTCCTGTGAGTATAAATTCCTGAACATTATTTTTAAATAAACACTCGTTTGTAGCCAAAAAAAAAAAGAATAAAAATTTTACATTCACAATAAAAAATAATAAGAATATAAAATTAAGAATATAAAATCGCCAGAGCGCCTTCAAGGGTCTTACAAGTGACCCCATGAAAGTAAGGGACCCTGACCTGCGCTTGTTTGGCTTCCCCGTGAATCTGTTCTGCATCAGCTAACTGGCTGGCACAGAGCAGGTCCTCAGTACCTGGGCTGATTTATTTATTTATCACAATTTTTATGTCATTGTTTCTGTGACTCCTTACCTCTTATGAAAGATATGTACAACGGACTTCCCTTGTGGCACAGTGGTTAAGGATCCGCCTGCCAATGCAGGGGACACAGGTTCAAGCCCTGGTCCAGGAAGATCCCACATTCCACGGAGTAACTAAACCCGTGCGCCACAACTACAGAGCCTGCGCTCTAGAGCCTGCGAGCCACAGCTACTGAGCCCGCGTGCCACAACTACTGAAGCCCACGCACCTAGAGCCCGTGCTCCACAACAAGAGATGCCACCACAATGAGAAGCCCACGCACACTGCAACGAAGACTCAACGCAGCCAAAAATGAATAAATAAATAAATTCATTTTTAAAAAAAGATACATACAAGCCTCCATGCACCTGCTTTTTATGAGGTTTATTTAAAAGTTGTCCTGAGCTTATTCTGTTTTCTCTTTTAGATGTCTCATAAATAGCTATTTTCAAGTGCCTGAAGTTAACTTGGGTTTCTCCCAGAGTGAGACAATGGGGAGACGGCTCTGAAAGCAACAGGTAAGTGAAATTGAGGATCGAATTTATAAAAACAAGTTGTCTTACTTTTGTAGTTATAGTACACTAATAGGAACTTTCAAAAGCAACTGATGCGGGGCCCTTGGGGGCCAGTAGTAAGTCCTCGCTCCCTCAGCAGCCGTGCTCCCATGTGTTATTGCAGGTGGTGATGAGCCCAGCACACTCAGGTTTCTCACCCTGTCCTATGTATTTTCACTTTCTAATTCAATATTTTTAAACACATTAAAAGAAATGCCCAAGAGCCCTGAAAGCCAACACAAATCACAAAAGGGAAGCCAGAGAGAGTACACGAGGGTCAAAGAGTTCCCCTTGGCCTCTGTGGAAGAAGAGGACAGAATAACCATGCGCTTTAGCGCTCACCGAGTGTCCTGTCTTTTTAGTAACATGAGGGAAAACCTCCTTCCGTGGTCCCTTCCACCTGCTAGCGCTCCATCCCTTCTTCTGGAATGCTCACTCTCCATGGGTTAGGCTGCCTTGTAAGAGGTAGAAGGCCATGCTGCCCACCCACCTCTGTGCTGTCTCCCCAGGAGCTGAAGGAAGAGAAAGATCCTACTGCCCTGCATGCGTGTGTTGCCGATAATTTGGGTGGGATTTTGTTCTCATTGCTGTAGGGTGAATGAAAGGGTGTGTGATCCCCCATGTGTGAATTTGAGTTTCAGCTGAGCCCACTTCTGGAACGGTTTATGACTCACATGAGCCCCCTTTTGCGAGTCCAGGCCCCCACTTCATACCAAGGGAAGTGGTCTGTGTAAGTCCACAGAGTTGTAACGGCATAAATATTTAATGACCAGAGCCTGTGTTCAATAACAGTAGAGTTTGGAAGATTCTTCCCTTTTAATCTCACTGTACAGTGTAGCCTGGTAGTATTTGGGACCAAATTCCAGCTCCCCCAATTGCCAGCTGGGGGATCAGCTCGGCAGATCTCTTAAAACTGTCTAATCCTCACCTTCCCTACCTGTAAAACGCAGTAAGGTGTAATAGCAACATTTACTTCTTATGTGATTATGGAGATAATGTATTGAAATAGTTGCCTGCACTGCCCAGGACACCTTCAGTGCTTAGGAAAAGGGTAGCTGCTGTTACAACATTTGTCATTTGTCAATATGTATTGTAATGACTTTTTTTTTTTTTTTGCGGTACGCGGGCCTCTCACTGTTGTGGCCTCTCCCGTTGCGAAGCACAGGCTCCGGACGCGCAGGCTCAGCGGCCATGGCTCACGGGCCCAGCTGCTCCGCGGCACGTGGGATCTTCCCAGACCGGGGCACGAACCCGTGTCCCCTGCATCGGCAGGCGGACTCTCAACCACTGCGCCACCAGGGAAGTCCCCGTAATGACTTTTTAACCCTTATATTCAAGTATACATAATGTAAAGTTTACCTGTTAAAAGTGTACAGTTCACTGGTTTTTACTGTATTTACAGAGATGTACAGCCATCCCTATAATCTGAGTTGAGAACATTTTTATCATCTCAGAAAGAAACCTTAGGGACTTCCCTGGCGGTCCAGTGGTTACGACTCTGCGCTTCCACTGCAGGGAGCACAGGTTCGTTCAATCCCTGGTCGGGGAACTAAGATCCCGCATGCCGCACGGCGCAGCTGAAAAGAAACCTTATGCCCATTAGCATCACTTGCATTCCCCCATCTCCACAACCCTCCGCTGTGCACTTGAATAGAAGTGGTGGCAGTGCACATCCTTGCCTTAGTCCCAGCCTTAAGGGTAAAGCGTTCAGTCTTGCATCATTTAGTATGATCCTTGTTGACGGTTTTTGGCACATTTATCAGTTTAAGGAGTTTCCCTTCTGTCCCTAACTTGGTAAGGAGCAGCAGATTTTGTCAAATAGTTTTCTGTGTCTGTTGAGGTGATCACGTCGTTTTTGTCTTTTATTCTATTAATATGGTGTATTTCATTAATTGATTTTCTGGTGTTAAACCAACCTTGCACTCCTGGAATAAATCCCAAGTTCTCATGGTGTCTAATCCTTGTTATATATTGCTGTATTTGGTTTGCTAGTGTTTTAAGTGTTCAAAGATAGGATTGTATGCCTTCATTAGGCCTAAATAACTAGGTGCGTGATACAGGCTATACTATGCGTCCAAAGGGGCTAAGGCTGGATGAAGTCACATCCTGCTGTTTGCGAAGGATACAGGGGCCAAACTGAGAGCAGAGACTCTTCCCTGCTCTAATCATCTTATAGAAATCACGTTAAAGAAACCTGCTGGGTTTTGCATTATTAGGACTACCAGGCACCACTTTCAAATATAAATAATGCAAAAATGTATTTAGTAAACCAAGAAATATATACAGCTACATATAATGGGTTCCCCACAAATATCAATTGATGGTGTTAAAATGATATGAAGAGAAAACTGCATGAGAAAAACATGGGCCTTGAGAAAGATGACAAAAAAGTGACCAAACACCTATTCATTCACTTTAAAAACATTTGTTGATGCGTGTGCCAAACTCTGGGGGGCGGATACCAAGAAGACTAAGATACCGTCCTTGTTCCCAAGGGCTGCTAGTTAGTGTAGAGGGCAGAGCGATAAACAGACAGCTACATTGCAGAGCACTAAGCACAGAGTAGAAATAGGTGTGAGGCTCAGAGGACGCCCAGAAGGGGGAGTAAGGAAGGAAGTCAACCCTCCGTTGACTCACAGATGCAGAACTCGAGGGTACGGAGGGCTGACTGGGTATTTACATAAGGGACCTGAGCATCCTCAGATTTTGGTGTCTGCAAGGGGTCCTGGAACCAATCCCCTGCAGATACTGAGGGACCACTGTAATGGCGAGAATGTGGAGAAATTGGTAGGCCTTGGTAATCAGTCCATAAATTTACTGTGTAAAGAAGTTCTAGAACTTTTTGATTGTCACATAGGTTTAGAAAAATGTATTTAAACAACGCTTCTATAGCACTATATGCCAGTCTAAGCATTCTACAATTGTCAATTCAGTTAACAATCCAATAGGATAGTGCTGTTATCATTCCCATTTTACAGATGAGAAAACTGAGTCTCTGAGAGGTTAAGAAAGTTGTCTGACTCAGACTGTAGGTGGTGGAAGCAGGATTTAAACCTAGGCATGCTAGCTTCAGTTTCCATGCTTTTACCACTATGCCAGGCCAATGTAGGAACTGGACTTTTAACCTGATATATGTCTCAGGAAATGCTTCTAAAACTTTAATGGGCATACAGATCTTTGGGGATCTTGTTAAAAAGCAGATTCAGATTTAGTAGGTCTGATCTGGGGTCTGATATTCTGCATTTCTGACAAGCTCCCAGGGGATGCCAGTGCTGACAGTCCAAGGACCACACTTTGAGTTTCAAGGGTCTAGGATCTGCTGTCATTTTTTTAAAATATAATATACTCAGGAGTTCCCTGGTGGCCTACTGGTTAGGATTCCAGGCTTTCACTGCCGTGGCCCAGGTCCAATCCCTGGTCAGGGAACTGAGATCCTGCAAGGTAGGCAGCACGGCCAAAATATATATATATAATATATTATCATATTATCATAAAATATTATATCATATCATATATATTATATATATATTACATACATAATATATATTATAATTATATTTTATATATATATTACCAAAACAGATAATCCATTTCCAGGCCTTATAAACCAAGCATTCTATACATACATGTCCTTAGTCCACTGAAAACTACTGCTATGAATAGCATGTATGACATGAGGTTATTGTGGATATCTGTGCATCATCACTGGGTCCAGATTCATCTCCTCGATAAAAAATAGTGAAACTTAGGGGCCTTCCCTGGTGGTGCAGTGGTTAAGAATCTGCCTGCCAATGCAAGGGACGTGGGTTCGAGCCCTGGCCCGGGAAGATCCCACATGCTGCAGAGCAAGTAAGCCCGTGTGCCACAACTACTGAGGCCTGCGCTCCTAGAGCCCGTGCTCTGCAACAAGAGAGGCCACGACAGTGAGAAGCTCGTGCACCACAACGAAGAGTAGCCCCCGCTCGCCGCAACTAGAGAAAACCCACGCACAGCAATGAAGACCCAACACAGCCAAAAATAAAAAATAAATAAATTAATTTTTAAAAAATAGTGAAACTTAAATCACACTCTCCTTTGACTAACAGAACTGACTTTTCCACAATGCCTCATTTATTTCACATATTTCAGTTCCTCAAAAGTTCCATAAACGATTCTGTAGTGTTCTCTTTTCACCCATTAAATAGGCAATTTCTCTTTTCTTGAAAGAATTCAGGACTTATCCCCACTCTTTGAATACAAATGACTTCCAAAGGCTTTGCAGAGGGAGGGCTTATTTCTTTTGAGGAACCTGAGTCATGAACCACTCTCTAAGAATCCACTCTATGTCCATGGGTTATTTCACAATGCACGGCAACTTCCAAAAATTTAAGTTGCAGAAAGTAGTCAGAGCTCAAGAAAGTTTTTTGATTTTTAAATGATTGCTTTATATTTGTGCCAAATGATATTGTGATAATAATAGCTGAGGTTCACAGAGCATTCTCTGAAAGCCAGGCAGTCCTGTAAGCACAGGCTAACTTCCTCATGCTCGCGCTGCGAGACTGTTCTCATGTATTCCTGATTTTCAGCATTGTAAAACAGCTAACCATTTCTTGGGACTTCCCTGGTGGTCCAGTAGATAAGACTCTGCGCTCCCAATGCAGGGGGCCCGGGTTCAGTCCCTGGTCAGGGAACTAGATCCCACATGCTGCAACTAAGACCTGGCACAGCCTAATAAATAAATAAAAAGTCAAACTCAGTTTCTAGTTCTTTCCTAAAAAAAAAAACAGAACAAAAAAATAGCTAACCATTTCTAGTGTTTATAAATAAGAGACACATGGGACTTCCCTGGTGGCCCAGTGGTTAAGAATCCACCTGCCAATGCAGGGGACACGGGTTCCATCCCTGGTCCAGGAAGATCCCATATGCCGCAGAGCAACTAAGCCCGTGCGCCACAACTACTGAGCCTGCGCTCTAGAGCCCACGAGCCACAACTATTGAGCCCACGCTCTGCAACTACTGAAGCCCACGTGCCTAGAGCCCGTGCACCACAGCAAGAGAAGATACTGCAATGAGAAGCCCGCGCACCGCAACGAAGAGTAGCCCCCGCTCGCCACAACTAGAGAAAGCCCACAAGCAGGAATGAAGACCCAATGCAGCCAAAAATAAATAAACTTTTTAAAAAATAAATAAATAAGAGATACATGGTCATCAGTGCTCAGTAACAGTTATTATTACCCAGCGTTTGGTTGAGTACACGGGTACACAGAGAGGTGAAGCAGATTGCCCAAGGTCACACAGCTGGTAAACATGAGAGCAAAACCAGAAACCAGGAAGTCAAGATCCAGAGCCAAGCTCTGAACCACCAGGTTTTGTTGCTTCTCAAGAGTGAATGAAACCAGATAAGAACCCTTATCAGAGAGAAACGGGGGCCTCATTTATCCATGACATCAGCTGTGCTTTCAAACCTACAAAGTAAAATGTGGAATGAGTCAACCAAAAGTTTCTCTAGTCAGCAGCAGGAAGTGGAAACATCACTCTCCAAACAAAGTAAGAGCGAGAGCTCCACGTGCCTGGCCTCGGCCTCCGCCCCAAATGAAATGGACTAGAAGGGTCGGGGTCTCGGGTGGAGAACCTGTATGAGGACCCCATCGCTGAAGAGCAGCTCATAAGAAGGGGAAGTGGCTGCACGGGAGGAGACTAGATGGAGTCTTCCCATAGACGATACGAACTGTAAGAGACCTTGGACGGGAGTAAGGCCAGGTCTGCCCTGGGCACATTCTCCAGGATGACACCTCCCCTGCATATACACCCTCTCACTGGGGCCGTTTCCCTCAGAAACTCTTGACTCCCTGCCCTCCTACTAAGCAGCAGACATTCGATTAACCTTGTTCAGTGATAGCCCAGTTACAGGATTTGCTTTAATCGGGTGTGGTCGGTGGGAAGCTAATCCATGAACCTTGAAAGGGGACAAAAATGATGTTCATCTAAGTTATCGATTGCTGCATAATAAATTATTCCAAAATACGAGTTTAAAAAACATCATCTCACGGTTTCTGTGGGTCAGGACTCTGGGCTTGGCTTCCATGCCAGCCTCTGTCCCTCACGAGTCTGTAGTCAAGGTGTCACCTGGGGCTGCTGTCATCCTGGGGCTCTGCTGGGGCAGGGTCTGCTTCCACGCTCACTCACGTGGCCATGGGCAGCCTCCGTCCCTGGAAGCCGGTGGCCGGAGACATCAGTTCCTTTCCACGTGGGTCTCTCCCCAGAGCAGCTCAGGACACGGCTGCCAGTTTGAGAGAGAGGGAGGGAGAGAATCAGGATGAATCCAGTCTTTTTATAACTTAACCTGGAAGAGGCATCCCATCCCCCGTGCCCCATTCTATCTGCTAGAAGCAAGTCCCAAAATCCCAGCCTACGTTCGAGGGGAAGGGATAACACAAGGGTATGAGCACCACTGGGTCTGTCTTAGCAGCAAAAGGCAGACAGAGACAGTGGGAGAGATTTGACGAGGGGAAAGTCTTATTGAACCTTAAGATTGTAATATTTGATACAAAAACACCTCCACACAGCCACGCTGCTAAGCTGCCGGCAGCCTACCAATCAAATCATAGAAATACACAGGAAGAATGCAGTGACACTTTCTCCCTTTTTGTCCGAGTTATCAGCGAACCCTCAGCAATTTTCCTTCCCTGGCTGTGTCGGTTGACCCTTTAGAGCCCCAGGACTGGTGACCTGTCATCAGTTATGTTACCGGCATTTGGGGCATGTATCTGGGGTAACAATTTGTCATCCATATTTGACACTTTTAGAGTGAAGGAACACTATTTCTAATTATATGAGGACAACAGGCAACCCCGGATGCCTGGTCGCCCTTCTCTGAGGCCACGTCCGTGCTTCATGGACAGACGTTCTCCCCTCCCTCAGTTTCTCTCCCTCACCCTCCGTCTCACTGTCCTCTTCTCCCGTCACTCACTTTCCACACTCTCTCTGTATCACTGCTGTTAAAAGTGAGCTGGAGACAGAGGCATCATCCTTGAGCAGCGGTTGAGGATGCTCCCCAGTTCACACCCCGTGTTGCCCTCCCCCTCTCCTGGGTACCTTGTTCTGCAGCTGCCTTTGGAGATAAGGGAACAGTACACACGGTGCTCCTGCGGTGCTCCTGCCGTGACTCGGGTTCCCAGCCCCACCCAGCACTGCCACTGCTGCCACTGAAGGGTGTGTCCTCCTTCCCCGCCATCAACAACTCAAGAGGTGTGTGTGTGTGCGCGCGTGTGCATGCGCGCATGTGTGCCATGTTTCCAGAAAGGATATCAGAGATTGAAAAGTATTAAGAGAAGTACTATCAGTATAGATGGGTTGGTTTTTTGCTTTTAAAAAGCATCCCTTAAGTATCTCTGTGTGCAGAATGTCTACTGGCTAATGTACCATCACTTTGTGGTTTTTTGGTTTTTTTTTTTTTTTTGCGGTACGCGGGCCTCTCACTGCTGTGACCCCTCCCGTTGCGGAGCACAGGCTCCGGACGCGCAGGCTCAGCGGCCACGGCTCACGGGCCCAGCCGCTCCGCGGCACGTGGAATCTTCCTGGACTGGGGCACGAACCCGCGTCCCCTGCATCGGCAGGCAGACTCTCAACCACTGCGCCACCAGGGAAGCCCTTTGTTGTATTTTTTTACTTATGCATTTAGAAGTTAACACATCATTAAAAATATGTACTCTGGTGTTTGCCCCTAATCCGGAATAGGAGCTTTGTTACTAAAAGTGAATATAAAGACGAGGAGCCATTGACCTCGCTTACCCAATATCTCCCAGCCTTGTTCCTCTCTAAGGAAACAGATCTTTACTATCTCCTTTAGCTATCACCAATGGTTAGACATGAGCCAGATTGCTGTTAGATAGATGAAATGTAGGAAACTACATCCGTGAACTGAGTTATTTATTAAAATAATGCTGCTTTCCATTATTCAGTTACTCTCTTGTCCTTCTTAGTAAACATCCTTTAATTCATCCTAAGAAAGCATGTATGTGAACAGAAGAATATTTTCTTAAAACTGAAAAAGAAATTTCTTATTATCTTAATAGCAATCATTTCTGGATCATCAGCACAAGAGCAATCCACGTTGAAATTAACAGCTATACTTTCTAACGATCTGGAGAAACCATGTCTTTTTAACTGTTCAGTCATTCAGGACAGACGAACATAAAAGTGAATTTTCTTCTTTTTCTCAACTCAAGCAAACTCAATTGGCAACAAATATGAAATCATTTTTCAGAGCTATTACAGCGTGCATGTACCGTATTATCAAATATAGTCTAGACTGCTGTTAGTTTTGCAGCAAAGGAAGGTTTCTATCATATGGTCCTTATCAAGAGAATTAACTAGAAGGATTGATAAACGCAGGGTAATATTCTCATGAGCCAGCTTTTAAATGTGTCACATTGTTCTCCATTTCAAAGGAAACTGAAAATAGATACTACATCAGTAACATTTGTGAAAAACAGCCCATTGTCTGGGATTGACTGGGATACGGGAGTGTATATTTTTTTATAAATTAAGCCTCTGGAAGAACCATAAAGTTTTTAAATCTGACAGGGTCTTTATAGCTCATCTATTCCAAGCCCCTCATTTTTTTATCTGAGGAAGCAGACATCTAGAAATATTAAGGGACCAAAGTAAAACAACTATTTAGTATCAGAATTATGATTTGAACTGTAAAAATCTGTTTCAACTTAAGCACACTGCATGTAAATTTTTTTCTGAATAAAGACAGAGTGGAGAAAAAGAAAAATAATCCTTAGATTACTTTCTGTTATAAATATCCTTTCAGATTCTATAGATTTTTACCCCTTGATGAGTCTTAACTAGAATAAAAGTCAACAAGTTGCAACAGAGCAAAACAAGGCAGAGCAACAATTTCCACCCCATATAAACTGGAAGTAGCCTTTTTCTTTCCACTCTCAGCAAACAGGCCCTGGACCCTGCAGGTCTGAGCACTGACAGAGCTGAGTGTCGTGTTCCCACACCGCAATTGTCCCTTCTGTGCGTGGAGCCAATGGACCTGTGGCCTCAGCTACGGCCACTTCAGTCTGCCTAAAGTCAGACGTTAAGAGAAAGGAATCTGGAAAGGCTTTTCTGTCCCTGCTCCAGAGGGGCCACTGTTAACTTCCCTGTCCCTGCTTCCCAAGTCAGGAACCAAGTCAAGCACACCCATCTTTTTTTTTTTTTTAATTTATTTTACTTATATTTATTTTTTGCTGCATTGGATCTTCGTTGCTGCGCACGGGCTTCTCATCGCGGTGGTTTCTCTTGTTGCGGGGCATGGGATCTAGGTGCTCGGGCTTCAGTAGTTGTGGCGCACGGGCTCAACAGTTGTGGCGCGCAGGCTGTAGAGCGCAGGCTCAGTAGTTGTGGCGCACGGGCTTAGTTGCTCCGCGGCATGTGGGATCTTCCCGGACCAGGGCTCGAACCCGTTTCCCATGCATTGGCAGGCGGATTCTTAACCACTGCGCCACCAGGGAAGCCCAAGCACATCCGTCTTAAGCCAGCCTGAAGGAGCCACTTCTCAACAGGATCAGATTTCCCCTAACGCCTGATTCCCTTTGACGTCTAGGCCACTTACAGTGCACTGAATACACTGCAGGTTGTAGTTCATGTATTTCAGGCTTGACGGGGCTGAAAGTGAAAATTTTGTGTCCAGAACACATTAAATCAAGTTCCAACTTAAAACAACCTTCCTCTTGTGTCCTGCTTGCTGCTAAGAGCCGCTTTGAAAAACAAGAAGGTGAACAGCTGGCAGGCTAAGCAGTTCATATCTGTTCCTCACTTACATACTTGATCTTCTGCATCTCAGCTCAAGGACACACAGGGAGACTCTGGGCTCTGCTAAATTAGTAGCTGATGGAAGTCCCTTGATAAATTAAAAAGAAATGAATTAGTATCAGTGCTCGGTAAGGTGAGGCCTGAAGCACCTCTCTGGCAGAGATAACTTAGGATGACCCAGTTATGATTCTAATGAAGGGCCAAATAAGATGATATTCCCAATAGAATTTGAAAAATGAGAAGATCGCACAGTAATGGTAACCCACATATAAACAATAGCTACCATTTTTTGAGCACTCACTGTCTAGCAGACGCTACTAAGCTATATACAAACGTTATCTCATTTATTCTCATTACAGCCCTGAGACAGAGGTTCAGCCGTCGTCTCCATCTTAGAGATGGTGCCCGGAAGCTTGGAAAGGCTCAGCAACTACCGGGAAACAATGGGCTCAGGTTTTAGATCTATGAAGTTGGACTCCGGAACCCACACCTAACTGCTATTCTACAACTATCATAAGGAAGACATTTATCAAGTTATGATGTATTTGAGCATTTTTAATAGACACAAAATTATTTAAAGATCAGAGCCAAAATAGTTATCATGGCTCCAAAGTTGAAAAGGGGGAAGGTTTGCAAAAACGGACCCAGACATAGATATGAAAGTAGAAAAGCCTGTGCAGGCCGGTGAGGAGGGTGTTTTCTCATCCTCAGTGATAGCGCAGAGTAAATTTTCCCCAAATGGCCCTAATTCCAAGTAAGTAAAACCAAATAAATTCACACACAATCAGCTTTCACCGCATTTCAACTTCATTGTTCTTCTCTTGGAAAATGTCAGAAGTGATTATGAAAGAACTGGAAGTAGCGTCTGTGGGACGCCCCCTGCAGAATTCAAAATACGGGCTTGGGCATAAAATCTCCACTCTGCATTTGTATTTTCTTTTCACTAGAGTGAAGGAGTCTGGATCTTTGGTTTCTAAGAACATTCCAAAGATGTTATGCAGCTGGGAGAATGGTGAACAAATAGCAACCCTAAATGAAAATGAACCAAATTTTAACTCAGAAAAAAATATATATCACCTATTTTATTTCCATGAAAAGACCTATTTTAGAGAAGGGTAACAGCCTTTTCCCTGGTTTGCGACATTCGTGTTGTTATTTAATCTTGGGTTTGCATATCTGAGAAGTTCTAAGATTCAGTGCTATTTTATGTAAACAGTTTCTAAACTTGGGTAATAGGGTTTCACTGCGGTCAAGGAGTTGGAACTCTGCACATTCACGCCATTCAGCTGAAGTTTTCCTAAGTTACATTTTCCCCTGCAGAACAGCCAGTTAGTTAATGTAACAGTGTTTAGACGAAAACATTTTGCCAATTCTTGTACCAAATCCTCACAGTTGTATTACACATTACAAAATTAGAAAACCACAGGTATAAATCGTACGTATTTCTAATGTACTTAGTGTAGCACATGATCGTTTCCAGTTTGCTACAATTCCTTAGTGTTACCTGCTGAGAAGTCACAGGAATACACATAGGGTTACAGGTTGCTTCCAGAGATCCTTTTGTTAAAGGAAAAGTTACAACACTGGAAATGTATCCTGTGTTCATTTGTGTACCTTCCTTTGGATCCAACATTGTGGCTTTTGCTGATTTAAGAGAGGCCAAGTGCCTGCAGAGGTTCACTCTCGACTGTATAAACAATCTGGTAATCTTCCAAAGCATTCAAGTCATTAATAATGGTGCCTGGCCTCTGCTTTAGAGGAAGCGAACTGGGCTTAGACGACGATAATATTATTTCATTTCCAAAAGCACTTGACAGATTGGGAAGGCTTATTAATTAATGCAGTTTGACCCAAATGAAAAAATAATTATGAATTTTATCACACTATGAAAGCAAGTGCGGAGGGATAAAGCAGAGACAAATATATACTAAACGCCTTCTGTGGGTCACGCGCTCTTCACGTGATTTGAACGCTGGGTACAATGACTCCCAAGATACTTCCAGAACAACCACCCTTCCTGAAGCTTACAATCTTGCTGAAGGGTGGGGTGGGTGGGAGGCAGACAGTTCAGACCTCAGTGGCAGGAGTCTGTGTTAAGTGTTAACATCCAGGAAGTAGACGCCTGCACAGGCTGTGTGCAAAGCAGGGGAGGGGAGGAAAAGGGAGGCAAGTCCCCGTCTCAGCTTGTGTTTCGGAGAAGGAGATACACTTGTGCTAAATAGGTTTTGTATTAGCCGAAACCCTATGCCAAAATCTCGGCCTCGTGCGCCGGTGCTGAATCGAATCTCAGAGACAGAGTTCTGGGTGAAGTAGAAAAGAATAGCTTTATTGCTTTGCCAGGCAAAGGGAGACACAGTGGACTTGTGCCCTCCAGAAACTATGTGTCCCAACCTGAGAGGATTTGGTGAGTTTTATAGCCATGGTTCAAGGGCGGGGTTGCTGACAAGGTGCAGGGTGTGTGCAGGGCAGGCCCCCACCCCCCCACCCCCCACCCCCCCACCCCCCCACCCCCCACAACCCCACCCCCCACAACCCCACCCCACCCCTACCCCCCACCCCTACCCCCCCACCCCCCACCCCCCCACCCCCCACCACCACCACCACCACCCCACCCCCCACCACCACCCCCACCACCCCACCACCCCACCCCCCACCACCACCCCCACCCCCGAGCATTCCTTTAATCTGGCCCCGGGTGGTCTCCTGATCTCTGAAGAATGCTTCATCAAGTAGTTAGCATCTTGCATTGGTTCAGGGGTTTTAGTTCTGCAGAAGAGCTTAAAGATATTGTTATGTGTTTCCCTTATGGGGGGGGCTGGGACCCTGCCTCAAGGTGGCACTGTTGTTTCTTTACTGCTCCTCTCTCCTCTCTGCATCCCCTCCCTTCCCTGATTAGCAACTGTTTGAAAGGCTTCCACGCCCAGGAGCCCCACAGGGTCCTGCTCAGTTTCATTAACACAACTGAATGTGATGAATTCTGTAAGTTATCTTACCACGGAGAGACTGATCCCTGTTGTACAGATCAGAGAAGGTTTCTTCAAGGAAGAGAGATTTGAACTGGATCTTCAAGAATGGATAGGATACCAGGAGGCAGGGGTGGCAGGGGAGGATTTCCAACAGAGCAGAGACTTGGGGCATTAGGACTGGAGAGAATTCAGGGCACAGCACACAGCGCAGTGAGAGAGCCAAGCGCTTGCTGAGAAGTAGAACTGGCGAGGCAGGTGTACAAGATTTTCAGAAGGGTGTCAGAACCCCAGCAAGTGCAAAGCTAAGTCTTCCCTAAAACAAAGGTGTAAGTTCCTAATATGACTTAATTCAATTTTAAGCTATTAATTCAATACAAGGAACACTGATTATTTTGCTACCAAAAATCTCTAAAAGCAGAGGCCTCCCAAAGGCACAGTCTTTGGAAAGATGCCTGAGGCAATTCCTGTTCTCTTTCAAGTTCCATGTGCCATTGGATTATTCATCAGGCATTCAGAGAGTTGGCTCTTCTGCCTAGTTGCCTGCGGTGAAGGAATGTAGACGCCTCTTCTGCCGTCAGCTTACAGTATACACCGTGATCATTTCTATCACTGAAAACCAGAGAAGCTTTTGTCCTGTGCTGTAGTGACACCACACCTCCAGAGATCATTGTATGATGCTGTCCCTCTAGGGCAAAATCCTATAGAGACTTTTTTTTTTTTTTTGCCAGTCACTTTGATAAAGTTCAAAATACAGGGCGGGGCAAAGTTTTACAAATTTGGAGCCACAAAGCAGGTTTATCCCAAACAAGCAGGCTTTATCTGGATGTTGAAATTCCAGATAATTCATTAACTGATTCAAGGATTACTTCTGCCGGTGGAAATTGCTCTCCTGCCAAGAATGGATTTCTCAAAAGCTAGACTTTTGTGTATTCACATCTTGACGGATTACAAACATTACAAATGAATGTTCTTATGTTTTCCGAGCTATGGAATTGGTCTTTTATATGACCGGTGGCTTCTGTGAAAGATCACTTTGGTTTTTTTCTCTCAAACACAATTGGTGTTTTAAAGTACATTCTATGAGATTTTCACCCGTTATTATGAGATACTGTGAACTGATGAAAGGTAATATTAATGCTTTTGAGTTTTCCTACAGAAATTGAGACACATTTGATTTAAAAGATGGGGGAAGTGGAGTTTTAAAGAAAATCAACTTCTCACCCATGGCCTTTGCATGAGGCCTCCACCTCTCCCAACATGAGAGTTCTGTGATGCTGTTTTAGTGCTATTAAAACTGACTTCTTCAATAAATGTCAGTTTATTAACTGTCTAAAGACAACGTGAAGAATTTTATGTCAAATCTTATTTCTACTAGGACTAAAACCAGATCTTACAGAAACAGACTCACAGACATAGAGAACAGACTTGTGGTTGCCAAGGGGGAGGGGTAGGTGGGGGAGGGATGGATTGGGAGTTTGGGATTAGCAGATGCAAACTATTGTATATAGAATGGATAAACAACACGGTCCTATTGTATAGCACAGGGAACTGTATTCAATATCCTGTAATAATCCACAAAGGAAAAGAAAAACTAAAAATAAGAAAACTGGATCTGTCCAGTTTAGCAGCTCAGCAGGTGAAAAGTTTTAAGAATTCTAAGTATGATGGTAGTGTTTCCAAAGTGAACAATCTCTTGGATTTTTCAAGAAGCTATTCTGAGGGTGAATCCGAAGCCCCTTTGGGATAGGACGGAAGTGATCCAGGGCAGGGCTCTGGAGAAGACAGAAGCTCTCATACTTCTTCTCCGAGCTGGCAGTTGAGACTTTCTATGGCAGCCACAGCCAGACGGGTCTTGGTGGGTGTAGGTCTGTGCTGTTGGGCCCTTGCATAGTCAACACGGCCCCTGCATTCAGGGGCTCCTCACGCCAGCACTAGGGTGGTTACCAATGAGGCTGGGGCGTTCTGTCTGCTCCGTTGTTTATTGTCTCTTCTGAGGCTACCCTGTCTCGTGTTAACGTGTGACACAAAGGTCGTCAGGTCCCCTCCATGTGTCCATCCACACACAGCCGTGGTCTTCCAATCTTTTTCCTTCTAAACCCCTGCCCAGTTGGCCAGGCCATTCACTATTTCCCAGGATTCTCTTGATTTCTAACGCTGGGCCACTTCTCTTTCATTTTAAAGTGGGTGACCAGGTGCACTGCCCACTGGAAGAATTTTCTCTCACCACACTCTAGCAAGGCCGCCTCGCAGGGAGCCTGCAACATGGTGGTGGTCTGTCGCAGTTTGCACCCACCTAACGAGCTCACCCTCTACAAGCAAGCATGGGTTTTTTCTCCCTCCAGTGGGAAGCTCTGTATGGCTATGGGGCTAAGCCACTGGGGGAAGGAACAACAGACATGGCGCACTGGGGTGTGCACTGCTGTTCACGCCATCTGCTTTGCCCACTAGAGCTGCTGGACCTCAATCCTGGACTCTCCATTTCATCTCACGTTGGATTGTTGCTGGGCCAGCCTGACTTTATGATTTACTAGGTCTGCCCTGCGCATGATGGACAGATCCAGCTGCATGGCCACGGGGTGCTCCAAAGCCCAGTAACACAGCAGGAGATGCTTTTCAAAAGTGTGTAATTCCATGCTGCTCTGAAATGGCTTGAGCACAGCGGAGGCTGGGGGCCTGCTTAGTGATTCTCCCACTGGGGCCTTCCACGTGCTCCACACACCTTCTGCCCCGCTGCTGATACATCCCACACCTGCTGCAGGGACCTTTCCTACTCGGTCCCATTCAGAGCTCGTAAGTAGCCTTTTGGTCCACTTAGCATGGGAGCTGGAGCAGTATTTCCAGCCGTGGAACCCGCTGCTTCTACAGTCCAAAGAGGCCACACAGGCATTGTGATCCCTTCTTCGTGAAAGACAGGGTAAGATGCAGTGCTTTGGAGGAGATGTCCTGACACAGCCCGGATCACCTGACCCCTAAAAATTCTACCAATATGGCAACCACTCAGTCTACCGTATTCCCCGAAGGGCCTGCTGAATCTCTACATTCCATTGTAAGACTGACTTTTTTCAGGGAAAATCTAGAAATTCTTTTTTTTTTTTTAAGTAACAGAAATTTATTCTCTCACAGTTCTGGAGGCTAGAAGTCTGAAATCAAGTTGTTGGCAGGGCCGTGCTCCCTCTGACTTCTCTGAAGGCGGATCCTTTTTTGCTTCTTCTGTCTACTGGGAGCTCCAGGCGCGCCTTGACTCGTGGCAGCGAAACTCCCCACTTTGCCTCTGGCATCACACAGAATTCCCCTGTGTGCGCTTCTCTCTGCATCTCTCCTTTCTCATAAGGACATCATATTGGATTAGGACCCACTCTTAGGACCTCATCTTAACTTGATTTCATCTGCCGAGATCCTTTTTCTAAATAAGTCACCTCTGCAAGTACTGCGGGTTATAGGACTTGCACATATCTTTTGGGGGACACAACTCAACCAGTGATGGTCCTCCAGATATGAAAATTTAAAAAGCACAGAGTAAAGCAAGGACAACAGTTGCCTAGGAAATTGACTTTATCTGACATCAAACTGCCAGACTATGATAATAATTGTAATATGTACCTATGACACCTTCATTATTAATAATATTAGGAAATCTAGAAGTTCTTGTCTCTCCCCACACCAGTGGTTCTCACACTGTGGCATGTAATATGTACTACCTATGACACCTTCATTATTAATAATATTAGGAAATCTAGAAGTTCTTGTCTCCCCCCACACCAGTGGTTCTCACACTGTGGCATGTAATATGTACCTATGACACCTTCATTATTAATAATATTAGGAAATCTAGAAGTTCTTGTCTCTCCCCACACCAGTGGTTCTCACACTGTGGCATGTAATATGTACTACCTATGATACCTTCATTATTAATAATATTAGGAAATCTAGAAGTTCTTGTCTCTCCCCACACCAGTGGTTCTCACACTGTGGCATGTAATACCTATGATACCTTCATTATTAATAGTATTAGGGAATCTAGAAGTTCTTGTCTCTCCCCCACACCAGTGGTTCTCACACTGTGGCATACATAAGAATACATTTGAACGCTTGCCAAAATGTAAATTATCAGGCCCCGCCCACAGAGATTCTGATTCCAAATATAGCTGCGTGAGCCCAGGAATCTGCATTTTGAGAGAGTAGCCTCCCCCGCCCCCGTGCTTCGGAAGGACTCTGAGAAGCTCTGCTTTGTGTCTTTGAACGTGCTGTTCACTTTGCCTCTGACGCCTTCCTTTCTTCTCCATCTTCAACTCCTACTCTTTCTTCAGGACTCAGCTCCAATCAGTGTCACCTCTTTGGTGAAGCTTTTCCTAACTCTCGCCAGGCTGGAGTTAGTCCATCAGAATGTCACAGCAATTTTCATGCCTCTTTTAATTTCCATAGTTATTTCTGTGAAGTCTTGTCTTCTCATAAGGCTATAAACTTCCGAAAAACAGAGATTTTCATTCACCTTTTATCTCCAACAGTTATCCCAGTGCCAACACGTGGCAGCCACTCACCGTACACTTCTTAGACAGATAAGTGCATGAATCCTGGGGATCTAGGTGTGAAACCTGTGACTGTGAATTGGTTGAGTTCCACATGATAAAAAGTTTATATATCAACATTTAGTCCTTTCATTTTCTCACTAAGTGAATAGCCTATGCTTTCTCCAGAAATCTCATCATATACTTTTCTTAATCGCTTTATGGATAAGACCCTAAACCCTCAAGGACTGACATTTGATCAGCACGTAAAGACTTCTAAACAGAGAATAATGTTTTACCTACGGTAAATAAATACCTAAATAAATAAATAAAGGAAAATTCTCCAGGAACAATTTTCTATGAGATTCCCATCCATTTCAATGGTGAACTTCTTTTGCTAATTAAATATTGATTTGCTTGACCTGACCCATTTCTGCAGTGCAACTTTAGTCCTCTGTGGATCCATGTGTTTAATAAAGCACAGCATGACTGGGAGATACCTCTTCACTCCACCTTCGCTCTGTGAAATCCCACAAAGATGAATTTACTTCAACCCAAGCCAGAATCAAGTTGTTGATGTTGGTGACAGTGATGGTGGTAGTGGTGGCAGTTTGAATGCCCTTTCTATATGCTATGATCCATTTTAGAAAAGAGCAGAATGTCAACGTGCTAATGGAATTTCATACAGTAAATGCTATTGGTATTTAGAGAGAGTGAATCAAAGAAATTAAAACATCAGAGCAACATTTGATGCAACTTGAGAAATTAAATGACTTCTTCAGAAACGGCCTAAGAAACGAAGAATCAGAGTCTTGGTCTTCTTGTGAGATATTTATTACCTTTACCTGAATTTTAGCTACTGATTTGTGCTGAGTCAACTCAACAGACCTACAAGGCACATTCTCTTTTGCGGCACTGAACTATTTTCTCACAGTGATGAATCCTCGTAGCTTGATCCACCCAAAGAGAAGCTTCTGGTACATTGAAATAAAGTCATTAAAAATTGGGTAACAAATAAAATGAAAATATATATGGAGCTTTTTCTGTACAATACGTAGTAATAACTATCCTAAAAGACCAAAGAAATTATTTTTCTTTTTAGGGTTTATTCCTCCAAACAAAATTAAAGGCGAAAATACATAATGCTTCCCGTAGATTCTAATGTATACTACCTATTACCAAAAGGATAAAGTAAAATTTTCTTCTTAATAAAAGCACATAAAATAATTTAAAAGATATGTACCATGAAATCACACTAGAAAAGCGCCTGTTTATTTGAATACAGTCTCTTCAATCTTTCTTTGCCTTTTATGAGTAGGTATTTGTACCTAAAAAGAAATTTGAATTCCAAAAGAACAGGAAGAGTTGGAGTATAAATACAGGACCAGATGCATTTATCTTGTTTATGTTTTTAAAGCCCTACATGTTCCGCTAGTGACTAGGAATTGTAGTAAATGTTTTCCATATTTCAAAAAGAATACAATGAGCTACGCGAACATTTCCAGGATAATCAGGAAGAAATTTGCTGCAGTGAACCATGAAGAATTTTTTTAACAAAGCAAGAAAATAGTCAGTGATTTTCATAGTAATCAAATCACTAACAGCTTCTAAATTCTGCTCCCATTAATAGTAGGAGAACAGATGAAGGGTAAAGAACTATAAATGAAAAAGGAATGAATCTTCCACCAGACAAATGGCTGTTTACATTGACAAACTGTCACATCAATCAACAATCCTTGGACCAAATAAAAACAACTGCATTACAAAGCTATATTCTTCTACGCTTTATTCTGACATTTCTCGCCCTCTTACCACCAAAGGAAATATATGTCTCCATAAAGACGTACATACACATGGAAGTGGCAGTGAAGCACACATTGGGAATTAATTACTCTTTTGTTAAGGATGTCCTCCTTCTTGGGAACCTACTTTAAATTTTAAATATTTCTAGGAGGAGTAACATGCATTGTTATCAACTTACTGAAAATTTGTTTATCAGAGCTTTCTTCTCTGTGACCCAGGCTGCAAGACAGGAAGTAGGAAGAACAGAAAGTGAAGAAGGTATACAAGGAGGGGAGGTAGGAACCTCAGAGACAAACAGCCTACCACAGGTTTGCCGGCCCTGACAGCCAGCACTTGGATTGCTTGCCAGCACACAAGCGAGTTTAGTGCAAGCAGAGTTCCCAGCGTAAATACCATTCGTTGCCACCACCAGCTACTTGGAAGACCAGGGAAGCACCAAAGTCTTGTCTCTGTGACCAATTTGGGCATGCATAAACAGAAACCGGGCACAGTAAAAGTTTCCTTGGTGAAAAGGAAGAATGCTGCTGCTCTCTGCCATCTGATGTGTTCAGACCCCAAAAAGAAATTTTGATCTGACATGTAAACAATGGGCAATGCTCTATTATATCTAATTCATTTCACATTCACATTATGGGAATTTGTGATTATTTCTTTATTGCTAAATGTAAGCAATACATATCCTGTACTAAGAATTGATCATCAATTACTCTCTAAGCAGAAAGACTGAAGTAATGGTGATGGTGGTGGTGGTTTTCTCTAGACATAATGGCCACCAGTTAGCCAATGACAGTACACGGATGACACAATGGTTGTCTTTCCAAGAGGTAAAAATAGATTCACGCAGCTGCATATACCTTCTGTCCTAAATGATTCTATTTCATCACTATGAAGAACTTACCCAACGGAGCTCTACCCTACAGCAACTACACCTGCAGAAGTTACTTTATTTTCAAGTGTTCCAAGCTTTAGATGAGTATTATTTGGGAATTTGGCCAGTTAAAGGAGAGGTGGCAGGTTCTGAGTGTAAGGTGTTCAAAAGTCAGGATCCCATTACAGCAGCTATTCCAGGCAAGTTCAAGTATACATCCTAAGTCAGGATGGTCTGGAACTTACTGTGGGAAAAAGTGGACCCCTGATGACAGCTACCAAACAGAGATGCCCACACACACATTCAATCTGGTTCTAGCTTACCCTTATCTTGCTGCCATCAATACTTGGAAGATTTAAAAGGTAGCCATTTTTATTCCAAAACGTTGTCCTTGAAGTTTATTTCTCTAAGCCTCACCCTGCCTGTCCACCATACCAGTAATATGTTTGCTGGAATGCAGGAAACCCAGCTAAAGAGTAAAAGATGTTTGGATGCTAACCAATATTTACACTGCAGCTGGGTGTGAGTCTTTCAAAGGCCTCAAAAATGTGCATATTGTTGACCTACCAATTTCATTCCTAATAATTTTTCCAAAGAAAATAACTAGAGGTTTGTGCAAGGACTGAGCTACAAGGACTCTTATTGTAGAGTTGTTTTATAATATTAAAAAAATGAACAAACCACCTGAATATACAGCTATATGAAATCTTTAAATAATTCATGGTGTATGTGTTTCACTAGAATATTTTGCTATCATTTAATAGTAATAACAATCTCTAAATGAATAGAAAAATATTTATAGAATAGCATTCAGGGAAAAAGCTTGGAATGTAACATTTTGTACTGTATAAACTATAAGAAAAAACTGAAGGGACACACACCCCAACTCTAAGAGGAATTATAAGTGAGTGATGGGATTAGCAACTACCTTCTATAGTTTTCTCTCTGCTTTTCTATATTTTGGGTTCCAAAGGAGAGAAGAGATATAAGGGAACAGAAAGTTTATTTAAAGAAATAATGGCTTAGAACTTCCAAAATCTGGGGAGAGATGGATATCCAAGTTCATGAAGCTCATAGGTCACCAAACAAAATCAACTTAAAGCAATCCTCTCCAAGACACACTGTGATAGAACTTTCAAAAACCAAAGACATAGAATCTTAAAAGCAGCAAGAGAAGAAAAGCTTATACCTTGCAAGGGAACCCCCATAAAGCTATCAGCAGATTTCTCAGCAGAAATCTTACAGGCCAGGAGAGAGTGAGATGATATAGTTATTCAAAGTGCTGAAAGAAAAAGAAATCCAGCCAGTTTTTACACAGCAAAACTGTCCTTCAGAAATGAAGGTGAGATAATGGCTTTCCCAGGCAAATAAAAGCTGAGGGAATTCATCACCACTAGACCTGCCTTATGAAAAATGCTGAGAGGAGTTCTTCAAGTGAAATGAAAGGATGCTAATCAGTAACATGAAAATATACCAGACACTGGTAAAGGTAAGTATATAGTCAAATTCAGAATACTTTAATACTGTAATATGGTGAAGTGTTAACCACTGAATGCTAATTAAAAGGTGAAGGGCAAGAGTATTAAAAATACCTATAGCTACAATAATTTGTTAATGTATACACAATATAAAAAGAGGTGAATTGTGACATCAGAAACATAAAAGGATGGCAATAAAAGGGTAGAGTTTTTGTATGCAAAATTAAGTTTCTCTTAGCATAAAATATAGTTATATCTATAAGATGTTTCAAATAAACCTCATAGTAAAAATAAAGCAAAAACCTACAGCAGATTCACAAAAGAAAAAGAGGGAATCAAAGCATACCACTATGGAAAATCATCAATTTGCAAAGGAAGGCAGCAAGATAGAGAGAAAAGAATTACAAAACAGCAGAAAATAATCAATAAGATAGCATTATTAAGTCCCTACCTACCAATAATTACTCTAAATGTTAATGGATTAAATTCTCCAATCAGAAGACTTAATATGGCTGAATGGATTAAAAAACACACAACCCAACTATATGCTGCCTACAAGAGACTCATGTCAGCTTTAAGGACTTACACAATCTCAATATCAAGGGATGGAAAAAGATATTCCATGCAAATGGAAACAGACAAACAAAAAAGCATAAATAGCTATACTTATAGCAAACAGAATAGACTTTAAGCCAAAAACAATAACAAGACACAAAGAAGGTCATTACATAATGATAAAGGGGCCAGTTCATCAAGAAGAGATAATGATCATAAATATACATGCACCCAACATTGGAGCACCTAAATATATTAAGCAAAGACTAACAGACCTGAGGGAGTAATAAGCAACAACACAAAAACAGTAGGGGACTTCAATACCCCACTTTCAGTAATGGAGAGATAATCCAAACAGAAAATCAACAAGGAAATATTAGACTTGTACCATATTTTAAAACAATTGGACCTAACAGACATATACAGACCATTCCATCCAATGGCAGAGAGTACACATTCTCAGGTGCACAAGCGACATTCTTCAGGATAGATCATTTTATAGGTTACAAAACAAGTCTTAGCAAATTTAAGATTGAAATCATGCCAAGTATCTTTTCTGACAACAATGGTATGAAACTAGAGTTCAACAATAGGAGGAAAGTTGGAAAATTCACAAATATGTGGAAATTAAACAACACACTTGTACAACAAATGGGTCAAAGAAAAAATCAAAAGGGAAATCAAAAAATATTTGGAAACAAATGAAAATGAATGCACAACGATGGAATGCTGCAAAAGCACATCTAAGAGAGAAGTTTATAGAGGTTAATGCCTACTTTAAGAAAAAAAAGAAAGATCTCAAATAAAAAACCTAATTTTACACTTCAAGGAACTAGAAAAAGACAAAACTAAGCCCAAAATTAGCACGTGGAAAGAAATAAAGATCAGAGCAGAAAGAAATTAAATAGACCAGAAAAACAATAGAAAATATCAATGAAACTGAGCTAGTTTTTTTTTAAAGATAAACAAAATTGACAAACTTTTAGCTAAACTAAGAAAAAAAGAGACTCAGATAAATAACATCATAAATGAAAAAGGACACATTACAAGAGATACCACAGCAATATAAAGGATCATAAAGACTACTAGGAACAATTATACACCAACAAATTGGATAACCTAGAAGAAAATAAATAAATTTCTAGAAATAAACAACCTACCAAGACTGAATCATGAATAAATAGAAAATCTGAACAGACCAATAACACGTAAATAGATTGAATCAATAATCCATAAAGCCCTCCCCTCCAAAAACAAAACAAAAATCAAATGGGTCCACAGGTGAATTCTACCAAACATTTAAAGAATTTACACCAATGCTTCTCAAACACTTTCAAAAACTTGAAGAGGAGGGGACACTCCCAAACTCACTTTCTGAGGCCAGCATTACCCTGATACCAAAGCTAGATGAGGAAACTAGAAGAAAAGAAAACTATAGACCAATATCCTGATGAATATAGATGAACCAATTCTCAACAAAATATTAGCAAATTCAACCAAATTTGAATTCAACAGCACATTGAAAAGATCATACACCATGATGAAGTGGGATTTACTGGGGATGCAAGTATTGTGCAACTTTGGCAAATCAATCAATGTGATGACATTAATAAAATTAAGGATAAAAATCATATGATCTTCTTAATAGATGCATAAAAAGCATTTGACAAAATTCAACATCCATTCATGATTAAAAAAAACTTTCAACAAGTAGGTATAGAGGGAAATTACCTCATCATAATAAGGGCCATAAATGACAAGCCCACAGCTAACATCATACTCAACAATGAAAAGCTGAAAGTTTTTCCTCTAAGATCAGGAGCCGGACAAGGACACCCACTCTTACCACTCTTATTCAATGTGGTATTAGAAGTCCTATCCAGAGCAATTAGGCAAGAAAAAGAAATCATCCAAAGATTCATTCACACGTGTCTGGTGTTGATGCTGGCCATTGGTCACAGATTGAGAAGCATCCTAGGCTTCCTTACAAAACCAGCTCTGGGTTCTGAGGGTAAGACCATGGGGGAGTGGGAAGAAGGAGCTGTCTCCTTTCTATGATGTAGCCTCAGAAGTCACACAGGACCCTTTCAGCCATACTCCATTGGGGCAGCTGGGACAATTTGTGAGTGTCCCCACCCTCCCCTGACTCAAGAAGATGGAATATAACCTCCAATAGCCCCATGTCTTGGTGGGAGGAGTGTCAGTCATATTGTAAGAAGAGCAGTGGGATGGGATCAAATACATATTGGAGCCACCAACAGGAAATACAATTCCCCACAACCTTACATTCTGGTAAAGATTTTAGGATGAGCCCTGAATTTGGTCAACACCAGGAAACACATCTCCTCTTAGGACTCCATAGGCCATCAGAGAAGGGAAGGATCAGAGATCGTTTCTGACTAGGGATCAAGGCAGGCTTCAAAGAGGAAGCAGTATTTGAGTTTTATCCTGATTGGGAAGAATTTCAATTCATTTATTCGCTGTGCCTACTTGGTGTATGGAGAGTAGCATCCTAAGTGGAGAATGTAATAGAAAATTCTACTTCCAAAAGCACATAGCTGACAGTGATCTCTAGAAAGGGGGTCAGGACTTCTTCAGTAGTGCACTGTCTATTAGCACTCTTGCTTCTCTCCTTTCACTGTCTTATTCCATCTCGTGTTGCTGGAGGCTTACAGTGCTACAGAAATTGTGAATCATACTTTCCCGACTGCCCTTCAGTCTCTACTCCAACAGAGAGCAGGACCCTGGACCACATATCACTAGGGAATTTGGGGACCAAGCTAGAAACTGTTTTATATTACTAAGGAGAAAAAATTATAGAAAATAGACTGAATGAAATGAAACAGTCCATTTGTAGACCATTGAGTTGCCATTTTTTAATCTTCAAAGAAACCAAATTTCTTTGTGAATTCAAGTATTCGAAATATATAGAAGCAAATATTTTTATAATTTCTATTTTGTTTTATTTCACTCTTTACCATTCTTTATCTCTCCATCTCCATGTGATTCCAAAGGAAATAGAGATCACACACTTTTACTTGTTGATAAGGAAATGCAAGGAAAATTTAAATGAGATTTATAGTAATTAATAATTGGACCAAAGAAACTAGGAATGTCAAAGTCATGATTATGATTTTTTTTTTTTGTGGTACGCGGGCCTCTCACTGTTGTGGCCTCTCCCGTTGCGGAGCACAGGCTCTGGACGCGCAGGCTCAGCGGCCATGGCTCACGGGCCCAGCCGCTCCACGGCATGTGGGATCTTCCCGGACCAGGGCACGAACCCGTGTCCCCTGCATCGGCAGGCGGACTCTCAACCGCTGCGCCACCAGGGAAGCCCCATGATTATGATTTTTTAAATCCCATCAATTATTCTGTCTCTGAGCAAGTGAAACATTCAACGCACTAGGGCATTGCTTTTTTTTTTAAATAGCTCCAGCTCTTACATTTTATTACGGAACTTAGTAAAGTAGGATATGCCCCAGATTTATACATCAGCAGTTCAGCAAAGAAATGTTCACTGCTTTTAACCCCATACACATGTAAAATAACTGACTTTGGGGACTCATTGAAAATTCCAAGCCTCATCTCTGATAATGAAAAATTGACCATAATTCAACTGTGATTTCTTTTAGCATATATATGATTAGCTTATAACTTTAGGCTTGCCTTGAAAGTAGATCATCAAATACCTTGGCAGTTAAGGACTTTGTATATTTTAGTTCTAATTGAGGATCGAGGCCTGGTTATTTAAAAACCTAGTGATTTCAAGAGACTAAGAATTTCATAGGGTGAAGACATTAATTTTCTAGGTTGGAGAATATTTTTTAACACAGAAATAGAATGGCCTTAAACTGCCACTTCTCCCTTCTGAAGCTCTTTAGAACTGAATCAGAGACAAAGTTCAGATACAATGAAATTTAGATACACCAGCTCATCAGGTTTAAGAAGACTCAGAGACCTCACCACTGTGAGAAAAACCCTAGATAGTCGTTCTGTCATCTCCCCTCTGCTTAGAAGCAGTATTCTGTGATTCACATAAAGATTTGAAAGTATAGAATTATGACTAGGTGTGATCTAAGAAGTTGAAGGAAACCACATATGTATTCGTATGGTGATATCTAGGGTAAAACCACACTATCAAAGGAATATAAGCATCTACAATAAAACTAGTTGATAAGAATTTCGAAGTATTACAAGTGTGGGCTGAACCACCAATAGTGACAAGACCTACTTGATATCTCCATTCATGTGGAAAAAGGAAACTGGGGCATCTGAGTGCCCTGAGAACAGGAGAATTCAAAATCAACAAGAGCAACTCCCTAAGCCCAGCAGCACAACAGTCAGGGGCTCTGCAAATTCTGATTCACAGGTGAGAGCAAGTGCACATGGGACATTTTCCAGGATAGACCATATATTAAGCCATAAACAAACCTCAACATGTTTTGAAGGATTGAAATCATGCAGTGTTATTTCCTCTGATCACAAAGGAGCGAAATAGGAAGTTTTAAATGAAAAAAAATTTTGCAAACTCACAAATATTTGGAAAGTAAACAACACACTACTAAATAATCAATGGATCAAAGAAAAAATCAAAAGGGAAATTAGAAAATACTTTGAGAAGAATGAAAATGAAGACATACGTAGTACTACAACTTATGGAATGTAGCTAAAGTAATGCTTAGAGGGAAATTCATAGCTGCAAATGCCTAGCTTAAAAGAAAAAGAAAGATTTTTAAATCCACAAACTAGCCTTTCACCTTAAGTCACTAGAGAAAGAAGAGAAAATTGAGCACAAAGCAAGCAGAAGATAGGAAATAATAAAAATTAGTGCTAAAATTAATAAATAGAGATTAGAAAAACAATAAAGAAAAATCAACAAAACCAAATGTTGGGGTTTTTTTTAAATGATCAGAAAATTGCCAAAACTTTAGTTAGATTAATTAAGAAAAAAAAGAAAACTCAAAGTATTAAAATCATAAAATGAAAGAGGGAACATTACTACAAATATTACATAAATAAAAATAATTACTGTGTAAAGGAATACTATGAACAACTGTATGCCAACAAATTAGGTAACTTAGATGAAATGGATACATTCCAAGAAAAATGCAAACTATCAAAACTGACTCAAAAAAAACAGAAAATCTGAATAGACCTGTAATAAGTAAAGAGATTGAATTAATCAAAAAGTAATCAAAAAAAAAAAACTTCCCACAATAAAAAGCTCAGGACTAGAAGTCTTCACTGATGACTTCTACCAAATATTTGAAGAAGAGTTAATACCAATTCTTTACTATAACTTCCAAAACATAAAAGAGGGGAAAAGAAACACTTCCCAACTCATTTTTGCCTATCAGACATCTGATAAGGGACTTGTTTCGAGAATACATAAGAACTCTTAGTGTAACTGAAGGTGGGGTCCGGCTGCTTACCACTCAAAAGGTAATAGAGAGGCCAAGGTTGGTGGAAAGGAGAGTTTGCTTTTGGATGCTGGCAACTAGGGTGGGGGAGAGGAGGACTCCTGTCCAAAGGCCAACACCTTCCCGGCAACAACTAGGGGGCAAGAGCTTTTACAGGTGCAGGGAGGGGCTACACGCAGAAACAGCACAGTCAGCTCTGATAGTCATCTTGAAATTGGTCATCCGTGGTCTGATCGGAGTCATCTTGATTGTTTTAACTACAGTTAATTTTCAGTTCCAGGGTCGGTTTTTTCCCATTTCCTTGAGGCCAATTCTTGGAATTGTGGCAGCTTATGTCATGGCTACAGTCTGTTCATCATGTAGTTAACTTCTTCCACCTGGTGAAGGTTTCAGTATCTACAAGACAGCTCACAGGATATGGCTCATAATATTATCTATAGCCCTTGAGGAGCAACTAAAGGTCCTTGACTTTGCTTAATGACTAAACTGTTATTACTTGGTCTCCTTTGACTGTTTTCTTTTGTTTCTGCATTTTCTCACTTCTCTGATTACATTTTATAGTAATGGCTCAAAGAGGGCGTGGTCAGCTCATGGACATTCTTAGGATTGGTCGGTGGTAAGGTAAGTGGGAGTCGGCATCATCAACCTTCTGGCTCCAACCCATCTGGGGTCTCTGTGCTTGTGGGCAGCACACAGCTAACTTCTCCCACCTGGTGGGGGTCTCAGTACCTGCAAAACAGCTCAGGGATATTATTGTGTATTTCTTGAGGGAGGACAGAGACCCTGCCCCAAGGCTGCACTATTGTTTCTTTTGATTGTTCCTCCCTTGTCTGGCATCCCCTCCCTTCCCTAATTAGCAAATGTTTGAATCTGCTTGTTAGAACTCAGGGAAGGTCACGGAGGCTGAATGAAGCCTATTTCCTGTAATCAAGAAACAGGGGACACAGAAAGGCTTTTGTGCCCAGGAGCCCCCCAGGGTCCTGCTCTGTATCAGTCAGAATTGAGGACCAACTTCCTTGGTGTCGGACTTCTAGCCTCCTCAGTTCTAGAATGGTTCTTAAACCACAGCGATACAGATTTCAGTTCTATTCTCATGGCATTTCTTCTCTCTCCCAGGGCTAGACCACCTCCCTGTCCTCTGGGTCTTATGTCCCAAACCAGGCAGAATTCATACTTTCCTCTGTGACACATTTGCTTTCATATCCCCTCCCAGACATAAACGATCTGATAGGCTAGTCCCCGTGTATTGGTAGTGACACAGCCAAATCTCACTGTGTTGCCTTCGGACTTAAGGATCTTTTAACAAAAGACTCCTGAAAACGCAAAACTTTCATTCTTAGGGATACGTTCAAATCATGGCAGTGCAGTCTTTACAGCAGGCTATGGAGCTTCCCCTCAGAATTCATCCTGAAGAATTGCTTACCTCATTTGTATGTAACTTTTGTCTCGTTAGACCAACCCAATTTTCTGTTTAAAATCAAGCTGTCCCAACAGCAATGACAATGTAAACCACTGATTCATCCATCCATCTGTGATCCCAGCACCTCCCATTAGAAAGTCCAGTTATTTCTGGAAGGTATTTTTATTGAGGAGGGAGGATGGTTGCTATCCTGTCTGCTATCACCCTGAACCTGTCATTTTATTGTCGCTCTGTTCCCATCCCCTTTTGGTGAGAACCACAGTCTGCTGCCCACCCAGCTGTTGAAGTCCTACCCACTGCCATAGATGCTGGAGTCACTTCCTGCCACTGGAATTGCACTCTGTGGACATTTTAATTGGTTCTAACCACCCCCCCCAAAAAAGTAATTAGTCCTGTACTATTTCTTTATTTGTACTATATCTAGTTCCGAAGGATTTAAAGTCCAGAAATTTGTAAAATGAAACATGATAACAAGTAGGAACTGAGTTTATAGAAACTTAATAGTTGAAAGATAAAAATAAAGCCATAGATGAAATAGTGCATTACAGCATGTACACTTGCTTGAGCTGGCCTGAAAATTTGACTCTGAGCTCTCTAGCAATCACTACAAAAACGAAATCATAAGCAAAATCTATTTAACTTTCAGTATCTGAAATCTGAGCATGATGTCTCCTGTGGTAGGTCTTTATAAAGAAGTTTCTCTTTAATTTAGTACCCTGTATCTTCACCAATATTCTTATAGTAAACACAAGAATATTCATAAGGCATTTATAATATTCCTTCAAGGTATATCCATGGCATGTCATATAAACTGAATTCAGCAAAGTAATTTCATTGTAGGAGAACAAAAACAATGTGGTTTAGGTTTCATGCAGAACTAAAAGTGAGAGTGAGACTTCCCTGTTGGCGCAGTGGTTAAGAATCTGCCTGCCAATGCAGGGGACACGGGTTCGAGCCCTGGTCCGGGAAGATCCCACATGCCATGGAGCAACTAAGCCCGTGCGCCACAACTACTGAGCCCACATGCCACGACTACTGAAGCCCACACACCTAGAGCCCATGCTCCACAACGAAGAATAGCCTCCTCTCGCCGCAACTAAAAGAAAGCCCGGGTGCAGCAACGAAGACCCAACACATACAGAAATAAATAAAATAAAGTAGAAGTAAAAGTGAGAGTATCTAGAAAATGGGCTGCACGACTTTCAGGCACATGACCCTAAAGACTGCATCAGAGCACCCTGGGATCATAGGAACCCTCCTGCCAGTGCTTAAAAGTGCAGGAGTTCCCTGTTGCCATTTAGAAGCCAACACGTGTATTTCTGTAGTAGGCTGAGAGAGGGGTAAGGTTATAAAAGCTGAGACACCTAAAAAAAGTCATATGCAGAGTAGGAAGGCACCAGTCCTGCAGTGAGGGTGCTAAGAGTACGGGCGGACACAGGCAAGATTTTCTACTCCAATACACAGAAAAATGAGCAGCTGAGTCTCGAAGCTCTGTTATTTAGAACATGGAAACAAGCATCTCTGTATGGAAAATTATTTACCAAAATCTCAGGAAAAAAAAAAAAAAAACCTCATTGAAGCCCCTTTTGAGATCCAGCTTTAAGTAGTGTAACTACTCACCGAACCTCCCAGGATAGCTGGCTGAATCGGCCCTAACATGATTGACTGGACTGACCTGCTTTATCGGGCTGTTCACTATTGGCCAGCTGTAGGTTAGCAGAGTCTGTTAAAACTTACGAGTTTTTAGTTTCTGAAGTCCTTCTTTCTGGAAATACTTGTAAAGGAAGGCTTTCCAGGTGTCAATTAAGGTCACTCTTTGTTCATTGAACTCAAAACATATGATCCACTTATAATAAAATGCTTGTATTTATTTTCAGGGACTCAGGATGTGAATTTTATTGAGTCCTTTTCAATTTAGGTATGTTCAACTGAAAAGTAAGCATTTTACTCCTATCTAAACTTTTAAAAAAATGTAGACCCCTTCCATACACCCTCCCCCACAAAAATCAGTACTTTTTTTAAAGAAGAATATTAACAATCAAATGTAAATTTTTCACCTTAGAAGTAATCATGGTAAATCCCACTAGACGGTGCTGGTCAGATATTGTGGTTTGACTCTAAGTTTAGGAAAACGAAAGAACAGACTAGCTCCACAGGAGTAAGGGTTTCATTTATTCATTTACTTACAACAGCTTCAGCTGACAGGAATATGTTTCCCAGAAAAATCAACAAAAAAGTCACAAAAAAATGGTCCAAAAACTACTGGAGACACAGTGACAAAATAGAAAATAGTACTGTTCCTAAGAAAAGGTGAATCACAGAGCTGTAAACATCAAATTAACAGTTTAATATTGCTGCTATAACATGTGTTTACAAGATGAAGCTATGCAGAAAATATGCATAAAATCGGGACAAGTCATCAACACTTAATATGTTATAGAGTCATTTTCGATCAAGACATTCAAACCCATAACGTCCCATTCATATACCGTAGTTAAGAATCCACAGTGCAGGAGACATCAGCCATTACTGCCAGAGTTCAGACTGATGTTTAAAACCCAAGACGCTAATACTTCCTTCTTTGACTCATCCCATGTTGAAGAAATAAATGTCGAGAGAGCAGAAGCCCTTTCAACTAGATAGAACACTGTGTGAAAATGAGAATTAAGGGCATTTGATTTTGACATGACCCCATCAAATCTCAAACCTCAACTTGCTGATAGAGATCGGAGGATAAGCAAAGAGGTGGAATCTACACTTGTGTGCCAGGAAACATTCCTTTGCAAGTTTTACAGAGAGAACAACGGACCTCTGGGAATGTACAGGGAACGTGGCTGAAATACCAAATAGAAGTCTGCAAGATGAAACTTATATTTCCAGCAACCAAAAAGCAGAGTAAAAACTCACTGTTAGGAAAACTTTGCTCCTATCAGCAGCATATCCCAACCTGAGCTCTCATGTTTGTTAAATGGGAATATAGAATAAAAAATACCTGGAGCAGGCAAGGTCCTGACAGCCAAGGCCCATTGTTTTCACGTAGATCTTAGTCTTGGTGATTGTGCAAAGACAATCGTCAAACTTGGGTAACATGAATTTAAAAAGGATCATGAACTTTATGAATCACTCTGCAAACTAAACCATATTCCTGTTAATGGGTTCTCAGGTCTTGGTTTTTTTGTTGTTGTTTTTTAATAAATTTATTTACTTATTTATTTTTGGCTGTGCTGGGTCTTCATTGCTATGTGCAGGCTTTCTCTAGCTGCGGCGAGTGGGGGCTACTCTTCGTTGCGGTGCGCGGGCTTCTCATTGCGGTGGCTTCTCTTGTTGTGGAGCACGGGCTCTAGGGGCGCGGGCTTCAGTAGTTGTGGCACTCGGGCTCAATAGTTGTGGCTCGCAGGCTCTAGAGTGCAGACTCAGTAGTTGTGGCGCACGGGCTTAGTTGCTCCGCGGCATGTGGGATCTTCCCGGACCAGGGATGGAACCTGTGTCCCCTGCATTGGCAGGCGGATTCTTAACCACTGTGCCACCAGGGAAGTCCCAGGTCTTGTTTTTAAAATGTTTCAAGAGTGTTCTAAAAACTCTCCATTTCAGGGGCTTCCCTGGTGGCGCAGTGGTTGAGAGTCCACCTGCCGATGTAGGGGACACAGGTTCGTGCCCCAGTCCGGGAAGATCCCACATGCCGCAGAGCAGCTAGGCCCGTGAGCCATGGCCACTGAGCCTGCACGTCCGGAGTCTGTGCTCCGCAACGGGAGAGGCCACAACAGTGAGAGGCCCGCATACCGCAAAAAAAACCCCAAAACTCTCCATTTCATAATACTGGTAACTTACGAGAAATAGCAAGTTCACCTATATACAGATTGCTTTTGTGACTCTGCTGGGTCCTAAAATCCATGTCAGAGTTGAACAGATTTACAGGTGAAACCTTCCAGGATCTTGCATAGTAGCCTGATTCCAAGTAATTCACCAAAAGAAAGAAACAGTTGACGGGGTCTGTTGTGGAAATATTCACTTAACATCCAGCAAACTCTACAGCACAGCTATTATGTGTTAGGCCCTGGAGGTCTAACCTGCCCTCAGATGACTCAGGAGCTAGTCTGGAGACAGACACTGATCACATTCAGTGACAATTACAAGACAGTGTTACCTGCTGCTTGTCATCAACCCAATCATGTCTCTTATGACCAAGTTTAGAGAACAAATGCAGTTAAATAGGAATGTCCTAGAAATGAAATACAGAAATAGACTTAACACAGTTTCCATAAATAAAACTGAGGACGTTAAGAGCAAAATGCTGAATCTGGAGTTTCCTAGGAAAAGGGTGAAAAACTATGCTTCAGCCCTTTGAACAACCCAATTACCAACCAAAATCATACGAGACTCAGAGACTGTGTTAAGGGCTTAGACCTGTGCTGTCCAATGTCACTTGTGTCCAAAATGCACTTGAAATGCCACGAACTGAACAAATTGAGGTGTAATTTAAATGTAAAATATATACTGATTTTAAAGACAATATGGGAGGAGGAATGTAAATTGTCTCATCAGTAATTACTTTATGTTGATTACATGGTGAAATGATAATATTTTGGTTAAATAAAATGTATCATTCAAAATAATCTCATGCTTTTTATTTTTTAATGTGGCCACTAGAAACTGTATTAATTATATATATGGTTCACGTTATATTTTTGTTAGACAGCACTGTCTTAGGCTCTTAAACTCAAGGCATTTTCCTTACTCTTCCTTACTCATAAATTTAAGGCATGGCTTAGACTCTTGAACTAGAGAAAACTGCGTTCAAATCCACATATTAGCTGTGTGACCTTTGGTGAGTTACCTGACCTCCCTGACCACTTGCTATATACCCAGGTACTGTTTTAATTAGTAAGGATCCATCAAAGACTTGTTTTTAGGATGAAGTTCACCAAGGTGACTTGTTCAACACAAGTCCTCAAAATATTTTAGCAAATATTTTCAAAACCATCTCAGCTAGACAATGATCCTTTCTTTTACTTCGCTGTTAGCCATCACTTCAAAGTGATGATCTAAAGCAACCCAAGGTCTTTATATAAGAAGCAATGTTTTCCACTCCCACTTGGATTATTGTTTTCATCCTTCTCTATCTGATGAATTTCTGCACAGCCTTCAAGACCTAGCTCAGATACATCTCCTGGAACAACTTTCTTGACTTTCCCATCCAATTAACTTTCTCAACACAGCTCATCTGACGTTCATTTAGCAAGTTTTTATTCGGCACCAACTATGTGCCAGAGAGGAAGGAAGGAAGGAAGAAATAGAGAGAGAGAGAGAAGAAAGGAAAGATAGGACACTGGAGACAAAGCCACAGCCCCAAACAGACCTTGACATCATGACACAATGATGTTGCCTTTGCTACAAAGGGCCAAAACTTTTAGTGAGAAGGCCTTGGATTCTTTTATTCACGGCAACATGGACTTGTTAGAAATCATGAGCTTTTCCACCATTGCTAATCATCAGGGAAATGAAAATTAAAACCACAATGAGGGCTTCCCTGGTAGGGCAGTGGTTAAGAATCCTCCTGCCAATGCAGGGTTCGAGCCCTGGTCCAGGAAGATCCCACATGCCGCAGAGCAACTAAGCCCATGCGCCACAACTACCGAGCCTGCGCTCTAGAGCCCATGTGCCACAACTACTGAAGCCCGCGCACCTAGAGCCCATGCTCCGCAACAAGAGAAGCCACCGCAATGAGAAGCCTGTGCACCACAACGAAGACCCAACCCAGCCAAAAATAAATAAATAAATTTATATTAAAAAAACCACAATGAGATAATACCTCACACCTGTCAGAATGGCTATCATCAAAAAGAACACAAATTACAGATGCTGACAAGGATGTGGAGAAAAGAGAACCCCTGTACACTGTTGGTGGGAATGTAAATTGGTGGAGCCAATTACATTCCATAGTTTTCTGAGATACCTCCGAACTATGGAAAACAGTTTGGGGGTATCTCAGAAAACTAAAATTTGAACTACCGCATGACCCAGCAGTTCTACTCCTGGATATATATCCCCCAAAAAAGCCAAAAACACTAACTCAGAAAGATACATACACCCCCAACGTTCATAGCAGCATTATTTACAATTGCCAAGACATGGGAAACAACCTAAGTGTCCATCAACAGATGAATGGATAAAGAAGATGTGGTACATATATACAATGGAATACTACTCAGCCATAAAAAAGAACGAAAACTTTGACATTTGCAGCAACATGGATAGACTTGGAGGGTATTATGCTAAGGAAATAAGTCAGACAGAGAAAGATAAATACTGTATGAAATCTCTTATATGTAGACTCTAAAAACTACAACAAACTAGTGAGTATAACGTAAAAGCAGCAGACTCACAGATGTAGAGAACAAACTCGTGGTTACGGGGGTGGGGAAGGGGCACTCTAGGGGTTGGGTAGTGGGAGGTACAAACTATTGGACGTAAGACAGGCTCAAGGATGTATCGTACAACATGGGGAACAGAGCCAATATTTTGTAATAACTTTAAGTGGAAAGCAAACTTTAAAAGCTGTATAAAAATTTTAAAAAGAAAGAAAGAAAGGAGCTTTCCAGCTGGGCACAGAGCATCTGGTGCGTCCCATAACCACCCAGCCACATGCTGGAGTCCGTTTGGGTTAATAAAAACTATGAGTTAGCACGGTTTATACCAGTGTCTTTCCTATGTTCTTTATCTTTCTGACCAAAAAAGATAAAGGATATATAATATTTAATTTAATTTAATATTTAAGTCTGATCTGCATTCTTATTCCCATTATAATTATTAAATCCGAGAAGAAGAGGAAAAAAAGACAGAGTCATGGAAATCTCAGAGGTTAAAGGATGACTCATAGTTTGCTTCGTCCTGAGTAGAAAGAGGACTGTAGTGTTTAACTGTTGTGTGGTTTGCAGAGTGAAGAAGTTTAGATTTTTACCTATTTCTTTTTGTATTGAATTCCAGCCTAGTTTGTAATCTTCCGCAGTGGAATAAAACGGCTTCCATTTGTTTCCGTTCCATTAACTGAAGCTATTTTTCTACTGTTATCTTATTCGAGTAATTAACACACTGATTTATTTTGTCTTGACAGCCTGGGGCAGTGCTACTAGGATACAAATTTTTAAGTCAAACAAATACATGGACCTTTTGAAAATGCATCACACTAGATTTCCTTCTTTTCAGATTCTCCAGAAGTCAGATAATAATAACTCTGCGGACCTTACACCCTTGGCCAAAAAAAAAGAAAGAAAAGATGTTTTTTCCTTGCCTATTAAAAGGAGAGTTTATTTGTATTTTTTTTTAACTTTTTATTTTTATTTATTTATTTTTTTTGCGGTATGCGGGCCTCTCACTGTTGTGCCTCTCTCGTTGCAGAGCACAGGCTCCGGACGCGCAGGCTCAGCAGCCATGGCTCACGGGCCCAGCCGCTCCGCAGCATGTGGGATCTTCCTGGACCGGGGCACGAACCCGTGTCCCCTGCATCGGCAGGCAGACTCTCAACCACTGCGCCACCAGGGAAGCCCAAGTTGACCTTCTTGATTCCTCTATTTTCTCATCTTTAAAATGAGGGACATATGCTGATGATCTCAATATCCTTTCTGGCTTCCACATTCTAATTGTACATCTCTAAATCATGTAAAGTAACACATTGTCTCTACATAAACTAATCTCGCTAAACTGGTTCCAAGAGAGCTTCAGTTGAGCTGTTTAAGTAGGTTAAACATCCCACGTTAGAGCTCGGAATCATGTTCTCCCTATTAATTTTCTCATAAATAGCACAGAAGTAAGCTCCAACCCAGTTTTGCCTGCAGTGTCATAAAATCTAAATTAGTTGAACTTAAATTGGTAAGATGTGAGTATGCGTTAGATTAAAACCTAATGTCAATTAACGGTGCATGTTCTGTCCTGGGTCATTGTCTCTTTCTCCACACGATCTGCCTGGGAAATTATAAATTGCCCACAGCTTCCACAGATGCTCACGACTCCTCAAAGTCTAACTCCAGACGATTTCTCCCGAGCTCCAAACTGGTGTTTGCTAATAACAGTCATCACTCAATGAGAACCTCTTACAAGTCTGGTGGTGAGCTGTCATTTTAACAACGTGATCTCCACCTGGACCACACCCCTCCAGGGTGGATATGGTTATCTCCATTGTATAAATGAGGAGGTTGAGTCTCAGAGAGTTTGTGTAGCTGATCAAAGTGACACAGGTGATCATTTTCAAAGCCATGAGTGTAATCCAGGTCTTGCCGATTTAGAAATCCATGCCCTTTGGATTATTCCATGAGAGTGAATGATATAGTTGGACATGGAGACTAGTCAATCATGGTTACTGTTGTGGATGAAAGTTTTCTTCTTGGCATAGACAGGGGCAGGTTAGGGGGAAAGGGACTTACACAGTAAGGAAAAGGTCTGGGATCTGAGGTCAAGAGCAGAGGAAGGGGAAGCTAAAAAGGCAGGTCGGGGCCACACTGAGAACAGCTTCGTGGGCCAGGACAGAGAATGTAGGCTTCCGTAAGACAACGCAGGTCATCCAAGGGTTTCAAGAGGGAGCGGGAAGTGACATCTATCATCAGCTTTATATTTTAGGAGACACATTCTGGAAAAAACTGTCAGAACAGTTTAGAAGGAAATACAGAGAGATTAGAAGTAGGAAGATCATTGGGGAAACTATTCCAATAGCCCAGGTGAGAGGAAATTCAGGCCTGAAATAGGACAGTGACAGAGGAAGGGACAAAAGGGACTCAGAGTTTGGCACACAGTTTAATTGGAGAAGTAGATTAGGATGAGGTTATGTCAACCCCAAAGCAACTCTGACTTGTCTTTGCCTGGTTGCCTAGTAGATCAGGTTCCTACAGCACAGCTACTGCGAAGCCCACCACTCAATGAAGACAGTCAAGGCACTGGATTGTACCAGACCCAAATGATGCAAAAGTAGAATGTCTGGATCATATTGGGTTACTTACCTCTGTGTGTCTTTTCTCTGTTGTTCAGAAGAGAGAGTCCACAGTACATGATTCCCTATCACTGAACGTCTATTCTTCAGAACTAGACATTCTGAAGCCTTTAAGGAGCCTTTGAGGAGCTAAGCCATTTCCATAGAAAACAGAAGGACACCCTTGGAGTGTCCTACTGCGTATATACAATAAGTCCCTGACCTCATAAAAGAGAGGCTTATCTCTGTGAAAGTGATGAGATGGCCTAGGCTAGTGTGAACTCCAGAGCCTGGCCTCAGCTTCCATCCCCATCTCCACCTGTGTGTGCCAAATGTAGCTCAAAGTCAGTTCACCTAAAGTGCTCACCACCTCCACTCGCCATCAGGTCCCAGAAACCTCCACCTCTCATCTGGACTCTTACAGTCATCTCCTAACCCACCTTCCCACATCTACCCGGGCCCCTGCTTCCAGACTATTCTCAACACAGCAACCCCCAAACTTTTTCTATTTTTGGCTGCACCACGCGGCTTGCAGAATCTTAGTTCCCTGACGACCAAGGATTGAACCCGGGTCCCAGCAGTGGAAGTGCCAAGCCCTAACCACTGGACAACCAGGGAATTCCCCCAAAACCTTTTACAACTTATGTCAGATCATCTTACTCTTCTGCTCAGAACTGACTAATAGATGAGCAGATGCAAACTATTATATATAGGATGGATAAAGAACAAGGTCCTACTGTAGAGCACAGGGAACTATGTTCAATATCCTGTGATAATCCATAATGGAAAAGACTGTAAAAAAGAGTGTATGTATGTGTATAACTGGGTCACTTTACTGTACAGCAGAAATTAACACAACATTTAAATCAACTATACTTCAATAAAATAAATTTTAAAAAACAGAACTGCCTAGTAGCCCCATGGATGAAGTCCTTCCAGCAGCAATAAGACCCTGCATGTCTCATGATCACTGACCTCATCTCCTTCTATTGTCTTCTCCTCACTCTGTTCCAGCCTCACCGGTCACACTCTACCTCAGTGCCTTTGCACTGGTTTTTCCTCTGCCCAGAACACTACCCCCAACATCTGTGAGTCTAACTCCCTCATCTCCTTCGAGGTTATGTTCAAATGTCTCCTCTGCAGTGAGTCATACCCTGAACCACCTTACTGAAAATTGCAAACCTCCCCGTACCTTGCCTCCTACACAGACGACCCCCTCAACACACTTTATGATGCTTTCTTTGGCTCCAGAGGATTATTACACTCTAACATACTAATATGCGTTGTGTTATGTCCCCCCCCAGAAATGTTAAAGCCCGAATCCCCAGTACCTGAGAATGTAACTTTTCTAGAAGAAAGGTCTTTGCAGATGATCCAGTTGAGATGAGGTCATTAGGGTGGGCCCTCATCCAATACGGCCGGTATCCTTATTAAGAGGGGAAGTTTGGACACAGACACACACACACAGGAAGATGCCATGAGATAAAGGAGGCAGAGTTCAGGATGGAGCTTTTGCCAAAGCCAACAAACACTGGAAGCTAGGGGAGCGGCCGAGACAGATTCTCCCTCACAGCCTTAGAAGGAACCAACCCTGCAGACACCTGGATCTTGGACTTCCAGCCTCCAGACTGTAAGACAATAAAGGCTATTGTCCAAATCACCCACTTTGTGGTACCTTGTTATGGCAGCTTTAGCAAACTAATAATCACACCAAATAATCGGCCTGTGTTTTATATCTATTATCCCTCCTCGCCTCCAAAGGTGAGCTTCACAAGGAGGGGGAGGGGAGACTTGTTTATCTTTGCTTTTCTGTCTTCAGCAGTAGCAACTGTGCCCAGCCTACACTTCTAGCCTTTTCTCCCACCTCTCTCTGAGACAGCATCCTTTCCACTTTCACCCCAAACACCATGGACTAGGATTCCTTCTTAACTTTGCTTTTACGCCGTTTCCTCGGCCCAGGCTGTCCACCTGCCCCGTCTCTACCTGTTACCATCTCCTCCTCAGTGAAGACACACGCAGGTCATCCCTTTAGTGATGAACTCCCCCTGCCCTGCTCTTCTGTTTTACTGTTCATGCAGCTGTGCCTCTCCACCCGCAGACCGTGATGGCTTGAGCTGGCGAATCAGATCTTATTAATCTTTCTAGCCCCAGAACCCGGCCCAGTGGCTGGCACACAGGAGGCGCAGTAGATGTTTGCTAGATTGAATTAAATCTGTATGCTGCAGCTTTTGCTCTAGCTGCCCTTCCCGAGACTGCTCTCCACAACAGGTACAAGAGGATTAGAAAGGTTTGTGGGAGCAGAACTCAGATTAGAGCGTCAGGCACGACTGGCTGCAGCTCTCCGCAGCCTCTTTGTCTTCACGCAATCTCGGGAGAGTTTCCAAAATTGGAACAGTCAGCGATGTCGTACTTAAACCACTCAGCTAAGCCCTAGGAGACATTTGCCAGAATTCACAGCAACACAAACAGCTCAATCAGAGGAGAAGGCGTCTGAATCCTCCTCCTTTTTATAAACTAGGCCAAGTATCCTGTTGGGAAAGAAAGGACAGTCCTTTTTTTTTGCGGTACGCGGCCCTCTCACTGTTGTGGCCTCTCCCGTTGCGGAGCACAGGCTCCGGACGCGCAGGCTCAGCGGCCATGGCTCACGGGCCCAGCCGCTCCGCGGTATGTGGGATCTTCCCGGACCGGGGCACGAACCCATGTCCCCTGCATCGGCAGGTGGACTCTCAACCACTGCGCCACCAGGGAAGCCCCAAGGACGGTCCTTTGAGACAGTGCTTCCCAGGTTGCTGAGCAAGAATATACTGGCTTTGATTCCAGGCAATGGTCTCGTCTCTGTTTTCCTTTCTGCCCCTGCTTCTTTCCAGTGAGTGGGAGTGGTAATGACCACACGTCTGCACCCGGCTTTGCAGAAAGGATGAACTGGAGCCAGCTCCAGAAAGGAAGGATGTGTCTGGTGTGACCAACACCCGTTTAGTCTTTCTGAATACTCAGGGGTAGGATCTGAAAAGGTGAGAAGACTGGGCCTTCCAGAAATTGTAATTGAACAGAACTAAGTTATGGCATTTGCCTTCTAAGGAATCACTGGTTGGTTCTCAGAAGGTTCTCTGTCTCTGTCTGTTTTCTAAAAGACATTAATTCCTCAGAGTCTTGCAATGACTACGTAAACTGCAAAGTGGGCCCTACGAAATGAAGGAAATGCCAAAAAACACTGTTTATAGCCTCACTCCTTGTAGGCGCCATCCTGGTTAGGGTAGCTCCAAATTCATAAGGATAAATGATTGCATCACCCTAATTATGTGCCTTTGACGGTTCAAATGTCCAGTGAATTGTGTTCATGTGGGGCATCCAGTCATGGGCCCCAATTAAACACCTATTCAGTGCCAAGCACCGTGCTTTTCTCAAGTGCATCACAGAAGGAGGCTCCAGTTTTTCACATTATGTCATAAAGTTGATCACACTAGAACTTACTAAGCACCTACACTATTCCCAGCAAAACATAATAAGCTTTGTGATTATGACTGAAGAGTTGCTTGCAAATTTTTAATAATTCAATTCAGCCCTACACTTGGTCCCTTTAAATTCAGATGGGTAATATTTTGATCATTCTTTGTACCTTGGCCCCATAATGATTTGAGCTATCATCATCATCATCATTATTATTATTAAAGGCAGTGGATAGGCCCTCATCCAGTGACACTGGTGGTTCTTAACATTTTGGTGCTCACATGCACCTTTCAGATGAAGCAAAGCCAGGAACCCTCTCTCCAGAAGAAAATTCACATGCTTCAGACACTATTTTACATAAAATTTTGGACATACCCTCTACAGCAGGAGTCAGTAAACTTTTTCTGTAAAAGCTAGATAATAAATACTAGAGGCTTTGCAGGTCAAGAGGCAAAATATGGGTATTATCTAGGTGCTTACATTCCAAAGAGAAAACAAATTCCCACAAATGTTACCTGATAAAATCCAAAATATCATAAGTGAGCATGATTTTTTGTAGTACAGGTCTATTAATGAGAAGAATGGAATTTGGCAGGAGGCAAGAGAAGGAAAATATTTCACACCGTCGTGGCTCAAAGTGAGTATTTTCTATCATCAAATGGACTGAGAGTGTCCAACTGTAAAAACCACTCTGAGTTCGAGGGCTGCGAAACCCTTGCTGTCCAGGGCTCCTAACACTGGTGACAGGACTAGAAGCCCATGCAGAAGCGTCATGGGGAAGCAACAAGGATTCCTGGGGCAGTGCTCCCGGGACAGGGATGGCTGGCAGCTGAATCGGGAACGCATCCCTACCATTCCGAGCTACAACCAAGAACGCACAGTATACTCAATTCTATTAACCTACATTCTGTGACCTCAATAAAACCTTCTCAATAATCAGCAAGAAGAACAATGCATATGAAAAGAAGTTCCTTTGCCCAGTGTTTGAACACTGAAATGTAAAAAGCACGTCAATGGATGAGGCTTTTTAATGAATAAAATCATTTCCTTAATCTGCAGTTATCATTCAATCAATACACACTTCCAGAGATTCAAAAAAACCCAACAAACAAACAAACAATCAAAATCTTGCAAAGCTAAAAGAGCTTAGAGTAAATCATAACAAACTTATCAAGAGTCAGCATTCAACAAAAATGATTATGCAAAAATTTTAGCTTATCCTCACCCAGTTAATCATTTTCTCCTAAAAACGTCCCGTACTAACAGTCAATCACAAGAGTAATGTAATTCTTTCTGTATGATGTTTTCGGGCCGATAATATTTGAAAAGCTTAGGCCACTAAGAAGAGCCATAAATGCATCTCGTCGGTTAGCACCCATCAGTTCATCTCAATAACGGTTAAATAAACAAATAAATGAGTCCATAAATGCAGCTCCCTCAACTGCACTTATGGACTGTTTGAGTGGCAAACTTGATGCAAGTTCTCCACCTAGTGGATGTTTTGAAAAACGTGCTCTAAGATAAAAGTTGCATGTACTTGTGTGGGCTACAGACAGAAACAAAGAGATACAGACAGGAGGAAGCATTCTCTGTGTCAGCCAATGACATCATGTCGGATGTTCATTTCTCTTTTTCTGTTTTCCACTTTCTTCCGTGTCCCTCCCTGTCTTAGCCCAGGCTCCCCGGGAACAACTCAAAGATAGTTATTTGCCTGCAGAGTGTTCCTTAGGGCGTGCTCTCGGGAAACACACTGTGAGGGAGCAAAGACAGCAGCCCTGAGCAGATGGGGCAGGTAGACTGTGACGCAGGTGCACCCCTGTCTTGGCTGGACCCTTGCAGCCAGTAGTCTCGGTGACCGGGGGCCTGCTGATGGGCCACACGTCGCCTCCAATCCTGCCAGCCGGGCTGCTCCATCGTCAGGCCACATGGCCAGCCCTGGGGAGCCCGATGGGGAGGCTGGTTGGCTTTGGTGAGTGGTGGAGGTAGGTGTCTGTAGGTCTCACCTGAGGAACAAAGCCCTTCACACTGGGTGCCCGTCCACCTGCTTCTTCACCAGACCTGCTCTGCCCTGAGGGTCCAGCCTTTCTCCTTGCGGGCCTCTGACCATCCCGCCAGGCCATCGGCCACTGCTCGGGAATCCATGTGCCTTGGCCGGTCCCCTTACACACTAAGAGGGTGATTAGTTGGACCATCCAACTCCCCGCCCCTCGGATGTCCCCTGCCCTCTGTCCTTTAGTGCCCCCCTGCATGGGGCCGGAGTACAGCCGTGGTCCAGTCTTAGCCTGCATCACATTCCAGGCTGACCCAGCGTGAACTAAGCTTAGCCTTTCTTCTCTCCATCAGCTGGTCAAAGGGCCCCCTGCCCCACCGTACAGCCATGGGTATGAGCCAGGGAGACACCAGTACACCTGTGACAGATGGAATGGGCTCTGAAATCCCACTTTTTGTGCCTCAAACTGGTGCTGGGACTGTCACCGCAATGCGAGGTGATGAAATGAGGAAGACGAGGCAAATGGGAAGAACAGGGCGTAATAAGAAATGACGGAAGGGGAGAAATAACCACATTGAAGGATGCAGCTGAGCAAGTGGAAACTTCTTCTCCTGGACTTGCAGCCTCATGCTGCCTGACCCCCCACCCACCCACCTCTTCTCCTTCTCAGACACCTTCGGTTCCTCATTTCCTGGACCTCTAAGCACTGGAGTGACCCAGGCCCAGCCCCTGGACCACTTCTCTTTCCTTCCCACGCTGGCAGGTTTCCCCCAGTCTCCTCTCTATGCTCTAGGTCCCAGATTTGAATCTCCAGCGCAGACCCCGCCTGTCCCAGACTGTGTGCCCCGCTGTGTAAGCACCACCTGAATCCAGACGACCAGAAGCCGACTGCAGCCCCAAAACCCTAGCTCACAGGAGAGCACCCAGGACTAGGTCTCTGACACCCCAGGTCTTTTGCATCTCGTAAACATCAACTGTATTTTTTCCAGTAACTCAGGCCAAGACCGTGGAGTCACCCTTGACTCTGCCTCCTCTCACCCCCAATCTGGTCCACAAGCAAATCCTGTTGGCAGCATCGTTAAAACACGGCCAGAGCCCAGCCACCTCTCACCACGTCTACAGCAGCCATGGGGGCTCGGGCCACCGCTCGCTCCTGGCTTCCTGTCGGGCCTGACCCGCTCTCCTTGTCTCTGCCTTCACCCCTTCTGTCTGCTCTCTGGCCTTTACAACGCACGCCAGGCCGTCACAACCCCTCCCGCTTCCTGGGCTCTCAGCTCCAGGGTCCGCGTGCTTCCCTCCCCTGCCTCTTACAGGTCTTTACTCAAAGCCACCTTAACAGAAAGGCCCTCCAGTTGAAAACTGAAAAAAAACAGCTCTTCTTGTTCTCCCCTGCAGGGAGTTGAACGCTGGCCCCCCAAAAGATATATGTACATCCTAATCTCGGGAAATCTGTGGTTGTGCCCTTGTTTGGGAGAAGGGTCTTTGCAGATGGAATTAAATCGTGGATCTTGAGATGAGGTCATCTTGGGTAACCTGGGCGGACCCTAAATTCAATGCCAAGTGTCCTTATAAGAGACAGAAGAGAAGACACAGACACACAGAAGCAGAGCCGGCCACGCGAAGATATATCACTACCCAATTCAAAATTTATTTATCGTAGTTATTGACTTTCTAAACTACCAGTCTATAAGCTACAAGAAGGCAGAGACCTTTTATCTGTTTTTTTCGCTGCTGTCGTCTGAGTCTAGAACCCGGGAAGACAGGTGCCAGAGAGTAACGTTTAGTGTTAATAAATACTTGCTGGTCAGGAAAACGAAGAGATGAATAAATGACGGGTCCCCAAGCGTTCTGCCTGAGCGAGTAGAACAGTGACTCGATAAAAACAAGGGGTGGGCTTCCCTGGTGGCGCAGTGGTTGAGAGCCCGCCTGCCGATGCAGGGGACACGGGTTCGAGCCCTGGTCTCGGAGGATCCCACATGCCGCAGAGCAGCTAGGTCTGTGAGCCACAGCTACTGAGCCTGCGCGTCTGGAGCCCGTGCTCTGCAACAGGAGAGGCCGCGATAGTGAGAGGCCCGCGCACCGCGATGAAGAGTGGCCCCCGCTCGCCGCAACTGGAGAAAGCCCTCGCACAGAAACGAAGACCCAACGCAGCAAAAATAAATAAATTAATAAACTCTTACCCACAACATCTTAAAAAAAAAAAAAACAAAAAACAAGGGATGAAGGAAAGAAGTCGTAATTAGAGTTGAGATGGGGAGTAATTTAGGGCTTCTTCAGTTGGATGTGACCTAACTTCAAAGAGAAATGTATATTCTTTCACTAATTTAGGATTTACTTATCTTACTTATCCAGCCAGCTCCAAAAGAATTTTGGAAGACTTACACTATTATTTTAACAAGATAATTAATGAGATGTAATAAGACAAAAACATTGTGACGTTGGAGATTTACAACCAATGTTTGTGTGAAACGTCAGTGTTGAAAATACATAGATTCGTGATTAAATTTCCATTATTATCCCTTCGAAATCCTATTTTAGCCAGACTCTCTTGCACCAGATGTTTCATTACATCACATCAAAATTTATTGCTTGATTGACCGATGGACTGACTTCACCAATATTTTCCCCTTTCAGTATATTGAGGCAATACTACTGATCAGAACAGCAGCCAGGGGTCAAATTATATAAAGGAGAAGGGAAGAGCAACAGTTCTAGAAAAACTCAGAGATGCAGAGTAGCCTTCCACCTGCAGTAGCCTTGGAGCACACATACCCCTTAAGGAGCCGAGTGCCACCGAGCCCTGCTGAAGGATGCTGCCTTCAGAACACACAGCACCAGGCCGGGGAGTGTGCCGTGCAGCCCTGGCAGCCCCACTCGCCACACCCTTCCTTCCTGCATCCCCATCTAACGAGGTACTTCCACTGCTCATATTTTCCAAAGTAGTTTTGCTATGCTCCCTTTTCTTGTTAAAAAAAAAAAGAAAAAGAACTACTCGTAGGCATTAAAAGTAGAATAGATCTTGCCTCTCTACGTAGCCATCTGAAATTTTCATGACATCTTTCAAATGTTAAAATATCAGCGAGAAAGATCTATATCAGATTCGGGGGGGGGGGGTTTGTTCACTTTACAAGATTTGCAGAGCCTCAGTGACACCCTTGCCGACGGGTGTCCTGGGGCCGCATGGGACGCACTGTCAGCAGGCCCCTGACCCAGCTCGGACCAACCTCGTCTTCCTGGCGGCCAGCAGGAGGCAGGCTGACGTCTTCCTCACTCAGCATCATCAGGCAACTTCCAGCTGAGCCTGCAGTGGATTTCGGAAAACATCAAAGTTGGAAAATTCCTCATAAAATCTGAAAAAAATATTAGCTTCATGGACGAAATCTGAGCTTGGTGTTGATTTTTTAATGGGCCTTGAGTGATGAGATGAACCTATGTTCTTGCAGTATCTGCTTGTATACTTTGTGTCTCGACACCCTGACATCTAATAAAGCCATTTTCCTTTTTTTTTAACTTTTGAGTTCATTTTCATTCCAAAGTTAAAACAAACTGCAAAGCTTGAATTATTCTAAAATATTGTCTTTTTCACCATGAGTGTTAGATTGTACTTGCATATTTCACGTGGCTTAAGGCCACTTGGCTATTATTATCATCTCCTTTATGACAAAGAAGTTTTAACTATTTGCATAAAACCTCTAGAGCTAATTGTGGAAGAGAAGTGACTTTTGATGTCACAAAACATTTACAGCTAAAAGTAGTCCGGGTAGACTGCTACTGGACCTGTACTCCACTCGAAAGACAGGAAGCATTACTTTGTAATACAGTTAGTCACAGACTGGATGAGAAATAATATTCCCTTGGGATCAGACGGTAGGGATAACTTTTTCACAAAAAGCAAATATATACAGAGAGAGAAAGAGACAGCTATAGATGTCTATATGTAATATAGATATATAGATATAGATATCTCCTTTTGTGGAAAAAATATATTTACATGTATAATAAATCTGACTTCTCAGACCATATTTTTAAAATAAATTGTAGTTTATTATACGTGCTCTCCATACACACAGGTCAGAATTTTAAGCATTCCTTCTAATAAATATTATGCTTTCGACCCACTGGAAAGCAAAACTTTCCAGTCAACAAAAAGTCAACGAATCTTTAAAGTCAACAATCTTTATTGAACAGACGTCTCAGAGTTCCCCAGTGCTGGTGCCCATGTCGGAATTAATCTGGACCTACGGACCTTGAGTTTCTTCCTTCCGAGCATTTGCTAAATTACACTAATTTACACAATAGTGTTAATGGGTGACAATGCGTTATCTCTTCAAGGGCATTTGTATTTACAGTTAGAGAATCTCCAACTGGCAGGAGGATGGGAAGCTGAGAGGAGTTTTCGTGCACCAGGACCTCCGCAGCCTTTGTCTGGGGTTTTCCTCTCTGATTTCAACACTGAGTCTGACAAGAGACTAGCACCAGCTACCCTGAGAGCTGGAGATCTGAGCTCATCTGACAAGAGGGAACCACAAGGCGACTAAAGTTCGTCCTGGTTAAGTTGTGGGTTTAGAGCACGGAATTAGCCTGGTCTGGACTCAACTTCCAGGGAACCGTCACTTACGAAATCTTAAACCTGTGTTATCAGACAGGTTTTTAATTTCTCTAAACCTCAGTTTCTTCATCTGTGAACTGGGGGTGATATTCACAACAATTTTGTTAGAATTCAGAGTAACACGTTAAGATCTCAGCACAGGGCTGGAACACGGAAAGTACTCGGTAATTGGTAGTTATTCCCGTTTCATGTTGGGAGTTGAGACGCATTCGTTCTGAAGTCATAACATCTCAGACTGGAAGGGACCCTCGAGGTCCCCCGATCCAACCGCGACTGCCAGCCCCCAGCCACGCAGTCTGTGCGGGGCACCTTCTAAGACACGTTGGACTTAAAACCCTTCCAATCGGGACTGTTGCCAACAAAGGGGAAGAGACGGGTAGGTGGTGTGAAGGCACACTTGCTAAAATGGGTTGTAAGAAAATAGAACCTGATATTTCTTGCGGGCTTGGTTTTCTGAGCAGAGCACTGGTGCCAGTCGTTCTCCTGGATCAGAAGGGAAACTCCCCTCTAAGGTGATACTTTCTGAAAGGCACTTTGAAAACAACCCTCTCCCCAATCCCTTATAAACCACAGCTGTTAAAATCCAGAGGTACCCGGTTAGCTGCGAAGGATTTCTTTCCAACACAGCTAATAAATGAGACGCTGCTAGGAGAACCTCGGCACGCACCGCTTAAGCCCGGGTCTTGCACTGTGACACTCAGCTGGGGCCTGGCGCCAGCCAACATGCTCATTGACGCATTGAAGTTTACGCCAGGAATCACAACAGTGCCACCTGCATTCCGGCTGCGAAGAGCGAGCCTGCCAGGAAAAGTCAGCCCCGGCTTTGCATGTCCTTCCCCAGCGCCTGGGGCTGGAGGACACAATTAGCTATCAGCTCCACCCCCCACCTGCCACTCGACCTTGGTCATGAGTCATCATCCTCCCTGGGTCTCAGTGTTTTGCCAGCCAAGTGGTGACAATCGTGATCACCTGCCTCCCTCACCTGATCATTAGGGCTCTAATGGATTTCATTTTCAGAGAGTGTTTTCACATCCTTGACAGGACATGGCTACCCGGTGTCAGGAAAAAGCCATTATCATTATTGACCTCAGAACCAAAAGTGGGATGCTTTTTCAGGCTTCCGTGCTAATTAAGATGGTAATATCTAACCTTTATACAATGCTTTCCAACACATGCACACACACAAATATCTAAAAGTTCACGATTTTGAAATATGAGTTTATTGTGCACGATTTTGAAATATGAATTTACTGTTGCAACTGCTTTCTTGGAAAGGCAACGTGCTTCAGTGTAGCCATTTACGATGAAGAGTTGCTCCAAAGATGCTCAGTCCAGATGGCCAGAGCTGGCCTCTGCTTCTCAGTTCATTAAACAGTCTCCCTTTCACCAACAGGCCTCTCATTGTAAGGCAGCCCGGGCCGCAGCTGATGTCAAAGGCCCCATTCTCTGGCGGCTGGATTGTTCTCATGAAGCGTGCCCACACGCGTTCTGTGGCAGATAGGGACGGGGCTGGCACTGCAGATGTCGCTGCCACCGCCACTGTCACTCTCCCCATCACACGCTCTTGGGTGTCTTTCCAGAGATTGGCACAAAGCTCAATTCAGAGTTTGCCTTTGACCGATGCGCACTTGGCCTGCAGATGGACGGGCGAGAAGAAAAAGACGTCCCAGTGTGTCTCCGCGCTGGCCTGGGAAAGTTTGGGAATTCCTGGCTTAGTTACCAGCCTCTACTCGGGCTGAAAAAACAAATCAGAAAGTTGCCAGTGGTTTCATTCAGCCTACAAAACCAAGTTAATGCAACTCTGTGAGTGAGACCATCAATGGACAAAAGTCAGGAAATCCAAGTCTGCCCTTCCCACAGCCCGTGGAGCCCTCCACACATGGGGGACTGTGCCGCTGCCTGGACCGCGAGGTACATCCTTGCCAAAGCACAGAGCCGCCCGGGGCCGTCCTGGGAATATGCCCACCGCGAGGGGTTTGGCCAAGGGGAACACGGGCTCTGCATTCATTACGACTTCAGCTCTAAAATGATTCACTTATTGAAAGAATGCCATTTACAGCAATATGGATGGACCTAGAGATTGTCATACTAAGTGAAGTAAGTCAGAGAGAGACAGATATTATATGATCTCACTTATATGTGGAATCAAAAAAAATGATACAAATGAACTTATTTACAAAACAGAAAGGGACTCACAGAGAATGAACTTATAGTTACCAAAGGGCAAGGGGAGGGATAAGTTAGGAACTTGGGATTAACAGATACACACTACTATATATAAAATAGACAACAAGGACCTACTGTACAACACAGGGAACTATATTCAGTATCTTGTAATAACCCATGATGGAAAAGAATCTGAAATATACATATATATAAAGCTGAATATATATATATATATTATACATATATATAACTGAATCACTTTGCTGTACACCTGAAACTAACACAACTTTGTTAATCACCTATTCTTCAATTTAAAAAAAGAAACTGGAAAAATAATATATCACATATTGACTGAAAAGTACACACATGGTAAGTGAGCAGCGCGCTGAGTTTTTACAGCATGAACACCCCATGGAATCAGCACTCGGTCACGAAACGGAGCAGAGCCAGCACTCAGAAGCCCTGGATGTGCCTCTTCTCAGCCTCCAACTTGATGATAAAACCAGATCATAAAAATCAACAGAAAGTATGATGTAAATGGAGTCTGAGACCCTAGAGGAGATTAGAAAATCTTACTTGAAAGTATTTCCTGGAATTGAGCTGCACTTGGTGGGAAGCGGGTGGCAGTCCTATCGCTAGAGTTTACACCCAGCACAGGGGAGACAGAACGTGTTTCCTCCGAGAGGTTCCTTAGGGCCCATCTTCCGAGAGGGACGTAGGGCACCCGATATCCTTTCCCCCCGCAGGCAGATACTCCTGGTAAAGGAAACACATATAGCAGATGGTCTCTACCAAGGACGCACCTCAGAAGCTCTGTCAAGGGGGTCAGCGCTGGGCCCACCCAGGCCTCTGAGTCGGAGCTTCTGGACAGTGGTCTGACCACGTAAATCTCAAAAACTTCCCAAGGAGATTCCAGAGTGCAGCCCTGGGTGAGAACAACTCTCTTAAACTGTTATTCATTTTTCTCTTTCATTAAACAAATACCTTCAGAGCCCCTTCCCTCCAACAGATCAAAGGAGGAAGGTTCAGGAAGGCCCAGGAGGGCACGGTGAGGGGGCTTAAGTTAGTGTCTCCCCCTCCTGACTTTAGCTGGGCTGATTCTCCCTAATCAGATGCTGCTTGGCTGTAAGTACCCACAGAGCCAGTCAAAGCCAAGGGCTCTGCCTCCCCCGACCTCACAAGATCACTTCCTTTTTGTTTGTAACTCCAGGCTTTGCATGTACCTGAAATGCAATCTTTCCTCTCATCTACACAGCAAACTCCTACACATACTGCAAGATCCTAATGAAATGTTCCTACTCCATATACATTTCCTGACTTAGTCCTTCTTCTATGCCCCCAACATCCCAGCAATGGCCCCTGTACGGCTCCTACCACACCACACTGTAATTACCCTTTGTGATGCCTGCCCCACTGAATGGACTGAGGTTTTCCTTTTTCTACATCTGCATCCTTGGGGCCTAGGATGGAAGCGGGGAAGTGCTGAATAAACAGATAACAAATGGATGGGTGCATGGGTGCATGGAGGCATGGGTACAGAAAGTGCTTTGTAATGTGCAAACTTCTATTTCTATTTGTTCCATAACTAGCAAGCAGATGGCTCTCTGGAACTCACACTTTCCTTTTTATGTAGACTCCCAACCTTCCTTCCCACCTTTTAAGTAAACGGCCAATTCTTTCCCATTTCAACAATAACTCTACACCTTCACTGTGTCATTGTTAGCAAAATGTCATCTTTCTCTTTAGCATCATTATGCTCTCACTCATTTCCAAAGTCTAAGCTTCCAATGGGCCTTTTGCCTCTTTCTTTTACCCCTAAAGGAGCAAACAGAGCCCTTGGAATTAACATCTAGAAAGTGTGCCTGAGAACCGCCAGCCAGGAAACAATGGCATTGCGGCCACCCCTTGTCTACACTGTCATTTAGCAGGTGGTTCAGTTCCTGCCAGGTGTGTATACACAGCAAGTGATTTCTTGGGAAGAATAAACCACCAGCAGCCCGTGCAGTGGTGGTAAAGCTGAGAGCCCTGGGGCAGGGCTCTTCCATAGGAGCCAGTCGTTTCCTCGATGGAAGAAATGTCTGGGAATCAGAGTCCTAGCATCCGAGGCATTTCTACATTCCAAAAGCAGCCACGTAGCAGAAGCATGGTCAAAATAAGGCATTTGAGGGCTTCCCTGGTGGCACAGTGGTTGAGAGTCCACCTGCCGATGCAGGGGACGCGGGTTCGTGCCCCGGTCCGGGAGTATCCCACATGCCGCGGAGCGGCTGGGCCCGTGAGCCATGGCCGCTGAGCCTGCACGTCCGGGGCCTGTGCTCCGCGACGGGCGAGGCCACAGCAGTGAGAGGCCCACGTACTAAAAAAAAGAAAAAAGAAAATAAGGCATTTGAGGATGTGAAGAAAATGGAATAAAAATTGTAATGGTTAGAAGAAGAGGGAATTGAACGGTTGGAGATAAGCAATGTTAACTAGGGTTACTCCTCTCCGAGGGGAAGCCAGCGTGGGAACACGTAAAGAAAGCACGTATTAAGATCACCCTCGGACTTCCCTGGTGGCGCAGTGGTTGAGAGTCCGCCTGCCGATGCAGGGGACGCGGGTTCGTGCCCCAGTCCGGGAAGATCCCACATGCCGCGGAGGGGCTGGGCCCGTGAGCCATGGCCGCTGAGTCTGCACGTCCGGAGCCTGTGCTCCGCAACGGGAGAGGCCACAACAGTGAGAGGCCCGCGTACCGCAAAAAAAAAAAAAAAAAAAAAAAAAAAAAGATCACCCTCATGTGTGTCCCAGAAAGAATAAGGTCACAAGTACCTGCAAAGGACAGCATCACCAAATGGGAGGTGCTGGAGAGCCTGAACACTGTGCCTGCCTAGACTCCCCTCCACAGTGGTACACGAGGTACTGAGCAAAGTGCCTCACATCTCTACTGCCCTTTGTTTCCTCATCTGAAGACATTAAGAAAAACACCAGGACGTCCCTAGTGGTGCAGTGGTTAAGAATCCACCTGCCAATGCAGGGGACATGGGTTCGATCCCTGGTCCAGGAAGATCCCACATGTCACGGAGCAACTAAGCCCATGCACCACAACTACTGAGCCTGCGCTCTAGAGCCCGCGAGCCACAACTGCTGAAGCCCATGTGCCACAACTACTGAAGCCCACAAGCCTAGAGCCCGTGCTCCGCAACAAGAGAAGCTACCGCGATGAGAAGCCCACACACCTCAATGTAGAGTAGCCCTCGCTCACTGCAACTAGAGAAGGCGCACACGCAGCAATGAAGGCCCAACACAGCCAAAAATAAAATTAAAAAAAAAAAAGGAAGAAAGAAAAACACCAGCAGCCTACACTCACTGAAACCTTACCCTGTGCCAGGGGCTATTGCAAGCACTTCGTGTATTAACAACGAACTTTTGAAATGAGAAGGCTGAGTCACAGAGAGTAAAGTACTTTGCTCAAGATCCCAAGGCTGAGTAGTAGCGGGGGCCAAGACTGAACAGCTACCTTACACCACGTCTTACCTATCTATCTATCTGTTTCTGTGAAAGCTAAGTCACCTGTTTCAAGCACTTAATTTAGTGCCTTTGCCATGAGAAACACTCAGTAAAAATTATCTCATCACCAGCATCAACCTCGTGGCCACCACTGATGAAACCAAGCAGAACAGCTGCATTTGCTGGGTTCCAAGTCTTGGGTGCTTAGGTTCTTTTTTTTTTTTAACTAAATCTTTTGTAGATCTTCATCAAATAATGTAACCTGTAAGCTAAACACCAGATACCTCAGAGCAGCTTAAAGAAAAATTAAGGGTGACATAGGCAAATATTTCTTTCTTGTAGTAATTGATAGCTTTGTAGCTTGACTCCATAAAACTTGGCTGCATGACTCACTAAGACTTGAAGACATGTTTCATACTATTTGGATTCCTTCCACAGGACACCATCGAGCCAGGGGAAAAAGATTTATATGCAGTCCTTACCGTGGTGTACATATTTGGGGCATGTATTTGGGCTTTTCTCCAGAAATCATGCTAGTGTATCTTGTCTAGTAAGAGATACTGGATGCCATTCAAACCAGGTGTTATTTCACAGGTCACCTTCCTGTTTTTCAAGATGTTTTAGTTCCTTACAGAGTGGCTTGGTGGTTTTCACTTGGTTGGCGTTGATTCTGAGTGGATGGGCCCTTCAGTCACGCTCCCTAAATCCAAAAGGAGACTCTTTTAGTTGCTCGGGCCGCCGTAACAGAGTACCATGGACCGGCTGGCTTAGACAACATTCATTTATTTCCTCACAATTGTGGATGCTGGACGTCTGAAATCAAGGTGTCAGCAGGGTAGGTTTCTGCAGAAGTCTTTCTCCTTGGGCTTGCTTGGCCACCTTCTCCCTGCGTCCTCACATGGTCTTCCCTCTGTGCGTGTCTGTGTCCTAATTTCCTCTTCTTCTAAGGACAGCAGTCATACTGGATGAGGGCTCACCCTAATGACCTCGTTTAAACTTAATTACCTCTTTAAAGGCCCTGTCTCCAAATAAAGTCACATTCTCAGACACCGGGGGTTAGGACTTCAGTGTAGGAATTTTGGAGGAACACAACTCAGCCCATAACAGAGACTTAGAGAGATGGGAAGAGAGAATCCCACACAGAGGTGGCTTTGATTCCAGAAACAAACATTCCTTGGAGCCCACGGTTTGTAAAACACTGTAAGTCTAGCTTCTGATGCTGCCCGTCTCCTCTATATCCGTCTCCAGGAACTAGTCCAAGGGAAGTGCCATCCCAGCAAAGTTTCCAGAACCTTCTGTTGCATCTCCATAAACTTCTTGAACCCTGCTGGCCACACCTTGGTGTCCTGCCCAGCAGACTCTGCACCGCCACGTTCAGCACGATTCCCGGGAACACAGGGTTCTTGTGTATAGCATGTTGGCACCAGTGCTGAAGTCAACCCTCAGCCAATACGGCTAAGCAAGCTGGAAGTAATCCATCCTCTCAATAGCTGCTATAATTTTAGTACTTATTTACTACAAACATTGAATTTTGCCTTCAGGCCTCACAGAGAACAGCCCTGACAACTTCCAGAAACATATGTGAAATGCCTAACATAGCGCACACAGCTGACTAGAAACACTCCTAGTGCGAGTGACAGGAATGTGCAGAAGTGGAGGGCGTGAGGCCGTGAATCCAAGAGGAAAGCTCTCCAGGTCTGCCCCTGGTCACCCTGTCCCACTTATGACTTCTGATTTGGGACCCAGAGACCTGTAACCCTGACTCTGCAGAGACTTTAGGCCCCTGTCTCTTTCCGTATCAGTGAAACAGGGATTAAAACTATATCGTTCTCTTCCCCCCAAACTATTGTAAAACCATAAAAATGAGATGGAACTCGAAAACAAACTTGGGAAAAGGCAAAATAGACTAAATTCAAAATAGACTAAATAATATGATTTTAATTATAACCGTCTAAACCAATTTAAATCCATCAAGTGCGTCATTTTTATTCTGGCCTTGTTTACTAGTTTATACACCTTACCAGGTAAAGACTAAATGGCTCCTACAGTAAAAGTTCTATATTCAGGCCCATGAGAAGATTTAGATCTATGCTTTCATTGCCCTTAGGCTATCTTGACTGACTCCTGAAGTCTCTGGACTTCCATACTGCAGGATAGAAAAAGAAGAGCTCATTGTAACTTCACAGACGCCGAGAGCTGGCTGTAGTACAACATACGACCACCAGGGGACAGCATAGACCTGATGCTGCTTTAGACTTCACTAGGTTTGGGCCACTTGCTTTCTCTAGTGTCAAAGTGCCCTCCCTTCCCCCAGGAAAACCTCTCTGCGCTGCAGGATCTGGAAGTGCCCCAGGCGCAGCGGCACACAGCCCCCGGGAGCAGGCCCTCGGCCTGAGCTGGAGTCCAGCCCTCCTCCTGCCCTATGCACGGCAGGGCACTCAGCTGCTGGGCAAGGTGGTGCTGAGAGGTGGTCCCAGAGAACAGGCACACAGTATACAGGCATCAAAAACGACCAGACTTAGGTTAGCGCTGAACTCACAGTTTCGCAGGCCCCAGAGCTTTCTGCAGCGTCAGAGAGCAGGAACCAGCTTTCGGGGGAAGAGGCCGCCTGGGGCACTTGCACCAACAAGACCCCAGACTCCCGGTAAAGGATATTAGTAAACAGCAACCAAGGATATCATACGTAAAGTTATTTTGTATTTTCAAAGTGTTCTGACCTCACTCTTATTCATTATTAGCTAATAATTCTGAACCATCACCTTCATGTTATGGATGAAACAATGACACACGAGAAATCAGGGCTTTAAGGAGAAAGCAGCGGGGCCCAAAGCAGAAGCCAAGTCTCCCTCGTACCATTAGTTGTTAAACACGCTAACCCCCAACTCCATCCCCACCCCCAAGCGCAGAACCGCTAACGGTACGAAGAAAACCCCAACCTGGAAGCCAGACGCATTTGGAAACCAGGTAGAGAGGGCATGAGACAGCAGGAACAGAAACTTCGCCTGCCTCCCCCCATGGGGTATTCTGCACCTCTGAGGCTGTGTGGAAACGAACACGACCTGTCTGTCGAGCACAGATGTGGCCGGAGGGGAACCGAGGCAGCATTGCAGCGTCGCGCGGGCAGATCTGCGGCGACTGGGTCGTAGGGACCACTGCGCGCTCTGCGCCCGGCACCTCCCGCGGTTCCCACGCACCGACCTCCCCTTCATCCCTGTGACTGATGCTCCCGGACCCCGCCCGGAAATTCTGTCTATGAGCTAATTATGGTGAATGACCTAAGTGCGCTGGGCAGGAGTCGGCAGGTGAGGATCGGTAGGTGAGAGCTGACTATTCACGACACGGCAGCCTTTGATGCGAGCGGAGCAGAAAGTTTGGCGGAAACTCAACACCTCTTAGAAGTAGAGATTGGTCAAGAGGAAGAAAGGAGAACCCATTGTGGAAGTTTTCAAGAAGGAGACAAAGATGCCTGTGTTTTGTATCGCTCAGCTGCCTCAAGAAAATGTCCATTTGTTTCCTTTACACTCCTTTTACATTTTAAGTGGAACCTAGTGAATGTGTCTTTTCAGGGTTCCCAATTTCACCGTTTTCTCTACACCTCATGTTGCCATTTTAATGAAGCATCGTTTTTCCAGAGAGTGTGGGAACAAAACTTATTTAATGACCTCTCAGAGCAAACACTGAGTTCTTCGAGTATCTCCCTGAATTAAAACCCGCACCCCACAATACACTTCCTTTTTTAAATGCCAGTTTGCCAACTACTGCAAACCGATAAACAGGGCTTCCCTTTACTCTCAAGCCACAGGGTTCCTGTCGATCTCGCAGCCTGGGGGATCCATGAGAAACCCCAGACCCCCAGCCCTCAGCTGTGCCCTGGGAGGGCTCAGTGGCACAGCAGTGGTCCCCTTGGCAGCACAGGGGACTCAGCAGAGACCTAGGATCACCTTGGAGGTTATCCAGTCCAACTTTTCACTTTACAGACAAGGAAACTGAGGCAGGTGGGGAGAGGATGCAGAGGCTACATGGGTGTCACAGGTGGGTGGCGGGAGCCACGGAGGCTGAGGTTGGCCCCATGCCGTTCCCACACCCTCTGCCTCAGCATCACTTAGGGCAGATGTGCAAAGTGCCTGTTCCTGAGCCCCTTCTCAAAGCTACTGAACTGGAATTTCGGGGGGTTAGGGACTAGGAATTTATATCTCAACCACACCACACCGCTGCAGCTGTGATACACACTACCTTTTGGGAAGCGCTTGTAGGAGTAGAAAGAAAACAAGCTTGGAGTCAGAAAAGATCTGGTTTGAATCTCTTCTCTGCTGCTTACCAGCTTTGCACCTTTGGCGAGCTAACGACTCTGAACTCTGGGTGCTCATCCATAACCGGGGCGGCTGTGAGGGCCACAAGGGACGGTGCATATAGGCACCCTCAGGTCCCAAGGCCTGACACTGGAATGCACTCAGTCAGAGTCACCTGTCCTCGGGGGAGTGCTGGACTGGAGCCCCAGAGCTCCCATTTATGGACTATATGAGACTGGCCTCATCACTTGCGTCTTTCGAGCCACAATTTCCTTGTCTGTAAATGGAGATAATAGTATTACCTCCTCCCAGGAATGCTGTCAAAGTCAGATGTAAATATCATGCTGTAGCTGCATGGACTGGTCATGAAACAAAACCACTCCAGGTCTTTCACACAGACAGGATTCAAGGCAGGGGTTTGATTCCACAGGGGATGGAAGAGCTAAGAGGAACCAAACAGAATAAAGAGCTCATCCTGAGATTGGCTGCCGGCAGGTCAAAGGAAGGCGGTAGTTGTACACAGTCCAGGCGTCAGGGTCCCTAGCAGGAGCTAGGACCATGGTGGGGCAGGAGAATTAACACCACAGAGAAGAACCAGCTGGATGTGGAGAGCCCACACAAGGCAGATGGGAACGGGGAGAAAGGCCTTCACCACCCTGTAGTCTCCTTGCCTGGAGGAGGGAGAGGTCAGAAGACAGGGTGGCCTGGGGAAGGTAATTCCTGGAGATACAGAGCAGAGAAAAAGGGTGACACTGGGTCTAAGAGCAAATAAGCAATGCCTGGCACACACACATAAAAACACTGACACGGGGGCTTCCCTGGTGGCACAGTGGTTGAGAGTCCGCCTGCTGATGCAGGGGACACGGGTTCGTGCCCCGGTTTGGGGAGATCCCACATGCCGCGGAGCGGCTGGGCCCGTGAGCCATGGCTGCTGAGCCTGCGCGTCCGGAGCCTGTGCTCCGCAAGGGGAGAGGCCACAGCAGTGAGAGGCCCGCATACCACAAAAAAAAAAAAAAGGAAAAAAAACACTGACACCGTCTCAGACACAGAGGAGGCGTTCTCTTAGTGCCTGTCACTGTAGTTGTCAACCACGACATGTAACAGCCTGATGAAGAAGGCACTTGGCAAGAAAAGCACATGTTTGTCAGAAGCCTACCTTTCATTAGTCACATACAGGCATCATTTCTCCAGGGCTGGTGACCACGTGGAAGGGAAGTCCGGAAATTAGAATCCTAGATGGGACTCTAATAAAAATAAATTGAGGCTCAATTTCTTCATGTATGAAAATGTAAATAACACACTATTTCATAAAGTATCATGAGGATGTGATGAGCTCATAGATATGAAGTACTTCATACACTCAAAGTCCTATACAGATACAGGATTTGTTTGTATTCTCAAAAAGGGGACATTTTCAAAAAACAGGTTCACCATGACCTACACTCAATCTAATTACTTATTTTTCCAACTTAGTTTTCAAGCTCATCATTTTCTTTTCAGGAATTCAAATAGAACACCATTGGAGCAAATAACTATGAAATATATAATTCAGTACCACCAAAATGATGTTCCAAACAAAAGCTTCCATGAGAACCACCAGGCTAATGTGATAACACACTGTTCTATGAACAGAGAATTCTTACGCATCCTCACAAGCCTTGACCATCCAGTTTTTCTGTCTCCACTGATTAGACTGATGACCCAGTGGCTACTTAATGACGTGATACATATATATGTAATAAAAGCTATTATTTGACTCATCTCTTTGTGTACTTCATGTGCATTATTACCACTTTATTATATGGTAATAATTCTCATTATTTGCTTTTATTATTATTTCAGCTTCTCAGCTGGAAAATCATTGATAGTCAGAATGCTGAATTAACTTGCCCAAGGCCCCTCAGCTTGGCACCAGCAGAGCCAGGATTGGATCCCAGTTCGGGCTGAGTTCTAAGCCAGCTGCTCACCTCTACCTGTCTACACATTTGCCTTTGGGGTGCTGTTCACTGAAGGAGATGATTCTGTGTCATCAATTATAATGGAAAGAGCCTTAAACTCAGAACAAGAAGATATGAATTCTATACAACCTGGCTCTAGCCAGTGCTGTGTCCTTGCCCACAAAATGATAGAATCAGTTTGAAGGTGAACTTTTACAAGTACAACATTTGCTAAGTTTTATAAATTCCTGATTAATCAACAGTTCTGATAACAAAAATGCTATTGTTTTGGCATGGTGTTCATGAACAGTTAACGACATTTGATATATCTTCGTAACGAGAAAACGATTCACTTCTGCTCTTTTGTTCTTTTTTTATTAGCCCAAGCCATTGTGCCGGGCATTGGGAAATACTGTGAAATTTACTGTTCTTAACATACTTTTAAACCTCTTAAAATTTTTCCCCAAAGTAGTACATTACCTATTCGGGCACATTTTATTCTGTTGGTTTTAACAAAGACTGTCCTGGGACGTGGCCAGACTGCCAGCGTGTCCCTGAGTGTCATCCATCACCAAGCAGCTGGCAGAGCTCGCCTGGGCTTGGTGAGCCAGGCATGAGGCCAGGAACCAGGACCAGGTGAGAGAAGAGGGAGGGGAGCCCGGGAGAGGGCAGCAGTGGAGGGCGGGTGTGAGGACGGTCAGGAAACCCCAGCTGAGATGAAGCAGTTGGAGGCCCGGGTGGCCCCGCAGATCAGTCTGGGCCTTGCGTGTTAGCTCAGGAGGGATCACGAGTGACTTTTGAAGGAAGAAAACCAAGCTCCAAGTTTGCACGGCCTGACATTTGCAAAGAAAGGAGAAGACCAACTGTCTGAACGAGGAAAATTCCCTAGAAGGGGCAACAAGGAGATGCCAGGGATTGAAGGACAAAGAGACCAAAACTCCTCACTTTCCCTGGACCACAATGTAGAGAGCCAAAGCAGGTAACACAAAGTGACCACCCCCCAGGAACATGGAAAACAGTTGTCCCCAGAGAGCTAAGCTGGTGAGTCTACGTTTCATGTAAGAGGTTAGTCATCTGGTTAACCCAAAAGACTGTTGAGAGGTGGTCAGAACACCCAAAACGCCAGTGCAAAAGGACTCGAGAACTACCATAGGAAGGCCGACTTGCTGTGTGATTGTAATCAGGCAATCAAGAGAATCAGTCAATTATACTGAACCCTATCAGAAGAAAGGGTGAACTTGAAAGCATGGTCAGCCTCACACACAGATTCAGGAAACATGAAGATCCACCAGGGGGTGGTACCCGCACAAGCGCTGATGAAGGGGGCGGGTGGAGCGACCCACAGACCCCAGCCCTACGATCAGTGGACCTGAAACCCAGTGTGATTAATTATCTAAATCAGACAACTCCTTCTCTTTGCTCTGATTCTGTATTCACTAGGGTATCTCCTGAGTATAATTTTACTCCCCAAGGAGAGCTGCCAGGAGAGAGCGCATATGCTCGTCATACTGGCCTGAATCTCTCTGCCAAAGGGATGCTCAGAGTTGCCACCGCAAAATAATACTGGCACTTTGATGTATACCTCAGTCTTCTGTCACCTGAGTTAATGGGAGTCGGCCCCTGATGGCTGGATTCATACCAAGTGTGCTTAAAATGTTAAATGTTTGAAGCTTTAAAGCTGAGAACCTGATCTGGGATAGTGTGGAATCTATAGATGGTAAATGCCAATTTAGGAGACACGTGGGCATTGACACAACCAACCTTCCTTAATAATATCCCAACATTGTCACATGCCATTGTACAGACCCAGACAAATAACAGTATTAGATGTGCACCTGCCAGTTCACCTCAAATACTCCTCCAAACAGCTTTGTAGCCTATAAAACTGGAGGAATTGCTGTCTTGGGCCAGATCTGTGTTGCAGGGAAGGATTCCAGGTCTTCAAACTGTAAATAGCAGTGGGCATTAAATTGTGAACTGCTACAGCATGGTGTAGATGTGGTGAGGAAGACAGCTATCTGCACAGCTTTCCATGATACTCCAACTATCCTTCAGAGCTCTGCTTAGGTAACTTCTGGGACTTTTACTGATTCTTAGCAATTTTTTTTTTTTTTTTTTTTTGCGGTACACGGGCCTCTCACTGCTGTGGCCTTTCCCATTGCGGAGCACAGGCTCCGGACGCGCAGGCTCAGCGGCCATGGCTCACAGGCCCAGCCGCTCCATGGCACATGGGATCCTCCCAGACCGGGGCACGAACCCGTGTCCCCTGCATCGGCAGGCGGACTCCCAACCACTGCGCCACCAGGGAAGCCCCGATTCTTAGCAATTTAATCCATGTGTACCAAAAATCAAATAGCCCTCTGCCCATAAACAAATAACCCACAATATTTGTATTAGAATGCTGACATTCTAAAAGTCAAGAAACAGGAGATATTATAGCTGAAGAGACAAACCATTTTGACCCATAAAAAGGTTTTTAATTTCTTTGAAGGTAACTATTAAAATTAAAATTGTAAAGAAACAATAGATTAGAAAGATATTTGCAGCAAATACAGCAGTTAAAAAGGGAAAGAAACATTTTATTAAAAATTATCCAAAATTCCTAATAAATAAGTGAAAATGAAAAAAGAGAAATTCTACTATATACCTATTATTTTTAAATTTTGGGGGTCACACCATGTGGCTTGTGGGAATCTCAGTTTCCCATCCAGGGATTGAACCTGGGCCACAGCGGTGAAAGCCCAAATCCTAACCACTAGGCCACCAGGGAACTCCTTACTACATACATATTCAAAAGTAAGCAAGAATACCCAGCAAAATTTAAGTACAGTTGGGAAGAAAACAAGATTCTTATGCTATTAATGGTACATATTTACACAGCTTTTCTTGATTTCATTACACATCAAGAATGATGGAACCATTTACATTCTTTTACAACTAGTCTGATGTTAAGGTTTTTATCCTAAGTTAAAAAAAAATTAAAGAAATAAAAGGCTACATGCATTAACACAATCATTCTAGTATTACTGGTAACAGAAAAACTTGAAAACAACCTAAATTTCCAAAGAGAGACAATCAAACTGACTGTGCTGCTGAGTTATGTTCAGTAGAATGTGATACAGTCATTTAAAATTGTAACATTTAGGTCTGTGTAAAATTTGGGGGAAATGTTTAGAATATGCTAATAAACATAAGTCTGAGTATCTGATTTTAAGTGTATTACAACTACAGCTATGGAAATATGTGAGCGTGTGAACAAAGTCTGGGAGACAACAGGAAACAAGAAACTCTTGTGATATATTTGAATCCACCACTTACCGGCTGGCAAGACCCTGGGCATGTTACTTAACTGCTCTGTGCCTCAGTTGCCCAGTCTGTAAAATGGGGATAATAATAATACCTACCTAGTAAGGTTACTATACAGATTAAATGAGTTATTGTATGTAAAAATGCTTTAAAAACTGTGTATTTTGTATATAACACAAAATAAGTGCTAAACATATTGCTTTATCTATCAAGACTTCAGAATGTAACACCAACAAACTAACACATAAGGTCTTTTTAAAACGTAAACCACAAAATCATTATCTCAAATAATAAAGTTAATATTAATGTCTCAATATCATTTAATACTCAATATATTTTCAATTTTTCCCTAAATGTCTCAAAACTTTTTTCATACACGTACTTGTTCAAATCAGGATCCAATAAAAGACACACACATTGCATTCAATTGATGTCTTTTATGTCTCTTTATACCATCACGATTTCCCTACTTTTTTTTTTTTTTGGCTGCACTGGATCTTCATTGCTGCATGCGGGCTTTCTCTAGTTGCGGCGAGTGGGGTCTACTCTTTGTTGCGGTGCTCGGGCTTCTCATTGTGGTGGCTTCTCTTGTAGCGTAGCATGGGCTCTAGGTGCACGGGCTTCAGTAGTTGTGGCTCGCGGGCTCTAGAGCGCAGGCTCAGTAGTTGTGGCACATGGGCTTAGTTGCTCTGTGGCATGTGGGATCTTCCCAGACCAGGGATCAAACCAGTGTCCCCTGCATTGGCAGGTGGATTCTTAACCACTGCGCCGCCAGGGAAGTCCCTCCCTACTCTTTGTTGTGCTATTTTTATTGCCACTTGTTTGCTGGAGAAACCTACAGAATTTCTCACTTGCTGGATTCTGCTGATTGCATCCATATGGTATCAGTTAACATGTTCCTCTGTCTCCTGAATTTCCTGTAAACTATAGCTAGATCTGAAGATTTAATCAGATTTAGATTAAATGTCCTTTTTTCCTTTTACTTTTTTTGCAACAATGCTTCATAGGTGATCCTGTGTACTTCCTACTTTATCTCATCAAAAGCACCTATTTTTTTAAATTAATTAATTAATTATTTATTTGGCTGCGTTTGGTCTTAGCTGTGGCATGTGGGATCTTCGATGCGGTGCGCAGGCTTCTCTCCAGTTGTGGCACGAGCTCCACAGCGTGCGGGCTCAGTAGTTGTGGCATGTGGCAAATATGTCCTGTGGCCTGTGGGATCTTAGTTCCCTGACGAGGGATCGAATCTGTGCCCCCTGCAGTGGAAGGCAGATTCTTAACCACTGGACTGCCAGAGAAGTTCCTGATTTCCTATTTTTAAGGAAGTGAAGATGGATCAATTAGGAGCTACTATAAATAGGACATGGTACCCGTGGAATATGAAGAAGACAGGCATTAAGGATGCTTCTTGTGCTTCTGGCTTGGGTGATGTGGAGCCAAAGTAAAGGAAGTAAGTGATAGGATGGGGGAAGGAGAGGGATAAAAGGTGGAAAGGAGGGAAAGAGAAGGGAAAGGGGGGAAGGAGGTGCTGGACCCCAGAAGAAGGTGCTTGGAGACTCCAGGAAGAAAATAATTAATTCAATTTTCAAAGGGTCCAAGTTGAAATACTTTGTAATATACCCAGAGGGAGAAGGAAAGGAAATAGTTGGAAAGATAAATTTACCAACTTAGAGTTAGGCAGAAGTGTCATACTTTTCTTTCTACACAAAGAAAGATGGAGTATTTTCATATCGTATGCTTGCTTTTCCGTGTTTTAAGAAGATAGTGATCCTGAACAGGCATCTCAGAAAAAAGGAAGAAGCCCCAGACCAGAAAGAAGGCTGCCCAAGGATGAGACTCAGAAGGGGAGGGACGCACAACCCCAAGTGTGGACCGAGAGAGAACAAATGTGGACTAACGAGAACGGAAGAGGATTAGTGGGAGGGACCTGTCCTCATCTGCAAGCCCAGAGGAGGAGGGGACTCAGACAAGGACCACAGGGAAGGCTTCGCCGGACACCGTCCAGTGGTGGACGTGGCTGTGTGCTGAAGACGAACTTGGTCATAGAAGAACTAGGAAACAGAAGATTTCGAAACAAAGTTCAGCTGCATGGGCTTCCTTCTCCTAGTAAGAAGTTGTCTGGACGCTCTTTGCCACTGATCCTGCCTGTTAGTGGGTCCCTGCATGTCTGGACTTCCCTAGCCTTTGCCTCTTGGTCTGTAAGTAAAGGATAATGTTATTTACCATAGAGGAGTGTCATGGGAATTAAATGTCATTGCAGATGTGAAGGACTTAACGGAGGGGTTTCTGATATGTGGTATTCAGGAAATGCTTATTCTTTCCCCAGATCTCAGTATTTCTTTTCCTTTCTTTAATACGGATACACTATAGTTTTATGAATAATTTTTTTGATTAAGAAACTCGCCAGATGTCTAACCTACCAAAAGTGATGTCATAATAGTCTTTCTTTTTCTATATACATTTTAAAATTTTGTAATGTAATTTTTATTGAGATATAATTGATATAAAACATTATCTTGGTTTCAAGTGTACAACATAATGGTTCGATATTGCTAAATGATCAACACAACCATCACCACTCAGAGTTACAAAGGTTTTTTTCTTGTGATGAGAACTTTTAAGATCTTCTCTCTGAGCAACTTTTAAATGTAAATACAGTATCATTAACTATTATCATCAAGCTGTACATCACATCTCCTGGACTTATTTATTTTATAACTGGAAGTTTATACCTTTTGATCACTTTCAACGATTTTGCCCACTCCCTACCGTATGCTTCTAGAAACTCGCATATTTCCCTAGACCTCCATATTTTTTTAATACGTATTTATTTATTTGGCTGTTCTGGGTTTCTGGGTCTTAGTTACGGCATGCAGGATCTAGCTCCCTGACCAGGGATTGAACCCAGGCCCCCGGCATTGGAAGCACGGAGTCTTAACCACTGGACCACCAGGGAAGTCCCTAGACCTCCATATTTTTAAACAACCCCATCCGACAGAAAAAGAATTTGAGGCTGGTAAGTCACCGACCTGGTAGATGTTGAAGCCAAAATGCAGACGCTAGTTTTCTGATTATAAATCTCACTAAAGCATGAAAATCTTGTATTTCAATTCCATATTTTTAGACACTTAAAAGCAGAGTGCTATGGGAATGTGTGAAGCATTTTGAACCACAGTTCACAGGTAACATTTTGGAAAAGTTTATTGGGAGTGATTCTGAGTTACCCATTTGGAGATAGGAAGGGAGAGAAGTACTAATGCAGAAATTTGTAGCTGTGGTCCTCAAATATATTAGATATTTGTCAAATATATTAGATATTTGTCAGGATTTTGATTGTTTTACTGAGAAGCAAGGAATAAGTAAAAACAGAGATTCATCATGTTCACAGATGAACACTCAAGCAATATGCAGTTAATCACAAGCTTTCTCTTATGCAAATATTTCAGTGTGAAATCATACCCATAAGTGCGACTGTGAAATCCTGTAAGAAACTGAAACAGAACACAGTTCAGCTGTGGCAAGTGTGTCTTACTCTCTTGTTGTATTCGTGTATATTGCTAAACCATCTCTGAAAAGAGAACTGAATTTTCAAATATATTTTCTCATTGATCTTCATTACAGATGTGAAGATACTTTTCCATTTTATTCAACTAATGTGCATATTTTCAGTCACAGACTGTGTTACAGTATGAATGGCACTGTTAACCACTATACACAAAGGCACACACCTGACCTATATTATAATGAAAGCCAAGAAACATGGAAAGGGGCTTTGCAACAGCGACCGTGCTATTATAATGATTCAATGTATGGCTTCAAGATTGGCTGTCACCACCCTTTGCTGGCTGAGTGACTTTAAGCTACTTAAACTCTTTAAGCCTTAATTTCCTTAACTGTAAAATGGGGATAATACCTAATTAATGGTGTTGTGATGATGAGACACAATGACAGATGTAAGGAGCTTCATCCAGTAAGTACTCAATAAGGAGCAGCAGAAACAGGAGAAGGAAGGAAGAGCTGTAGTCGTGGTAACTGTACTATTGATATAGCAGTAGCAGCAGCGGTAGCAGCAGTAACAGAAGTGATCTATGTAAGTGGGTAGCTTATATTACAACCATCCCTATGCCTGAGAATATTTATGGAATGATCCTGGGAGAGCAAGAAAACTCATGACTCAATATTTCTCCTCTACAGTCAATCTTTGTGCTTGGATTTCCCACCATCAGCGTCAAGGGTTGCATTTTCAGGAAACCACTAGTAAAAGATAAGACCCTGAGCAGATGAACAGTGAGAGGAATTTTGCGGGTTTGTCCTGAGAGGAGGTAGTAAGGACAAATGAAAGGGGAGGGAAGAGAGGAGAACAAGAGCAGGGTGCAGGATTGGGCCATTCAAGGGTGAAGGAGAAGGGAGGAAGCCCCTGAGGTCATGCAAGCAAGGACATTTCAAAACAAAGTCTCTGATTTCTTATTCTGCTTAATCTGGCCAAGAAGTGTGACCCCTAAATGCTGAAGAAAGTTAAGTCCACGACTAACTTCTTTGTGTGAGTAGATTTTTGTAACAATTAAGGAAAAGGCAAAGTTTGCCAGGGATAAGAGACACAAACCCAAAAACCAGTCTCAGAGATCTTGAGGCCAACTTTGAACTTCTGCAGAATGTGAGATGGGCATTGGAGTCCATCCTAACCAGATCTTAGCAGAAGGGAGACATGGCTGACATCTGTTAGACATTTGCTGCCTAAATTCTTTTTACTTCCCATTCATCACCATCATCACCAAGTCTAAATTTCCGCGATTAACTCCTATTCACTGTTCAGATCTCAATTGTAAAGTGACTGAAGGGCTTCTCTGACCCTCCCATGTCCAGATTAGGCATCCCTGCTCTGCTCTACGGTAGCGCGCTGTACACCTCCCCATCACAGCACTTTTCACAACGATAATACGTGATGCCTTGACCCTCCCCGCACTGGACTGAACAGTGTCTGTCTGTGTACACCATTCTATTCCCAACACAGAGCACTGCACTCAACACATAATAGGTACGCAGTAAATCTTTAAAAGAGAAAGCAACTTAAAGAGGGAAGTAGGGAAGGATGAGGAAGGAGGGAGACAACCCCAAAGCATGAAATACCCACCTTTTTTCAAAAGAACAGCCCAGTTAGGTTGCCCATGGTAGGGAGGACCCAAGATCCAAGTACTGACCCAAAGCAAAGTTTGTTCATGACGTTCTCATCGTGTGCTCAGGACTGATCTTTCAGAGCCCTGACTGTTGGGAGGAATAGTTTTAGGGGGCTGTGCACTGCTCCCAAGGAATGTGCTTTTTTCTAACTTTTCCCTCCGGATTATTTAGTTGTTCCAGGAACAAAGACACTAGAAAATGTAGAGACGAAGAAGGCAAAGAAATGTCTCCCCACCGTGTGTTTTCCCTCCGATCCTGGGGATGCTCTGGATTTCCTGGGTTACAGGGCTAGAGTGAGATCAGAGGTCATGAGGAGGGGGCCAAGACTGGAGCAACAGACAGACATGGAAACCAGGTAGTGCCACCCTTCAAACTGTCAAGAAGGGGGCCCAGGGTTCCAGGGGGACAGAGTATGAATTCTGACTCTAGGGCTAAGAGTTCAGCCCAGAAGACCAGAGAGTGAGTGTAAGCAGACTTTTGGGAGAAGGAAAGGAACACATTATTTAAATACTACTAAACAATGTTTAATGGTGGATATTGTTTAGAATACGCCACCGCTCCCACCAGTATCATGCGTGGCTTGCTTTTGAAAGCCAGCTCACGTGTGGTGTGTGGCAAGCCTGTCCAGTTTCAAGGGCTAGGGAATGGAGTGAATGAATAATCACTGCTCTTTGCTCAACTCTTCATTCCCAAGATCTGGATAGACTCTCCCAAATATAGCCTTTGAGAAGGAGGGATTAGACCAAAGTCACTCCTGGCAGACACAGGTGATGGTGCTCACAGAGGAGGTCAGAGGAACATTCCAGGGCAGATTAAGGCGAAAACTCGGGCTTCCCTGATGGCACAGTGGTTAAGAATCTGCCCGCCAATGCAGGGGACATGGGTTCAAGCCCTGGTCCAGGAAGATCCCACATGCCGTGGAGCAACTAAGCCCACGCCACAACTACTGAGCCTGCACTCCAGAGCTCATGAGCCACAACTACTGAGCCCGCGTGCCACAACTACTGAAGCCCACATGCCTAGAGCCCGTGCTCCGCAACAAGAGAAGCCACCACAATGAGAAGCCCACACACTGCAATGAAGAGCAGCCCCCACTCGATGCAGCTAGAGAAAATCCGTGCGCAGCAATGAAGACCCAACTCGACCAAAAATAAAATAAATAATTTTTTTTAAAAAGAAGAAAACTCATCTCTCCAGTTGAAAGCCAGGGGCATGGGAGAGCATGACCTGACCCCATGTTGGGAAACAGACACACAGGATTTCTGCCAGTGGTTATGAGCAAATGGAGTCCTGGAATTTAAAATAATGATTTAAGGGAGTTGCATTGCCAGAAATAGGAAAGAAAAACAAAAACCAGAGAAACTCAGATCTAGTGAAGGAGAGCCCACAATTTCTCATTTTCTAAAGCAATCCCAAGGCCCAAGTATTTGCACCAACAGAAAGTGAACTGCTTTGAGCACACCCCACATCATCCCATGTGCAACTCTCCAATGGCCCTGAAAAGGCACTGGACAAGGGCACCCAGGAGTCAGAACCTGATACTTCCAGATCCGCTAACCAGAGAACTGACTCCACTGCCAGCAATGAGGTGACCCCGAGACTCTGGGATCCTGTAATTTATCAGCAATAGAAGGCATGAGTTCTGGGCTTATCACCAACAATGGCTCTTCTCCTTTTTCTATGTTCTAGGTAGGAGGTGTTTGTTGGGTTTTTTTAAAGATTTTGTTTTTGATGTGGATTTTTTTTAAGTCTTTATTGAATTTGTTATAATATTGCTTCTGTTTTATGTTTTGGTTTTTTGGCCATGAGGCATGTGGGATCTTAACTCCCCGACCAGGGATCGAACCTGCACCCCCTGCATTGGAAGGCAAAGTCTTAACCACTTGACCTCCAGGAAAACCCCTAAGTGGGAAGTATTTACTGAGGTTATTCCATAACTTTCTCACTTGGTCACACTGTAAAAGCGGGTCTCAATTTTCCCCACAACTACCTTCCTTAGTGCTGACATAAGGAAAGGGTGGGATTTTGGTGACCAGGAATAAACAGCGTGGGTCCCACACAGCCATGAGCTTAGTTCAGCTCTCCATCGATGCCCTGAGCAAATTTGCCTGCTTCAGAATTGGATTTCAGGGGCTCCACTTCTCACAGGAGGAAGCAGTGTGGGAAATTCATCCTGGGAAGACTGAAGATGTCATCTGTGACGCAGAGTGGAACACGGACCCAGAGCGGTTATGAGACGACAGGGGAATAAGGAAAAATCAGATGCCTCCAAAGAAAGGCAGAGAGATGCTCTGATCAGAAGGTGTTCCATTTACCATTTACCAGGCTCTGAAGGAAAAGGAGATGTTAGAATAGGTAAATTACAGGGAGTCAGGAGGAGAAAGGGTAGGATTGCACAGGATCTGGGAAGCAGCCCAACAAGAACTGGGAATACTCCTGTCTATAGGAAGGATTCAGTCTCTCAGGGTATCCCAAGGAGTATCCAGAGGGGATTCATTCACGTGCATAAGGTGTCATTCTTTTTCCCATCCTTAGAGCTCACAGACCAGTTCAACCAAGAAAAATGTGAGGAATTTCCATGCCCTATCTGATAAGGTCAGCATCTGTTTACTGCCTAACTTGGCAGAAAACCTGCTTGATCTCTTTCAAGTGATAGGATAAACATTTTTATAGATTGCATATGTTTCCTTTTAAATGATTTAAATTTAGTAATTGTGTACTTAAGGAACTAGTGAAGTTGAATTACTGAAGTAGAGAGGGCCCCCCCCATAATCTTCATTAGGTTATCATGCATTTGAGGAATTGATGGAGTATAGATGTTGAAGTGTCAAGTAATAACCTTTCCTTGGTTCAAAGTAAAAATGAATTAAATAGGAGTCACAATTCATCTAGGGAATTAAAATTAGATCCATTTTTAAATATCGCCTATAAATATTATAATACGGAAATTTAAATACGAGTGTGCATGAACCTTCAAACTTATTTCCATCTATTTACCTGATACATACTGACTCAAGAAATTGCTGTGCTGAATTCAATCAATTCTCTTCAGGTCATCCAGTGACAGTTTAATTATCCTTGTGTAGCTTTGGCTTTTAAGTGCAAACCCTCGCCTCATTTTCCCTCACACTGTATATTACTAGCATATGGTACAGAATGTGACTTACTAGAAAGCTGCTTGCAAAGGAGGGTCCATAGAACGAAGATTTCTCAGACGTCTGTGAGGATTCTTCTGACACTGCTGTTAAAACATTATTTTGTAGGTTTAAAATATATTCATAAACCAAATCTTCTAAGCTTTCATCTTCTATGACTGGTTTTCTCAGGGTGCCAAGTATTTTTTTACGTTGCTCATTTTAGTAAACCTCTGTCACCCCTGTGTTCTCCGAGGAATGACACCTGCCCATCTGTTCTTCTATCTCCTCGGTAAGTCTCCTGCTATGTTGCCAAGGCAACACTACCTGCTACGACATCATATCGGATGGTTATCCCTTCGCTGGACTTCTGATATCAAATGCAACACTTGGCTTTTCATCCTTAGGGTTAAAGTTTCTTCTGTAGGAGGTAAGGAAGCAGGCTTTCTCAGGGGTGATCTCCCCACTGTTTCCTTAGCCAAGAGCTCCTTCCACATTCAGGAAGCCAAGAGCTCTAAGCCCATGCCATCCCATCTTCCACCCTACCAGCCTCCATCTCCCACAAAAGCATCTAGAAGTGCTGGGCATAAGATACCTCTGGCAGGAAGACTCACACCAGTGGTTTCCAAACTTCAGAGTGACCCAGAATATACCCCAGGCTGCTCGTTAACAATACAGCGTCCAGGGACTTCCCTGGCGGTCGGGCAGTTAAGACTCGGTGCTCCCAACGCAGGGGGCCCGGGTTCGATTCCCGGTCAGGGAACTAGATCCCACGTGCTGCAACTGAGAGTCTGAATGCTGCAACTAGAGATCCCGCATGCTGCAACTAAGACCCGGCACAACCAAATAAACATAAATAAATAAATAAACAAATATTAAAAAACTAAACAATACAGTATCTGGACTCGACCCTTCTTTGCTTCTGACTCAGTAGCTGCGGAGTGGAAGCCAGACCTCTTCTCACCAAGCTCCTGGGTAGATGTATGACAGAGTTTGAGGAACAGTGACCTAAATTTTCTAATTCAGGGACCAAGTTAGACAGTGTTTTTGTATGCATGGGACTTGGGTTACCTGCATCAGCTCTGCTGGGTTATTTGACTGAAAAGGCAGGTACCTGGGCCCCATCTCCTAACTCAGAATCTGAGCATGGGATCCTGATGTCTGCAGTTTAACAAGCATGCAGAGGCGGGCATGATGACACTAGAGACCAACCAGACCTGGATCCAAATCCCAGCTCTGCTGCCTAAGCCACCGTAAACACATTTAAAAACAATTTCTCTGTATCTGTCTCATCTGTGAAAATGAGGGTGATGCTATGTACCTCATGAAGGGACTGTGCACACGAAATCCCAGAATCCATGCATTAGGGGCTGTTTCTGGCTTAGTCATGGTGCATGCAGCTGGAGGGGATAGTCAATAGAGTTAGGCGAAGAATATCACCTAGTCGGGCCATCATTTCTGAGTAATGATGGAGTCTTTTAAGGACAGATAAGCAGAGGGTAACTTCTTCCAACCAAGAGTCCAACACACTTTTGAGAGACAGAGCAGAAAGCCCCAGAAGTGAAGATATGATTTCAATCATTTCAAAAATTGATGGATCCACAAAATATTCCTGTATTTCATTTAAAAATCTGGATACCAGGCAATGGGTTGCATATATATAATTCCAGAAAGAACAAAAGTAAAAACCACTGCCTTGGAGAATGGTGACTGGACACCGGGGTTATTCCACATGCAGGATATTTCCTGGACCTAAGAGGGAGAACACTTCTCTCTACCAGACGCTTGTTTCCTGAGCTTAAAGTTAAAAATCTGTCTCCAGCTGTCACTGACCTTCCAGGCTTCCAAGACACTTCCAAAATGCTGTTCTAGTGATGCACCCGTAATCCAGAGTGAAATTACTCCCTGTAGGTTTGCACTGGCATCTCACAGATTCGGGGTGCAAAGTCAAGGCGACTGTCCAGTGTATCTGGAATTAGGGTGGAAGCAAAGCACAACCGTCTGATTACTCTGTTTCCAATTTCACTGTGGCAGTCAAAGGCTGCTGTTCATTTCTAAATGGCCCTCTGAAAATAAACAACTCACGGAAGAAAACACTCCTCAAAAGTGGCAGTGGTGACCTTCAACACCCATAACGCTTCACACTAATCAGCCTTCTCCACTTGAGGTGTATGGAGAACAGAAAGCCTGACGCTGAGAGTAACACTGGGAAGACAATTAAATAATTGGAAAATAAAACCTTTGGGGAAGGGCTAAAAGAAAGAAGATATTTAGCCTGGAGAAGAGAAGGCTGAGGAATGACCTAATTATAGGCTTCAAGTACATGAAGAATTAATCTACAGCAGATGGTGACCAGCTGTTTTCAATTCCCATTGAATACAGTACAACAGAAAATTGGCTTGGGGGTAATATAAAGGATTTGGGATAGATAAAAGAAGGAATTTACTGGTTTTTGAGGGTCACAAAGGTTAAGAGGAGATAGGCTCTATTACTTAGGGAGATGACAGCCACTCTGTCCCTGAGGTTTCCTGGTTTGGATGGGTTTGTTGAAGTGCATTGAGGGGGAAAGAGAGCTTTGTTCTGTTGTGAAGGCCGCCCCGCTCCGCGGCTGTTCATCACACCTGTGCCTTTGATTCACGCAGCGTCTCATGATTGTACTTTTGTTTTCCATAAGTCATCACGATCACACCCAGTGATTTATGAAGTGCCAAGTGTGTGCTGGGCATGGTGAAAGAAAACTACATAGATTCCACCTTTTAACCTTCGAAGCTCTGTCACTTGACAATTATAAGCATTTACTGGGTACCCCTGAGCGCCAGGCACTGTTTCAGGAATAAGGGGCTATCCAGATGGATAAGATATTGTTGTTCTCAAGAACAGCGGAGGGGGGTGTGTGTGTGGGGAGAACTTCCCTGGTGGCGCAGTGGTTAAGAATCCACCTGCCGATGCAGGGGACACAGGTTCAAGACCTGGTCCGGTAAGATCCCACATGCCGCAGAGCAACTAAGCCCATGAGCCACAACTACCGAAGCCCACGTGCCTAGAGCGCGTGCTCCGCAACAAGAGAAGCCACCGCAGTGAGAAGACCGTGCACCGCAACAAAGAGTAGCCCCCGCTCGCCACAACTAGAGAAAGCCTGTGCGCAGCAACGAAGACCCAAAGCAGCCAAAGACAGATAGATAAATAAATAAATAAATTTATTTATTTTTTAAAAAAAAAAGAACAGCGGGGTGGGGTGGGGGGGAGAGAGAGAGAGAGAGAGAGAGAGAGAGAGAGTGTGTGTGTGTGTGTGAGTGTGTGTGTGAGTGTGTGTGTGAGTGTGTGTGTGAGTGAGTGTGTGTGAGTGTGTGTGAGTGTGTGTGTGTGTGAGTGTGTGTGTGTGAGTGTGTGTGAGTGTGTGTGTGTGTGCACGCACGTGCAGGCACACTAGGGAAATAGCAGGGCAGGTGTGTTTTAATCAGGAACTTTGAAAACACACATACAAAACAACAAGGTCCTACTGTATAGCACAGGGAACTATCTTCAGTGCCCTGTGATAATTCATAATAGAAAAGAGTATAAAAAAGAATGTATATATCTGTATAACTGTATCACATAATACTGTAAATCAACTATACTTAATAAAATAAAATAACAAAATCACACATACCGGGACTTCCCTGGTGGCGCAGTGGTTAAGAATCTGCCTGCCAATGCAGAGGACATGTATTCAATCCCTGGTCCAGGAAGATCCCACATGCCACGGAGCAACTAAGCCTGCGCACCACAACTACTGAGTCTGCGCTCTAGAGTCCGTGAGCCACAACTACTGAGCCTGCGCTCTAGAGCCCACGTGCCGCTACTGAAGCCTGCGCGCCTGCGTGCTCTGCAACAAGAGAAGCCACCGCAAGCGGAAGCCCGCGCACCGCAACGAAGAGTAGCCTCTGCTCGCTACAACTCGAGAAAGCCCGCCGGCAGCAACAAAGACCCAACGCAGCCAAAAATAATAAATAAACGCACATACCTATCGCGCTCCCTCCAGAGACTGATATGCTTTTAGTGGCATATTGCTCTATGTTCTACCAAATCAAAATCATCACCTGCAAGGTGAGAACCCCTTTTTTTTTTTTTACTATAAAATGTAATAAGAAATACATTTTGAACTGTGATGCAGGATACACTCACACACACACATATACACATTCATACACACACACGACTGAAAAAAGACTTCATAGAACAGAGCTTCACTACCACTTTTATAGTTTAAATTTTATTGTATTCATTTTTTTAATGCTGGTCAACTGTAAAAAATTGACTTTACAACTCTCGAATTGGTCATGACCCAGAGTTTAAAAAACACTGCTGTGGGGAAAGGGGGCCACTTTGCTCAGGCCTGAAGGACAAGAACTCATATTTTTTGTGCCTCAGTTCAAGGGCAAAAAGGAGGGTGTGGGTCTAGACTAAGAAAATTGGCTGAGGGACTCCCAAGCCTCTCCAAACCTTAAACTCAAAGGGTTTATATATGTTCCTGCCCAAGGCACCAAGGTAAAAGAATATGGGGACAAAAGCCCTAGAGCCCTAGTAACAGAGCACATGGGACTGTCTGTGCTCCAGGCAGCCACTGGGACGCCTGGGGCCAGAGGAGTTGACAATTGAAGGTGATGGAGATTCAGGTCCTATCAGACAAGGCACATTTGAAGTCAAGAAGACACCAAGCACACAGAGAGCCTGGTGAGACCAAGAAGGGAATACTGAATTCCTGTCCCAGCTACATCACTCGTTAGGTCAGTGGAGGTCAGGTCACTTCACATCTCACGAGACAAAGCAGCAGAATCAGCTGCAAGTGACTGCCAGCCACAGCGGCTGCTCCAACTCCAAGGTCACTCTCAAGGTCACTTAGCACAGGCTGAGGGCACGACTGCAGGTCTATCAGTCTCCCCAACCTAAAATAATGACACTGCTATCAGCACCTTCTCCTCCTACCTGGAGAGCCTTCTCTATAAAATCATGACTTGAGGCTGAGGAAGAGCTTTTCGGAATGGAGGCGAGAGCAAAGGTTGGGTTACAAGGACCGATTGGTTATCAATCAATGAGTGGCAGGTAAAGAAGATGAGCCTCAGTTTCTTCATCTGTAAAATGGAGATAATCATACCCGTAGCGACAAGAGCAGATTCGGGCTCACGGCTGGGACAGATGGTCCCACAAGGGCCAGTGTGCGTTATGTCAGAGTCCCTGCTTTGTCTTACTCTACCTGCTGAGTGATGCCTCGTGGTCAGAGGGTGGGGAAAAGAACTGAGCTGTGGAGGCCAGGCGGCCCAAAAGGGAAAAGATATAAATACAAATATATGCGCGCGCACACACACACACACACACACACACATACATATACACGTACATATACATTCATGTATTCAAATGGGCTAATACACTCAGACAAACCATGATTCCTGCCCTCAAAGAACTCAGAGGTTAGTAGGAGGGACCAAGGTGGAAATGAATGAGCCAAGATAGAAATATGAACAATGAAAAAACAAGAGCATCTGAGTCTCTGATCACAGCCTCCTGTACTTCCAGTCACTTCCTCTACTACTGGTACTCTGTCAAGGGCTGCCCTGCACCTTCCCTCCAAGGGGAAATCTGGAAACGTGTTGCAATATTTTGGTTGTGGATGTCTTAGTCCGTTCAGGCTGCCATGACAAACACCACAGACCTGGTAGCTTACAAAAAACAAGAATTCATTTCTCACAGTTCTGGAAGCTGGGAGTCCAAGGAAATAGCACGGCCAAGTGCGGGCTCTCTCCTTTTTGCAGACTTTTTGCTGTGTCCTCACGTGGCAAAAGGGGCTGGGGAGCTCTGTGGGGTCTCTTTTGTAAGGGCTCTCATCCTATTCATGAGGGCTCCACCCTCATGACCTAATCACCTCCCAAAGGCCCCAGCTTCTAACACCATCGGAACTCTACTCAATACTCTGTGATGGCCTGTATGGGAAAGGAATCTTAAAAAAGAGTGGATGTATGTATATGTATAACTGATTCACTTTGCTGTACACTGGAAACTAACACAACATTGTAAATCAACTATACTCCAATAAAAATTAAAAAAAAAAATTAGGTGTTTGGCTTCCAACATGTGAATTTGGAGGGGCTGGATAGTCAGACCATAGCATCAGGTGACAAGGGGTGCTGCTGGCATGTCACAGCTAAGGGTGAAGAATGCTGAATGTCCTGCCATGTGTGAAGCAGTACCACTCAAAATACCAACAGCTTCCTTGTTGAGAAAGCCTCTTGAAATTCCATTGCAGCAATTCTGTGAGCCCACTGAGACTCCCAAGCCATTGACCCTACCACGTTTTCATTCAGTGACTATTTTCTTACCTACCGTACACCAGGCTAGATACAGATATACTGCATCCTGGCCATCAGGGAGTTTGCATTCTGGTGGGAAAGATACAAAATAGACCAGTAAACAAAGAAGTAAACAGTATAACATCAGATGGTGGGAGGTGCTTTGAAGAAAAATAAAGTCGGGTTAGGGGTCAGAGATGGACTTGGGAAGGGGGTGACTATTTTGCACAGGAGGCGTCATAGAAAGCCTCTCTGTAAACATTTGAATACAACCGGCATTAAGAGAGTGAACCATGGAGACTTCCCTGGTGGTCCAGTGGGTAAGACTCCACGCTCCCAATGCAGGGGGCCCGGGTTCGATCCCTGGTCAGGGAACTAGATCCCGCATGCATGCCGCAACTGAGTTCGCATGCTGCAACTAAAAGATCCCACGTGCACCCGGCACAGCCAAAATAAATAAATAAATATTTTTAAAAAGAGAGAGAGTGAACCATGTAAAAATCAGTGAGAAGGGCCTTTCAGCCTGAGGAACAGCAGATACAAAGTGTGTACCTGGCAAGCTGTAGGAACAGTAAGGATGCTGGAGCAGATGGGCCAGGGGAAGAGCAATAGGACATGAACACAGAGAATCAGCCACTCGTTGATCGTGGAGGACCTTGGGGGTTGCAATAAAGACTTTGAATTTGGTATCACATATGATGGAAAGGCATTAGAAGATTTTGAGCAAGGAGTGACATGGTCTGACTTGTATTTCTAAATGATTCGTCTACAGAAAAGAAATTGAAGGGCCAAGAGTGGAATGGGAAACCAAATTTAAAATGCCAAAGAAAGCATCCAATTAGCCAACTGCCTGTCACGTGCCTGCACCAGAGCTACCAGGGATGGAAAGAGAGAGAGCCTGGCTTCCCAAGCGGAGGGCAGAGTCCTGGCTTCACCGAATCTCACACGATGCAGAATTCCCCCAAATGGAAACGGAAGTCAGAGCCTGAACCATCAAGAAAATGACAAATGTAGGGGTAAGGGACTAAGAGGTACAAACTACTACGTACAAAATAAATAAGCTGCAAGGATATACTGTAAAGTACTGGGAACACAGCCACTACTTTATAATAACTTTAAATGGAGCATAACTTTTAAAAACCGTGAATCTCTGTTGTACGCCTGAAATTTACATAGTATTGTACATCAAACATGACATATGCAGCAACATGGATGGACCTAGAGATCATCATACTAAGTGAAGTAAGCCAGACAGAGAAAGACAAATATCATATGATATCGCTTATATGTGGAATCTAAAAAAAAAATGATACAAATGAACTTAAACACCAAACAGAAATAGATCCACAGACATAAAAAACAAACCCATGGTTACCAAAGGGGAAAGGGGGGAGGAGGGATAAATTAGGAGTTTGGGATTAACAGATACACACTATTATATATAAAATAGATAACCAACAAGGACCTACTCTATACTAGAGCACAGGGAACTATACTCAATATTTTATAATAGCCTATAAAGGAAAAGAATCTGAAAAAGAATATATAATTATGTATGTATAACTGAATCACTTTGCTGTACACCTGAAACTAACACAACTTTGTAAATCAACTATACTTCAATAAAATAAATAAATAGGATGATAATATGAAATATGACATAACAGATATGAGATAATAAAGTGTCTAATTCAATGTCTATCAGGTAACAAATGCCCAGTAAGTTGTACTCAGAGTGGGGTTTACTATGCAGCTAATAAAATATATGTTTCTGGTCACTTCATTTGTATGGGATATCTCCTGAGATTCTGGAAGAAGCCCTAGCAAAGTGTAACTTTGTGGTATATGTCAACTTTTAATGTATAAAAACAAAATTTTAAAAATTAAATATATATATTATACATCAATGAAATCTCAATTTTAAAAAAAGAATCAAAGTTTCTTCATATAAAAAAATTTTAAGGGAATTCCCTGGCGGTCCAGTGGTTAGGACTCGGTGCTTTCACTGTGGTGGCCCAGGTTCAATCCCTGGTTGGGGAACTAAGATCCCACAAGCCACGCAGCACAGCCAAAAAAAAAAAAAAAATTTAATAATTTTTTTTTCAAATGACAAATGTCCACAACACAGTCACTAAAAAGGATGTGGTGACTGGATGGGGCAGTAAAGAGAGGGGACGCGTAGGTGACTGCCAGGGCTCTGGCATCTGAGCTGGATGGGTGGCTGCATGACTTATTCATCAAGGTAAGAAAGACAGAAGGTAGAGAGCAGTTTTGAGGGGAGAGGTGTGAGGTTCCAGAGCTTGGAGCTCTGGTCACCCTTCAGAGCAGAGCCCAAGAGGGGTAGGGAACCTGTCTTCACACCCTGCTCTCCTTCGGTCACTAGACATCTACCATGATGGGCAAGGCAGCTCTCCTCAGTTGAGGTGATTCCTGAAGACAGCATGGACACAAATAAATCCCTTCTTCCTGCAGGGGGACTGAGGCAGCGTCCAGAGACTACCACAGGGACACAGAAGCACTGGTGGGATGTCAAAGCTTTGTCCCACGCCCCCTAAATGCAGAGGGGATCCCCACCTTAATAATGATTTTATAAATGTTAGCACCTACTCAGTAAGAATGACTGGTTAGAATTACAAAGTTGACTTGAGGGAAGTTGTCTCCTCTTGGCCCCAAGTGCCACAACTGCGAGCCTGGGGGCAACTTTTACGGTTGTGTCCTGTGGGAATTCCAGATCAGTTGTGGATGGCAGCAGGGTGGAACCTGGCTACTGAATTTCAAAGGGATAAAGATAAGCCGAGAGGGTCTGCAACCTCGAGGTACTGATGCTTCCCAAGCCTGGGGAGTAATAGCTGGCCCTGGGGGCTGACAGGTGTAGCCGGTCCTTCTGGCTGAATCATCTGGATCTGGACTGATGCAGTGTTTAGACAGGGAATGGGCTTAATCTTTCCCTGTAACTCACAGATCTCACGATTTCAACAGCAAACTATCAGGTATCTTCAGAGCACGGGGGTGTAGGTGGGAGGGATGACTCGGAAGGCAGTGTTGGAATAGCCACACTAAGGTAAAAATAAGAATGTCTTTTCTTCACCTTCCAGGCTTGCCCTCACCCATGAATCACAGCAGTTGGCAGTGAAAGATTATTACTCACAAGAACAATTTTTAAAAGAGGCACTCGGTGGGAGACAGGGCTCAGAAGAAATGAACTTGTATGAGTAGGGAATGAACAACATTATCACTGGAAACAACATATTTGAAGCAGTGACTGATCAGAACCATAGGTGGAGAAAATATTCAGCTGATGAGCAAGTAAGACATATAGTGAATAATTCTTAAGACTTCAGAGCTCATGCATTAATCTCTCACTGATAAAGTGTTTGGAAATGGAGTGCCCTTTAGAGGTGAAAAATGATTCACCAGATGACTCACAAATCCATGAACCTGTGGCTTCACCAGTACTTAGAATGCCATTCTGTTTTAGGACAAAGTTTCTAACATAAGAGTTTTTATTAGTTGATTGGTTTTGGGGGGTTCTTGGTTGGTTGGTTGGGCTTTGGCTTTTTGGTTTTTTTAATCAGAAAAATCCAAGGACCTATATTTTCAAGTTGTCATAGTTTTCTTTTTTTAATAATGCATTACTGTCTTTTTTTTAAATTGATTATTTTTTGTCTGTGTGTGTCTTCGTTGCTGCGTGCGGGCTTTCTCTAGTTGCGGCGAGCTGCAGCTACTCTTTGTTGTGGAGCACGGGCTCTGGGTGTGTGGGCTTCAGTAATTGTGGCTCACTGGTTCTAGAGCGCAGGCTCAGTAGTTGTGGCGCACGGGCTTTGTTGCTCTGCAGCATGTGGGATCTTCCCGGACCAGAGCTCAAACCTGTGTCCCCTGCATTGGCAGGCGGATTCTTATCCACTGCATCACCAGGGAAGCCCCCTGTCATAGTTTTCTTATAAGTCATGTACATGTCTGTGCATATAACTGCTCGATCAATTCAAAGATTTGAATTCAAGGAATACAGAATCACCAATACCAATTTTTGAGTGTATGCTATAGAATTGGGATAGTTCAGGAGAAGACTCCTCAGTTAGGAGGAATCTGGAGTCAGACAGACCTGGGTTGTTCCTTGGCTCTGCCTCTTAACCAGCTGTGTGGCTTAAGGTAGCTTCCTTAATCTGTCTGAGCCTATTTACTCATCTGTAAAGGAAGATAAAAAGTGTCCTCATCACCTAGGGTTATCACGGGTAGTAAATGAGGCAGCATGTGCCAAATGGTTAGCACAGAGCCTGGAAAACAGTATCTGTCCTCCAAACAGTAGCTGCTACTGCTGTTTCGTTGTTGTTGTTATGGTAACGTCTAAGCCTAAAACGTAAGACCTTCTCCCTCCCCGCTTCCGAAGGGAGACGTTGCCACCCAAGCTTCAGGAAGAAAGCGCTTCTTAATCTTTCAGGGAGATGGTGCCATGAAGGGAAAGGAAGCAAAGCAGAGGTTAGCCGAGAGCCCTACTTCTTTTCATTTGCTTTCCCCCAGCGGCTGAGTGAAAGGAAGCCTGAGCACAGGGCTCCTCTCACACAACAGATCTACCCTAAACCTAGGACAGAATCAGAAAAGCCAACTGCCAGCCAGGGTGTCTGATTCATTATCAGTGATGGGGCAGCCTTGTGGTCGTGTGCCCTGCGCGTGAGGCAAGGGAAGCCCCTTCCCAGTCCCACAGCAGATGCGCGTTGTGTGGTAAGAGGCCCCTCCGCTCCCCTGCTGGCTGGACACCCGCCCTGACTTCTGTTTACCCTGAAGTCTCTCCTCTCATACCCTCTGGACTGGCAGGAAGGAGATCTGTATTATTTCTGCACCATGAGTTATGCTTTGCCCCAATTCTTTTAGGATTCCAAACCTTGCGACCTCAGCACAACATGTATTATTGGTACATAAACTGAGCATTGATAAGAATTTTTAGAGGGGCTCATGATAGTCACAGTAGGATCTGCATGCCAGTTCTGCCCTCGTTTGCTGTTTTTACCACTTCCTTTCCAGCGAATCCCAAAGCTATCTGTACTGCACGAGAGTTAATGACTTGTCCGAGGTAAGTTAATTAGTGGTTGAGCCAGGAGTAGACTCATGTAATTGAACTTCCAGAACAATGTTCTTTCTTTTTTTTCCTCCACTTTTACTGAGATATAGTTGACAAATAAAGTTGTAAGATAAAGTGCACATTGTGACGATTTGATATATGTACACATCGTGAAGATTCCTCCCACCTAGTTAATTAACACATCCATCACCTCATAGACATATTTATATATTTTTTCTCTTTTGGGGGTGGTGAGAACATTTAAAGTCTACCCCCTTAGCAAATTTCAATTATACAATATGGTATTATCAACCATAGTCACGATGTTATATATTAGATCCTCAGACCTTATTTAGAACAATGTTCTTTCCACTATAATTAATTCATTTATTTATTCAATAGGAACAAACATACATTTATACTATATGTCACACTCTGTGCTGAGTACTTAGGATATAAAAGTGAACAATTAATTCCCAATCTAATAGGAATTATTTGCCATTTACTGTTACACATGTAAATTAAAAAATGCAATGAAGTATTCCAGAGGCTATGATCCAAGTAAGACTGGAAAAATGTGATTTCACCTATAGGAATATCAGAAGAGACTTGGCAGAAAAGATGATTCTTGAGTCTTGAAGGATGAGCAAGCAAAAGGATATTTTGCATGAAGATGGCAGAGGACACATTCTAGGAAGACAGATCAGTTTAACAGTACCATGAATATGCCAAAAGCAGCCCCATGTGTCTACATAGCCTCAAACAGCTGGACATAGCACAGGCCTATCTGGAAGGGAGGCATTCACTAAGCAGAGCAGGGCTAGATATGGAGGAGGGCTTCTATGTCATCCTGGGAACGGAGGCTTTGTTCTGTGGGCTGTAAAGCAATTAAAGGGTTTAACCTTGATCAGATTTGATTTTAGAAAATGGACCTGGCAAAGCAGTGGAGATTGGATTGGGAGGGCAGGGGACAAGAGACAGGGGGCAGGGTGGAGCTCATTACTACTGCCCAGGCTCCACCGAGTGGGAGGTTCAGACCCTGGCAGCGGTGTGGAAAGGTAGAGAAGATATGAAAGATGCTGAGGACATGCAGAAGCGGGCGGCAGGGATTCAGCAGGACTCCCAGCTCCCTCCTCTGAAGGAATGCGTACATGTTGGTATCATTCACTGAAATGGGAACTAAAAAAAGATGTTACAGGGGAAATGGTGAGATGAGCTGCTTAAGGAACAAGTAGTTGAGATGTTTAACAGACAGGTACAAGGATCTGGCACTCAGCAGAGCTCTGGCCAAGAGCTATAGATTTGGGAATAATCTCCTTACAGACAAGAGTCAGATCCAGGAGAATTGAGGAGATCGTCATGCAGACCAGTGTCTCTCGTGTAAATCTCTCACCATGTGCCTGAGAAGCAGCTGAGGAAATGGCAAAATCTCAGGCCCAATTCCAGACTTACTAAAGCCAAACTATGAGAAAAGGACTCACGGCATCTTCTGTATTATGAGTAAGACAAGTGATTCGAATGCAACTGGAGTTTGAGATCCACTGGTATATTCGTTCAGGTTGTCCAGAGGAGATGGAACCAGTAGGGTTGTGTGTGTGTGTGTGTGTGTGTGTGTGTGTGTGTGTGTGTGTGTGTGTGTGTGTGTGTGTGTGTGTGTGTGTGTGTGTGTAGATAGATAGATAGATAATGTACCTACAGATATATAGAGATAGTGATATATAGATACATCAGAAGTGGGGGACTCAGACTCAGAGCTTCTCGCCTGTTCTGATGGGCTTGGCCGTGTAGGGAGAAAGTTATTAGAAAGAGATTCAGCTCAAGGACAGGGTTTTTGGTTTATTTGTTTTGCTTTTTATTTTTAAATGGGTCTTTTCCATCAGGGAAGAGTGAGAATAAGACGCCCATGCAATCAAGGGCTGACATGATACTCCACGGGAGACAGTCACAGAACGGGGGCTGGGAGTGAGCCCTAGTTATGTTCAAAAGCCTTGATGACTCAACTCTCTCTGAACGATGCTTTCCACAATGTCCCCCCCCCGCCCCATTTTTGTTCGGTCGGTTTCCTTGGTACCCACCTGCATATGCTCTGTACTCCAGCCAAGGCTTTCCTCACCCCAGCCGCAGTCTGAACTCCTGCTCTGTGCCTCTACTGTGCTCCTTCCATCTGGAATCCTTTCCCCATCCCTCTCGCTCCTCAGATGAGAAGCAACAGTTAATTCCCTGCACAGGGCAGCAAGCCTGTGTCTGTGTGCCACAGTCGCCTTGCTGCACTGTTGCACAGTTTTCTGTGACTCGCCTCTCCCTCATTCATCTTGACATCCCAGGCTCTTTGTATCCTCCACGGGATGGAACACAGTGCCTTACAAATGTTTGTTGGATTTCACTGAAGATGGTGTCAGACTGAGGATGCCAAATCGTGGTACATGCTTAAACTGCGATGCTTACACAACAGACTGAAGAGGAGAACCAGTCCCAGATTTGGGCCAATTATGGGAAAGAAACCAATTGAGGACCCATATTCCAAAACATAGGTCCTTGCCCCTTAGAGTTAATACGTGGGGTGACACAGAAATGGTCTGCCAACACAGAACTCAAGTGTAAATATAACAAAATTAACACAAACTGTTACATACATATAACAAAATTGGGATTTACTTAAACAATGTTCATAGCCTATTTCTTTTTTTGTTAAGCAAGCTGTTCTTTCAAATCTATCTGTTTTTAAGTTTGCTTTCAGGAACCACTACCAGCTTATTTTTACTGTCGAATGCCATGTCCACACGGCCTGTGAGAAAGGATACGGCTAAACGCCGTTTCTATAGAAATGAGTGCTGTGGGTCATGCATTGGCTGCTCTGGTGTTCTCTTCTTACCTGTGAAGGTGCAATTATGATGAAGTGCAGTTCATGGAAACATACAAACTGTGTCTACACTTCTTATAGCCAAAGGATCTGGAAAGCACTAAATGTAGGTTCTACAGTGAAAGATTTTACATATTCGTGTAAATCATTCTCATTCATTCAGCCAGTCAGCCTTGCCACATCCTTTGGACACTTGTGGGTTCTATGAGCTGTGTCATCCTAGGCTGTCATTTGTGGAGGTCATTCATGAAGGTTGCCACAAATGTGGTGCAGCTGGACAAGCAGGAGACGCTCAGGAAAGCTGTACAAGGAAGACCTGGCTGCCTTTTGGACAAAACTTGTGGCTCTGCCCATGGGTGGGTGAGCACGAGCCTCATCCAGATACCTCTCCCAGGAGTCGTAAAGGCTTCTTGGCTACGTGAGTCCGAGGGTTAGAGTAGACGTCCTTAGAGATCTGAGGCATCACCAGCCTAAAGGTGGTGACTGGAGTCACAAGAGTAGATACGATATTCCAAGGTAAATGAGCAGTGAGAGAGAAAAAGGAAGAGGACGTTCAAATAGTGGGGGCAAGATAGCACTTTAGGAGACTAGAGAAGAAGAGTCAGTGATAAAGGAAAAATCAGGGAACATGATATCATATCGCTTGTGGAAAACAGTGGGAAATGCCAAAGAGAGGATGAGGCAGATTAAAGATGGCCAGTTATTTGGTACTCATAGAACCCCATCAAGAAGTGGGGTTCTATGTCCCCTCCCCTTAGGTCTAGGTGGGTTTGGTGACTGTTTTGTCCAGTAGAATACAGCAAAAATGATGCTGTGCCCATTTTCAGGCCTGGACTTTAAGAGACTTGCAGCTTCCAATCCTTGTCCCTTGGAAGGTTCCAGCCACCACGTAACAAGTCTGACTACTTCAAGATCACCACACTGAGAAAGCCCGAGCCAACAACAAGAGAGATGCTCAGTGATCCCAGCCCAGGCACCATCTGCCCGGGCCTCAGCTGCCGTCTCACTGTACCTGCACGCGAGACCTCAGGTGAGGGAGGACCAATCGACTGAGCCCAATCAACCTACAGAATTGTGAGAAATCATGGTTTTTTTTTTTTTTTTAAGAAATCATGATTTTTAAAAATTATTTTAAACAGCTAATATTTGGATGGTTAGTTACAGAGTATTTCATGTCAACTCCAACTGACACCAACCGGGTGTACGGCAATTCAATTCTGACACATCCACCCAGAGTTAGCACAGACTCCACAGGTTAAGGGCTGAGTCCTCCACAGGACAACTCTCACTTCAGACACCAGCTGCATATCTAAGGGGGGTCGGGTGGAGGGTGGTCCCTAGGCCACGCTTACTACTGATCAACTGACAACAAACTCAGAGGTTCCCACAGCCCCCTCGGGGCTAATGATTCCCTAGAGTGACTCACAGAACTCAGGAAAGTGGCATACTTAGGATTACAGTTTTATTATAATGGGTGCACATAGGGCAAGATCTAGGAGGGTCCCCAGTGTAGAGTTTCCCGGCCCTCTCCCCATGGAATGAGGGCGTATCACCCTCCTGGCACATCAACGTATTCACTAGCCAGTAAGATCCTCCAAGTCTCAGGTCCAGAGGTTTTATTGGGGTTTCACTCCATGGGTATGATTGATTAAATCTTTGACCACATGATTGAACTCAATCTCCAGCTCCCCTCCTTAGAGGCGCTGAATGGCTCAACCTTCTAATCCTGTGGTTACTCTTTCTGGTAATGAGACCCCATCCTGAAGCTATCTAGGGGGCCCATCATGACTCATTTCATTAGCATAAGAAAGACATTCCTATCATACAGGAAATTCCAAGGATTTGTGAAGCTCTATGCCAGCAACCTGGATAAAAATCAAACAAATTCTTTATTGTACCACACATAGCAATAGATAACTAGAACTGAAGTCAAGTAAATTAAGAACTGAAACATCTCCGCCGCTGAATTTGCAATGTTTACATTAAACAGAATTATAGGGACTTCCCTGGCAGTCCAGTGGTTAAGACTTCGCCTTCCAATGCAGTGGGTGCGGGTTTGATCCCTGGTTGGGGAGCTAAGATCCCACATACCTCGCGGCCAAAAAACCAAAGCACAGGAAAGAAGCAATATTGTAACAAATTAAATAAAAGATTTTAAGAAACAAACAAACAAAAACAGAATTATAGGTTAAAGGGGTATAGCCAATAGAGAGGCAGGACCTATTTTTCTGTTACTTGCAGCCAACACCAACCTAATAGAGTGCAAATGATGAAACGTGTATGTATAACGCAATCATACACATGCATGTATATGTAAACCAAGAATCCTTAGAAGCTACATAATAGGAAAACACAAGGATATAGCAAACAAAATTGCCCAGAGAGTCAAATAATATTTACATTTTGTCTTGAAGAGGGTCAGTAGGATTTCATCAGGCAGAGAAGTCAAGGAAGCGTGATGCGGACAATCTAGGACGTGCAAAACATCAGTAGCTGAAGAAGATGGAATATTTGGGGATCAGTGAAAAGTTGAGTATCGCTGAAGCATTGTCCAGAAGCAGGGGGAGTCAGGGATGGGAGGCTAAAAATGGAGCGGGACTGATCAGTAGTAGAAGCTTATAAATATAGTTTAATATCTGACTCTGATAGGTTTCATGGACCATGATAAGGAAATTAGACTCTCATATAGGTATGTGTAGGAGTCATAGATTTTTTTTATTGTGATAAAATATACATAACATAAAATTTATCATTTTAACTGGCAGTCAGATTTTAAATATAGGTGTCCATGCTCAAATCTGATTAGCTTTTAAATGAATCTCAAGATAACAATATTATTAAAACATGAATAATAATATTTTTTTAAGTCAAAAAATTAAAATACCAAAAGCAAAATTAAAATTAATAGCTGAGAGCTGTGGTAGACATGGGGCTGTGCTGTGAAGAGCAGAAAGGATGTGCTGCCTAGCTGTGGGCTGTGAAGTTAGCACGTAACCCCCAGCCACTTTGAGACTGGTTTCAGCTGCAGAGAGCACCCTGAGGACAGTTGCTTCCCGGGTATATTAGTCAGAGTTCTCCAGAGAACCAATAGAGAGATAGAGGTAGATAGAGACAGAGATAATACAAAGAGAGAGAGATTGACTTATTACAAGATGCTGGCTCACATGATTCTGGAGACTGAGAAACCCCATGATCTGCCATCTGCAAGGCAGAGGCCCAGGAAAAACAGTGGTGTCGATTCCAGTCCAAATCACAAGGCCTGGGAACCAGAGGAGCTGATGATGTAAGTCCCAGTCCAAGTGCACAAGACCAACATCACAGCTCAACAGTCAGGCAGAGAAAGTGAATTCTCCCTTCCCCTGCACTTTTCTTCTATTCAGCCGCTCAGCTGATGGGATGATGACCACCCACATCGCGACGGCAATCTGCTTCACTGACGCTACCAGTTCAAACACTAATGTCATCCAGAAACACCCCCGCAGACACATCCAGAAATAGTGTTTAGCCAAGTATCTGAGCACCCTGTATCCCAGTCAAGTTGACACAAAATTAGCACAGGGGCAATGTGCATCTCTTGCCTGAGTAAGGCAGAAGGTAGAAGGTCCAGTCTTCCACCTGAAGGGTGCCACACAAACGGACACAATGTGTTCCAGAGCTCCTGCAGGGTCGCTGAAGCCTGTATTGCAACTTCTCCATCTGCCCAATGCTGCTTCTACCCCGCTTCCTTTTATAAGGAAGGAATATTTGATATTCCTATCAAATATACCGCAAACTTGGTCTCCGTGTGTGCCTCTGAAGATGTGTCTCCTTCATGTCTGCCTGAACTATGACGGTGGGGTGCTATGTAAAGACACGAATTTTGAAAACATTCAGACCCAGGTTCGAAACACAGCTCTGCTATTTATTAGCTATGGGACATCAGACAAGTAATTCAACCTCACTTAGTTTTCTCATCTGTAAAATGTGAATGAAACCTACATACCTTGCCGTGTTATCATACAAATTAGAAAAAATGTATGGGACATCCCTGAATATAAGAAGCACTCAAAAAATGTAGCTCATGTCGTTTGGTAGAAGACATCATTGGGTGTCCATCCAAGACATGTTCAGATTACTTCATTCAGAGGGAATGCCTGGCAGGACATTCCTGAGACAATTCCCTTGCAGGGTCTGATGCCCACAAATAACCTCGGTGCCTGCAAACAAAGGGATGTCAGCAGGGATGGTGCATCAAAATTCAAGGATCACATGCTAAGTTCTCCAAATAATTTTTGAAATCCCTCTCCCTTGGCTTGAGATGAGAGGGAGAACAGAATACCTACAATTCTCCTCGAAACAGTGTCATGGTAGGTGATCAGCTAACAGTGGGCAGGCCATTTGGGGACCGATCTCTTTTGCAAGACCTGCATGATGGCACCTGGTATTAGTTTCTCAGTCACTTGGGCTTCTTCAAAACCTTTAAATTGCGTTTAAGGTTCTGCTCCACAATAATTAGCAAAGAAACAAAAAGATCCTGTTTTCATGGATCTTTGAGTCTATTGAGAGAGAAAAATAATAACACATATAAATATATAATTGAAAACAATGATGAGTCCTATGAAGGAAAGGCTCACTGGATGTGGTAGACTTTGGCCCCCAGTGAACCAGGCCTCCTGGCAGTTTGCCCTTGTGCAATCCCCTTCCATGTTGACAATGGTTTGGCTACATAATTAATTTTGATTCTTGGGACATGATATACATGGTGCCAGCAGAGGTCTGATGAGCACTTGCCCAATGGGACTAGACCTCTTGGAATGCACCTTCTTAGAACCCAGCTGCCATTCTACGAATAAGTGCACAGTCTACATGGAGGATCACCAGGGGCCTTGAACTCCCAGCTGGTGTCCAGCATGATATGCCGGGCTCAGGACCTTCCAGCTATCTCAGCACCTCAGTCAAGTTCACATGAAGAAATGAGAACCACCTGATCAACAAAAATAATCATGGTAATTAATACCCTGTTGGTATTTAAAACCACTGAATTTGGGAGTGGTTTGTAACACATTAATAGATAACAAAAACACAAGGCTATGAGAACAAAAACAAAATGTCCTACCTAGCCTAGAAAATTGGAAGGCGTTTCCAGAGGAATTGATCATTTACATGGACTCTGAAAGAAAAATAAGAGTCATCTTCCAGAGAGGGCAGAAAGCACAAAGGCCTGTGTTTGAAGGGAAGAAGATGCATTCAAAACCGGAATGAAGGTCATTTTCTTATGAATCTTCACCTAATTATGAAACATATAGAGGGAATTTCCTGGCGGTCCAGTGGTTAGGACTCAGTGCTTTCACTGCGATGGCCCGGGATCAATCCCTGGTTGGGGAACTGAGATCCCGCAAGCTGCGCAGTGTGGCCAAATAATAATAATAAAAAAATAAATGAAACATAGAAAGGCAAACATGTGTACATACTTATTTTATTTATTTTCTACAGCAGTAGTATATTTAAGAAGGAGTTGAGAGACTTCCCTGGTGGTTCAGTGGTTAAGACTCTGCGCTCCCAACGCAGGGGGCACGGGTTTGATCCCTGGTCCGGGAACTAAATCGCACACGCCGCAACTAAGAACCGGCACAGCCAAATAAATAAATAAATAATTTTTTTAAAAAAAGATGGAGTTGAAAGCCCAGAGCTAAAACTGATATTTCTCTCCTTGCTTATTACTACTGACTTGCTATTACTAGCCATCTGCGACGCGAACACATTGTGCTGGGACCATCTGTAATGTTCCTAATCTAATGGTTTAAATGATGGCTCATGTTCTCATTAGAAGATATTAGCACCTCAAAAACATTTGCTGGAAATAGCAAGGTACTGATCCCTTCAGATCCTATCAGATAGCTACCCTGGAAATTAATGCATGTAAGAGCAGGAAGAAAGGAAACCAATACTCATTGAATCCCTTCTAGGGGCCAGGACCTTTGACAGACTCCTTGCATACATTCTCTCATTAATCCTCTCAGAAGTCTCAAAGGTATGTTTTATTTTTCTATTTTTACTTATTAAAGAAAGTAAGGCTTTTAAACATTCATTAACCTGCTCAAGATCACACAGCTCCTCAGTGGCAGAGCCAGGATTTAAGCCCCAGGCTCTCTGCTTCTGAGATCTATGATATCCATAGCAGCTGTTGTTGACCGCCTCCCCTAAATCCATTTCCCCTTCCTTCCACACTTTTGTTCAGGTATCCATATCTTCCTGGGGTGTTTTCCATCATCTCCAAGCAATTCTCCAAAGGTCAGTGGACATCAACTGGGTGTCATACAAATTTATCTCAATTATGACCCTATCTACTTGGAGATAGCATCACATCCCACAGGTTAAGGGCTCAGGCTCACCAGATTCCCCTGCTTGAGATCCAGTCTCAAGTCCAGGGGCCACCTGCTGAATGACCAGCTATAAATTGGAGTTCCCAGAAACCCGAGGGGTCCTTGGGTCTGATAATTTGCTAGAATGACCACAAAGCTCAGGGAAACATTTACTTAACATTTAACTGGTTTTCATAAAAGGATACTACTCAGAACAGCTAGATGAAAGAGATGCGCTCTCTGGGTACACCACTCTCCCAGCACCTCCATGTGTTCACCAACCCAGAAGCTCTTCAAATGTCTCATTGTTCAAGAGTTTTTATAGAGCTTAATCCGCAGTACCCCTTCCCTTTCCTAGAGGTTGCTGGGTGGGCCTGAAAGTCTCACCTTCTAATCACTCAGTCTTTCTGCTGACCAGCCCCATCCTGAGGCTATGTAGGGACACAGCCTTGAGTCTCCTCATTAGCATAGACTCCTGTGTGATCAAAACATGGGCTTCTTATGAATAACAAAAGACTTTCTGAGCGCTCAGGAAATTCCAAGGGTTTTAGGAGCTCTGTGCTAGGAATGGGGACATACCAAATATATTTCTTATTATACCACACCTCCTCATGAAGCCAGTGAAATTCAAGCGTGGGCTTCTCTGTCTACAGCAGCATTTCCTAGCAGCAGCCACAATGGGCATTTGGGGCTGGCCAGCTCTTTGCTCTGAACTGTCCCATGCATCTTGGGATGTCTTGCATCCCTAACTTCCTCCTGCAGTCATTCTAATGACCCAAAATGCCCAACACACACCTGAATGCCAAGGCTCTGCTTGAACAGCTGGTCCATAGGGAGCACAGTGTTTCCTGCTAATGACAGTTCAGGAACTTACGCAGTGGTTGGTAAGCCAACCATGGGGTGGAATTTCTCTGCCACAGGTGGTGGTCCAGGAATAAGAATGCAGCTTGGGGGACTTCCCTGCTGGTGCAGTGGTTAAGCATCCACCTGCCAAGGCAGGGAACACGGGTTCGAGCCCTGGTCTGCGAAGATCCCACATGCCGCGGAGCAACTAAGCCCATGCGCCACAACTACCAAGCCTGCACTCTAGAGCCCGCCAGCCGCAGCTACCGAGCTCACATGCTACAACTCCTGAAGCCCGCACGCCTAGAGCCCGTGCTCCGCAACAAGAGAAGCCACCGCAATGAGAAGCCCGCACACCGCAACAAAGAGTAGGCCCTGCTCACCGCGTCTAGAGAAAGCCCATGCGCATCAACGAAGACCCAACACAGCCAAAAATAAATAAATAAAAATAAATTTATTTTTTAAAAAAGAATGCAGCTTGGGTAAATGATGTGTAAGGGGAGGTTTGCTAGGGAGCTCTCTGGAGAGAGTATATCTGGAAGAAACAGATTTTTTTACCCTGGAATTTTTCATGTAAAACTTTTCATGTAAAACTTTTCACTCATCTCTGGAGTTTTTTTGTTGAATGAGGCAATAAATCGCCTTTATTCCTTAAGTCAATGAAGTTAAATAACAAACCCCAAATGTTGGACTTCCTGTTTCTTACCATGGCAAGTAATCTACCTGATATAATACCTTTCTTAGGCTTTTAGGTCCTGCTGTCTCTACATAAAGAACATGGCCCTTTGGGCTAGTGGCAGTGAAGGGCAGGACAAAGGCATCGATTTCTATTTCAAAACTTTCCCAACTTTCTGTTCTTTACTTCAGATTTTTTCTGCATCTGCCTTTGGTGTAGCTCCCTCCTCTCAGTAGAAGAGATGTTCCTTTCTCAGTCCAAGGTGAATTCCTTCACTCCCTCTCTTGGTCCAGACTCTTCCTACCTCCTCAGAAGTGCGTACCTCTCTCCCCATCACGCATTTTCCCTCTGCCTTGACTCTCCCTTTCTATGGTTCTTCACCCAAGATACATACTATGCCCAGACCTTCTCCTGTCAACCAAGTCCTCCCTCCTACTAATGCACTTCCTATCTCTGGCACGGCCCCGTCACAGCCAGGTTCCTTAAAAGTGCCATCTCCGGGACTTCCCTGGCAGTCCAGTGGCTAAGACTGCGCTTCCTCAAACCCAGGGGGCATGGGTTTGATCCCTGGTCGGGGAACTAAGATCCCACAAGCCACGTGGCCTGGCCAAAAAAAAAAAAAAAAAAAGTGCCACCTTCATTGTCTTCCCCACTTCCTAGTGTTTGCACTCCCCTTCCCCAACTAATCCTTAAACTACCATTATCTGATTTATGCCCTCAACTTCCCCAATGAAACTTCAATGGCGATGTCCACTGATGAACTCCTAAATGATAAACCCAATAAGTATTTTCATCTTTATCATTTCTAATCTTTTTATTAAATGTGTCAATCAGTTTGTCCTTCAAAAATTCTCTCTTCCTTTGGAGTCTGTGTTTACCACCCTCTGATGCATAGCTTCTTAATCTGGGGGCTGTGGATTACATAGATATGGATAGGGGGAAATTTGCATCTTTATTTGTATTAACTCTAACTGAAATTTAACATTTTATTCAACTATGATTGTTGTCAGCACCAAGGTCTATTAGCAGTATCTACCAATTTGTCACTAATAGATATACGGATGTTGTCATCTTACAATACAATTGATACAAACATCTTGTCATATCATTTACACTCATCCCAACTGCTAAATTATAGCCATTATTAGACCTCTTGTTAGATCTTGGTTTTTAATATATTAATAAAGAAGCACATATATTACTCTAACAAAAATTTGTTTTGGAAATATTTTAATAACAATTCTAATATAATTTTTTCTGTAATCCTTTGTTTTTTTGTTTTTGTACCTTTGATACCATTATTCTGAGCAGGCATCCATGAGCTTTACACGAATGCTAAAGGGATCTATTGCTGAAAGAAAACACCACGTTTCCTGCCGAATTTTTTTAAAATCTCTCAGATTACTGCTCCTCAGTTCAATTTTGAAGCTCATGTTACAGGGCCCACTGTCCCATTTTTTCTTAGCATCAGAACCACGTGTGACTGAGATTATAGTCATTAGATTTTACAGCAAGGGTTCTCCTAAGAACTTGGAAGTAAGTTTGTGCCCTGAGAGTTCAGGCTAACATTCAACATGTAATGATGACAGTCAGGTAGTGAAAATGACAGATAACACACTGAGAGCTTCACACACCCTCTGCGTTGCATGGTCATGCTATGATTTTGATATTATTTTCCCCATTCTACAGATTAAGAAACTGAATTTCAGATGGAATCAATGTCTTCATTAGGTCACATGGTAGGTAATTAATGAGACAGGGGGCTTAATATACTCCAAAATGAAGTTCACCAGAAGCAACCTAAAGATGCAGGTTGAATCCCAGGGCCAGAACTTGATGGTAATTTGATTGAATTGGGTAAGTCCATCAGAAGGAGGATTGGTCAGTCTTGGAGGCTGGAAAAAGGAAAATTTTGGAGAGAAAAATTGGTATTCTCTATTGAAATATTACTCAGGGGAGTTTTTGACTCATCAAAATATTTGGTAGTTGGTTAAGGCTATTGGGCCAGGGTTACAAATGCTTTCGGAGGCCAAACAGATACGGCTTGCAGGTCAGAGTGAGACGACAGGGTGTGGTCGAACTGATGAAATGAATGAGGGGACGAAATGCACTAGGAGGCATAGGTTTTACCCCCAGGAAAGACCATCCCAAACGTGAGCTGGATGTTTTGTGTTCCCTCCACTTAAAGTCATTAAATATTTCCATGCACTTTACTCTTTGTAAGGAAAAGAAAAAGCTAGTGGAATGCATTTCACATATTCCTGTCTCTGAGATAGTGATTTCTTATTGCAATTTGACATTCTACTTTTAAAAATCAGACTTGTAAACTAGGTTAATGTGAGTCCATTTCTGAAAGATGGATTCACTTTTGATGTGTAGAGAAATCAGGTTTCTAAGCGTCATTTACTATATATACCAACCTGTGAGTTCCCTTGGGAGACTCAATCTAACCCCTCTTCATGAACATAAAGCATTCATCACTTCCTTGTGGAGGACAAATACATTTTTCTTACATGTTACATGATGATGACTTCTAAATTTGTATGTGGAGGTCAAAACTCTCATTGGACCCATATTTCCAGCTTCCAGCACTGCCACTTACTAGCTGTCACGACATGAGAAATTATTTAAACTCTTTAAGCTTCAGTCTCCTTTTCTATCAAATAAAGACTTTTTCTCTGTATATTTATTTTTATTTCCTTTAGCTATATTATCAGAATTTGGAAATTTAGGTGCAAGTGTTTGCATATATTAAAGGATTATGATAATCCTTTCACTACCTTTTTGAAAATTGATTCAATTTGCCCTTTCAAGTTTTACAAAAGAATTTTCACTTCCTCACATTTTTTTCCATTTCTGATTATTATTCTTTTTCTTTAAATATTTTCAATTAAAAAACTATCAGTGGGATTAACATATACACACTACCATATAAAAAACTGAAAACCAACGAAGACCTACTGTATAGCACAGGGAACTACACTCATATTTTGTAATAAACTATAAGGGAAAGAACTGAATCACTTTGCTGTACACCTGAAACTAACACAACACTGTAAGTCAATTAAAAAAAAACCCTCAGGGTAAAATGCAAAAAATAAAAACACATAAATTAATTTAAAAACTTTCAGATTTGTTGTGAAGATTAAATGATTTGGGAGGTTTGTTACACATTTTCAATTGTATTAAACGTATGTGAATTTTAACAATGATTGTCAGAGACTTTAATAGATACACAGGTAGAGCATGCAAACAGATAATACACAATAGAAGAACCACAAGTGTCTATCAGACACTTGAAAAAACATTTGGTCCCAACAACCGTACCAGCTGCATGGTATTTCTATCTGGAGCTCAGACCACTCCCCCAAGCCCCAGACCCAAATGTCCAGTTGCTCATTTGATCCCTCCACTTGAATGACTGTTGGCATCTCAGTTCAACGTGTCCAAAACAATCTTTGATTCTCTCCCCTCTTTCCCACCTACCTGTTCTTCTCCTGCAATTAATGTGTTACCCTGTTCATTTGGCAAAATATCTAGGAATCATGCTTGTTTGTTCTCTTTCTCAGTCCTTCCATATATACTACATCAGCTAGCTCTGACTGGCTGGACCCTGGAAGCTTGGCTGCTGCCTGGACCCCTCTGGAAGCCAGAGGGGAGGGACACGGTCAAGAGCCTCAGGAAATCAGGGTGGGCATATACCCTCCCTCTTGCCTTGCAAAAAATCCCATCCCTTCTGGAAGTTCACCTCTCAAAACTACACCAGCAGAGCAGAAGAGAGGAAAAAGCAAGCGCCTAGGGACCCTGACACCCACCTGGGTGGTGTGGAGGGACCAGCTTGAAGCAACTCCTCGGTTGCTGGCCTCCAAGGGCTGGGGTGCTGAGTCCCTCCTGACCCCACATGCTGTCTCCTGCCTCGGTCTCCTCTGGCCTCGGGGCCAGGCCTCCTTGCCTGTCCCCCTCTTATAATTTCCAGTCTTCTTCTGGGTGCCAAACTTTCAGAAACCTCTTCCATGAGGTCAAAAAGCAAGTTAACCCTCCCTGTGCTTCAGTATTTATGATGAGCAAGGTGCTCTCAAGTGCGGGGATCAGGGAAGGGCCCCCTCCTCTGCCCAGAGTCCAAGACAGTCACTGAGCCTACCTGTTACTTCTTTTCACAATTTATTTCTTTTTTGTAACAAACTATGGCTTTTGCTGTGTCCTGTAAAGACTTTTGTTACAGTTTAGGTCTCTATGACAGGATGATTTTTATTAATTTTATCATTCATCTTTATTGCTTTTATTGCATCTTCTATTATTGTTTTATGAACCCTTTGTTTTCAATTAAAAATCTCTAGGTTTTTAATAAATAAATTAGGAGCCTGTAATTTCTTATTAGTTTTACTAGAAACATTGCAGTTAAAATGGTTCTCTAGAGCTGTGTCAAGTTAGAATAAATTTTCATTTATTTATGTTTGAATTTTTCTTCTGAGTCTTTGAAGGTATCTATTCTGAGTTGGAAAGCTTTATAATAGGTATATCTTCTACTAAACTATATATATATGTCCATTGCTTACAGGCAGAAGTCTAAGATGGTCCCCAAGATCTCCACTCCCCCGTGTACACACACTTTCTTCCAGTTGTTCAACCAAATACTAACTTAGATGCTGCTGTGAAATGATTCTGCAGATTCAATTAATGTCCCAAAACAATTGACTTCAAGATAGGGAGATGGTCCTGGATGGGCCAGACCTAATCACTTGAGTCTTTAAAAGTGACGGGGCCCTTCTTAACAAAGAGATTCAAAGCAGGAGGGATTAAAAATGAGGGAGATTCTCTGCTGTTGGCTTTGAAGATGGAGTAAGCCATGTGGCAAGGAATGCAGGAGCCTCTAGTTGTTGATAGCAGCTCCTGGTTAATAGCCAGAAAAGAAATAGGGACCTCAGTCCTACAACTGCAGGAGGCTGAATTCTGCCACATCACATGGGCTTGCAAAAGGACCCCAAGCTCCAGATGAGAATGCAGCTAAGTGGACACCTTGATTTTAGCCTTCTGAGATCCTGAGAAGAGAACCCATCTACACCAGGCCCAGACTTCTGCCCTACAGAACTGCGAGCTAATAAATGGGTATTGTTTTTCGCCAGTAAGTTTGTGGTATTTTGTTACTCAGCAATAGAAAACGAATCTAGTAGGACACGCTTATATTGAGATATGACCTCTACACCATATGATGAGTCAGCACAGTAGGGATTACAGTATTCCTGGAAGCCTTTTTTTTAAAAGAATACCATGTGTTTTTGTTGTTGTTTTGTTTGTTTGCGCCAGGTCTTAGTTGTGGCAGGTGGGCTCCTTAGTTGTGGCATGTGAACGCTTAGTTGCAGCATGCGTGTGGGATCTAATTCCCTGACCAGAGATCGAACCCAGGCCCCCTGCATTGGGAGCGTGGAGTCTTAACCACTGTGCCACCAGGGAAGTCCCCTGGAAGCCTTTTCTATGCTGGACAACTTGGAATGATTCAGCTACACACATGAGAGACTGAATAAATATACCCTAGGGAGCTAAATGTCTCCCTCACTCAACTCTCAACCCTTCCTTAACCATTACCAAAAACAAAACAAAAAAACCCTGTAGACACTCCAGCACTTCCCAACACAAGGGGGAAGTGTCAGTGGAGAGAAAGAACAGAATTCACAAATTAAAGTTTAAATATCTTACTTTTGCAAATTTTACCAAAAAAGAAAATTGACCACGTGAACACATTTGCCTTGGAAGGGGTCATGCAAGTGAGGGACCCTGAGCTTAAGGTTCCTTAGCTTCTCTCTCTCTATATATATATATCTTTAGCAGCTGGCATAGTATCTGACATATGAACAGCATGTCTCAGTTCTTTCTTATACAGCTACATTAAATTAATCACTGAGTAGTTGTTTCCTGACTTCAAATTTTTCTTAAGTGAATTCATGTTAATGGTGGGAGGGCTGTATACTGAGTCCACCCTCCATTTCCTGTACCCTGGGTCGCTTATAGTCAAACATACTATACAGAGAGTCCCTGACTTACCACGGTTTGACTTAACGATTTTTTGATTTTACAAAAGGGGTACACATTCAGTAGAACATGTACTTTGAATGTTGAATTTTGCTCTTTCCCGGGCTAGTGACATGCTGTACAATACTGTCTCTCGTGATGCCGGGCAGCACAGTGAGCCGCAGTCACCAGGGAGCCACGCGATCGTGGGGGTGAACAATGGTACACTCACAACCGTTCTGCACTTAGACGACCATTCTGTTTTTCACTTTCAGTAGAGTATTCAAGAAATTACATGATATATTCAACACCATTATAAAATAAGCTTGGTGTTAGAGGATTCTGCCCAACCGTAGGCTAATGTAAGTGTTCTGAGCATGTTTAAGGTATATAGGCTAAGCTATGTTCAGTAGGTGTATTAAATGCGTTTTCAACTTAACAGATATTTTCAACTTATGATGGGTTTATCTGGATGTAACCCTACAGTAAGTCAAGGGAGATCTGTATACTTACTTCCTCATCTCTGCTTGTTTCCAAGAAAGAAAATGTAAATAATTCAGTTTTTGTTTCAATTAGTGATTCAAGAGCCTCAGTCTGTTCTTTTATAAATAAGCAAAATAGCTTATCTCAGGGTTCAGATGAGACAATCTCACTTTTGGCATTTGGGTTTAGTGTTTTTTGGAGTGAAGTGAAACGAGAACCTTCCAGAAATGCACTCAGTTGATTCAAAGAGAGAAAGCGGGATCTAGTTCTAAAGAGGTCTTTGTCTATAATTGATTTTTCTAAAGGAAAAATTAACAAAAATTAGAGTATATCAATGATGAATAATCTGCTCTTTCCAACAGACGCTTTTGTATTATAATTTGTATCAAATACAGTGTGAAGAAAATTCTCCATTTACTTAGAATAAAAAATCTTCTCCATTAAGTCTAGTAATGAAAACTTCAAGATAAGACCCCAAAGTGACATAAGCCTGCAGTTCTTCTACTAAATATTACAGTACAAGAAAACACTACATTTAAGGAATAAGATGATAGTCAAACTCTACTTGTTTGTACCTTAAACCTTTTAAAGGCAGTGTTTCCCCTACCTCCATTTAATGTAGATTTTTAAAATTAATTTTTTATTGGAGTATAGTTGATTTGCAATGTTGTTAGTTTCTGCTGTACAGCAAAGTGAATCAGCCATACATATACACATATCCACTCTCTTCTACACTCCATTCCCATATGTCATTACAGAGCACTGAATAGAATTCCCTGTGCTATACAGTAGGTTCTTATCGGTTCTCTTTTATATATAGTAGTGTGTATATGTCAATCCCAATCTCCCAATTTATCCCCCCACCCTTTTCCCCCTTGGTAACCATAGTTTGTTTTCTACATCTGTGACTCAATTTCTGTTTTGTAAATAGGTTCATTTGTAACATTTTTTTTAGATTCCACATATAAGCAATATCATATGATATGTTTTTCTCTGTCTGACTTACTTCACTCAGTATGACAATCTCTAGGTCCATCCATGTTGTAATATAGATTTTTTTAAACCTGAGACATAAAACGCATGATCAACTGCTATAATATTTGGACATAACAGTGCAGGCAGGAAATATGTGCAGGTAGGAGAATACTGATTCCCATAAAATTATTCAAATAAGTTAATGAAAAAGTAGAAATAAATTGTTAACTCTGTTGAACCACATGAATCCTTAAGGACTTGAGATGAAAGAAAACAGCAATTCCTTTTTAAAAATCCTTTTTAGGAGATCGTTGTCATTGTATTTGATCCTCAAAAAATTGCTTTGAAATGTAATTTTTAAAACCTGAAAAATATGTTTTCTCTTCCTTTTGCAACTGTAAAATGATTCTTTTTCAGGTCTTTTTTTTCAAAAATACTTTTAGAAGTGCACAAAACCAAAACCACAATAAACTTCTTTATACACTAATCTGTTTATAGTAAAATTTTATTGTAGACAGGTTAAATGAAACTGATTTGACCCAAAATGTATCTGATTTCAGATGGTTAGACATTTATTAGATCCTTGTTTTCACTTGATCTCTGTAGGTTGTGGTAGCCAGCTTCTAGGATAGCAGTGATCCTCACCTCTGGTTATTAATGTCCTTGTGTAGTCCCTTCCTATGTTTTATCACAGTGGGTCCATGGGACCAGAAGGATACAGCAGGAGTGGCGGGATGTGACTTCCAAGGTTAGGTCACAAAAGACACTGAGGTTTTGGCCTTATGCTCACTCTCTCGTATCTCTCATACTGGGAGAAACCAGCTTCCATGTCATGAAGATACTAAGCAGTCCTCTGGGAGGTCCATGTGGTAAAGAACTAAGGCCTCAGCCATAAGCCACCTTGGGAATAAATCATTCAGCCCCAATCTAGCCTTCAGATGACTGCAGACTGCAGCCCTGGCTGAAAGATTAACTGCAACCCCATGAAGAGACCTCCAAGCCAGAGCCACCCAGCTAAGCTGCTCCTAGATTTCTGATGCATAAAAATTGTGTGAGAATAAATGTTTACTGCTGTTGTAAGGTTATACTGTACTTTTTCGCAATCTGTTTCATTTGAAGGAATTGCTGGGAATTGATCCCCAGATTACTTACATTGAGAAATTTAAAAGAGCGGTAGGGGCTTCCCTGGTGGTGCAGTGGTTGAGAGTCCGCCTGCCGAGGCAGGGGACATAGGTTCGTGCCCCGGTCCGGGAGGATCCCACATGCCACGGAGCAGCTAGGCCCGTGAGCCATGGCCGCTGAGCCTGCGCGTCCGGAGCCTGTGCTCCACAACGGGAGAGGCCACAACAGTGAGAGGCCCGCACCGCAAAAAAATAAATAAATAAATAAAATACGACATTGTTTCTCATCATCAAAAAAAAAAAATTAAAAAAAAAAAAAAGAGCGGTAGAAGTACAGCAATGATTCTTGGACAAATTTAAATTAGCCTTGCAGATTTTTTTTTTTTTTTTTTAGCCTTGCAGATTTTTAAATGTCTCAATGTCTGAAGAACAGACAGATTTATTTTATTTTACTAACTTCTTTAAAATAAAAAAGTTTGGAAAAATAGACTCCTATTTTCTCCATATTAGAAGTGAAAATGTGATTCTTTGATAGTCATTTTCTTCTCTCTCACTCCATATGTTTAAAATTCTGATAATGAGACTGTTAGAAGCAGAGATAAAGATTATATAGGAAGGAGGGGAGCTGGAAGAAGGTTGAAATGTGATCTCGTAATTCCTGGCACCCATCTCACACAAAAGACATCAGTGACAGAAGGTTTTCAGTGTCCGCACCTCCCACTGGGACAGAGCTAGCTTATCATGTCCTCACAATTGGAGAGAAAATGGATTTCCCTTTATCAAAATTTAAAGCCCTTTACGGGTAAAGATTAAAATAAATTGAAACACTCATGGGAGTAGTAAATGGTTTCTTTTCAGCAAAATATAAGGTATACTCCTCAGGTATCCTCATTCTCATTCTGATCCTGACTTTTCCAAAATAAGGACACCTACCAATGAACACGAGACACAGAACACGTTCAGGATAAATGGATGAATATGTGTTCAAACCAGAGGGTTTGAAGTAATTGCATGGTCCAGTCTTTGCTGACAAAAACCCAACAATGCAGATAGTAAAATATTACTGATGTTATACAGTTCTATAGGGGTCAGTCTTCTAATATACCTAGATACATTCAAGAAAATCATTCACCTGCAATTTGGTATATACACTCTCTCCTAGTAATAATGTACTTTTCAGAGTGCTCTCATACCTACCTCCTAGTGATTCTATTAGCAACTGGAATTATCATCTCTATTGAGTATATGACAAAAATTCTCAAGGTCAGCTTGTTGGTGGCAAGAAAGACTGTAATTCAGGCCTCCTGGAATCCAATATTGGGCCATTCCCCAGACCACTCTCTCTGTGGAAAGCACTAGGCAACTGTTAAGAACTGAGAAAAGTAGGTAGTTTAAGAACACTATTTTGGTTTTCAACTCACTTTTAAATTTGTTATTAATCATTATGTAGTTATATTTTTTAATCCACGATTTTATAAAATGAGCTTATTATTATTCCAATATTCACTGTTTCTCTCATTTGTGCACTTATGTAGGCCCCTTCTGTTATGAATAGTAAGTCCATTGATAACAAAACTAACCTACATACAAAAGAAAGTTTCTTCACTCACCTACACACACATTGACTCAGGATGTGAATTTGCAATCATTCCATTTTGACCCTTCAGGTAAACTTCTGAAGGATGAGCAGAATGGAATGAAGTATAAAGCAATTATACTCCAATAAAGATGTTTAAAAAAAGAAAAAGGAATGCAATGGAAGAGAGAAACCAGTCATTTCTGGCTTTGACAAGTGGTCAGAAATCAGTCATGAGTAGAAAAGTAAGAGAGGGAATACTAAGTGTGTTACCCAACAAGAACATAAATGGCAGATGAGGTGGATAAGGTGAACAAAGTACAGTGGAGAGGGCTGCTGAAACATCTGGAATGACTAGTAAAGCAATAACTATGAAAGATAAGGCCCTTTAAGGCTCAGCTTAGATGGCTCTCCTTCCGCTTCTGCTGGGGAGCAGCTACATATACAGGTTATCATTAGCAGAGAGGTTTGACTGCACAGAGACCATAGTAAATCAGTTGCTTGCAGATATATCAAAACCCTATCAGTGAGTGGCAAGTGACAAGTAAGCTGATTGTTACAGAGTAGAGTGGACACAAGCAACACACTTCGGGTGTCACTGTCTCCCATCACCCCAGATGGGACCATCTAGTTGCAGGAAAAGAAGCTCAGGGCTCCCACTGATTCTGCATTATGGTGAGTTGTATAATTATTTCATCATGTATTACAATGACTACCCATGACTTAACATGAGAGAGACTCTAATCTCCTTTAAGGAAGCGTCTTTGTTGGGTTCATTTAACTCCTACAGTTCTTAGTGACAGGTTGGAGGTGGAACACAGGGAGAGGGTGAAGGAAAGGGGGAAATGACTTCAGTGTTTACTTAGTGTCTCCTGAGAGCTTGACACTTTGCTAGACACTTGTGTCATCTCATGAGGAATCTAAGGCTTAGAGAGTTTAGTAATTTATCCAAGATCACTCATCTGACAGGGGGTAAATTCAGGAGTTGAACGGAGTTCTTTCTTCCTCCAGAACTGGTACTGAGCTTATGAGTATATGCAGGAAAATTAATTCTGTCATGGTGTTTAGAAATGGCTTAAAGCAAGCATTTCACAGTGGTTCTTAATTATTTCTGGGTCATGGACTCGTGCGAGGATCTCTCCCATAAAATTACATATATGCAAATCCATACAACATTGTGCATATCATTTCTGGAGGATCACAGGGCTCCCAGAGTGCATTCGAGAGCTGGCTAAGGAAACCATGGGAACCAAAGTAAGAACCTATGCATTACAGTATTCCAAGCCACTCTTCTCCCATCCCATTCCCCCACTACCTCTCTTCCCACAGTCTGAGAGTGATCAAAACCAGAGAAAATTTAAACACATGAAAAGTTTGGTTGGGAAGAGCAAATTCAAAAGTCTAATATAATACTCTACTTTAAAATGTCATGGAAAACTTGAATGAGGAGACCTTGGAGAATGTAGCCTTAAACAATCCTTAAATTTCACAGTTATGACCTTCAGACCACATATGATGTAAGACTGAGAGATGAGGTTATCAGAATTCGTCCCCAAGGGAATGAAATAGCTGAAAATCGAACAGAATGGAAAATCCCACGAAGTATCCTATAATTTAAGGGAAGAGAGTTTTATTTCTGTCATTTTTGCCAAGGAGTTTTTCTTGAAAAAATGTCTTTGGATTTTGGGGGCTACGTAAAGTGTTTAAAATGAAGTTTGTGTGGGTTTTATTTACACCTTGTTTCAAAGAGAATTTAAGACAGCATATAGGCTTAGAGAAAATGTAACAAAATATTATGAATTACACATAGAAAAAAATAAACGTCGAGACATAAAATAGAGACAGAAAAGGAGCTGACTTTAAAACAGGAATTTGTATAGTGATTAGGCCTTAACTCCTTCGAGGTAATTTTTAGAAATTATGCAGCACTAAGGGTTTCACACATTAAGTATATGTTTTTCATAATTTACAAAATATCTTCACATATATTGTATCATTTGATCCTAAATTGACTTTGAGAGGCAGTTATTCTCTACATTTTCCAGACCAGGAAACCGAGGCTTAGCGAGGGACTTGAAAAGCTAGTCTTTGCTCTTTTCAAAGCCACTGATTGTTATAATTCCTGCGCACCAATAACTAACACCTCTCAGTTCTGTGCAGGAACCATATATACTTGACTCCTGTGGCCCTGACATTTTCATGAGAGAAAGATTACCACCTACTTTACAGGTGCTTTAGATCTGGAGGTGGATAGACATAAAATTAAAGGACTTCAGACTTGGAATAGACCTTTCAGGTAACACTTAACTCCGTTGCTTTATCAATGAGTGTGTCAAAGCTCTAGGAGGCCAAAAGATTTGCAACCATCATCCAACCAGTTTGTGGTAAGACCAAGATCAAAAGCAGGTTTCCTAAGTTCTCTTTACACTGCATTGCCTCTAAAGCTCTATACGTATCCTTTTCTATAATTTTTTACACTCAGTTCTGACCTTTCTCTTCTCAGTTTCCGTGTCCACTGGGTAAAGTGCCTCATGCATCCTGACATGGCAACAAGCCCGTGCATGACCTGGCACCAGTGACTTCTCCCACAGTTCTCCTCTAACAGGATGGGAATGCTTCTGATCGTAAGGATGCTAGGCTTTCGTGGAACATCCCCACAGAGTTGTCCTGTTCAGACTATGTGTAAAGGGCATACCGCTGAGAGTAGTAAGAAATTGAGTTTCTCCTGGAAGGAGGGAACTTTCTACATGTCTATCACCAGGAAAGACTTGAGTGAAGGCACTCAGACGGGAGGGACAAAACGGCCTTTGGAACATGGCAGGCCTAAGAAGGGACTTCTCCACCCCCAAACTAAAGATGGGTGAACTAGATTATGCAATTCCTGATAATTTTTCACATCAAATTTTTGTGTGCTGTCTCTGAAAATCTCCTCCAAACAGTAAAAATAAACAAACGAACACAAACCTGTGAGTTGACATTCGGAAAGGCCATTCAAACCATGTAGCAACGAAGTACTGCCAGCCCAGCATGAAGGTTTCGGTAGAATGACAGATCCTAAAAGGGAGAGGAAAATATTAGGCAACAGGAACCAGAGCCACTAAACCCCAGTCACTTCTGCCCTAGCAATGGCTCTCCTTCCACTGCCAACATTAGAGGCTATGGGTTAGCAAATAAGCTTCCTTATGCAACTTCATATTCCCTGAACAGATCCAGGACCTTTGCACATTGTTTCTTGCACCTAAACTTCAGTTCCCTTCCCCCACCTTCTGTCCTCTTGACAAACTCTTCCTTCATATTTCTGGGTCAGACATCATCTTCTCTAGATAACCTATCCTGACACTTTTAACTCTGTCTTGCATCTCCTCTTCCAAAATCTGTGTGCTCCTTTAGAACAGTGTCTGCCTTTAGTTCCAGGGCCTAGCAGTGCATGAAATATAGTATGTACTTAAAGTGTTAGTTGAATAAACAAAAAAGTTACTTTTTTTCCTTTAAGTGCATTTTTCAATAGGTTATTCATGAACACTGCAAAATTTCAAACTGCCCTTGAAAAATTCAGTGAAAAGTAGATATTCCCTCCAATCCCATCCCTTCCTTCCCCTGGTCCCAGGTGTGTCCTTTCAGATTGACTACGTACTATGTATGGGTCTTTAAGTATATTCCTGTCATTTTTCTACACAATGGTAAAATAAAAAGTTATTTATATAACAATAAAATATAGCTTATAAACATACAAATGTAATTTATGTATCACTTACTATATATAAGATAGTTGTATATATAAATAATATATATAACATAAATGTATATTTATACACTGAGTCCTGTGCCTTGTTTTTGCGTAACGTTAAGTCAGGCTTTTTTTTTTTAAGACCGCATAGTATTCCACCGCAGGTGCATATCATGGTTTACCGCATATTCCCTAACTTAGGGTTTCGAATTTACAAACACTTCCATTTTCCCTGTCAAAGCCCCGTCCCGCACCACAGATACAGCCTCGCCCTCCAACCCCGCCCCGAGAGGCTCCATCATTTTCGAACACCTTGTCACGAGCCCAGGGCAGGCCCTGCGCCGAACGCGACCTCCGCCTTCCCACCACGTGTCCCGCGTCCCCACCGCAGGGCGGAAGGACGCGGTTCCGCTCGCGTCGCGGCGACGGAGCCGCAAGGCCCCTCCCCTGCCCCAGCGTCTCCCGGCCGCCGGCGCCCGCCGCTCAAAGGTGCCGGCAAGACCAGCGCCCGGCCCCGCCTGGCTCTGGGCCGACGGGGCCGACGGCAGCGGCCGACGCTGCACCGGGGAGGTCTCCGGCGAGGCGAGGCGGGGCGGGGCTCTGGCTGGGCGGGGCTCCAGCCGGCGTGGCGCTGCCGGCGTGCGGGGCTCCTCCCCTTTCCCCCGGCGGCGGCGCCGGCGGCCGCAGCACTTCCGGGTCGGCGCGGAGGCGGGGCGGAGGCGCCGCGGTGGCTGTTATTGTTCAGCTGGGCTCCGCTGGGCGCTGTCTCCCTTGGCTCAGAGGGTGTCAATTTGTCCCGCTTCCTCTCGGCCCCTCACTCCCGGAGGCTGACGACGACGGCGGCGGCTGCGGCGGGCGGGGCCTGGCGTTTCGAGGCCGAGCGGCGCCGGGGTGAGGGGCGCGGAGGAGGAGGAGGAGCAGAAGCAGGAGGAGGAGCCGCGTGCCCTGGCACCGAGCGGCCCCGGCCATGGCGTACGCCTATCTTTTCAAGTACATTATCATCGGCGACACAGGTGAGCGCGGCGGGCGGGGGTCGGCGGCCTCCGGGCCGGGGCTGGGGGGCACACGGCGTCTGGCCGCGGCGCGGGAGCTGCCGCCGCCGGGCGCCTCCCCCCCGGCCGCGCCGCTCCATTTCCGCAGTGCTGGAGCTGGTGACGTGGGCACTGCGAGAGGCCGCGGCCTGGCCTGGCCGGCCCGGCCCGCCGCCCCGGCCCCGGCCCTGCAGCTGGGGGCCGCGGCCGCCGTTTCGACGCGCGATCTGGGGAGTGTATGAGAGGAGGGCCGGCCCAGCCCGGGGCCGTCAGAGCCTGGCTCTGAGGATCGCACGCCCTGCCCCGGGCCCCTCGCCTTGGGCCTCTTCGCCGCCCCCGAGAGAGGAAAGCGGGGCCGAGGAGAGCAGACGGTGATGGGAGGAGGACCTTGGGCTTCCTGACCCACACGCACCTGCCGAGGCCCGGGCAGAGCGCTTGCTGGCGTGGGATAGCCAGCTGAGGACAGACAGAACCTCTAAAAAATAATAATAGTAGTAACATAGGTATGTAGTTTTATCACTCAACTCCCAAGTCAGAGTAAGTCACATCCCGTTACTTGACGCCTGGGCCCTTTCGAGGTCATTAAAGCATGAAAGAGTTCTGTCGACTTCTGCCACGTGTAAACTTGAGGTTCTTTGATAGTAATGCAAGGCGTTCAGCGCTCTTGGTGTGCGCTGGCGCGCGCGCGTGTGTGTGTGTGTGTGTGTGTTGGGGACACTTTGTTTTTTTCGATACATCAAATCCAGGCTCACAACTGCCAGTTATCAGGTGACCTGATGTCCATTCGAAGCAGAAAGAAATACAGTTATTTGCACTGAAGATAACATTCCATTGTATTTCGCAGATAAAGTAGTCAAACTCGTTGAAAATATTTTTAATATCTGCGATTTCTTGGCATTACTTTGAATCTGATAATAAAACTAAGACTTGTTCAGGTGTTGTAACTATTAATATACCGGAGTCTGGTTGCAGTGATGACTCTTGCACAACTTTGGACCCTTTGCACAACTTTGGAAATGTAAGCAGCAGCTTGTGGTTGCACTAGTGATATGGCAGATTGAATAAGTAGCACAAGAAGCATGTTGATTGCTGCCTAAAAGAAAAACGTTCTGCTGTAAACAGTCTTTCAGCAAGGCTTTTTGGTGTGCATGTGGAAACGGGATAGTTTTCTGCGTAAAATCCTGGATAAAGCAGTGTTTTGCACATGTTCATAGTGTGTCTATATGCTTTTTTAAATGCTGTGGCATACTTGAAGGAAGTGGGGTTCTAAAGCCTACTGGCAAATTTTGATTGAGGCTGTAACACTGAGATTGGAAGAGGGAGTTCACCTTAACAGCTATATGAGTGGGTTTGAGAAGTAGAGAGAAGAGTGATTATGGACGTGAAGCAGTAGTGACGCTTCAGATTAGCCTTTACAGGTTGCCTTCGTTCAGCTTACTTACCAAGCATCTGCTGTGGGTAAAGTATTGTACTGGGAGTAGTGGGGCTACAAATATTCACAAGGCGGTGCTCCCTTCTTTTGGAATTTGCCCTCATGCAAAAACAGTCCCCTGACGGTTCAAAGGGACGACATTCTTTCTTGCCATTGCTACCGTTACCACCTAGTTCCGGCACTGAGCAGTTGACCCTGGACTGTCCACAGCATTTGCTTTCACCCCACTCCAGCTCAGGTGGTATAGTTGACTGTCAGACTAACCTTCCCCAAACACAGCTGTTCGGAGGCTGTTCCTCTGTTCACGTTCTTTAGTTTGACCTTCAGGGAACTCCATATTTTAGCCCGTGTTTAACTTCTCTAGCCTTTGTTCCCAGTATTCGCGAGTCTCCACTTTCCTCCTGCCAGTGAGGCCCTGTGCTTTTTCCTGGTCTCTGCTACCCTCTCTGCTTGGAGTGCCTCTCTGTCGAAATTCTTTCATTCCTCAAAGTCTCACTTGAGTCTTTTGTAATCTTTCAGAGTCAATGTTTATTAAGTTATTTTGATGTGTCAGGCCTTCCTGGTATCCTGGCTGGAAGTGACCACCACTCCTTATCTGGATGTATCCCACTTTGTATTGTTCTTCTGATATTAATTCCTGACTGTTCTGTAGACACTTGTGTAGACATTTATAGTTGCTTATATACCTCTTGAGGGCAGAAAAGGTGTTTTGTATGGTTTTGTATTCCAGGAAGAGCCTGTAGAAGATGGACGGTAGGCTCCATACATTTAATTAAATTGATGAAAGAACAGCCAAACAGGCCATAATGTTCCTACTGATATACATTAATAACTTGACAGAAGAATTTTTTAGTCCAATTCTGCCACTTTCTTACTACTATCATTAACTTTGGCCAAAATCCTTTACTATGTTTTCTTAATTCAAAGTATACCCGTAGTTGTAAGGTCCACTTAATGTGGCCCTCCCCACACACAAAAAAATGATCAGTAATCAGTAGTGGGAAATCCATCCTGATTTTTAAAAAAGTCATAGTGTGAAAAATATGCATTTTAGAAAGAAGGAAATCACTGTTTTTCCTGATTCTCCCTTTCCCTAGCCTGTGAAGCAATCATTATTAGCCTTCCCTTCTCTCAGTAGAGAGCTAAAATGAGGACAAATGTGGAAGTACCGCACACATTTTCCTTTCCAGAGTTCCCTCTTTCACAGAAGAGACTTTTAAAATGTTTTACATGATCATGATACTGTTGAAATGTTCGTTTTCTTACTGCATGGCCAAATGTAGTTAAAATATAGCTTTACAATTTTTCATTGGTAATGTCTTGTTCCTGAAAAATTGTTTAGGAAAATGTGTCATTTAAACCTAGATATAAAGTGGAAATTAGCTTTTAACAAGCCTGGACTAATATTATAAGCAGATAATTATAAAGTATAGAGGGAGAGAAAAATTGTAGTAAACCTATAATTGTTGCTTCTAAAATTCTGGCGTCTGCCTTCCATTTTAATCTCATCACTAACCCTCCCTCCCCTTTCCTGCCTTTCAGCTAGGCACAGAAAAGCACAAACCTGGTTGTGTTCTGTCTGAAATACCCTTTCTTACTGTGCTCCACTCCCCAAAGCCCCACTCCCAGCCAAAGTGAAAAGCAGGTTAGGCCAGAACTTTTTCACCTGAGCAACTCCTATTCGTTCATTCTTTTAAGATGATAACAAACCCCACCCGTCCCTGTCGCCTGGTGCTGGTCACCTCCACTCTTCCTCCTCCTCTGCCCACCTCCACCGTTTGGTTTGGTTGGCTTGTTTTTGTTTTTGTTTAAACTCTTTCAGGGACAAGTGCTATATAAGTAAATAAACAAGACCAGCCTGGTCACACATTATCATATCATCTGAATGCATTTTCTAATTTGAGATATAATTGACGTATAGCATTGTATTAGTTTCAGGAACACAGCCTAATGATTTGATAAACGTATGTATTGTGAAATGATTACCACAATAAGTTTAGTTAACATCCATCACCACACATAGTTTGAAAGGTTTTTTTTCTTCTGATGAGACCTTTAAGATATACTCTCTTAACTTTCAGCTCTTCAATACACTGTTGTTAACTATGCTCATCATGCCATACATTATATCCACAGGTGTTGTTTATCTTATACCTAGAAGTTTGTACCTTTTGACCACCTTTACTACGTGTATCTTAATTTTTTTGTTTGTTTGGAAAGTTTTTGGCTTTGTCTTAAAAGTAAGGGTAGGCATTCTGTATCAGAAATGTTTAATAGGTGAGTGGATGGGCGCTTGGGGGAGGTGCTGCAGGGCTTTACCTGGGAGGTGATATTTGAGCTGAAATTAGAATGCATAAGGATTTGCCAGGTGAGCAAAGGGGAAATGTCTAGTACGTAATTGGAAGTACATGTTTGCAGCTCAATCAATGATGGTTTTAAAAGAGAGAGTGATATTGGGAAGTTAAAAACAGAGCCATACTGTGGGCCATTTTAGAAAACTTTGAGTGTGAAAGAGAAGGAAAGAGTGAGTTTAGAGTTGGCTGCAGGATCAAGTTGGCTGGTGTGTGTGTGTGTGTATTAGGATAGGGGAGACTTGAGGTTGAAAGTTTGAAAATACAAGAGAGAGGGCAGGAGCAAAATCCCAGAGAACTTGGGGAAGGAATGGCATTTGATTCTCCAGAGCGTTAGGGCTGTAACAGAAAGAAGACCTCTTCCTGTGGGAGACTCAAACTTGAGTTTCTTTAGATTCTTGTGAGTCACCTAGGGTGTTCGTTTCATTCTTTTTTTTGAAGGATTCAGTGGCCCAACCCCCAGCGATTTTGATTCACTAGACCTGAGGTGCAGCTTCTTGTTACAAAATCTGAGGCCAGAAACGCTCGCTAATCATTTTATATAATTATATGAGCAAGTTTGTTAGATTATTTTGGAAAACAAACAGTAGGAAAACAAACTGGGAAATTGGGAGGAAGAAAAATTCCACTGAAGTTTTTTTTTAATTATGAAATATATCATGCATATAAAAACATATGCATGTTATATGTTTACACACTTTAAAAAGTAGTATTGAATCAAACACCCATTCCAGAGAAATACAGAGCCTCATCGTATACCTCTCCGCCAGGCTTCCACTAGCCTGAATTCTGTATTATTCCTTCCCTAGCTTTTCTTCACAGTTGTATCATTTACACATCCCTAAACTATATTGTTTAGTTTTGCCTGTTTTTAGATGTGTTTACTTGTTTTATTAAATGAGAGAGCTAAAATGTGCCTGAAACATACATTTTAACATCATCTAGAATTTCCTTGAAGTTTTTGCTTTATGCATGTTGTTTGTAGTCTTTCAGGATTTTTGACTGCCCTTTCTCTTTCTCCTTCTCTCCTAGACCGTTTATGTCCTGCTTGCTTCCCCTAATATTTATATTGCTCCTGAGACTTTCTAGTGAAGCGGGGAGGCCGTGGCCCTATTGTTCTCATTTCTTTTTCCCCTTCTCTCCTGGTGAACCTGCGTCCTCATCTCCAGTCGTGGCCCTCGCTCTTCTAGCTAGTGCTCTCGTCCTTTATGCCCGCGCTCCATTCCTGCGCCAACCTGAAATTAATTTTCTCCTTTATCTCCCCCACTGCTCCCCCTCCCCCATGTCATCTCGACAGCTCTCCTCCTCTTGTGGTAGCCAGTAATTTTGCTGTTTCACTTGAGCAGATCCTGATTTTGCCAGCTTAGCTGTTTTTCCCTCTCACTCTGGCCCAGCTGTGCTTGCTCCATTTTGTTATTCTCTGCTCATCCTCAGTCTGGGAGGCTGTGTCCTTTGCCACAAGAGATGCAACCACATACCGCCCTTGTCCCTCTTTCTGACTTTTTGTTTTCTGTGAAACTTCCCCATTTGATTTCATCAGCCTCGTTTATTTGCTGGTTTGAAAATACTCCACATTCTAGCTGTTATTCTTCACTTGTAAGTAAAGGACACGTGGCAAAAAGATGCTAGATTCCCTCTGCTATATACACCCGTAGACACCCCCTTTCATTCCTGTGGTGTTTCTCAACTCAAACGACTTGGGTCTCGTCCTTGGAGATGCTGTTTTAGTAGATCTGCAGTGAGTCCTGGACATCTGTTTTTTAAAAGCATTGTTTGTAGTGGTACTGTGACATTCCTCTCCTTGTCAATTATGAGCCTTTTTGCCTGTTTTTCTAAAATTGATTCTTTTCTAAAACTGTAAGATTTTTTGCTTTCTGGGATTCTGTTGAAGTAATCCCTAAGGCATATCCAGGGTGAATTTATATGGAATTCTCCATTACGTTAGTTCTTGGCACTCTGTCTACCTAGTAGATTCTTATGAGGGATTCTCCACACTTTTTATAGTTCATACACAATATCAAAAGCTTTTTATCTTTCAGTCCTTCAACTGGTATGTGTGAGGTTACCATTTCATAGATGAAGAAACTGAGCTATGTCCTTTGGGGCAAACTGTTTCTTCCCTCTCCCCACCTCTTCTGCTTTTCATAGCTATGATGTAACTCTAAGTTTCTCCAGTTCTGTCTTGAAAATGTTGCCATTTTTCAGGGGTAGCTGACAGTTACTTGTGTTTCTGGTCAAATCTGAGGGAGAAAATGAATATTGATGGATGATGCTGAGTGAAGTTCTTGAAGGCAAGACTGTGCCTGGCACAGAGTTAGTGCCTCAGAAAACGATGAATGTGTGCTAGGTAGCCTCTGCTGGTTAGGCTACATGCATTGGCCAATTTATTTGTCCTTGTTTCAGAAAGGATTTAAGGACACTTACATAAAAACTTTTTACAGTTTTTTTAATGCAAGTAAGAGAGAGCGTATTAGTTTCATGTTGCTAATGTAACAAACCACCATATTCTTAGCAGCTCAAACAATGCAAATTTATTATCTTAGAGTTCTGAAGCTCTACATAAGTTCATGTACATATCAGTAGTCTGATGTGTGTTGCACTGGGCTAACATCAAGGTTTTGGCAGGGCTGGGTACCCTTCTGGAGGGTCCTTGCTCATTCAGGGTGTTGGTAGGGATAGAGTTCCATGCTGAGATGTCCATTTTCTTGCTGGCTGTCATCTCTTCCCGGCTTCCAGCGTCTACCCACATCGTCACATGATTTGGCCCATGACCCTCTTCCTTCATCTTCAAAGCGAGCAACAGTGGATCAAGTCCTTTTATGTCACATCTTTTTTTTTTGGCTGTGTTGGGTCATTGTTGCTGCGCGCAGGCTTCCTCTAGTTATTGCGAGCCTGGGATACTCTTCATTGCAGTGTGCGGGTTTCTCATTGCGGTGGCTTCTCTTGTTGTGGAGCACGGGCTCTAGGCGCACGGGCTTCAGTATTTGTGACACGAGGGCTCAGTAGTTGTGGCAGGGCTCGAACCCGTGTCTCCTGCGTTGGCAGGCGGATTCTTAACCACCGCACCACCAGGGAAGTCCTATGTCACATCTTTCTGACTCTTCTTGAGTCATCCCATATCTGATTGAAGCTGGGAAAGGTTTTGTGCTTTTAAAGACTCATATACTTAGATTGGGTTTACCTGGATAATCCAGGATAATCTCCCATCTCGAGATCTGTAATCTTAATCTGCAAGGTCCCTCTTGTCATGTAGGGTAGCACATTCACAGGTTCCGGGGATTAGGGTGTGTATGTCTTTGGGGGTGGGGCATTTTTCTGCCCACCACTGCAGGCTGAGGAGAAGCAGTGGGTAGAAACAGTAAATACCCGTGTTGTGTATACCTTTTTGAAGTGGGCACTGTACTTAGTACTAAGCTGTGCAGAGAACCCTGTTTTCATTTACCTTAATTATAGTATCCATTTTTAAAAGTGCGTGCATTCATATACTTATTCCTTAATTGAGTCTTGAAAGGCATTTTCTTCTGATTCTTCTTAAAAAGAATACAGTGTAAAGTAGTGAAAAATGTAAATATACAAGTAATGTATTTATACACATAGGGCCTTTTCTAGTGGTATAACTCATTGAATCTGAACAGTAATATCCGTGAGGAAGGCTCCATTTTACAGGTGAGGAAAGGGAGACTTATTGTCCTATCACACAGCCATTAAGTGGCCAAGCTGGAATTTGAACCCAGGTCCTTCTGACTCCAGAGTCCATGCTCTCTCTCCCGTATGCATCTCCCGTATGCATCTCCCATATGCATTTCTTGATTCCCACAAATTCCATGTCACGGCTCTTGTGTTGGCTTACCAACTGCTTGGTCTGTTGAGTTGACGTGAGAGTACACAGTCCCTCAATTCCCTTTACTAAAACAGAAGCCACCTCCACTCTTCAAAACAGGGCAGAACTATTCTATGTAAAAAAAGAATAAAGTCTGTTCTCTGCTCCTCACAAGCTCTGTGAGCTTGGGCAACCTCTTCAGTCTCTGAGTCGCGGGGTCCTCATCTATAAAATGGAATGAATAAATGAGATAATATGTGTAACACTGACTCAAGAAATGGTTAATATTTCATCCTCATTTTTTATTCTGCTTCTTTGAATGTTTCAGTAATTTCCCCATATACATTTGAAAAACTAACCCAAACTTGACCAGTGCTGTACAGTGTTTGACTAATGCTGTTCATAACAGAAGTAATTTCTTTCGCCCTGCATGTGTCCTAATGTGGTGATTTTTTTCTTTTTTTTTTTTTCCACTTCCCTGCTTAGCTTGCTCATTTATGGCCAGCTGATACTTTAAAGAGTTTGCCATCCTTGACTCGAATTGTTGCTTTCCTAGCCTACGTTGGTGTTTTTTTGTACTTACCATATTTGTTTGCCACTAGATGTTTTATGGAAGGTTCCTTTATCAGCATTTTTTTAACAAGATTCAAAATTGTTTAGCAAGATTCATTTTATTAAGCGTCTATTTTTATCGGCTTTGCTTAATGTAGTCTATATGCCCATCCAATCCACTAATGATGTAGAAGGACTGATTTTGTTCTAGGAAGGACCCATTTGATTAAGAAGAACAAAAGCCTCCTCCAGCTAGCTGAAGAAGAGAGGTTTTGATAAGAATTTGAAGAGTGCTGAGGAATCCAAGAAAAACTGTGATCAAGTCTTGGGAAACTGGACACTCTGAAATCTTTGTTTTCCTCTCATGGCTTCTCTTTTAAGCCTTAAGATAATTAGGAATGTGTTTTTTGTTTTAAACCTATTTTTTCTTTTTCTCTCTTCTTTTAAAAAAACAATATTTTTTCATTATTAGTTTCTGACTTCATTTCACTTAAGTAATACAGACTGTGTATATTGATTCTTCAGTATTTGAGACTAATTTTGTAGCCAGGTACTTGGTCACTGTTTATGTCGCATGTGCGCTGGAAAAGTATATTCTTGGGTGTGTGGTGGGTTCAGGGCTCCATACGTGTCCATCAGAGCAGTCCTGCTAGTTGTGTGTGTCACACCTTCTGTATTCCTCATAGTCTTTTGAATTTGGGGGCGAGATGTAAATATCTCCTATTACGACGGTTGGGTGAGTTTGGGGGATTTTTTGTTTGTTTTGTAGTTTTTGTCAAATTGATTCCACCCCCCCACCCCCAGTGAACTTGAGGGCTAATTTGTAAGGTGTGTATGGGCATTATATCTCGCTGAAAAGTTAATTATTCCTTTGTTATTTAAGTTCCCCTATAATTTTACATGTTGTGTATTTGGTAGTATGCTTTTTAGTATTCAAGTATTTGATATTAATTTTAAATATTAACTTTTTGTTCATATTTGCCTAGTGTATACTTATTTTATCCTCTCTCCTTTTTCTTTTGGAATGAGGTATTTTGTTTGTTTTGTTTTGTTTAGGAAACATTACAGATACAGTTGAAGCCCATTGTATGCGCTTCACCTCTTTGTCCCTAGAGGTAACCAGTCTCCTGAATTTGGTGTTTATTATTCCTATGAAAGTTTCCAAATGATTACTACATATGTATATATGTATGTACCTATAAACAATGCACAGTATTTTTTTGTATTTTTTTCAACTTCATATTAATGGAATTTTACTGTACTTGCTCTGAAACTGTTTTGTTCAACATTATTTTCAGGGCTTTATCTATATTAATATATTTTGCTCTATTTTGTTGGTATTTATTGCTTGATCAGTTTAGTTTTCTTTATATTCCGTTGCATTCTAAAAGATAGCACTGCATGGGTTATTCTCATGCCTGCTCCTAGAGCACATGTGCTGAGTTCTGGAGATACACCTTCAAGTGGAACTGTGGGTGGAATGGGTGCCCCTCTTCAGCTCTACCAGCTAATCTGAATCACTCTCCAGAGTAGTTATCAGTCAACTCTAATTTTTGTTTCAGCCCTACTATGTCACTTTTTAAAAAAATTTTTTTAAGTATTTTATTTTTATTTATTTTATTTTTGGCTGCGTGTGTCTTCTTTGCTGCGCACGAGCTTTTCTCTGGTTGTGGCGAGCGGAGGCTACTCTTCGTCGTAGTGGCTTCTTGTGGAGCACGGGCTCTAGGTGCGCGGGCTTCAGTAGTTGTGGCACACGGGCTCAGTAGTTGTGGCTCGCAGGCTGTAGAGCGCAGGCTCAGTAGTTGTGGCGCACAGGCTTAGTTGCTCCATGGCATGTGGGATCTTCCCAGACCAGGGCTTGAACCTGTGTCCCCTGCATTGGCCGGTGGATTCTTAACCACTGTGCCACCAGGGAAGCCCTATGTCACTTTTTTTAAACCTATTTTTTATATAGCCCAGTGATATATTTTTTAAAAATTCAATCTGAGAGGCTGTCTTTTACTAGGAGAATTTAATCATTGGGGAATTTGAATTTTTATCTACTATTAGGCACCAGCCTGGTTCAACCATTCGCAGGGATCAGGGCATAGGTCACAGGCATGCCCCTTTGCCATGGGCTTTTGGGAGAGGCAGCACTTGTCCCACACAGGAAGCAGTATGGTGGTCAGATTTCCCAAGCATGTATAGTGTCACCTGCTCCTTATAGGGCAATGTGAAAAGAGGATACCTGCCAATAACTCTCATTTGTGCAGGTGAACAATTAATTTAGATTCCTGAGTTTTCTCTTTGTAAAATGTGTAAAGTACCGGCTAGTGCACTCTATAGGGTTATTCACCAGTGCTCTAGCGCTGGTTTTTGGTTTTTTTCCCCTAACTTTGTAGCTGTCTTTGAAACGCAAGTGTCAGTGATTTGTTTCCCTTTGTTTATTTACAGTTGATAAATCAGTGTAAGTGGTGCCTTTATGCTTGCTCTGTGGCCTCCAGCATTATTAACATTGATGGATGGCTCCCCCTTTAGCATTTGTCCACCTTTAGCAATAACTACTATGCATCTAGAAGGCAAACAATATATTATTCTAAGTCCTTTCTGGGTATTTTAGCTTAGACAGCACTCTTGAAAATTGTCTAAGAGCCTGGTATTTGTAATTAGAATATTACAGCTCCTCTGCTTACTTGTCCCTTGGTAAAGTTCAGACGTCTTCAACTTCAGTTTTCTCATCTAGAAAAAGTTAGTAGTAATGTCTGGCTTAGCTACTTCACAGGATTTTCTTGTGAGTTTGAAATAAACATTGTGCACAGATGCCTTTAAGCTGCAAAGTGCTTCATTAATAGCAATATTTTAGAGATAATTTTTTCTAATTTGTTGAGTACCCTAAAATTTAGTTAGTTTGGGAGGTCTTGCCTATAGAAAAAGCTGTTCACCATGCTGACCTCAAACTGTAGTTACTTGAGTTGAAGGAAGCAAGAGCACATGTTAACCTGCAAAATGGCAGTTCTTTGATCCTGAAATTCTTTCTGGACTGCATAAAAGAAAACGTCTTTTCCAAGCTCAGATGTCCTCATGAGCCACTTGAGATTGAGAAGAATATCAGGTAGGAGGTGTTCTTTTTCAGCGGTCTTCAGGAAGGAGGTGATAAGGCTGATAGTGGGCTCCTACACTCACTCTTGGTACCTTGATATACCTCTTGAATGCTTTCTCTCAATTTTGAACCCTTTTGGAAAGAGGCAGTTCTGTAGATCTACAGAAGTCTTCAGTATAAATGAATCTGTTGATCAAAGGTTATCTTCTTATCTCTTTGGACGAAGTATTGTTGTTTCAGTTTAAACCGTTTCAAAGGGCAAAGTAAAAGTACATGTGTCCAAAGTCACTTACGCTCAAAGCTTTACTTGATACAAAGATTAATAAATAGGGAAATTAGTTACAAGTTAAAGCAGTAGTAGTTGTGTGCCTGGTGAGTTGATTCACCAGTCCTTTAAGGAAGGTATTTGTTACACTTTTTCAGGATAACCTTTGGTATGGCGTGAAGAAATTCTTCTGGTTTTGCAGCTAAAAAGTGGATTTTTAACTGGTTGAATGACTATCCGTAAAGGACTTCCCCATGTAGGCAAGCTGGAGGGAGCATGCTGCTATATTCAGTCCTGGATTTTTATATTTCGTATTGGCAAGAACTTGGATAAAGTCCACTTTGGTTGAAAGAGCTGATGTGTGGATTACACCAGACAGAATCCAAAATAACCTTGACAGCCAGAATGATTGGCTAAATTTAGCAAAATGGAACTTAATAAAAATGAAGTGAAAGCCCTATATTTACGTTTAAAACAACCATACAAATACAAGATGATGGTCACCTGGTTAAATAGCAGGATATGTCTAAAACCTAAAAAGTTTTACATGACTAGATTCAGTGTGAGTCAGATGAGTTATAAAGCCAACGAAGGAATAAATGTGGCTCTAGGTTAGTAGAAGTGTGATGTACAAACAAGGTAGGTAATGGTTGTACTCTGTCAGGACTCAACTGCAGTTCGCTTATGGAAACTCTTATTTCAGAGGGATATCTGCACGTTGGAGTCTGTGCTCGGAGACCAGTCAGGGTCTCTGTCAACCATTACATTTTAGGAATGGTTGAAATAACCGAAACATTTTAACAACAACAAAAAAAAAAGGCAAAGGAAATTATAATAATGACCTTCAAATACTTAGGTGACTGTCACATAAAAAAGGACTTAAACTTACCCTTTGTGGCTTTTCGCGGACAGAACCAGGACCAGGAAGAGAAGACTGCCTGTGAAATGGAGAGAGTGTGTTAAGTGGTGAGTTGGTCTGTTACCGAGGCTGTGCAAGCAGAGGTTTGACTGACACATTAGGGCTTGGAAGATAGTATTTATGCAAACAGTAGGGGACTGGATTCGAATTTTTTTTTCTTTTTAAAGAAATGTAAGATACTATGTGAGCATTTCCTGTGCTGGAGTTAGAAAAATGAACAAGACTGCCCCACCCTAGAGGGGAGACCAATTTGCCACAGAGATTACAAGATGATGAAATAGAGATGTGTATGTACAGAGAGTACTAAAGGAGCATGGAGAAGGTTCATTCTGACTGGAGTGAGTGGCTCATGACAGATTCGGATTTTCAGTAAACATTTATTGAGCACCTACTATATGCTGAATACTGTTCTATGGCTTTCATATGTTTCTCACAGTAATCCTAGATAGCTCTTGGCCACATTTTACAAATGATAGATCAGATGTGACTTGATCAGGCATGGTCTCGTTTGTTTGAGAAATTTTCCACCTAATAATCCCGTAGAATCAGTTTGTACTTTTGCCCCTATTTTTGTATTTGTTATGTGTGGAGAACAGAGAATTGAGCTGAGCTCCTCAGTCTTTTATTTTGCCAAGAAGGGCAGATGACTTTATACCAGGAACGTGATCCGGAGTGTGACCGTGTAGAGTTTTTGTCAGGGTTTCTGGGGGGTGAAGACTGAAGGAATCTAGGGACCATGTACCGTGAAGAGTGTTGTGTGGTGCAGTTTCAAGAGTCGGTTTTGTATCCTCTGGACGCTTCACAGAAGAAGCCTTATTCCCCATCTCTAAATGGGATAAATTTCAACCCTTCATGCAGGTTTCTGACAAAGGTTATTGAGGCCTTTCCTCCATTTAACCTTATTTTCTTTCTCGGTCTTTTTTTTCCCCGTCCTCTCTGGCTTAGAGTTTCCTTTCTTGGAGAATTTACCTGAGAACTGGAAAAATTGTATTGGATGTGAGCGTGAATATGTGAATTTTGAGCCTTAGCCATGAGTATGTTTTGTTAAAAGAACTGCTGATTACTTATTCTTTAGTGGTTTTTAGGAGTTAAAAAAAGAAATCAAAATCTTCTATTTCACAACACATTATTTTACTTGCAGGCTTCTAATTTTCTTAGCAGACCAATATTTAATGTAACTATTTCTGGTCACACTAGAAGTTTTGCTAGTTATTTAAATGCCACATCGCTATGGAGGTCACTGGATGAGGCCAGTAAAAGTATTGCTTATATAGTGTTTGATGCTAAAATAGATTCTTTGAAAAACATTTTTTATTATGGTAAAAATGATGAATGCTTGTGGTAAAAAATGAAAATTTAAATACTCCACCACTTTACATAATATAGTAATGGTTTGTGTATCCTTCTAGAAATTTTCTGTACATCTTTAAGCCTGCGTGTGTGTGTGTCCCAGTCCCACCAATATGATTATACAAATTGTGCTGTTCTATACCTTTATTTTTTTCACTTCAGGGTAAATCTTGGGTGTCTTAACATATCATCACATGTAAATCTGTTTCATTCTTTTAAAAAAGCCTGCATAGCTGAACCATTATTAATTCAGTCAGTTCCTGATTCTGTTAGTCCTGGTCTGTGGTAGCAAATAGCAGAAACCTACTGTGGTTAACTTCAGCAGAGGAAGATTTTATTGTAAAGATTGGGTGCTCCATAGAGTTAATAGGAAGGCAGTATAATCAAGCTTGAAAATGACAAAACCAAGGAAGGCAAGGCACAGCCAAACTCCTGCTGAAGCAGATGCTGATGCGTTGCCAGTCGTCTGTCACCTCCTCTGCAGCCACCGTGAATTCTCGCTTGTTGGTCCCTGATATTGAAGTATTCCTTCAGGATTCCAAATTCTGAACAGGAACATCTGATTGGCTCAGCCTAGGTCACATGTGACCACAATGGAAGGTCACAAATCACCTTCCATTAAAAATAAGAATTTAGAAAGAATATTTAATTTTGAGCTCGGTATGTATTTCATGTACTTAAATTTAACAGGCTAGTCTCAACATTATCTTTGTCGACTGATACCAAGTCTATGTTTGGGGGTTTAGCAGCTTGATTTAGTTACTGTTATCACATACTTCTTATTAATCTGGCAGCTGCTTGAAATAGATCTTTCTGCTTACAGCCTCTAATTTTGATACCCATTTATATCGTAACATACTACTTAGAGATCATGTACAATAAACCTACTGTACAGTAATTATTTTGTACATTTACATCCAGACACCTTCCTTCCCACAGCATCATGAAAAAGTATCATCTTCAAACTACTTCACTGAAATCTATTTCTGAGATGCTGTAGTTCTTATTTGGAATCTTTACCTATGAAAGGATTAGGAAAATGGTCAGATTGAAGTATGTTAGTATACCTGATGTATTCACTGGAACATTGTTGTTTGGGATAAAGTCAACATCGAGGAAGTTGTATATTCATTTCTTTTAAAACCTTCTTCCTTCATTAAATTTCTGCTCTGTCAGAGTCATTTAGCTTATAGAACATTTCCCTTCTTCCTCTTAGTATTGCTGCTAATAACCTGGTAAGTGAGATATCTTCTTTTTAGTTAGGAGAGGTATTGGTTGCAAGTAGTAATATGTACCTGAGAACAAACTCAGGAGGTTGGACAGTATGGTGGAAAAATATGGCTTGGAATTAAAAAACCTGATTCTGACTTTCAGTTCTGCCTCTTACTGTGTTAACTAGAGGCATGTCACTTAAGCCTCACTTTCTTCATCTTCAAATGAGGTTATCGGGAATTCCCTGGTGGTCCAGTGGTTAGGACTCAGCTCTTTCACTGCCGCGGCCTGGGTTCAATTCCCTGGTCAGGGAACTAGGATCCTGCGAGCCACATGGCAAAAAAAAAAAATTTTTTTTAAAGGTTATCATTCCTGCTTTACTGATGCCATAGGCTTACTGTTATGGTCAGATAAGATTGTGTGTGAAGAGGGAGCTTATTTTCACCTTCAAAATGTCAAAAGTCAGGCATATATTTTACATAAGACAAGAGTATGTTAGCATAAACTCAATTGTAGGACTCCATGGCTGCAGTAAAAACTACTTGTGTATAGCGAAGCATGTCCTTTGGGTATTTGGCAGGCATCAGGTAGTCTAGCTGTTCTAAGCTGAGGAATTGCCAAAGATACTAAGTGGAAACCAGGATAACCCTGTTTTGAACTTAACCTGTACCGAGGTGAAACATACTTCACTGTTTTCTGTTATACCAAGCATGTAATGGCGTCACACTAGTTGTGTAGCTGGAAAACTAAAGAGGATGAGACACTGAAACCAGCATTTTAATTGGTTATATCTAGGCCAGTGGTTCTCAAACTTTAGGGCACATGAGAATCACCTGGAGAGCTTGGTAAAACTCTGATTTCAGTACTCCAGCCCAAAGTTTCTGACTCACTAAGTTTGGGGCGGGGCTGATGATTTGCATTCTAACAAGTTTCCAGAGATTGCTGATGTTGCTGTTCTGGGGACCACACTTTTGAGAATCAGCACTTTAGGGAAACCATGTAATTCATCGTCCAGGCTGATTCCTAATGTTGCAGGACACCAGGAATAACTAAGCCTGTCCCTGGCAAACCAGGATACAGGGTCATCCTAATTTTACCTATTTGAAAGATCTTTTTGCAAAGAGGTTTATGTAATAGAATTGTCACCTAGTAGATGACTCATGGTATGCAAGGTATATTTATTTATTTATATGTTAAATTGCCAACTGATGATTCAGTCATATTTTTCCCTTGATCCCTGTTCTTGTAAATGTTCTTTAAATGAGAATAGAAGTATTCTAGATTCTTTGGCTGATTCGTCTTGCCGTGTTTACTAACATAAATATTGTGGATGGGTTCTTTCATTGGATATGTGATTGGATGAGATGCTGGAGAATAATTTCCAAGTTTGTTTTTTACAAGCTGCAATAACCTATTACATTGCAACCCAGGGTTCAGATATGTGTGTAAGTGCATATATATATCTAAAACAATCGTTTCCAAACAGCACTCATCCTAACTTTATTTAGTACATACAGTCTAATATTTGCTGGTTTATTCTAGTTCATTTTTTTACTGCTAGTTGTAATCCAGTAAATTGATTTCATGACCTAACTGGTTACAGCCTACTGTTTAGAAAACACTGCATAGAAGACCTCTTTGGTTCCAGCATACTGAGACATTCTGATATTCTGAGAGGTAGTTTATACTTCAGTTTTCTTCGTTCTGATTCTTCTCACTCTAAGCCATTTTCCACCATTAAACAAACTAGTTCAGGAAAGTCCCAAGAGTGGGAGGAAAAAAGGAAAGAGATGCTATTTTTAACCACATTCTGCTATCTTACTTGCTATTAAATTTAATATTCTGTCATTTATTCTCTGTAAATTAGCAAATGCTCCATTTTATTTTTCAATTTTTTAAAAATGTAAATTGCACCTAGCTTTGTTTTTGTGAAAATATTGCACAAACTAGGTCTTTCCTAAGGATATCTAAACTCGGCTTGTGTTAAAAAAAATCCTTGACTTAACCAAGTTAAATTTGTTTTATTTTAATGAAGCATGTATTTTAACCATATTAGTTCATATCAGTCAGAGTCCAACTAGGAGACAGAAACCACACAGGAATTCGAACAGGGAATGTCTGGTGTAAGGAACCACTGACTCTAATATGGGATTAGAGTAATGGGGAGTTGGCTAAGAGAACTCTAAGAATACAGCAACCGCAGGTAGAGGGCACAGCCACTACCCCTAAGACTGAGGCGGAGCAAGGAAGGAAGGAACAAACAAATCTGGCATCCAGACATCTTTGGAGGCTCGCAGCTGAGGCCCATCTGGTGGCCGAGAATTGCACTTGAGGGGCCATGATGGGTTGGGAAGCTGTGGGAAGCCTTCTGTGGGGCGGGGCTGCGCCTGGGAGCCCCTGAGAAGCAGCCTGAAGGGGCGCTGGGGGCCAGTGGCCACAGAGAGCTGGAGTGCTACTTTCTACCGGTGGTACTTCCTATCATGCCAGCTGTCAAGGGAGAGACGTCCTCGTGTCTCCAGCAGGCCAGAGAGGGTCTCGAGCAGGAGGCACTTGACTGATACCTGGCACAGCAGTGCACTTGCTAGACCTGATGTTTCCAAAGGGCAAGTACACTTCAATTAGGGGCAGATACTATTAGGGACGCAGTTCTTAATTTCATGCAGTCACGTTTTCATTCTCTAGCATCATTTTTCTATCTGGAAAAGCCACTATGGGGAATAAAATATTTTTGAGAAATTGACTTTTTAAAATGTAGACTAAGTTTGTCACTAAGTAGAAAAGGCGAGTACGTCATTTTGTGACCTTTTCAGCGAGCATGCGATACACATGCTCTTCACTCACTGAGCATCAGCTTTCTAAGCCAGGCCACAGAGCAAAGTGATTTTCTGCCCCCAAGGGAGGCAGGTAGATGTGTGAACTGATGGTAAAAGTTTAATGTGAGAAGTGCTTAATAACGTACGTGTAGAGTACTGTGCCGTAGCATGGGATGGTGTGTTGGTCTGCCTCTGCGTACTGGGGAAGGAAGAAAAAGCACAGACGTGTTACCTTTTATTCTCTGCATGCTGTTTCTTTTATTCCTCACAGTAGCCTTCTGAATAAGGTGAATGGTATGATTACCATTATACAAATAAGCAAACAAGGCCTAGAGACCTGAAACAACTTTTTCTACCAGCACCACACACAGGATCCAAAAGTAGTCCGGTATTTATCTCTTAAACTGGTGGTGTGTGTTGCAATGCAGGAGGCTGCAACAGTAAAAGTTTACCAAATGTAAAACACAGTTCTAAGAAGAATTTAAAAAGTGAATCAGGTGTGTCCCTGCCCTTAAGGGGTTTATAGTCTAGCAGTGCTGGTAGAATGTCATAAGGGCTCTGATTGAGGTCCTGGAGAAAGCCTGGAACTTCATAGGGTCCAGAGTGCCTTCCTCCTCGGAAAACTTAGGGTAAAATGGCATTTGAGCTGGTCCTTGGAAAGTGAGTAGGGTTTAGACAAGTAAAAATGTTAAATAATCAAAATGTAAAGCTAGGCAAAAACCAGAAAGATAGTTGTCGTTTATTACACATCTGCTAAGTGCCATACCTTGTAATTTCCTCATTGTAAACCATTCAGCTTAACCGTAGTATAGACCCTGTGTCAGACAGTTAGTGGAAATAAGGAAAGATAAGTTCATTAGACATGTTGGACTTAGGTAAGTACTGGGTTGTGACAGGTTAAGGTAGAGTTTGAACTTTATTCTGTAGACAGTAGAAAATATTGAAGTTTTTAAAGGAAAGAGTACAGGACTAGAGTTACGACTAAATTAGAAATTAAATGTGTATATATACACACACACATACACATGTGTATGTATATGTCTGTATATATTCATGTTGTAATACAGCAGCAGAGACATACTAGATGTTAAATGTAGTCCTTCTATCTTTTCTTATCCATCTCTGGTGCACTCATATGTAGGACAGATTAGAAAGATGGGGTGTAGTTGGATGGTTACTACAGTGGTCCAGGTAGGAAGTAACGAAGGCCTTATCTAAGACAATGATAGTGAAAATGAAGAGGATACTGGTGACAGTTGGAATTAACAGGATTTAGGGGAGGATGTTGTAGGGAGTGAAAAAATTAAAACATTTTCAGGCACTTTTCCATCTCAGAGGAGTACATACTCCAAATGTGAGCTCTATTTCATATATTTTTTAATATAAAAGTAACAAAAACACATGATACTGTTGAAACATTATGGAAGGGCAGAAGACTGGTTATCGGGGGAGGTGAAATATGACATCATACAAAGAGAAACCAGGCAGGGGGAATACAGAGGTTAAAACTTTGTTAAGCCTAGAGGATCAGGCTACACAGTGACTTCCTTCCAAAGGATCTAGTATGAAAAGGGAAGGGCAAAAGGATTACTTTACAGTGGAGAAACTTGGCAAACTACCTCAGCCAGGTGACCAAAGTTTACATCAGCAATAATCAGTCATGTTGATAGTATGTACCCTTTTGATGGGAATCATACTCTGCCTCTGTCGTCTTCCTCCCAAACACCCGTATTCTAGTCAGTCGCAGGGAAAAAAAATCAGACAAATCCCAGCTGAGGCACATTCTACAGTATACCTGACCAGTACTCCTCAAGACTTTTGTCCAGGTCATCAAAAGCAAGGAAAGTCTGAGACACTATCACAGCCGAGAGGAGCCTGAGGAGACACGGCAACCAAGTGTAATGTGGTGTCCTGGATGGGATCCTGGGACAGAAAACGGAGGTAGAAACTAAGGGGGCAAAAATCCAAACTGCGGAGGAGGTTTCATAAAGATTGCAGGGTAAGAAATAAACTGCCAGGTTAGGGCTTCTCCAGTCCCCATAGTGGCTGAATAAAGAGAGTGGTTGGAGCTCTTCTAAGCCTGTGTTTTACCCTTCAGTGAGGCCTGCCTTCTTCATCTGTTGGTCTGAGCTCAGGTCTGGATGTGGTTCCTGGAGCCCGTGCCATACACAGGGTGAGGGAGATCACAGAAACCTGGCAGTGTTCCTTCCTCTTGCATTTACAGCAGAGGATATTGTTTTCTTCCCGGAAGCCAGACAATTATATTGATTATTTTATATACACACACAGCCAGGAAGTCTCCATATTTAAGAGTCAGAAGAATACCTAACTCACTTTGTGAAGGTAGGTGTGCACTATGGAAGCTTCCTAGAGGTTACAGCATTTGAGTTGAGTTTTAGAAATAAGTAGCTGTTAGCTAAGTGGACAAAAAGTCACTGAGTGTTGGAGAAAGAGCTCTTAAAGTATGCTAAATAAATATTGCAGAGACCTGATGTATAAGGCGTACTAGCCTAAGGAATCAGAGACTTTCAGTTGAGGTTATCTGCTTTACTCATTTTCATGGTTTTGGTCTCATCTCAGAAAAAGTGTTTTAGTACTTGGGGTACTTTAATATTGTAAAACGAAGATAAAGAAAAGCGGTAGATGATTTGCATCAAGGGAAGGAGGGCTAGTTCTCCACATCTTCCTATTTCCTTTTCATTTTGTTGATTCTTAAGCAAGTCTTTCAGCCTTGTCTGCGTATTTGTTTCTATATCTTCCAGTTTTGAGGAAAAGATGTCTTACGTTCTTAAAGCTACATCCTCTTGAGAACTTTCTTTAATTTCTTTATTACTAAGCTCAGTGCCTGGAATATAGTGAGTACTTAATAAATATTTTTTGAGTGACTCTCTCTTTCCTACCCTCCTAGCCGTCACTGAGAGATTTTTCAAATAAATGCTCTGTATTCTTTGCTTCCTTTTTCCCTTATTACTCTCTCAATATTTCTGGTGTTTGAGTCTCTTTATTGATTACAGTAGGAATTATTAGAGACGGAGTCAACAAGAGTGGGAGACGAGCAATGTAAAAATCTAAGGTGAAGAAGGAAGGCAGATACTCTTGATAAGTGCATTGGTTTTCTAGGGCAGCTTAACAAATTATCAGAAAGTTGTTTCAGGGCTTAAAACAATAATAGGCTGTTTCTCTCACAGTTCTGGAGGCCAGAAGTCTGAAATCCAGGGATAGGCAGGGCCATGCTCCCTCTAAAGGCTCCAGGGAAAATCCTTCCTGCTGCTTCCAGTTTCTGGTGGCTCTAGGTGTTCCTTGGATGTGGTAGCATAACTCCATTCTCTGCCTCTTGTCTTCATATGGCCTTCTCTCCTGCATATCCATCTGTCATTGGAATTAGGCCCAGCCTGAATCCAGGCTGATCTCATCTCAAAATCCTTAATTATATCTGCAATGATCCTTTTTTCAAATAAAGCCACATTCACAGGTTCCAGAGGTTGGGACTTGGACATATCTCTTTGGGAGCCATTCTAGCTCACTCCAGTAAGCCACCAGATTAGTATCTAGTTGCAGTAATTGAGAGGATTGCTATTGTACATGTGAGGGGGATGATGTTTGGAAAACCAGCAGCATGAAAACAACTCTGAAGTCATTTTATTTAAAAGAAAATTATAGATTGTGACTATTTTCTTCAGTTAATTTTAGAAAATATATATTTAAAAATTTGAACTCAAGGTCAGATGGGTTTGGTTGGAGATTTTGCTCCTCAGCTGTATTCATCCTGAAGAATCCTCTAACACTTTTTATTGAACTTCTGAATTTGCACAATTCAAAATTTTTGCATTTGAGCCTTATGATATTCCTTTGAAGTAGGAATGCCATGTTTTCTTTTTTCCATTTTACAGATGTGGAAATGGAGCTTAGTTTCTATAACTAATTTGTCTGAGGTCACAAGTTATGAAATAATACAGGTGGACTTGAATACTGGTGTTACAACTGTAAAGCTTGTATTCTTTCTAATGTCTATGCTGAGTTTATTAATTTTCTGTTTAAAAAGAGCAGCAGACTTTACTGTTTTTACATGTTTCACGGGTTTTTCGATTTGGAATGTTAGCACAAAGGATATAGTTTTCTGTGTTTGCAAAATAAGCTACTAACATTTAAACCAATTTGCCATATCTCTGTATGATCTGTATTTGAGGTCTGTCAGTTCTTTGGTATGATTTTAAAACATATAACTCTTCAGTGGATTACTTTCAATTATGTGGATAGGTCATTAATTCGTGGTTTGTTACATTTTGTTTTTTGAGAACCCAGTGTAGTAGGTGACAGTATGCAGCCATGATTTCAGGATGACAGTTGGACAAAACTTCGGTAGTTAGGAATTGGTCTTTTATATTTTTGCTTTTTCCACATCCTTTAAGTTAAAGCTATATGTCTTACAATTTTAAAAATGGAGCCATCGTCAGTTTTTTTTAATTATCTTGAAGTTGGTGGAAATCAGTTTAGGACTAGGAAAATAAACTTCAGTAGAATACCTAGCACTTATGCCAGTGTTCCTTGTGGAGAAGGACTCGTTGCCTAAAAAAAGTCACTGGCAGGTTTATTAGATTCTTGGGCCTAACCAAAGACTTAACTGAATCAGAATCTGTGGGGTGGGGGTTTTACGAATCGGCATTTTTAATGAGTGTTACTTGTAATCGTTTGGCATTGATGTGGTGGTAGTCAGATAGTCAATTCTCACAACACTGATTCCTGCTGAGGACAGTGTGTTGGACCCTGAGTAAAGGAAGAAGGTAAGGTGACTTCATAGTAGGAACTCTTAACAGCGGCATTATTAGGTGCAGTAATTTGTATTAATTAAAGAATGGTCAGGTACCTAAAGCAGTCTTGAGAAAGAAGGACAAAGCTGGAGGCACCACACTCTACCTGATTTCAAACTGTATTAGAAAGCTATTGTAATCAAAACAGTATGGTATTAGTATAGAAACACACATAGATCAGTGGAACAGAATAGAGAAACCAGAAATAAACCCACACATATATGGTCGATTAATTTATGACAGAGGAGCCAAAAATACACAGTGGGGGAAAGGACAGTCTCTTCATTAAATGATGTTGGGAAGACTGGACAGCCACATGCAAAAGAATGCAAGTGGACCTCTATCTTATACCAGACACAACTGATTATGGACTTTAATTATGTCTACCAAATGCCTTCACAGCAACACCCAGATTAGTCTTTGATTGAATAACTGGAGAGGGCCCTAGTCAAGCTGATGTATCAGAAAGACCGTAATGTTGTTATTTTTATTGCAGTATATCATGCATATAGAAAAAGGCACATGTCCTAAATAAACAGCTCAAAGAATGTTTAGGAACTGGACACAGGTAACTAGCACTGTAGAGGGGCCCTTTTACATTTATTTATTTCATTTGATTCTTACAACAGTTCACCAAAGTGTAGGAGTTTCCCCCATTTTATAGGTAGGATTTTTTTTTTTTTTTTTTTTTTTTTTTTGCGGTACGCGGGCCTCTCACTGTTGTTGCCTCGCCCGTTGCGGAGCACAGGTTCCGGACGCGCAGGCCCAGCGGCCATGGCTTATGGGCCCAGCCGCTCCGCGGCATGTGGGATCCTCCCGAACCGGGGCACGAACCCGTGTCCTCTGCATCGGCAGGCGGATTCTCAACCACTGCGCCACCAGGGAAGCCCTATAGATAGGATTTTGAAGCTCAGAAAGGTATACTTGCCCCATGTTACAGCTAGTAAAGTGACAGCTGGGATTCTGACCAGGGTTTTGAGGCATAAATGAAATATTATGGAAATCCAATGTACCATTAGTTCTGCCTGAGGATTGGTAGAATCTTTGGAACAGGAATGCTTTAGTGAAGAAGGCATAGGAATCCCTAAGCTGGAATCTCTAAGCATGAGTTTAGAGTTGCCAAGGAGTGAAGTGTTCCTTGGTAAGAGATACGGGGGAAGAACATGGTGTCATTTCAGAGGACAGGAGATGGTGTGTTATGCTTAAATCTAGGGTCTCTAGACTGTGGTATGATAATATGATCTATTGGAATAACAGTTTTTCAGCCTAAATGCAAAGAACCTTGTTTACTGTTTCGAAGGGCTTGAATTTTATATTTTAAGCAGTATTCCGTGAGAGCGGGTTAATCATGTGCATTTTAGCAAAAATTTCACAGAGGTTTATACAAGTAGGTTGGAGAAAGGGCAAAGGCTAAAGGCAGAAAGATCATGTCTAGGACCAGAACTAGAGCACTGAGGATTAAGAGGAGGGGAGAACGTGGAATTCAAGGTGTTTCTGAGAGAATTCATGAGATTGGTGAGCCATTCGCTGTAGATGATAAAGGAGGAAGAGGAATTAAGGATGACTGTGATTTTCTTGTTGGTGTGATGCCCTGGGAACCAACTCCAGAGATAAGGAAATACTGAAGGAGATGCTGAGTTTGTTCTGAATTGTTGGAAGGATGGTAGGCAGGAAAATGAAAAGGAATGGATTCGGTTTTGGAAGTTTGAGTTTCAGCCCTGAAGGAATCAAAGTGGACATGTTCAGTAGGCAATTGGATATAATAAAAGTGAAATTAATTAAGATGGTGGCTGAAGTGATGGATTTGGTAATCACTGACTAATTTATACATGTAGGTTGGGGCTATAGAACTGGATTAGTTCTCTCAGCTGAAGAGAAAAGATAACCAAATATGAGATGGTGGTGAAACCTCCAGTATTTAAGGCTTGCGTGGAAAAAGAGCAGTTGTCACAGAATCAAGGGACCAAGGAGGTGGTTAAAGCTAGAAGTGATCATTTTCAAGGAGGTTGTAGGTAGATAAACTATATGGAAATATTTTATGGACGTAAACAGATCCTGTTTCTGGATCAAATAAATTGAGGACTGAGAAAAAGACTAGCTAATTCAATTTGGCAATCTGGAAAAGTGTTGGTGATTGTGAGCCAGAAACCCCAAGTATTTTATCCAGAATTAAATAGTAGAAGTCAACATATATTGAATAAGATGAGCTACCTGTAAATTTAACCAATCCTGACAAATGATCTACAGATAGGTGATTAAGGAGACTTGGGAAACACCACAGTGGCACTTGGATATGTTCTCTGCATTGAAAGATACTTTGATTACCTGAAGAAAGAATATGGTGTCTTGAAAGTGAAGTCAGTATTTGGTCAGAATAAGTGGTATTGTTATTGCTAGAGCAATCCATACTCTGTTGTGAGGTAAGAAAAGGGTTTCAGGCTCTTGTATCACTTAAGTGATTATCAGACTGTGAGATGATTCTTGAGGTCCCTCAGTAATAAAGTCTGTGATTTCTAATTATAATTTTTTTCTATACCATATGGGGAAATTTCAAATGTTAAAAATAGAAATGAAGAAAAGAGACAGAGGAATCTTAATTGCATATTGCTAAGTGAAAGAAGCCAATCTGAAAAAGCTAAAATACCATATGATTCCAGCTATATGACAATCAGAAAAAGGCAGGACTATGGAGACAGTAAAAAGATTAGTGGGCTAGGAGTGAGGGAGGGGCTGATAGGCAGAGCATAGGGGATTTTTAGGGCAGTGAAACTATTCTGTATGATACTGTAATGGTGGGTACATTATACAATTGTCAAAATCCATGGAATGGACGGCACCGAAAATGAACCCAGATGTAAACTGAGGGCTTTAAGTGATGATGTGTCAGTGTATGTTCATCAGTTGTAACCAGTGTTACCGCTGTGGTGCAGGATGTTGATAAGGAAGGAGGCTGTGCTCCCCTGGGGCAGGGAGTATATGAGAACTTGCCGTACTTCCTGCTCAATTTTGCTATGAACCTATAAAAGTGCTTTTAAAAATAAAGTCTCTTTTTTTTTTTTTTTTTTGCGGTACGCGGGCCTCTCACTGTTGTGGCCTCTGCCGTTGTGGAGCACAGGCTCCGGACGCGCAGGCTCAGCGGCCATGGCTCACGGGCCCAGCCACTCCGCGGCATGTGGGATCTTCCCGGACCGGGCCACGAACGCATGTCCCCTGCATCGGCAGGCGGACTCTTAACCACTGCGCCACCAGGGAAGCCCTAAAGCCTCTTTTTTTAAAACAGAACTGAAGTTTCACATCTCAGTTGTTCACCTATTTTGTACTTTAACACTTAAAAAATAATTTTCTGTTACAAATGAACTTATTTACAGAACAGAAACAGACTCACAGACTTAGAGAATGAACTTACGGTTACCAAGGGGGAAGGATGGGGGGAAGGGATAGTTAGGGAGTTTGGGATTGGCATGTACACACTGCTATATTTAAAATGGATAACCAACAAGGACCTACTGTACAGCACAGGGAACACTGCTCAATGTTATGTGGCAGCCTGGATGGGAGGGGAGTTTGGGGGAGAATGGATACATGTATATGTATGGCTGAGTCCCTTTGCTGTGTACCTGAAACTATCACAACATTGTTAATTGGCTATACTCTAATATAAAAATTTTTAAAACACACAAAGAACTAAAAAAAGATTTCTTTTCTTTCTCTCCTAGATCTGAAAGGTTATTCAAGGGTGTTAGAAATCTAAGGAGTTTGTGCCTTTTGTAATGTAAAAGAGAAATTGTGGATAAAAGAAAGAGAAGAAAACCAAGGTCAAATGTTTTGAAATTCCAATTTATTTTCAGTTAACTAGAATCTTAAAACATTCAAAAAACTTTGAACAAATAAAATAGTTCCTAAAACACACCACACCACACACACACACACACACACACACACACACACACACACACACACAGAGTAGACCATGTATTTGATTTGTCACTGGGCATTTTGACAATCATTATAGCATTTGACACTAGGGCCAGTCATTCAGCAAAATTATTAAGTGATTTATCTCTGCCTTAAGACAGGCAGCAAGTGACAAGGTATTCGTTGTCCTTCTCTCATTGAGCGGATAATCTAGAAGACATTGAACAGTTTAGTTTGCATCACTTAAGAAAGACCTTCTCCGGCCCTTCAGTCTCTTTTGTTACTCTTCCTCATAGAACTTTATTTTCTTCTTTCAAATGGCAGTCATTATAATTATTTCAAATTACAGTTCGTATAGGTTATTTGTGCACTCATTCTGTTAAATTTCTCTCCCTGAGCTAGATTGTAAGGAAGGAAGCATATCAGCTTTCCATGTGCACAGTTAGCATTTGATGAAGACTTTTTGAGTAAGTGAATGAATGAATAAGTGATGACTGCCTTTGTGTTTTGTAAGTGCAGGTTGCTACCAAGTAAGCAGATTTGGTCTAGTGTGAGGTTACAGGCCTGAAAATGAGTAGGAAGTGGTGTGGTATTCAATATTCAGGTCTCCTCAGAGGGCAAGTAGGATGTATATAGAAAATTTGCCTTTAATTTGGGAATTTGGAAGTTACTCAAGACCTCAATAATAGAGTGTAGGAATGCTATTCAGATTATAGAGTCGATCCTGAAATGGATCAGCCAGAAGATAGAGTGAGCAGCTTTTCCCAGAAAAGTAGATCCCAAACACTTACTTGTTTGTTTGTTTGTAGGAGACTAAGATAAAATAAACTATAAAAGGAGGAAAATACTATGTTTTTAAAATATTTTCACTACTACAGAAAAAACAGAAGTGCATGAACACTTCACTGCATGAGTCCTGTGGTGTAGAGGCTGCTGGGAGGACCTGGTTGGTTGTCTCTGGGAGTTGCTGCCACTCTCATCTTTCAGATTGAAATGCTGAATGAATGCAAAAGGATGAAAAGCGTGTTTTGGATTGGTCAACACCTTTCACCCAAATCATCAGTCCTCTAATTCCCCAAGAAATGAGAGCACTGAAAAATCATGGCAGACTGTGTTCTCAGAGCACCAGACACCCTAGCTGCCTCTTTTCCAAGTACTCGTATGAAGTATTTCTTAATTTCTGTGAATTTTGTCCCTTAAATTTTTTTTCTTTTAACTTTCAGGTGTTGGTAAATCATGCTTATTGCTACAGTTTACAGACAAGAGGTTTCAGCCAGTACATGATCTTACTATTGGTAAGTTTTATAAAGAGATGAGAAGCATTTAGAAGTTTTGGGTAGTGGGAATGGAATGTGCTAGAGGGCTCATTCCATCAGTGATGAGTCAGAAATCAGTGAAACTAGATTTGTTGCTGTACAGAGTTTAGTCTCCGTCACTTTAAAAAAATATAAGTATGTATAGTAAAAATAATATTCCCCAACTCTGTAAAAGTGGTTGGAATGCAGCAAGACATTAATACTTGATTTTGATTGTATTTAATGATAAAACAGTTGATTGAGAGACAGTATATCATAGGGAGGGGTTAAGAGCAGACTCTGAACCAGTTTGTCAGAGTTCACATCAGGGCTCTGCTGCTAACTAGCTGGGCAAGCCACTTTCCCACTCCATGCCTCAGTTTCTTTATCTGTAAAATGAGAAAAACAGTGGTAACCATCTCACAAAATTATTCTGAACAGTAAATGAGTTAATAAATATGATGCATTGAAACAGTGCCTGGCAGCGTGTTAAGTGCTTTAGGCTTACCTATAATTATTAATTGAGAAAAACTACCATCAAGCATTTTTTAGTTTCCTCAATTGTGAAGAATAAATGAGACAGTTACTGGTAAGGAATGGTCAACAAATATTAGCTGTTATTACTATTACCTACACTAGTTTTTATTATTAGTGATATTATTCATTAATATGCAAAAGTGTAAAATTAAGTGAAAAACTAAAAACTTTAAGCATACTGTTTCAGGGTTCTTATCTGTTTTAAAAAAATATTTATACCCTGAAAGCTAAAGAATCTAGATTATTCTTCTATGGCTGTAGCCCAGTAACAATTAGAGATTAGTCAAACATGAAGAAACAAGGTAACTGGAAATCTAGTTAAACTTTACAATTGATAGCTTAATGTATCTTTTGAGCCAGTGACTGCTTATGTTCTATAGATATGATTAACTCACTCTTCATAACAAGGTGATTCTCATGTCCTGTGTACTTTTAAAATACCAAATCGAAGATAGAGTTTACGAATCAAATTATTAGATCAGTTAATAGTATTCAGCCAAGCCACATGTACTTTGTAGATATATTAAAATCTTTCCTTACTGGCTACTATCAATAAGAATATGTGGTTCTGTTTTCATTTTGATAGTTTTAATTATATCCAGTAATGATGGGTAAAACAGGTACTGCTCTTTCATGCTGATCGTCATGGTGCAGTTTAACTTTGGTGAGCTCATCCTCGTGTAGGATCTGCTCTTTGCTCCCTAGGTCTGAACCTTGAGGCCATCTCTTAGGCATGATTTGGTCCCAAGACAACTAGCCAGTTGTTTTTCGTATAGGGTACTAGACAAAAGTGTCTTCCTTTTCGTTGAAGCTTTCGTGTAAATTTCTAGTTGTTAGGGCACACCTGATTGGGCGGATGGGCCAGAACCTCACTGCTGTTAGAAATCGGCATAGGCTCTACTTGTGGGAGCCTATGTAAGGGGGAGTACACCAGAGGGAGTTTTTAGAAAACTGTAACCCATGTAACTGTACCAGCTGGCTTCCCTCTGGGTTCGCTGATGCGAGGCACTGGGAGTTAGGAGGCTAAAAGCAAAGTGAAACTGAGGGACTTCTCCCCTCTCTGCTGAGACTGTGTGCCCTCCGTGGCTTCAGCCACAGCCCCTGCCCGACAGGCCCACTGATGGTCTGGCTCCTGGGCTCTGGGAACCCTGGTTTCTCTCTTTGCCCCCTGGCCTAGGGACAGCAGCAGCTTCCGGCTGTTCCTAATCTCTGGGTTGCTTTACCCTCTGCTCCTTGGGCTTCTCAGCCCTTCCTTTAATGTAACCAGTTCCCTACTTTAAATCCCCTCTGTTTTAAATACCTACGTATGGTTTCTGTTTTTCTGGTTGGACCCTGACTACTATACCTTGTGACACCCATCACAAGAATTTATCTTTCTGACATAAAAACAATTTAGAAGGTAATTAGCACGTGTTTTTTAAAGGAATGTTGGAGTGATTGTTAAAATAGGCATAAGGCAGTATTTGATTCTGCTGCGTACTTGCCTTTGCTTGATGAGTAGAGGAGGGTATAATATAAAATAATAATGACAGTGGACCCATACCAAATATTTACTGTGTGCCAGGCACTTATTTTGTATGTAGTAACTTTTTTTTTTAATTGAAGTATAGTTAATTTACAGTGTTATGTTAGTTTCAAGTGTACAGCAAAGTTATTCAGTAATACATACATATATATATGTTCTTTTTCAGATTCTTTTCCATTATAGGTTATTACGAGATACTGAGTATAGTTCCATGTGGTATATAGTCGGTCCTTGTTGTTTACCTATTTTATATACAGTAGTGTGTTTACGTTAATCCCAAACTCCTAATTTATGCGCCTCCCCCCGCCCCCTCACCGCTATCCCCTTTGGTAACCAGAAGTTTGTTTTCTATGTCCTTGAGTCTGTTTCTATTTAAATAAGTTCATTGGTATCATTTTTTAGATTGCACGTATGTAATAACTCTTCTAATCTTGAAAAAAATTTATGAGATGGATATCATTAATACCATTTACAAATAAGAGAAACTAAAACACAGAAGAGATTTAATAACTTAGCTTACTCAGGGTCACACAATTAGTAGGTATCGATTATTGAATGTTCAGGAAATGGATACTGTGCAAGGATGCAAGTACTTACTCTACAAGGATGGTAATGATCTAGAGGTAATTTAGAAAGTGTGTATTTACCTTCAGAGTATTTTGTCCTGGAAGGTTGAAAGTGACTAACATCTAAGAAGAAAATAAGCATCACTCCCTGACTGTGTCAGGTAAATGAGGCCCGGCCTTTGGTTCCACAGGTAATTTCTCTGGCAGCCAAATTGGCTGTTAATTGAAAATGTATCTGGGAAGAGAGCCTCAAGGGCATAGGGGATGATGGTTTATCCCATTAAAAAAAAAAGAGAAAAAGATAAGGAAAACTTTCTAAATGAGATTCTCAAGCATATATATACTTAAGGAAAAAGTTTAATAAAATTTTTTACTATCCAGAAGAGAAGTATGAGGTTTTTGGGTATTTTGTTTGTTTCTGTGAGTTCTAGGACACTTCAGGTTTCAGTATTTTCTTTTGCCACATAGAATACAAAGGTAAAACCTGCATTGAACCCAGTTATGAGAAGGTAAATGGGAAAGAGTTAAGGTTTTTGAGGCTGAAATTGAATTGTTTCTGTTTCACTTGATAGGAAAACAGAAATCATAGTTTTTCAGTAATCAACAGTGCTTGTCAATTTTTTCTTTGGAGATGTATACCATTCTTTATCTTCTTATCATTCTTTATCTCATTCCTAGATAATATAGTAGCCTTTTAACTAGTTTCTTGACTTCTTATTTTTTTATTCTCTGTCCTGACCTTATTACTAAGTGAATTTAAAATAGCAATCTTATTATATTTACCTGCTTTAGAACCAATCCTGATTTTCGTGTAACATGTCTTTAAAATTGGATGTGTTTTTAGGGGCAAAATCTTTGTTTAAGGACTTTTTAAGCTTCAGTAATCTCTTGTGTATTTACTTTGATTAAAGTGATAAATATACCAAAACTCAATTACGGCTTAAGTTAAGGAAAGGGAATATATGGAGTTTTATAAAGAACCCACAGGAGGGTGGGGACATGGACTTGGGAACGGGCAGGAATGACGCATCTTAAGAGGCCAGGAAGCAGAGACCATAAAAGCCATCCTACAGCAGATGATGGAATGGTTGCCAGTCAATTTTAGTATCTTTATCCCTCAAAGAAAATGTGGCACATATACACAATGGAATATTACTCAGCCATAAAAAGAAACGAAATTGAGTTATCTGTAGTGAGGTGGATGGACCTAGAGTCTGTTTTACAGAGTGAAGTAAGTCAGAAAGAGAAAGACAAATACCGTATGCTAACACATATATATGGAATCTAAGGAGAAAAAAAAAAGTCATGAAGAACCTAGGGGTAAGACGGGAATAAAGACACAGACCTACTAGAGAATGGACTTGAGGATAACGGTGAGGCCCGTGTACCGAAAAACAACAACAACAACAACAAAAAAACAATAGATTCATGAAAAGGCCTCCATTTTGTCAACTATCTTGCTGATGTGTAGAATTTTCTACTTTAGAACATTCCTTTTAAATACTGGATATTTCAAAGAACATTTGTCCCATACTTAGTCACTGGTTTCTTTCCTCAGCTACTCGTTTTCGTGTCACTAACGGTAAGCTGGTGGATGGTTGTTTTGGGTGCCCCCCCACCCTGTGGCACACAGTATGTATGAATAAATGCATGTAGATAGATAAATATGTAAACACTGTAATGGTTGTTTTTTGTGTTTTTTTTTGTTGTTTTTTTTTTTTAACATCTTTATTGGGGTATAATTGCTTTACAATGGTGTGTTAGTTTCTGCTTTATAACAAAGTGAATCAGTCATACATAAACATATGTTCCCATATGTCTTCCCTGTTGCGTCTCCCTCCCTCCCACCCTCCCCATAATGGTTGTTTTTTGTTTTTGCGGTACGCGGGCCTCTCACTGTTGTGGCCTCTCCCGTTGTGGAGCACAGGCTCCGGACGCACAGGCTCAGTGGCCATGGCTCACGGGCCCAGCCGCTCCGCGGCATGTGGGATCTTCCCGGACCGGGGTACAAACCCGTGTCCCCTGCATCGGCAGGTGGACTCTCAACCACTGCACCACCAGGGAAGCCCCACTGTAATGGTTTTATATGACATAGTTTTATAGTTTTGCATTTTTCATTCTAGTACATCATGACTCCTGGGTCCCTTTCTTTGGCTTACCTGTATTTCTGAGTCTGAGAAACATACCGTTAGTTTCTTTGTATTGACTATGCCCCTAGGGTGGAATAAGTAATAAAATATAGAGTGGAAACTCCATCAAGTTACATATTCTGGGAGGCTAACTTACCTTTGTACTCCCTCTCCTAGTCACAGTTGGGGGAATTATAGGAGATGCTGAAATGGAATTCTGGCACTGGGCAGTATGCCCTTTCCTGGGCAACTAACTAAAAGCTGTTTTTCTGCCTGGATGACATCTGGTTTCTGGGGACCATATGTGTCTTCCCTTCACCCTGACTCTGATGTAAATACTGATAGAACACACTCCAAGCAGTAATGATGTGGTATAATGTGAGTGATAGACTTCTTGCAGAGTCGCCTTCACAGTTGTTTGCTATTCTGAAATTACCCCCTCTTTTTCTCCTCCTCCTATTTTGATGATTAAATGAGTACTTTCAAAAGAGCTGATATATGCAGGGAGAAAAGCCAGAGTAGTAAACTGATAAGTGTAAAGTTTGTATTCCCTTTGACCTGCAATCCTATTTCCTGTAATCTGCCAAGAATCATAATCATAAGTTGAAAAATTCATTTCAGCATCAACTACTTAGTGAAAATTTGAGGACAACCAAAATTTGTAGCAATAGAGTAACCAACTTAATAAAATGCGTGTATATAGAGAGGTAACACACACACACAGGAATATTATGCAGCCATCAAAAACAATAGTATAGTTTTATATATTTTTTGATTTGTAAAGAGACTTTGTGGTATGGAATAATGTTGATGACACAGTGACTGAAAAGCAAATTGCAGAACAGCATTTATGTGTTCCCATTTATATAAAATTGTATACTTCTGTGTGTATTTTATTCATGGAGCAATGTCTGAAAATATGTTTAAACAATGGTCATCTCTAGTGGGTGGATTTGGAGATTTCTTTCCTAGTTGATAACCCATGCTGGGAACCAAGACGATGATGTTGAAATTCATCTGTCCGTTTTAGTGAATTTTATTACACACTAATAGTTTTTAAGAAATTTTAATATTTGTGATCAATAATTATGGTTCTTGAATCTCATTTCTAGATTTTTTAAATATTACAGAGCCTGCAAAACATGAAGACCACAGTTGGTTTCTTGACTACACTAGACTCAGATATCTTAGTGTTTTAATTATATCCTTAGCCTCTGCCTTAGCTTATACATTTTCTAAGGATAGGAGCTGTATTTGTTAATCTGTATATCACTTGGCATAACATGTGCTAGAAATAGACAGCCTTTTTTAAAAAATCCTTAAATGTGAAATATATTCCCACTAGTTTGTATAACAAAACATTTTCTGTCCTATTCAGGTGTAGAGTTCGGTGCTCGAATGATAACCATTGATGGGAAACAGATAAAACTTCAGATTTGGGATACAGTAAGTATAGCAAAAATACACTGTATGACCTCAGTAAAGTTGTTTTATAAAATTACATTATACATTTGTTCTATTTTAATGTTATTTTATGCCTGTTATGGTTTGTTAGACACCAACGCCCCTGCAGCCATGGTGGAAAATGTGCTACCAGAAAAGATTCGTTTTTATTATGCAGTGTTTTCAAACAGTGGTACCCGAGGTGTCAGGTTTTGGTGAACATATTTGAGCGAATGCTCAGTCTATGGGATCTAAACAGAAATGCTCTAGAAACTATGTTTTTAAGAAAAACAAGCAGTATATCTAACATACACATAAGAAGTAAAATACATGAATGTCAATACGATAGAGTCACTTGATCTGACAGTTTATTCATTTATTTTAAAAGTATGATTTAGTTCCAACCACTTGAAGCTACCTTGCTCCAGTTCCTGATTCTGTCATTTATATTCATTGAGTGCCTATTACATATCTTGTTATGTAGTGTTTTAATGGTTCTCATCTGAACCACAGAAAATGATTTGAGTGACTTTTCTTTGTCTTCCTATATTATGCATAAAAGAGAAGTTACTTTATTATATACAATGGATGCTTCAAGGTAGAGGTTCCCAAACTTTTTTGTCTGAGAATCCCTTTATACTTTAAAAAATTAGCGAAGACCTCAAAGAGGCTTTGCTTATGTGGCTTATAGCTATCAATATTTACCATATTAGAAATTAAAACTGAGAAGCTTATTAAATAGTTAATGATTAATTCATTATACAATAACCATAATAAACTCATTGTATGTTAGGATAAACGATGGCAATTTTTATGGAAATTAACTGTTTTTCCAAAACAAAAAAACTATATTTTTTCCAGTGTGAAGAGTGCCATTCTGTTACCTTTTGAAAAATCTCTTTACTGTCTGCTTCGTGGAAGACAGCTGGATTCTCATATCTGCCCCTGTATTGAGTCTTATGTGTTGTTTTGTTGAAGTATATGAAGAAAATATAACCTCACACAAATAGGTAGTTGGGAAGTGGAGGATCTCATGGACCCTTAAGGACTCAGGGACTCCCCAGGGTCAGGGATCACAATTTGAGTACCACTACCTTAGGGCAGTTAGGACTTTATTCTTCACAGAACCCCAGTTGAGAAAAACCAAAATGTCTCCTACAAAGAGCATCTCTCTAAACTAGTAAATGAAATATAAAATATGGGGAATTTTATCATCATATACCCCGGTCTTTTTTTTTTATTTCCCCTAATCATGCAGTCGTAGTGTCTCACCTGTCACCTTTAATAGCCATTATTGAAGGAAGGCACCTTGAAGACTATTCAGTCTCACAGACTGGATTCTCAAGAAGACCAAGCAAGTTTCTGAAGGCTGATCCTTCCCATGCATCACACAATCATCCTTGAAATGGAAAACCCCAAATCTCTGTCTTGCTCTGTCCCAGAGTTATACATTGGGCTCTGTGTTTTTATGCTTTCTTATTTCCTCTTTTTGCAGTAAAGATTTATGCTTTTACCATTTCTTAGTGTTTTCCCCTCCCAGCCAGTAGCATCTCATAACTTTCTGGATTTATATTCTTTGAGGCGACATTACTTCAAAACTGCATTTCCATGCAAGACAAAAAGTCAAATATGCACAGTCCCTTCTTTCCTGAAGATTTAAAATTAATGATCTCTAACCAAAAGGAAGTATTTTCTACTTCTGTATTAAAAGTTTCACTTCTTTTCCAGAAGGATTGTTTTAACATAAACCAACTTGCTTCCTTAGCTAATAAACTTGTGCAGCACACATCCTGCAGTGTAGTGTGAACCAAACTACTTGCTATTCTTTAATAAATATGTTTTTCATACCTTGTACTTTGCATAAATACCTGCTTTGCTTGAAGTACTTTTTCCCCCTTTTCTGTTTAAGACTAGCTCAGGTATCAATACTTGTGGAGCCTTTCTGACCCCCATGGGATAGCTGGTTGTCCCCTTAAGGTTTTATGCATATTTCTGTTATAGCTCTTACCCCGTTGTTATCAGAGTTTTTTTGTTCCCATATTTACCCTCCTCAGAATAAGCATCATGAGGGAAAGAACCATCTATGTCTTATTCAACTTTGTGCCTTGTTTGTATTCTTAGTTTATACTGGTTGATGCAATGTTTGGTAAATTTTACTGAATGAATGAGTGAAGTATCTATCTCATTCTGTCTAAGCAACTTTAGGATCATTGGAAGTGCTGAAAAGATACCATCTACTAAAGTACATGGTTTCAAAAGGAAAGATTAATATAGTAATAAAAATTGTATGATATTTTAGGCACAAACCACCTCATTGTAGTTCATTTTGTTTATTCAGTTGTTCTTCTATCCTTAAGGTATTCTGTTAAATAATCCCTCCCCTCTTTTCGAAACTTGAACAAATCATTCATTCCCCAGTTGTTTTCTAGAATAACTAGCCATGCCTTCTTTTGATAAGTACCTTTTTTCCCCTTAGTTTATGAGTTAATTGTTTTACCTGCAGTGATCTTTCAAAAGAAATCTATAATAATTACTTATGCTGGACAGTATGAAAGGGGAATAGAACAAAAACAACCCTCTTGTTCACACTTACTCTGAAGGGCAGGGGGTGGTCTTCTTTCCCCTTTGTCTAACACGAAGAGACTGGCGTCTTTGAAGACATTGTGACCCCCCCCAGAAAGAATTCCAGGGCTTCCAAATGGAGGGTGCTAGGAACCATGGCCAGATTTTAAGGACTGTTCAGAAAACTCTGTTAACTTATGAAAGTTTCTTGAGTCTCTGCCCTACAGACAGGTTTTCCTCTTATCATTGGTTTTCTTCTTTCATAGCTAACTTCCGAAACTCTTTAATGGATGTTATCTGACACACATGAAGGTTGCTCCCACACTTAGTTTATATCTGGTGAAACACAGTTTCCCATATCGTTAACGTTTTGCAGCGTGTCTATACATTTGTATAGCACGCTGTGTTTTTAGTAGCAAGGGTCATGGCTGTTCCTGGCCCAGGATATTTACAAACCCATCCCAGAGTCCTTCAGGGAATAATTAGCCAAATATTATGGTTTGTTTCATCAGCCTTAAGAAACTGAATTTTTGTTCCCAATGACTGAGTCTCAGTATCTTAGGATGTTTGTCATCCGTTGTATATCTGTTTCCATTCACAATAAAAATAAAAATAAATGTAAGGGGTTTTCCTTGCAAAATTTCCACATCCAGCATCTTTGCTTTCTTTCAAAAGTAGTAAGTACGGCTGCCAACAGATACTCCTTGAAGGCCTTGCCAGAAGCAGTGATAATAGTTATCAGTGTATCCTTTAAAGCACTTTCTGCTGCCCCTGTTGTAACCTTTTTTCTTTTACGGGAAGTCAAATGTTTGATATTTCTGGTGTCTGTCAAGGTAAGTCAAAGGAGAAACATGCCTTGTACCCAATTCCATTCTCACTCTCAGACCCTCATCCAGTTTTTACCTACCTTTTTCTATTCTTGCTTGTCTTTTGCTTTTTGTTACTTTTTCAGTTGCCTTCCCAGCATATCCAAATTTTATTCTCCCCCCAAAATTTGTAGTATGGATGTTTTAAGTCCATGTGTCTGTTCAGCTTCCCTGAAAATATTCTTACATTAGACTGACAAATATTTTTCCCATCAAATAAAAGTTAGTCAAACTATGTAGAAAATCATGTGAAACCTATATGCTGAAAGTACCTTTTCAGCAAATGACAGGCATTTTTTGGTCCTTTGTAAAATGTGTCAGTTCATATCCACCTTCTTACCCCCAAAATGAGAATTTTTGTTGTCTCAATGGAGCAGTGAGGATGGGTGACCAGAGTTCAGGCGCGCTAGAGAAAGAGCCTGGAGCCAAGCCCCGGGGAGCAGTCCTGCCTCTGCCAGTCCTTGCTCCCAGCCCCCCAGCCCCCCAGCCCCAGGAGCTGAGAGGCCTTTGAAGGTCCAGCTGTTTCACCTCCTTTGGCAGCTGTTTATCAACATTTTCTTGAACAAGCACAGGGACAGGAAACTATCTTAGACATGTCATTCTACATTAATGTCTACCTCCCACCTGTGGTGTCCAGTTTCTCTTATATGGCAGTGTTAGAAGAATCTGAAGTCAGCAATTGCATCCTGAGTCTTTTTTCAAAGTAACTTTTCTTAAATTTGTTAAAGCATTCAACATCTCTTCTTTCCTAGATAGTCACAACCTTTATTTCTCTTACCAGAATCTACTTTAATTTCTGTATGAAACTTCTTTAAAAGACCTAGAATTAAATTGTCCCAGTTGACTTTTTCTCCATCCTTGCTGTGGTCACTGAGGCAGCCTAAAAATTACTGTGATTCTTACTAATCTTGCTGTCGTCCCAACCAGAAGTCTTGCTCTTGTGTGTAGATTTGAAAATCTTTTTCCTCGATGACAGCAGTTCCTTGATCACAGGTCTAGATTTTTAAGTTGAGTCTGTTTAGTAAACTACCTGAGATTCCATGCTTGAGCACTGGACAACTTATTTGGCTACTTAGAAATCCTTTTTTTCTTTCTGGCTCTTGGCTGTATTCTGTGTAGCTGGAGTTGTTAGATAAATGACTAACAATGAAAGTAAGAGGTATTACTGTAATATTGATTCTCACAAATCTTAATTTTCTAACTTCATTGGCTGTTTGGGATCAATCAAGATAACATATTTGAGTGTCCACTATAAATATACTTCAGTGTTCTGAGTTAGGCTCTCCCTCAAGGAGAACTAAGGAGGAAAAAAGATAAGCATTTGAGCAGTGTGTTCATTTTATCTAATCAATAGTATTAGAACCAAATGATCACATGAAATTGCTTTTGGATTTGTGAGGAGAAAAGGATAAGTATAGGCTGTGGTAGGCAAGCTTCCTAGCTTTGTGAGAAGATTAGGGGGCTTGAACTGGTCCTCAAAGGGAATAGAAATTGGATAAATAGATAGAGGAGAAAGATTTTCAGGCAAAGACTTAAACAGAGGCACAAAAGCAGGAATATTCAGAATATGGGCAGAATACCAGTAAGAAAAAAAATGGCTGTATGAACAAGACTTTTATTGAATAATAATATAAAATTCTAGAGAACCAAATAGAGATCAGATTCCCAAGAGCTTAGGACTTACATTCAGGGTAGAGATTTTTTTTAACAGTAGCTTGATGTGTGTGAAGTTGTATATTATGGAGATAACAGAAGAGGAGGAGTTAAGTTGCCAGACTGGTTACTACAAAAATTGTTTCAAAGAAAGACTTAGGCACTCGGAGAAGCCAATTTGGGGGAATCTTTATCTGGCAATTGGAGGTCAATTTTAAAGGTATTGGGGCAAAGAATCAGGTTTATTTAATTTAACAATCCTCACATGAAAAATGGAGGGCTACAAGGCTTCTTTTTCACACGTGTTCTGTGGCTCTAATTTTAGTAGTAAGTGTCCTCAAAATGAACATGCCTGTTATCTCCCGAGGCGGACTTTTCTGTACTGCTTTTTTGCATATCTGGTATCTTGCTGATTTTTTTTTTTTACCCAGAAATCACAGAGCTGTATTGTGAGTTGGCAGCTCATGGTCTACTCTGGCTGTCCCAACCAGGTTTTTCTGGTGCTGTTCACTTAGTTCCTGTCTCATGAAATGCATTTTCCTTTATACCCTTAGATGCTGTTAGGAGTCCCCTTTTTTTTTTTTTAAATCCTGGGCACAAATTTTATTTTATTTTGTGTTTTTTTTTTTTTTTTTAAAGGAAGTTCCTTTTTTTTTTTTTTTTTTTTTTTTGCTTTACGTGGGCCTCTCACCGTTGTGGCCCCTCCCGTTTCAGAGCACAGGCTCCGGACGCGCAGGCCCAGCGGCCATGGCTCACGGGCCCAGCCGCTCCGCGGCATGCGGGATCCTCCCAGACCGGGGCACGAACCCGCGTCCCCCGCATCGGCAGGCGGACTCCCAACCACTGCGCCACCAGGGAAGCCCTGTTTATTTTTTATAAATTTATTTATTTAGTTTTGGCTGCATTGGGTCTTTGTTGCTGCGTGCGGGCTTTCTCTAGTTGTGGCGAGCGGGGGCTACCCTTCGTTGTGGTGCACGGACTTCTCATTGCAGTGGCTTCTCTTGTTGGGAGCACGGGCTCTAGGCACGTGGGCTTCAGTAGTTGTGGCACGCGGGCTCAGTAGTTGTGGCTCGTGGGCTCTAGAGCGCAGGCTCAGTAGTTGCGGCGCACGGGCTTAGTTGCTCCGCGGCACATGGGATCTTCCCGGACCAGGGCTCGAACCCGTGTCCCCTGCATTGGCAGGCGGATTCTTAACCACTGTGCCACCAGGGAAGTCCCAGGCGTCCCTTTCTTTTGATACAAAGAATTCTATATCCTGTTCAGTTCCAAGTTCTAAAATTTCTTTAAGCCAACATCTTATAGTGAAGAGGATCAAAAACATCTATATGCCCTAAGTTGACGTTCTTTTTCATTTAAAACAATATCAGTCGATCACAGTTTGAATAGGTTTATATTAAAATGCTTCTTAAAAATAGATTACTTTGCTTTAATGTGATCAAGATAACCATTGGGCTAGCTTTCTGCAGTTAGTTGTTTAACAGTTTGTTTATAGCTGGAGAAGCTGTTATAAAACACATTATCGGGCAAGACTTATGTTAAGGCTACCAGCACCACTGACAGAGACTAGGCCAGAGTGTGGGGTGTTGTCCCGACAAGCCAGGTCTCCAGATTTTGGAAACTGTTCTGAACACTGATCTTCGCTTATTACACAGTGATCCTAAATTTCAAGGTGCACAGTTACCTTCACAGCCCTCACTTGGAATGTTTCATTTTTTATTTGCTGGAGTTTTTGATTTTGTAATGATGGGCAAAATCCATCCAGATTCAGTGGATTCAGTATAAACTGATGCATTATATACATTATTTCCATATTGCAACATGTTTGTTCTTTGTAAAACAGTTCAGGAGGAATGGGAATGGTATATAGATATGTGCTTTTCCTAAACTTTTTCCCTTTCACTATTTCTTATCTAGACTGGAAACACTGAAGTTTTAGATCTTATAATTCTTCTATAAGATCTATAGCAGTGTACAGTTAACCCTTGAACAACATGGGTTAGGGTTGCCAACTCCCACACAGTCGAAAATCTGGGTCTAATTTATAGTTGGTCCTTCCTATCTGTGGTTCTTCCTATCCGCAGTTCTTCTGTGTCCGTGGATTCAACCAGCCTCAGGTTGTGTAGTACTGTATTGTTTGCCATGGAAAAAAACTCCACATGTAAGTGGACCCACACAGTTCAAAACGGTGTTGTTCAAGGGTCAACTGTATTCATTTTAACTCCTCCCACAAAAGGTCCCACCAAGATTGATTTAAAGAACTTTCACCATTGCTCATTGTTTAGGCTTGGGAGATACAAGAGCCTAAGCTTGATTTTCATTTTGAACTAATATTTATCTTTTTCTGTATTGTTTACCACATGATCCTTCCTTGGTATATATAATTCACACTGTTCTAGTCCTTAATTTTCCCATGCTAAGCAGTTAAAGAAGAAATTCCCATAATGCTTGAGTTTTGAACTTGGATTTGAAAGGATTTTTTGGGAAAGATGTGTCTCAATAAAAATGACTAATTAATTTCATGCTTCCAGCTAGTATCATCTAGTGTTTTAACCTCAAACTCTGTGAAACGAGTTGGCTATTTTTACAGCCCTTTTATGTGATGGCTTTCTCAGTATCTAATTTATCATAAGACATTATTCTAAGTGCCAGAAATGCTTTCGGGTTACCAAAGGAAGGTCTAATCTTTAGTTTCCACTTGGGAGAAGTTATTTTTACTGAATCTTAGTATGTCAGGACTTACTGATGTCCACTCATTTAGGTGGGATGGAGTAATGACCATTTTGTGCATTTGACTGAGACATTAGAATTCATTCGTTCACTCAGCAGGCTTTCTCTGCGTGCCTGACGTGTGCCAGCCCCAGTGCTAGGCACTGGGGCTGCGGGACAGGAGTGTAGTGGGATGGCAACAGGAATTCCAGCCTTGAGCATCAGTGTTAGCACAGGGCGGAACCTGACTGTCCATGTGCATTCTGAGGGTGGGAAGGGCTTAATATTTACACTTGGAGATCAGAACTCAGAATATGGAAACATGAGTATTTTTCAAGGACTTAGTAGATTTTGAATACAAAAATCGTGAACACTGGCTTTGTTTACTTAATTTACATACTTATTTTTTCTCAAAGGTAGAAATTAAGTGATTAAAAATGAAAAAGTGTTTTTGATAAGAACTGTCTCAATTTTAAACTCAGAGGCAAAAGGCATATCCCACACCAGCCTTTCTTAAGAAGCAGAACATTAGTGCCACTGGTAGAAGGGAAAGTAACTGATTTTGCATAATCTCTGAAGTCTGTTTTCACAAGTGGATATAAAGATGACTTTTTGTCCTGTTGCCTTTTGACAAGCATTTTATATCAAATAACAGAGAAAATTGATTAAGTGTAGAGAAAAAAATTTCATAAATTCAGAACCATTTTCTGTTTTTCATAATAAAATGATTGCTCAAAGAATTCCATCTGATGACTGTTGAAAGCTCACTGTAGTTTATGATATAACTGATAAAATCTGCATCCTTGGCCTTCCAACAACCTTTACACCAGCAGATGGTGGGCGTAAAGATGTCATTCATCATTTATTTACAATGGACTTTATTTATTCTAGTGTCAACAGCTGCCCCAGGGAGTGGGTTATTGAATTCAAATGTGAGGCTCTGGGTTATTTGCTTCCTTTCAAATTTGTCTTCAGAGCTTAGTTGCTAGGAGTCCATTCTGTGCTCTAATAATGATTCATGTATTGTGAAGCCATTCAGTAAATTGGGTTGTCAGGGATTGCCAAAAAAGGTTTAGAGGTCTTGTTTTGGGGGGTGGGGGGTTGTGGATTGCATGTGCGTCTGGTTGACTTGAGCAGTAGTAGTATAGTATTATGTGACTTTTTCCTAAGACTGGTGAAGTTAGGATTTCTTCTTTTCCTTTATGCACTCATTCCCTACATGTCCATATTCTACATATGAATAATAAGAAAATGTAGAGGATAGTTTGTTGAAGGAAACTATCAACCTTTTCTTCTCTCCTCACAGGCAGGGCAAGAGTCCTTTCGTTCCATCACAAGGTCATATTACAGAGGTGCAGCAGGGGCTTTGCTAGTGTATGATATTACAAGGTGAGAACGTGGAAATTTTTTGGTTCAGTGGTCAGTGCAGAGAATCTTTCTAAATAAATATGATTATCAGTAATAAAAGTATAGCTTTGCCTTTATGTCCTGGCTGTCTGCCTTTAAAACTTATGTATCTTGAATTAACTTTAAATTTACTACAGAAATCTGTAACTAAGTTATTCTCTTATATTAATAAGCACCCCAAGTTGATCGATTTAGTAATGATATTTATACATTGGAATTTCCTAAAGTGAGGTTACATTTAATTTCTAAACTGAACTATAGTCAGTGAGCTCTGACTCCAGATACTGTACTTAAAATCTGTTTCCTACTTGGACATGGCTAAAAATAATTATCTTTAATGGAATGTATACTGTTCATTGTACACCACTAGGGGAAATACTTTGAAAACAGTAATCAAATTATCATTTATGTTTAGAAGAGACACATTCAACCACTTGACAACCTGGTTAGAAGATGCCCGCCAGCATTCCAATTCCAACATGGTCATTATGCTTATTGGAAATAAAAGGTAAAAAGACTCTTTTAAAGCTTTTTTACATAATGATGAAGACTGGATAGCTGTTATATGGTAACTGTTTATGTGGTAACTGTTAAAGTGCCTGTCTCTTGTACATTGTGCAAAATATAAGTTATTGATTTCTTAAATTATAAAAATTTCAAGATACTAAGATGTTTCTTTTGTTTTTTTAAATGCATATAATAAGCTTTATTGGAAATTATTATTTGAAATAGTTTTTGTTGGAAGCTATACTTTAAAGAATACTCTTAAGTAGTTTTATCTGATTAGTAATTTAAAATAAAACCCACTGATATGTTTGGTGGTTAGGTCACTGTTCAGTATTATCAAAAATACTTGGCAGTGTAAATAAGGATCTGTGCAGAACTCAGAAAAATATTTTTTTCCCTTCTTCATGACTTAATGTGTATTATATGACTTAATATAATACATAGATTAATCAGGTGTATTTCTACTTAAAGGCCTGAAACACTTTTAATATTGTTTAGTAGATATCACGTTAGTACTTTTAAGCTTACCTCTAAGACTTACATATTAGTGTCGTGCTCATGTTGTTTTTTCAATCTTATTTTACTTTATATATCTAGGGATCATTATTTGCAGTGAATGTCCTTGTGCTCTACATTTAAAATGATAGTACATGGGAAAACAGTTTCTTGACCATAGTTTCTATAAACTTTCAAGAGTGTAGGAAAGTTTTCATTAGTTTAGTAGAAAATTACAGTGGTAACAATTAAAACTAGTATTTTTATATTTATTTATTTACTTATTTATGGCTGCATTGGGTCTTTGTTGCTACCTGACGGCTTTCTCTAGTTGCGGCTGGCAGGGGCTACTCTTCATTGCGGTGTGCAGGCTTCTCATTGCCATGGCTTCTCTTGTTGCAGAGCACGGGCTCTAGGCATGAGGGCTTCAGTAGTTGTGGCACGAGGGCTCAGTAGTTGTGGCTTGTAGACTCTAGAGTGCAGGCTCAGTAGTTGTGGCTCATGGGCTTAGTTGCTCTGCGGCATGTGGGATCTTCCCGGACCAGGGCTCAAACCCGTGTCCCCTGCATTGGCAGGCAGATTCTTAACCACTGCAGCACCAGGAAAGTCCTGTCAATTAATTCTTTTGACAAAGATGCCAAGGTTCAGTGGGGGAAGGGGTAATGTTTTCATCAAATGGTGCTGGAACAATTGAATAGCCATGTGCAAAAAAATTTACCTTAACCCTTACCTCACACCATATACAAAAATTAACTGGAAATGGATTACAGACCTAAATACAAGAGCTAAAAGTATAAAAAATATTTTAGAAGAAAGCATATAAAATCTTAGGGATTCTGGTTTTGTCAAACATCACTTAAATAGGAAAGATTAACTTACCAAGTATTGGCAAGGATCTAAAGGAACTGAAACTCTCGCATTGCTGGTGGAAATGCAAAATGATACAATGATTTTGCAAAACAATTTGGTGGTTTCTTTAGAAAATAAACGTACATTTGTCATGCCACCTAGCCACTTCACTTCTAGGTATTTACCCAAGAAAAACATGCTTTACACAAAAAATTATACACAGACTCTCATAGTGGCTTTATTTGCAATAGCACCAAACTGGAAACAACCCAAAATTCAATTGACAGGTGAATGGATAAATTGTGATACAGCCGTACAATGGAATACACTCAGCAATAAAGAGGAATGAGCTATTGATATATGCAGCAAAATGGATGAATCTCAAAATAATTATGCTGAGTGTGAAAAAAAAACAGACAAAAAAGAAAACATACTATATGATTCCATTAATATGAAACCCCACAAAATGCAGACTATTCTCTAGTAGCAGAAAGCAGATCATTAGTTGACTAGGGTACAGGGGAAGGAAAGGATGGATTACAGTGGGGAATGAGGAAACTTTTGGGAGACTGATGGCTTCACCAGGTGTATATACGTGAAACTCATCAAATTTTATATTAAATGTGCAGTTTTTTATGTCAATTATATTGCAGTAAAACTGTAAAAAAAAGTAATATAACAAATAAATATTATACTGCATAGATTAGATTTTTTTAAGTGTTATTTTAATTGAGGTTTGCTGTTAAGAGAACATACAGTTGTCCTTCCACATCCATGGGGGATTGGATTCCCCACAGATATCAAAATCCTTTTAAGCATAAGGCTATTGGAGGGAAGCTTTAGTCTTTGTAATATGGGAGTATTCATACTACCATTCAATGATAATGTGTGAAATAGTAAGAGAATATTTGAAGAATAAAGAGAATTTTCATAGTTTTGTCTTGCCGGTGTTTTCCTTGTGTCTGAAACAAGGTGGCCGGCAGCTTACTGGTGGCTTAAATTTGGTTGCTGCCCATAGTTCAGTTGTGAAAAGAAAGAGCAAAGTATAGTATGTACAGAAGATGTTTCTGATGATTGTAGATGGGTAGCTCTTATCCTTAGGATACAGTAGGTGTGGAAAGACATTTTAGGGAAGAAACTAGGAGAAGGGAAGAAAGAATGTATGGCATGCAAAGAGTGAATGGAAACGAGCAGAGATAAATGAGGGGATTATTATTAGATGAGGTGAATTGGGGTAGACATGGAAACAGGGAATAAACAATTTTTGAGTTAGGTGAATTAAGCAGTAGGGAGCCAGTGGAGGGGTTTGAGAAAGACAGTGACCTAGTCAGAATGACAGATATGATATGGATTTTTCTTAACTGTGGCATTTGATATTGGTTATACAAGAAATAGGATGCAGAGTCTGCAAGGATGAAAGTTTTTAATAGTCAAGGGATTAGAATACCCTAAACAAAAAAGCATAAATTAAGAGAATGGTTTAGGAAAGAAAGATATTTAAGTAGTAAAAGCAATTTAAATGGGATTAATAGAGTGAAAAGTCAAAGACAACAATATGATTTTACACCTGGAAAACTGAGGAAACGAAGAGTGATAAAACAGAAATACAGAATACTGAAGTGCCGCTTTCTTTTTTTCAAACCATCCCTTAAATGTACACATCCTTAACCCTCTTTGTTAAGATAACATTTGCAAATGCAGGCATCATCAGCGATACTGGTAGGGGAAAACTGGGAGTAACTTTAAATATCTCCAAATAAGGGATTGTTTAAATAAAATGTGGCATATGCATAAAATGGGGTAAAGGGCAGTTAAGGGAAAGTATTTTCTTGAAGATTTTGTGTACTTCAAAGCTAATTTTCCTTTAAGAATGATTGTCAGATAAGGGGACTGAATTTCAGGAGCACGTTACCATGTCACTGTTGCTAGTGTCCCCCCCACCCCCCCCACCCCCGTGCCGCCATTTTTTACACCTACTAGAATATAAGCTCCACCTGGAGGCAGGGGGTTGGTACTATGTCTGTTTTGTTGAGTGGTCTGTCCCCAGATCCAGGATAGGGCTTGGCACACAGGAAGCCCCCAGAGTATAGTTGGATAAATTATCCTCGTCCAGTCATGCTATGATATTTGCAAACTGAGTTTGCCTGCTTTTTATGTTCTCGTTTTACCACTAGTATTTCATAGCACAGTCAACTTGTAACTATTGATTTTATTTCTCAACAGAAAAGAAATCTGATACAAATCTGTCAAAATAATATGTGTCAAGGCTAGATGGAAGTACCCGGATATTATATTTTTCTCCATCCTTTTCTGGGCACATAAATTTGTAATAGTAAAGTTTAAATGTGTTTACAATAAAACACACTTGAAGAGGAGACTTCTACTTTTTACCCCTACCTTAACTAATACAGTTTCAGTATGATAAAAATGAATACCATACTTTTGTCCAAAATTTCTAACTTAGACTTTTGTTTCTCTCTCTCTTCTTCCATTAACAGTTCTATTGGGAATTAACTGGGATTAAAAATTAATTAATGTTTCTAAACTGCTTTGAATTTTATTAAGCAGTTTCCTATAGTTTCTGAAAATTGTGTGACTTATTTTTATCACATTCATAGAAACTCAGTCTGGCTAAAGGATAAGGGGACTAGTGTAATTTTGCTCTCTCAAATTATTATGTTGAGTAAGATGGTTCCCTTCTTTGGGAACCCACTGTAACTGAAAGGTAGGGTTGTGGCTAGATGTTCCCTTTGGGTTTCTCTAGTTTTAGCATTCTAGGGCTCTAACTTAGAATCTTTCTTTAGTTGGATTGTTAGTTCTTTGAAGCTAAGCAGTGTGCTCTTTTTGACTCTCATAATACACTGAATAATGAAGTTGATTATTGTGTGTCAAAAATTAATTGCAAGAATGGTCAGCACAACTTTGAATCTTATGGTACAGTTTCCACAGATGTCTCTAATTGTACTATGTTGGTTGATAACTTGGTCCTTTCTTCCCTGTGTTTAGTGATTTAGAATCTAGAAGAGAAGTAAAAAAAGAAGAAGGTGAAGCTTTTGCACGAGAACATGGACTTATCTTCATGGAAACTTCGGCTAAGACTGCTTCTAATGTAGAAGAGGTAAGTAAGAGGCCTTTTTAAAATGTTTTATCTTCTTAATAGAAACTTTTTATATACCTTAATATTCATTCGTTGATTATCCCCTGTAAGCTTTTTAGTCACAGATAGTCCTTGAAGCTTGTAAAGTAGAAAATTTCTTTCCTTTGAAATGCCTTGTAATGCTCATCTTATATCAGGCTCTTCAATTATATTCTGAGCCTTCACTTGAAGCCAAAATGCTTTCACAGATCTTTGTATATACTTTCCTTAAAATCATTTTTATGTTTCTTGAGAGGGAAAAAAAAGAACACTAACAAAATTTGGAAATGTTTCAAGACACTAAACATTTGTAGCTATTTGTATCCACTTCTGCTTAAGTAGGGAAAGTATTATATTATTGCAATGTAACATTATACAAAGCATGGGAATTCTGACATAATTAATAAATAAAATTTGTAGTATCAGTTATTTCCATTGATCAACCTGAACTATGGAAGTTTTGTGAACACACCATGTTCTTCTGTGCTTTGTGTATGTGGATATGGTATTTATTTATTATACATACAGGAATAGACAGTTAATCCTCTCTTAGGTAAATGTATTACTACACTCTATTTCATAAAAAGCAGAAATGAGAATAAGAAAATATGTAGCTTGCCCAGAGTAATGCTGGAGTTTCCACCTTCTGGGTAAGAATCTTAAGAGCAGCGGCAGAAGGGGATTCTAGAAAACAAATGATTGGAGAAGCACTTGTCCTAAGGATAGCAGAGGATGGGGTCATAGGCCACAACTAGCACTGTGCCTTCAACATAGTGAACAATGAGTAAATACTTATTAGGAATAATACTCGGAGCATGTCTGATTAACCGTTGAACCCAAAAATTGACTACGGTAGTTCAACAGCATTGGTATTTTCACTGAAGAATTCTTAGGTAAGATATTATACTCATCTATACTTGATGAGGTGCTCTGTGATTGTCCTTAATACTCTTCTTACAGGCTCCAACTAATGCTTTACCTGTGTTGCAAATTAATTACATCTTGATAACATCCAAGAATAATGTTTTACTTCACCCAGCAAACCCAGAGAGAAATCTATTCTGTTCTCTTGTTTGACTTAAAATAGACATATAAAGCTGCCTGTTTCCATGAAGCACTCCTTTATTAGAGGTGTTGGATTTGAAACTGTAAGGGCCAACGTGTTATGGGGATTTCAAGACATCTGAAACATATCCTTACTGATAATTAACAATGGATTTTCTTGGTGATTTTGCGAACCTTAAAGCCAGAATTGTCTGTATTTTATGAAAGAACCATACTGTGAAGTTAGATGACAAGGCAGCCACTACCGGAAAGTAATTCTAAATTTCTAGTTTTGACTCTAATGCCTTTGTGTTCATTTTTCTTATTTTTAACAAGTAACAGTAGGTGTTTATGTGTAAGTAGCAAATTACTATTGGCAGTTTGGCTGAACATTTAAATAAAATATATTTCATTAATGTTTTGGCAGCATTTATTACAAAAATTCTGTATCCTTGGTTAATAATAAAAATAATTGTTTAAATTTGATCAGGCGGGAATTTCCCATACTCATGAGAGAGCAGTACTTTACTTAATCATGTAAATTAATTTGCCTCTCAGAAGCCAAGAATATTAAGAAATAATCTTTTTTTTTTAACTTTATTTATTTACTTTTGGCTGCCTTGGGTCTTCATTGCTGCGCACGTGCTTTCTCTAGTTGCGGCGAGCAGGGGCTACCCTTTGTCGTGGTGTGTGGGCTTCTCATTGCGGTGGCTTCTCTTGTGGCAGAGCACAGGCTGTAGGCGCACGGGCTTCAGTAGTTGTGGCACGTGGGCTCAGTAGTTGTGGCTCATGGGTTCTAGAGTGCAAGCTCAGTAGTTGTGGCTCGCGGGTTCTAGAGCGCAGGCTCAGTAGTTGTGGCGCACAAGCTTAGTTGCTCCGCGGCATATGGGATCTTCCCGGACCAAGGCTTGAACCCATGTCCCCTGCATTAGCGGGCAGATTCTTAACCACTGCGCCACCAGGGAAATCCAGACAGAAAGCTTTTAGAGAAAATATTCTACTACAGCCAAACATCACAAAGGAAATTATGGTACTACTTCCACCATCGGCTGGCTATAATGAGGTTTTTCCACGCTCCTCATTTCCCTGTAGGAGTTGTGTCAGAGGAAGCCAGCTAAAGCATAGGTTTAAATAAGATCCCAAGTCTCATAACACAGTACCCAAAATGTCCAAGTTCCAGTAGAAACTCACCATACCTAGAAGTAGGAAGACCTGAAACTGAATGAAAAAAAATCAATAGATGCCAACAGCAAGATGACAGAGATGTTAGAATTATCTGACAAAGATTGTTTAGGCAACCATCATAAAAATGCCTCAACATGCATGCATGTTTGAAACATGTTTGAAATAACATGCATGCATGCTTGAAACAAATGAAAAATAGTCTCAGCAAAATAACTACAAGATAAAAAGAAGAACAAGGTAGAAATTTTAGAACTGAAAAATATAACAACAAATGTAAGACTCAGTGGATGGAGTCAACAACAGAATGATGGGGACAGAGGAGAGAAATAGTGAACTGGGTGGTAGAACAATAGAAACTACTCAGTTTAAACTACAGAGAGAAATAGAGTAGAAAAAAAATGAACAGTGCCTCAGGAATCTGTGGGGCTATAATAAAAGCTCTAACATTGTATTATCAGACTCCTAGAAGGAGAGAAGAAAGAAGATGGCTCTGAAAAAGTACTCAAAGGAGTAATGACTGAAAACTTCCCAAATGTGGCAGAAGATATAAACCTACAGATTCAAGAATCTGAGGCAGCTCCAAACAGGATAAACCTTAAAAATCCACACCAAGACAGACTTCTGTCCATAGGCAAATCTCTGAAAGCTAAAGACAAAGAAAAAATCCTGAAAGCAGTGAAAAACAATTGTTGAAAAACAATTCCTTACTAACTGGAATGACAGCAGAATTCTGTCAGAAACCATGGAGGCCGGAAGGAAATAGCACATTTTTCAAGAGCTGAAAAAAAAACTTTCAGTCCACAATACTAGAACCAACAAAAATATCTCAGGAGTGAAGGGAAATCAAGACATTCTCAGATGAAAGAAAAGCAAGAATTTATCAGTAGCAGATCCACCATAAACGAATGGCTAAAGAAATTATCTAACAAATGAAATGATAAAAGAAAGAACCTTTTAAGAGGGAACACCAGTAACCAGAAGTATGAATAATCACAATAGACTTATTTCTTAAAACTTTTAAGTCTTGTAAATTACATTTGACAATTGAAGCAAAACTCTAATGTCTGATGTGGTTTTCAGTGTACATATAGGAAATAAAACCACACTGGAGAAAGGGACATCAAGGGATGTACGGTTTTTATACTTCACCTGATTTGGTAAAATGACAACACTAGCAGACTGTGATAAGGTTTTATTTATGTATGTATGTATGTATGTATGTATAATGCAATACTCAGAGCAACTACTAAAATATATACAAAGAGACACACTAAAAAACAGTAGATAAATCAATGTAGAATGCTAAAAAGTGTTCAGTTAACCCTCAGAAAGGCAGGAAAAAGAAAAAAATTAGCAAACAAAAATAAAGTGGCATACTTAAACCCTCACATAGCAATAATTACCTGGAATATAAATGATTTAAATACACCAATCAAAAGACAGAGCTTGGCAGAGAGGATTCAAAAATATGACCCATCTATATGGTGTCTACAGGAAACTGACTTCAAATATAATGATACAGGCGGTTTGAAAATAAAATGATGGGAAAATACATATGACACAAACACTAATCAAAAGAAAGCATGAGTGGCTCTCTTAATACCAGATAAAGTTGACAGAGTGGGACATTATATGATAATAAAAGAAGAGTCCACCAGGGAGATAATAGCAATCCTAAATTTATGTGCACCAAACTACAGAGCTGCAAGATGTATGAAGCAAAAACCAGTAGAACCAATGGAATTAAACTAGAAATCAATCATCGTCTCCACCTATAATTATGGATTTGTTTCTCCTCTCAGTTCTTTTGGTTCTGATTATCAATAACAGGTAACTGGGAAATTCTTCAGAGACTTGGAAGCTAAACAGTACACTTCTACATAATGTGTGTGTCAAAGGGGAAGTCTCAAAGGAAATTTTAAAAATACATTGAACTGAATGAAAAGTAAAATACAACATCCCAGAATTTGTGGGAAACACATAATGCAGTGCAGAGAGGGAGGTTTATAGCATTAACCACGTTCGTTAGAAAAGGGAAAAGTCTCAGATCAAGAATCTTAGCTCCTACCTCAAGAACCCAAAGCAAATAGAAGGAAGAAAATAATAAAGATAAGAGCAGAAATCAGTGAAATCAAAAACAGGAAAACAATAGAGGAAATTTTTAAAGGCTGTTTTTTTTTAAGTAGATAATATAGCAAGACTGACAAAGAAGCAAAGAGAGAGAAGGTACAGATTACCAATATCAGGAACAAAACAGAAGTTATAACTATAGGTCCTGCAGACATCAAAGGAATAATACATAAATATGGTAAATTAGATGAAATGGACAAAAAGAACACAAACTCAGCACAAACTACTACAGCTCTCCTAGTATGAAATAGAGTGTTTGAACAGCCCTATAACTATTAAGGAGATTGAATTAGTAATTTAAAAATGTTCCAAAAAGAAATATCTAGGTTCAGATGGTTTCACTGGAGGATTCTACCAAACATTTACAGAAAGAATGAACACCAATTCTACACTTTTTCCAGAAAATAGAAGAGGTAGAACATTTCCTTATTTATTTTAAGAAGCTAATATTGCCCTGATACCAAAACCAAAGGAAAAAAAAAAAAGGGTACAGACTGATAACATTTATTAACATATGAAAAAAATTCTCAACAAAATATCAGCAAGTAGAATTTCAACAACATATGAAATCATATACATGTGCTTATGTAATACATACATCATGGCCAGAAGGAACTTATTCCAGGGATACAGAGCTGGTTCAGTATAATCTGCCATTTTAATAGGATAAAGAAGAAAAATCACATCATAGCAGTCAGTGCAGAAAATGCATGTGACAAAATCCAACACCAGCCGTGTTTAAAAACCCTCAAAAAAAAAAAAAAGGAATTGAGGAGGACTTCCTCAGCTTGTTAAAGAGCATCTACAAAAAAACCTACAACTAACATTATACTTAGTGGTGAAAGGCTGAATGCTTTACCCCTTAGATCAGGAACAAAGCAAGGATACCTGTTCTCATGATATAAAGGCATGAAATAAAGGCACACAGCTCAAAAAGGAAGACATAAAACTGTTTATTTTGTGGATGACATGATTGTCTCTGTAGGAATCCCAAGGAATTTGCAAAATAAATAAACTAGAGCTAATAAGTGAGTTCAGCAAGTTTACAGGATTTTTACAAGACATATATAAAAAATCTACTGTATTTCTATATACTCACAATGAACACCAAAATTTAAAGTACAGTGCCATCTATAATCACACAAAAAGAAAATGAAATACCTAGGTGTAAATCTAAAAATGACAGGTATAGGACATGTATGCTGAAAACTACAAAATGCTGATGAAAGAAAGTAAAGAGGATCTAAATAAATGGAGAGACATACACTGTGTTCATTGTTTGGAATTCTCAACCTAGTAAAGATGTCACTTTTTCATAAATTGATATACAGGTTTAACCCAACTCTTACCAAACAAAATTCCAGTAGGATTTTTTTGTAGATAACCTGACAATATTATTATAAAATACATACTGAAAGGCAAAGGAGCTAGAATAACTAAAACAACTTTGAAAAAGAATAAAGTAGGAAGAATCACTCTATTTGATTTCAAGTCTTAACGTAGCTGTAGTTGTCAAGACTGTGTGATATTGGTGAAGGGAGAGAAACATCAGTGGAACCAAATAGAGAACCCACAAATATGCCCAACTGCAGAGCACAGTCTCCGGACACGCAGGCTCAGCGGCCATGGCTCACGGGCCCAGCCGCTCCACGGCATGTGGGATCTTCCCGGACCGGGGCACGAACCCGTGTCCCCTGCATCGGCAGGCGGACTCTCAACCACTGCGCCACCAGGGAAGCCCCCAACTGCTTTTTAACAAAGGTGCAAAAACAATTCACAGGGTAAAATAGCCATTTCAACAAATGGTGCTGTAGCAACTGGGCATCCATAAGCAAAAAAAAAAAAGAAAGGACCTAAGTCTCACAACCTTATACAAAAACTAACTCAAAACTGATCACAGAATTAAATGTAAAATGTTCTACCTATTTATCTTTTATGGAAAAAAACAGGAGAAAATCTTTTGGTTCTAGCAGTAGGCATGCTTGTCCCTAAAAGCATGATCCATAAAAGGAAAAACTGATAAATTAGTCTTTAAAAACTTTTGTTCTATGAATAAGCCTGGTAAGAGGATGAAAAGACAACCTACAGACTGAGAGAAAGTATTTACAAACCAAATATCCGACAAAGGACCGCTAGTATCTAAAATAAAGAACTCTTGAAACTCAATAGTAAAAAAAACAGATAGTCCAATTAGAAGATGGTCAGAAGACATGACCAGACATTTCATAAAAGAGCATATATAAATGGCAGATAAGTACTTGAAAAGATATTCAGCATCACTAGCTATTAGAGAAATGCAAATTAAGACCTCTATGAGGTATCACTACACACTAAAATGAAACATAGTGACAACACCAAATGCTAGCAAGCATGTGGAGAAACTAGGTCATTCGTGCATTGCTGGTGGGAATGTTAAAGTGATGTAGCCACTTTAGAAAACAGTTCGCCAGTTTCTTTAAAAGCTGAGTGTGCATCTGTCATATGACCTAGCAATTGCACCCCTGGGCATTTATCCGAGAGAATTGAAGACGTATGTTCACACAGAAACCCATACACAGATGTTCATAGCAGCTTTATTCATGATAACCAAACACTGGAAACAACCCAGATGTCCTTCAGCGGATGAATAGTTAGACAAAGTGTATAGTACATCCACATCATGGAATAGTACTCAGCATTAAAAAAGAACGAACTGTTGTGACATGCAGCAACCTGGATGAATCTCCAGGAAAGTATGCTTAATGAGTAAAGTCAGTCCCAAAAGGTTGCACATTGTGTGATTCCATTTATATGACTTGGTTGAAATGACAAAATTCGAGAAATGGAGAACAGATTAGTCATTGCCAGTGTTAAGCCAGGGTGTCAGGGTGGAAGAGGAGGTGGTATGGTTATAAAAAGACAGCGTGAGGGATCCCTGAAAACGGAAATGTTCTGTATCCCTTTTCATTATTTTGGTTGTATGTTTCCAGGATACCACCACTGAGGGAAACGAGGTGAAAGTCATACAGGATATCTCTGTATTATCTTACACCTGCACGTCAGTCTGTAATTATCTCAGAAAGTTTGATCAAAACATAATAGTAATAACCACATACAAGCAACTTTAATTAAATTTAACCTGTTCTTTAAGATCACAATGGCAATTTAAAAAATAAAAATTAAGGATTACGAAACCTCACAACTGTAATGAAATACTAATGTGAAAATATGGAATATAATTATAAAGGCTTAAGTGATTTTTTTTTAATTCATGAAGACCCCAGGATTTCTTTTTCAAATTATTGTCATTATTTGTTAAGTATGGCTCTTTCATGAGTCTGTCACATTCTTACACAGAGCAAATTTTCATACAACCAGTTCCCTCCATGCTAAACGTTGTATGTTTAGCATATGCCTAACAAATAATAGAGTTACTGTTGTGATTTTTATTATGCATAGACTTCCTTCATACTATTTCTCAGAAGAAGCAGAACATGAAATTACACTAATATTCATCTAATATTCATAAAAAAGACAGCTAGGCTATATGGAATAAAAAACACCTGGTTGGAAGATAATGATGAGTTGTACAAAGTAACTAAAGGAAGAATGCCAAAAATGGGCTAAATATTAGATGTTTTGAACTAGTATTTTTTTTTGAAAAAGAGTTCATTGATGACCTTTATGCATGCCAGACTTTAAAAAAATTAAGTTCATCATTAAGTAAAGAGCATTTATATGACAGTACACATTTATCCTTTTTTTTTTTTACATCCCCTGTATTAAAAGCATTTTGGTAGCCTCACAGTAAGATTGATGGAGCTGCTATTTTAAATCAGTTTAAATAGTGTCACCATTTTTAAAAGTAAACCTACATATGCATCATCTAGCTTCAGAAGTTACCACCATTTTGACATTTCGATGATACTATTTTATTATGTGCCCTGTTTTTAAGCAAATTCCAGAAATATTTTACCTACAAATTTCAGTAGCAGTAATTTAAAAAAAAAATATGTCCATCATACCATTATTATACCTAACAAACTTAGCAGTAATTCCTTAATAATATCTGATATCAAGTCTGAATAACACCCCCCCCCCTTTTTTTTTCATTCAGCAATTGATGTTGGAAAACAGGTACTTAGTTTCTTTCTTCGAGGTCAGGGAAGACTAACAAAACCTGTTCTTTCTACTTTGAAAAGGGAAGGAAGGAGAACTAAGCCAGCATCTGTCAGACACCCTCCTTGTTACAGCAGTCAGCACCGGCTCCTGCAGCAGGAGAGCTGAGGCCTCAGTGGGAAACTATTCAGCTCATAAAATTACAGTATACGCTCTCTGGGATTTAAGCAAGAGTTAGCCTGCTAGAATTAGATCCAAAGAGGAATCATCCTGAAAACAAGCAATAAATACATTAGTTTTACAGGGTCTTTAGATTCTTGATCAGTTAGTGACTTAGACTTGGGGTTGGAGAAAATAATAATTCATTTCAAAGATGTTTGTTCTAAGTGCTATACCTTTTGTTTTTGCTTTCTAAGGACTTGGATTTGCCTAATTATGCCATCCTCCATGGGGGAGGCCGTTTAGCACAGTGGGTAGAAACTTGGGCTGTGGGCTCAGACAGGAGTTTATCCTCAGCTTACTGCCTGAACTTGAGGACCCTCTGGGAGAGCTGATCATGTGAGGAGTTAAAAAAGTAAGGCAGGTATCCTGAGTGCATCCTGGTCAGCTAGTAAGAGCGGTGGTCGGTGTTTGGGCAGCTCACAGGTCAGTGTCCTCTTCTGTATAATCTTTAAAAAGTACTTGATTCCTAGCCAATCCTTGGCTCTCATGTGTAGAGAAGTTAGAGAACTCCGGTATTAAAGAAAAAAACTTTCTTAAAAGCCATTTTTAAATATAAATTATTTAAACATAATTATGTTTAAAGATAGAATGATTTATACAAATGCCAGTGTCCTGATTATGGACCGTCTGACTAAGGGTTCTTTTTAGAAACTTAAAACTATGTGATCATTCATTAAGATTAAGCCTAACTGGTACCTTGATGATTCCTTTCAGTTTATAACTAGACCTGTTTCCTTTTCCTGTTGTGCTGTGGTCTATCTTTATATTTTAACCAAGGTCCAGTTACCTAATGCAAGTCGAGACCATGAAGTTTACTCTTGTATTTCCCTGTAAGCAATTGGACAATTTGCAGCATAAGATAGCACCATTTTTCCAGCATTTGTTGCATTGTTGCTGGAAATAGGTTTACTGTTAATCTCTGGATGTACTGATTCACTCAGCATAATGATTTCGTCCACGAAGGATCTGTTGAGGGGAAGGATCAAAGTGGTATTAGAGAAAAATGCACAGGATAGCTGTCCACAAAAAAAGAATTACCGAGTCCAAAATGTCAGTAACACTGAGCTAAAATAACAGGATATAATTAAAATCAATGAAGTGAAGCACGAACAACTTAGCATAATACATGAATCCTCTTTATTCATTTAGTAGTAGGTAGGATGGTGTATATTTTGATCTAAAAAAGCTTCATTTCAATGACAATCTGGGGGAGAGAGTGAAGACTGGAAAGTCCTGTTATGAAGGGTCCCACTTCTGTTTTATGGGCTGGCTCTGACCTGTGAATTCTACAGTGAGAATCCTCAACTGTTTCATCGTCTTGCTGATGATGCTGACAGCTGGATCCAAGCTCATTATATTTCTAAACCACGCTGATGTCCTTCTCTTTTCCAGTTCGGGGCCCCGCTGGCAACATCATTCAGCACTGCTCTACTTATAATATTGCGGACTCATGTTTTTCTTTTAACTGTAGCCTCTCATGTGCCGACTGTTCTGCTCTTACCTGAATTTATGCTGCTTGTCTTCAACTGGGATGATAAATGGAAAATGGCACCCAAGACTATACTTCCAGTTTTTTTTTCAAATTATTTTATAAAGAGCATAAAAATAAAATGATACCTTAGTCTGCCTAAACTAGATACTTACAGAGGTAAGAATTTCTCAGCTAGATCTACTATTTAATAGATGGGTATCATTTTATATTTATAAAATCATGTATAAGATTAACACCACCAAAAAAAAAAAAAGATTAACACCACACACAGACTATATACACACAAAGAAACACTTTTTTTTTTTTTTTTTTTTTGCTGTACTTGGGCCTCTCACTGTTGTGGCCTCTCCCGTTGCAGAGCACAGGCTCTGGATGCGCAGGCTCAGCGGCCATGGCTCACGGGCCCAGCCGCTCCGCGGCATGTGGGTTCCTCCCGGACCGGGGCACGAACCCGTGTCCCCTGCATCGGCAGGCGGACTCTCAACCACTGCGCCACCAGGGAAGCCCCGAAACACTTTTTTATATAATACAAACATAGAAAGCTCTCTCCACATAAAACCTCTCTGTATTAGCAAACTGCTGTGGTACACACGTATTATGTTTATTTGTTTCCAAACTGTAAATTATAATTTACAGTTGTAAATTATATATCCAAGTTACAAGTTATACTAAGAGAATTCACCCTTCCTATGAAGTGGATTCTAGTCAGTTTTATACAACTTGGGGTTGCTCCAAACATGCAATTATCATTCATCCTTTTTGCTATTTGCTGAAGAAATGCACGTTTAAATGTGATAGTAGAGGTACACCCCAGAATTCATCTCCTAAATGTCAACGAAATTAAAAAGCCAATTGCAACCAAAATATTCTTGCCTATGTGGTATTCCCATAGAAATAAGAGACCAGAACTCATCCTTTACATTTTCAGTTCCCATTACAGATTTTTAAACTTAATATTTAGATGCTATACACATATATTTGAATGTATAACATATGGTGGGGGGACCCGTGTATTTAGTTGTCTACCATTTATTCAAGTGATGTTCATGCTGAATATACAGGGCATGTATAGTGTCATCACATCTTATATTGGGAAAATGAGGTTTAGGCTCTTTTACCTCTGGTGGACAAAAAAGAAAAAAAAAACGATTATTTTGACCTCCATTTTGCTGATAAGGAAATAAAAATCGACCATGTGATCAGCAGTAAATATTTTTGAATATTAGTTTGACTTCAATTTTCAAATGAGACTTAAAGGTTATTGAGGACATCAAGATATCATGCTGCCTGGTAACTGCCCAGGCTTCCCATTGGCTACACGCCTCCTCAGCCGCCACCCTCTGGCAGTTCATTCCAGAACCACAGCTTTGTTTAGTGTCCTAGTCTGCAGGGTTCCAGGAAGATCTGACCTCTGTGGTCTGTCCTGTGACACACTGAGGAGTTGATATGAAGGGACGCTCCTCCAGCCACTGGAATCTGGTGATCTTGCTTGCAGCATTTAGAAGAGTGTCTCATAAGTGGAAGGTTTCTTTCAGAAGTATTTTCAAATGATTAAAATATGTCAGGTCCCTGAAATAATAATGTGGTTGTATATTTGTATGGCATATTGTCACAGTTCTTTCACATACGTAGTCAGGACTCAAACCCAGGTGTTCCAGGTTCCCCATTCGTTCCCCTTCTGTCTGCCACACAGTGGAGAATAGCAGCACTGAAGGTTAGCCTGCCCTTCTTTGAGGAGCATGAATTAAAATGATCGCTTCTGCCTAGGGTTCCGTGGTCAGGTGAGCTTAGGAGGAGCTGGGGTCTACCCCCCTTTTAGGAAACCAGAATTCACAATAGTAGTGTGTTATTCCTATTCTGAAAACCCACTGTTAAGAAATTTGTTGGCTTTTATTTCACCTAGAGTTTTCCAAGTGTGATTTAGCCATTCCCACCCCCCGCCCCAGTGGAATTGGGGTGGAGGGTGCGTAATAGCCAAAGGATTGATGTCCTTTAGTTTTGCTAATTCTCTTACTTCATGGTCACATAGAGGTTGCAGTGGGGGAAGTGGAGACTACTTTCTTCTTAAGCTCAGAATATCTTGTAAAAATATTTTTTTCCAAATCAGTTGTATTTAGAACAGTGCTTCTCAAACATTAATGTGCATTCACTTCACCTAGGAATCCTGTTAAAATGCAGCTTATGATTCAGTAGGTCTGGGGTGCGGCCTGAAAGTCTGCATTTGCAGCTTGCTCTCAGGTGATGTCAGTACCGTGACCCGGGCTCCCTCTGGGGAGCAGAGAGGCTGGAAAGGCACCCGGCTGTGAGTGAACGAGATGGTCCAGCCAAGTGCTGTCCTTTCTCTGCTCTGCACATTCATGATTTCTTCAGACCTTCTCGTCATCTTCATCCTCTGCTTTACTGATTCTTGGCTCTCAGAATATAATTACATAATCAGGTTTCAGCCATCTTAAAAACAAACCCTATCAGTCCCTGTTCTCCTGGATATGTTCTCTTCTAGCTTCTAGTAAGATCTACCGCTGTTTCCTCATTGGATTTCACACCTCGGTTCACAGTCTGACTTCCTCCATCATGGCCAAGGTCACCCTAGACCTCCTAACAAATGCTTTTCTCTTCTTACCTTGAACAGTCCCTGGGGGGTAAGTGATACTTTTGACTACTCTTCTGTCTATAAACTTGCTCTTTCCTTAGCTCCATGATATCATGGTCTAATCTTTATTTGTGCTCTCTAGCCTTCCAGACGCCTTTACCATCTCCTTCTTCCACGTTGAAATGTCACCTAAATCCATGAATACCCTTCTTAGGCTGTGTGTCTAGCTCTACTTGGACAGCTCTGCATGAGTGGGTCTCAGAGCCTCCGGTTTAACACATTCAGACTGAACTGATAGCCCTCCTCTGCTCTAGTCTGCAGATGTGCACTCTCGTGTATCCTAAAGCAACCCCCTTCCCTACCCTTTTACACTCATTTCTTCAGTTAATATGTATTGCCTTCCATGTGTGTATTATTATTTCTGCCTGTTAAATATCTCTCCAAATTGTCCTCTTCTGTGATTGCTTCCTAATTGGACTCCCTGTGTTCATTTTTCAGTCCTCTACACTGTTGCCTATAAGATCTTTCTAAAAATGAAAATTGAATGTCACTCTCCAGCTTTATTAAAACCCTGAGGTGGTTCCTCACGGCTTCTGCATCAAACTCCTTAGCTTGGAAGACAGGTCCCTTTATTTGCCAGTCCTCCCCTCTGTGTTCTTGTTAAACTAGAGAGAGCGTCCACAGGGCAGTGCCCCTGACCTGCTTCCGCAGAACGTATTCTCCACGCTTGAAACGCCCTCCTTCCGACCCGATCCTTCAAGGGTATATAGTGAGTCTGATTCCTCCTCTTGGAATGCGTGACACGTGACACACCCTCCCTGCCCCCTTCACCACTCTTATGTGCTCCTTTCTCTGTATTTAGTCATTCCTGTGTCAGGGGTTTATTATCTTCGCACTCCCTCATGACTCTGTCATGACCCTTGTTTTTCACGTTGGCTCAACATGAGGACAGAGTTCCTTGAAAACATAGGCTGTCTTTTCATCTCGGCATCCCCAACGCCTAACACAGTTTCTCCCCACACGGTAGATAATTGTTTGGATGGTTATGTATTTATTTAATTACTTTAACCTTACTCCTCTCCCCGCAGTCTTTAATCAGCTTATGCTTTGGTCTCACTTGTTAACTTGTAGGTGGAATTCTGTCCGAAACCTTCTTTGCCCTAAGCATTCTAAAACCTATGAGTTTTGAAAAACACAGGTGAATAGATTGGCTTCTCCTTTGATTGGGAGCTCCCTCCAGTAGCCGCCTGGGGTCTTTGTGGTTTGAAAGAGGTTTTTTAGACCCAGGAATAACTGCAGCAAAGATTATGGCAGGCTAGGGAAAGTACCCCTTCCCAAAGGCTGCAGGTCAACTTTTTAAAGGTGTCCGAATATTCTAGAAGTGATATATTTACTTCTATGATTCCTTCCTTGTTTTTCTCTGTGTATTCCCTCTAAATTAAAATTTCATTTTCTCAGAGTTGTACGTTACCAAAACTTCAACAGTATTATATTTCCTTTAGGACCCAAAGGTGATAGTGGTGTGAAATAAACATATTGTTTGTCAAACAGTTGTCACTTTGTCAAACATTCTCAATCTCTTAGCCATTTGATGGGTGATTTTACCCTAATATTCATCAATTTTACTTAAAATTAAGATTGGAAATTTATGTGAAACCAGAAGAATATATAAACATCAAAAACTTTTGAGGCAAAAGTTTATTAATTAAAAATATCTTAAACTGTTGAAAAATTAGGGCTGGAAATTCCTGGCTTAGCTGCTAAAGCACTAAAGATATAGCCAAGATGACAGCTGAAAATACAGCCACCTAACCCGAAGACACTGGAGTAGGCTGCCGAGACATCTAACCTTGACAGGGTCAGTGGGTTTCTGTGTGGGGTGGGGCGGGGAGAACACCTGACAGTAAGGCTTTAGTGACTAAGACCAGTTTCAAGGCACCTTGTGAATACTTGCGTCCTGTCCTGCTACTTGAGATCTACAGACAGAATTTGGGTTGAGGGGACATCTTCCTTGCCTTGGGCTGTGTTGTAAGTGGTGGAACAGATGTTTCTGTAGAGCTGGAATGTAGCTGTAAACTGAAAGCTGTGTTACCCCTCAACCCTGTTCTCAGTGTCATGGGTACCACGGGGCTTTTCACTGGAAATCTGACCTGAGCTTATCAAGCTTCCAGCATCCCTTGAGAGGAGCTTAGTGTAATAAATATTTACTACTCCCTTCCACAGATTGGAAGGCTTTGCGGACTAGCGTCAGCTTCTCTGCTCCTTGTTTGGCCGTCACCCTAGGGGACTTCAGGGATGATCCAAACCAAACTAACTTTGAAAGTTACGTCCAATTTCTCTACTTCTAAACCAGGGGAGCTAAACACTTCTGAAGAAATTCATGCTGTTAGGTGCATGTTATGCACTTACACAACTATATAGATCACCAGCTACCAAGACTTTCCCATCAGCATTAGCGATCCTTCCACGTGTCGAAAGTAAACTCTTCATTCCCTCCTTGAAACCTGATTTTCTTCCTTTTTTATTTCACGACATACCCTTCCACCTCAGTCACTTAAGCCAAAAATGGAGTCATCCTTACCGTGTTCTTTACCAAGTCCTGTTAATTTCTCCAAAGGAGATATTAAGTTTGATCTTTGCCTTCCATTCTGGTTGCCACTGTTTTGTCAGGCCTTCATTTCTTACCTTGATTATAGTTCTCAACTCCTTACTGGCCTTCCTGTTGCCAACCTTCCTCCTTAGAATTCCTCCTCTAGAGCAGCCTCTGATTTTGTCCCCAGCCTGCTTCCTACCTTTTCAAGGTTCCTTGAGGTCTGTCGGGCCCTGTCTACCCTCATCCCACGTGGCTCCCTGTCCCCAGCTTCCCCTGTAACTGAGCTTAAAGTCTGCCTCTCCGTCCAGACCAGTCTTTCCTCCCCTTAATTTTCCTAATAAATGAGTGGGAGCTTACTTTCCTTCAAGCCTTCATTCACGGGGCTTTCTCTCTTGACAGTTTTTTTACCAGCAGAAGCGGTCATGCCACGTTACCCTTCTAGACAGCTGTTGTGGAGGTTTTCGTGCTACGTGCCAATTTTGGATTTGCATCTGTCCTGTAGTACTCCCACATCCTTGAGGTCAAAGACATTCATGTACCCAAGTATATAACTGAGTGTATGCTCTGTGCCTGGTACAAATCAGACACTCAGTAAATGCTTGTTGAATGGAAGAACTAAATTACTAAGGAATTATCTGTGTGTTATAAGTAACACAAATATTTTGTACTTCCAAAAATAATCCTAGCAATCCACAATAATTTCTAGCTAGAAGGTTTTTAAGAGGATAATTGTGTGCTTTTTATTTTCAATTTTAGTGGCAACATAAGCAAAATAAATGAAAATTCCTTTGAATTGTGTTAAAGATAAGTGATCCTAATAAAGAGAGGATAAACGTGGGCAGAATATGAATCCTGCTAACCCTGCTTCTGCTACAGTTGTGCCCGGTCTTGGGCAAGTCACTTCTCCTTGGCAGCCCAGTGCCGTCTGTACAGTGAGAGTTATGACAGGTCAGTAGATATAGCAGCAGCCCTCTTTGTTCTAATGAAACACAGGAAACTGGATGAAAGAAAGAAGAGCAGAACTACTCTACTTTGGAATAGGGGATGCCGCGGAAAGTGAGGGGGAGGGGGAGGAAATGGTGGCCCCCCGCGGCATGTCCGTGAACGTGCTTGAAGCCATTGCATCGGGCGCGGTGTGTGGGAGGCTCTCCTGAAGCTAACGCAGCTCCAACCAGAATATTTTCCGTCACGGAATTCGACGAAGCTTCATGTGTAAACCGCCTGTCTTGCTTCTCGTCTGATGTTCTTTTCGCAGGACTTTCCTATCTGCATAATACTAAAGTCTTATCTCAATACATTTTCTTCTTTCGGCTCACCGTACACATTATATGTTGTTAACTTACCTTTTGATGCTTAGTTCTATCTAATCAGGATATTTTAATTCGCTGAGGAGGCTGCTCCTGAGTCCCCCCTTCTCTCGTTCCCGGCTTCTCCTCTCGTTCCCGCGGTGGTATGCTCCGACACCCCGTGGTGCCGAGGGCGGACGTGTGCCGAGTCCGCCTGCGAGCCAGCAGGTCTGGACTAGGCTCCACGGTTGCCCTCCTTTTACAGAGGGGCAAAGCAGCAGGTCCAAGAGACACGTGTGGTAAGAGGTGGTGCTGGGCTTTGACCCCGACAGCCTGGCTCAGAGCCTCCCCTTCGCCATTCTGCTAGCAAACTGGGAGATACAGCTTCAGCCCGCACAATTAATTTCCTCGTTTTTACACATATTTTGAACTTCTTTTCAGAAATAACGAGAACCTGTGTAAATCACTTAGTATAGTGACTGACCCATAGTAAGTATTTGGTAAATATTGGTTAGTGTAAGCTTTGGCAAATGGACACCTGGAATGTCCACAGCCTTGATTAGCATGGAGAAGAAAATTAAACAGCATCCTATAGCTCTCTGTTTCCCACTTCTCAGAGAGAACCAAAGACTCACATCTATTCAAGATGTTTAAATAAAACGAAGACACTTCAATTTATTTTGAATTCTTACCTAACAGATGCTATAATTTTTATCTTGCCACCAGGTGGCAGCATGTTACACAAGGAAACAATTGAAATGTTATTCTTCTGTAGACTAGTTTTCAGTATTTTGCCTTAAAAACTGTTAAACCATAATAAAAACAAAATATTATTCCGTGTTCCCCTTTGTCTGTATTCCCCCTCGTTTGTTGTGAAGGCCCTCATAGCCCAGTGTCCATAGCCCACAACTAGACCTGCCTTGGTCCTGCCCTGCACACGCTGTCCCTGTAAGCCAGGGCAGAGTTTACTTTTCCTGCCTCTGCAACCGAAATGTAAGCCCTCATACTGAGATTCTCCCAACTAAATTGTTTTAGTTCAGCAGCAGTAGGAACTACGGCAGTCGTCCTCTTCCCTGGACCTTCCATGGTACCCAGAGAAGGACCAGATCTGTGGCAGCAAGTGAATAGGTGCCCTTGGGTAACGGCCAGGTAATAGGTAGTATATACATTTTTAGTTCTTTGTGGTTATGTTTATTTTAATTTGTGCTATAGAAGTCCCTGAAAACTTACTTAAGTTTAGGTATTATCAGAATCATTCAGATAACTACTGCCAAGGGTTGAAAGATTAGTGTCTGAGGTGGAGGGCAATTAATGGCTAATGAAGGTAAAGGACTGGACATGGCAATTAATCAAAGTAGGGCAGAGCGGGGAGCTAATGGGAAAATGTAGAGAGAGTCAGGCTTCAGATACGGGTGTGCAGCGCTGCATGGGAAGGCCAGAGGCTCGCCAAGTTAAGTTGGCTGCAAGGAAATCTCTTATACTTCTTAATCGTGGATCTGCCTAGATTGTTTCACAGGGTTAATGAAATCCATTCACATCGGTTTCTCAGCAAATGTTTTTTCCTGTTCTATAATCTATTAACTAATATTCAGATTTGACTATATTTGAAACATGGAGTATAGATGAATATGTTTGTAATTCTGACTTGTCACAAAACCTGCAGTGATATTTAGGATGTCATGTTTTTAGAGTATTATGTTAATTAAGCAGTGCTAAAAATTTTCTGGAGTTATGCCATCATCTTGCTTCATTTTTCTGATAGTAAGGAAATAACTATTCCAGATAAGTTAATTGTTACAAAATCTTTCCCTGGTAAACATCAAAACTCGTAAGAATAATGAAGACGTTTCAAGAACGTGTTTTGTGTTACTTATGTTAAACAGCAAATCCTGAGTCTCTCTCCCCTTGATGACTCGGGCCACCTTGGCCAACACATGCCCTCTTCAGTCAGGAGCTGTGAGCCCATCTTCACACAGGCCCACTGCTCCCGCAGCCGCTGCCATGTGCGGGCTCCCCCGTGGCCTCTTCCCCAAAACCGCACATGCACATCCCCGCTGGCCTCTCACACAGACACATCCTCACACTCACTCTCTTTCTCTTTCTCCTTCCCTCTCCTTTTCATAATTTGCTTCTGTAGCCTGGGGAATAGAAAAAGTAAAACTAGTTAAAATGATGTCTAAAATTGGAAGGAATTTCAATTTAAGACTGTCCTATTAAAGCATGAGCTTTAGGGAATTCTCTGGTGGTCTAGTGGTTAGGACTCTGCGCTCTCCCTGCCGGGGCCCCGGGTTCAATCTCTGGTCAGGAAACTAAGATCCTGCAAGCCACACAGCACAGCCACAAAAAAAAAAAAAAAAGCATGAGCTTTAGTGTAAAGGCTTTGTAGTATCTATTTAGTTAACTTATTGTTGCTAATTTCTTCCTTTTTTTTTTTTTCCCTGTGTTCTAGAGGTATTTCAGGTTGTTACATCTCTTCCTTGAAAGATATATATGGAGATTGATTTTTAGTGACTGGAGTGAAATGAGCAATGAAAGAAAATTCTAGTCAATTATTGTAACAGATATGTATCTCTTGTCTTTCTGAGTTTTTGAAGTGCTTTGCAGCTTTAGTGGACAGTTATTGTCCGTGACAACCAAGGCTGTTCTCTTAGAAGTTTTATTTTATCTCTACTAAGCCTTAACAGTATTTGCTTAATGCTCATTATGTTTGGGAACTCAACAATTTCAGTCCACAGCCACATACTTTGAAAAGAGGTGTACTGATGTCTACAGTTGTCACATTGGTTTTAAACTCTTAAGGACTTCTTAAAATTGATCATTAATTAATCACTTAGTAATATATATTAAATATTAATTTTTGCCATGATGTAAATAAAACAATCCATTTATATAGTGTCCTCTGTATAGTGTGCTCAGAGAAGTGGAAAATATTTTATTTCAGTGTCTTTAATATGTAATCAGAGAGTTGGATGACAAGTAAATTGTAGCATTGTCCAAAGAGTATTTCACTGAGATGATGGGAATTAGAAAAGAAAACCATTTGCTATATTTAATTATAATGGAGTTAATTGCATGTCTTTCTGATATAAAATACCTCTTACGTCCATTGGGTGCAGCTATTCTTGAAGGTGCTTAAATAAAGTATTAAGTATACTATTTAAGTAATAAAATAAGTAGTGACTTGGAAATTTTAGCATAAATAAAGACATAGCTTTCTTAAGCCAGTTTTTAAAGTGATTCATCAACAGATTAGCAAAAAGCCAATTTATTTACATCCAGTGGCACATGTAATAATGACTTTTATAATATAAATGCTTGTTTATATGAAGTTATAACTCATTTATGGGACCTTGTAGTTCTAATGTTCTAGTGAAATGTACACATGTGGGTGCCCCTGGCAGGAATTCCAACTCTGTGAATTTATGAATCTGTTGACTTCAATATTTAGTTAGCCTGGCCATCACCGTAATTGACATGTTATTGGAAATAGAGTTAGGTTTTCCCTTATTTATAAGGATAACCTCCATTTTGAGGAATGTGAATCAATTCATAGTTGGCTGACAGCCAGTTTCTCCTTCACTTGAGCTCCAGCACACACTGGAAAAGCACACTGGCTTCCGAAGTGCCTTGTGAATCTGCAGTGATTAATTCTTCTCATTATTTCTCTGCAAGTTCTCGTGACCCTCTCTGATGGTTCGATCAGCCACTTAGAGTTGATGCATATTCATTCCTCTGCGCGCCTGCCGCAGTCGCTCACGCGCCCTGCACTGACTGGTGTGTTCTTGGTGCAGTAATTGAGCGGCAGTAGATTGATTGCTCTGGGGAGCTGTAGGGCCTTAAAGGTGAAAACATATCAGTCCTGTTAATTAGGAAACAAAAGCTCTGGTGGCAGGTTCAGCAGTCAGATATTTACAGTGTAGAAAAGACGAAAGATATGATGTGTTCCTCTCCATGGACCTGTTTACTTTTTAAATTTTGAATTAGGTCTGTATCAGTAGTAGTGGAGAACAGCCTTCTTTTATGAATTTTTATAGAATGCTAATTGAATATAATATTAATACTATTATCTCTCATATCTGATAGTTTAGAACCTGAGTTTGTATACATCTTCTGTAGCATTGGCAATAATGTGTAAAATATCTTAATGTCTTACATAAATATAGAATGCTTTTGGATTGATTCTGGTATTTAGAGGCTTAATTTGGTTACAATGTTCTCATGCTAATTTCTTGTCATTTAGTAGTATGCTCTATGGGAAAAGGGTGAAACTTTATTCAACATGGCATAGAAGTTGAGCTGCCTTTATCTCTTTATCATAAGCATCCTTTGATTATTACCCCCCCGCCACCCGCCAAACTGTATGTTAAGTAATACATTGTCTGGGAAAAAGGATCCTGTATGGAACGGTGGCCTCCAGAAGTAAGCTAGTTTCAACATGGACATCTATGCAGCTTATCTAATTGACATGTTTTTCTCAGGTGTGCTGTTCTTATGTTATGGTCTCCCCCTGCCCCTTCCCCTTCTCCAGTCATGAATTTTTTTCTTTTGAGATATAATTCACATACCATAAAATTCACCCTTTTTTAAAGGTGAATTCTATGGGTTTTAGTATATTCACAAAGTTGTGCGACCATCTCCACTGTCTTCCAGAAGATTTTCATCACTCCACTCCTTCCTTCCCCTAACCCCTGGCAACCAATAATTATTTTCCTTCTGTGGATTGACCTCTTCTGGACATTTCATATAAATGGAATTGAACTATACGTGGTCTTTCATGTCTGGCTTATTTTACTTATTAGCAAGGTTCATCCTCATTGTCACATGAACCAGTACTTCATTTTTTATGGCTGAATAATATTCCATTGTATGGTTATACCACATTTTGGGTTTCATTCTTCAGTTGGTGAACATTTGTGTTGTTTCCACTTTTTGGCTGTTGCTGCTACTGGCGTTAGTTCCCACACGTCCTTGTCTTGTTCGTGATCTTAGGGGGAAGGCTTTCAGACTTCACCGCTGGGTATGATACAGGCTGTGGGTTTTCTTAGATGCTGTTTATCAGCTTGAGGAAGTTCCCTTCTATTTCTAGTTTGTTGAATGCTTTTATTGTGAAAACGTGTTGGATTTTGTCAAATGCTTTTTCTGCACCTATTAAAATGCTCATGTGGTTTTTGTCCTTTATTCTATTAATATGGTGTGTTCCATTGGTTGATTTTCTTATGTTGAGCATTGTAATATTTTATGGAGCTTTTTATATAATGTTCTCTTACTGTGTGGTTTTAAATAATTTGAACCAATTTCTCTACCTTATATTTCAGGCATTTATTAATACAGCAAAAGAAATTTATGAAAAAATCCAAGAAGGAGTCTTTGACATTAATAATGAGGTATATATATATATATATATAAATATTATTGGCTAGTTAATTTAGAATTGAATTTTAATTACTTGGAGTCAAGATTTCTACTTTTTAAAATTCGTAAAATGGATCTATGATGTCAGTTAACACATAAGTTTATAATCTTCTCATTGAAAATTTGTTATATGTTGTATAATAGCTAAATGTTTATGTTCTAGTGAAGCATCACTTTATCTATGAAAACGGATTAAAGTAAGTGACCCTATCCATTTATTGCAAGCAATGCAAAATAATATAAATCCTCCAAAGAGAGAAGAAAATCCACTTTCATCTACACATCCATATGGTGTCATCTGCTTTGGGAATAATTTTCTAGTGTGTAAATGCGTGTGCGACGTCAGCTAATGCAAGGTGCTCTCTCCATTGTGTCTGGTGCGGAGAAGGGAGGCGTCCAATTGGAAGTTACTCCCAGTTCAGCATAGTGTGTTTTCAGGAGCCTGAGTTAGTATATGTAATTGGCAGTTGGCACTAGTTGTTTTGTTTGTTTTTGTGGGTTTCTTTTCTTTTCCTTTTTTTTTTCTTTTTTTTTTTTTGTAAAATTATTTTGAGCCAGTTTTGATCAACATGATGAGGATAAAATGTAACTTTGAAACAGATAATTCAGAGTGTTTACCAAAGGCCATCATTTTGACCTAAATCACCACTATGCATTTGTCCTTATTTATTTCAGAATTTTTATGTGGATAAGAGCATATTATTTACTTTTACATAAATGTTTCTGCCATTCTGTAATAAGACTTCTTGCTTCCAAGAGAAAAACCCTTATTCCTCCCCCAGGTGCAGTGAGGAAGCACCGTGTTAGGAAGACATTGTGTGTGCATCTCTTGGCATGTGCAAGAGAGCCTCTTTATTATCTGTCCCAAAAAGTGTTTGATTTTCCAGTTTCTTTTAATTTGTAGTGATAAAGTTTCTAACCCATACTTTCCAGGCTTATATGGCAACAGACCTTGAGTTAATTTAAAGGCGACACCATTCAGAGACTAATGCCATATAAATTGAACAGTAATTGGGCGTCTTTGTAAAGGGCATGTTCATTGTCTCTGTCTGGTTTCATATAGTAGCTGAGTGCTTTACTGTGCCTGGCGTGGCTTTGATTGCAATGTGCTGTCAGGAGCCAACAGGCCGTGCGATTTATCTGGCCTGATGCCAAGTCTGACTTCTTGATTCCTCAAGAAGTTGCTACCAGCCCAGAGGGGGCAAAACCAATGAGCCATAGGGCATGCTTTTTATTAAAGAGGAGTCAGAAGAGCGAAAAGAAACCACATCAGCTGCTGTCAATACTGAGCTAGTGCCAGAAACCCCAAGGCTACTACTGTTGCAGAACAACTGCCAAGCACTATAAATCTGAGATTTACTGTGACGTAAAGTTTCCTTAAGAGCTTAATTTCTGAAGCTACTGTATTACTTTTCTCAGAGTGTTGTATTTTTAGGTAAAATCCACTTGAGGGAGTGAGGGTTGAGACATAAGTGTGAGTTTGATGAATGAAAGAACCACTCTGTGTGTGGGTTCTTGGCAAGCTGCCATGTCTTTGGGGATCATAGAAATTATTGATGACACAGAACACTCATATGCCCTTAGCCTGTACAGCTGATTCAACATGGAACAGAAACGCTGTCTAGAGGAAAGATTGTACGTTGTGTTAGAGGAGCATAGGCTTTGCATATTTTTCTCTTTTAAAGATTACGTTTTAAACAATCTCTCCATTGTGAGAATTCCCTTAAAAGCAGCACTCTGGTTTCTGTTAACGCAGTACCTGGTATGATAAGGAATTGTTTGCAGGAATATTTCCACAAGTATTACTTTAAAAGGAAGGAACATCCCCTGAGAGATATTGTTTTAATTGTTGTAAAAATCTGCTTAGCATATATATATATATATATATTATTTTTTTTTTAGTTGTTTGGTAAGATTGTGCCACTAAGAAACCAAAGGATTTCTTAAATTTAAATTATACTGTCTGGTTGGCTCCAGATACATTTATTATCCTTCTGTCTTTCATTCCAGGCAAATGGCATTAAAATTGGCCCTCAGCATGCTGCTACTAACGCCACGCACGCAGGCAGTCAGGGAGGACAGCAGGCCGGGGGAGGCTGCTGTTGAGTCTGTTTTTACTGTCTCGCTGCCCAGAAGGGGCTACTCACCTATTCTTTCACCCTCCTGCTCAGCTGAGACATGAAACTCTTCGAAATGGCTTTATGTCACAGAAGAAGACTTTAATCCTTCAAATTCTTGTATAACTTTGAATAAATGGTTAATGTTCACTTAAAAAGACAGATTTTGGAGATTGTATTCATATCTATTTGCATTTGATTTCTAGGTCAATTGACGTGATTATTTTTGTTAAATGTTGTCTTGTGCCCTTACCTACGAACTGAATTGTATTGAACACTACAGAGTCATCTTGAGTATTTTAAATCGGTTTGTGTAGTTAGGTTTCCCCACACCTGTGGTTACCTAATGTTTAATATTATAGAACTGTCCTCAAAAGTTTGTCAATTTTCAAGGCTATAAGGAAAACCGAAGGACTCTTTTAATTCTGTATTTATCATTTACTTTCTGTATATATAGTTTATAACCTGCTTGGGTGTAATTTGCCAAGCTTGAATTCTTTAATGCATTTGCATAAATTCTATACTGTTTAGAGCTTAAAGCTACAGAAGCATCGTTAGGAATTGCTTGGACACTGAATTTTAAACTTTTTGACATTGTTAACAAGCATGTTCATCTTTTTCTTGTCACTAGTCCGAGAGAAATATGCTTAATGTACATTCTAAAGGCTTTGTGTGTGTTAACCTGTTTTAATGCCAAAAGTTTGTTATTTGTCCACAGTTTCTTTAAGACCTCTTCAGAAAAGGATTTGTTTGCCTTAATGCAGACTGTTGGGTAAAAACACAGTATAATGAGTGAGGTGGGCGGAAGAAAGGACTCCCTCTGCCTGAGCGACTCCAGGAGGAATGAGTGTCCACATTTAGACGGCACATTATGAGGACTTTAATCTTTCCTTGAACACAATAATGTTTTCTTTTTCTTTTATTCACATGATTTCTAAATATATTTTTCACGCAGGACAGTTTTTCAACCCTTGATGTACAGTGACTGTGTAAAATTTTTCTTTCCGTGGCAACCTATAATCTTTAAAATATGGTGAGCATCTTGTCTGTTTTGAAGGGGATATGACAATAAACCTACCAGATGGAAAATCCTGTTAAAAGTAGAAAAGCTTTAGTAATTTGCTCAGTGTGGTGGTTTTATCCTTCTTTTTCTTTTTCTCCCTTGGACTATAATGAAATTGTTATAGCAGTGCAAATAAAATCCTATGTATAAAAGTGTTCTTTTTTTTTTATGACCACATCATTTTTTAAGAATGCAGTTTTTCAGTCCATCCACAGCTTTTACATGTATTATAAAGCACATTTTTTTTTAAGGGTCAGGATGTTTAACAACACTACCCTTTTTAAAAATTTTGCTAGAATGTGATAAAAATCTTTTTACCGTATTGAAATTCTTTTTGTTATTGATGATGTAAGCAAGTATTTTAAGTATGAAACTAACTACTTTCAATCCGCTCACTGACTTCAGCTTTCTACCCGTCTTTCCTGAAGATTCAGCAGTGCTCTGTCAAAGCTTTGACATTACTCCTGTGGGAAGTCACCCAATGCTATCTGAGTTTTTTGCTTTAACTAGCTCCTAGAGGACAGAGAGAAAGGTGAGGGGAAATTGAGTTTCTTGAGTATTTTTATTATGAACTTTTTTTTCTTTAAAGTGGTCTTATCAAATTCACTGATCTTACCATTCACTCTCATTAGTGGTGAGTAGGACAAGTTAAGACAACTAGAACTTGTTCTGCTCTGTACCAGGAAGAGGATGATTCTTTGGGAACTGTTTTTTTTTGTTTGTTTGTTTGTTTTGCTGTACTTGGGCCTCTCACTGTTGTGGCCTCTCCCGTTGCAGAGCACAGGCTCCAGACGCGCAGGCTCAGCGGCCATGGCTCACGGGCCCAGCCGCTCTGCGGTATGTGGGATCTTCCCGGACCGGGGCACGAACCCACGTCCCCTGCATCGGCAGGTGAACTCTCAACCACTGCGCCACCAGGGAAGCCCTGGTAACTGTTACTTTTAAACTGCTGTTAATTTTTCCAGAAACTTAATGTGTCTCTTTTCCACGCTGTCTCCTCTAATTCTTTTATAAATCAAGTGTAAGAAGAGAAAGTCATGGGGAAAACAAACAACAACAAAGCACATGTATTTTAATAACCTAAGAAGAGCTGGAGCCCTCAAATGCAGCCCCTGCACAGTAGCCTTAACCTGCCTCGGCCTTGGGCCACAGGGGCGGGTAGAGGACTTCTCCGTAGTTGTCACCACTTTCTCTACAAGTTTCATCTGCCATTAAGGAACATATGTGATGAATCCTTTATGTCAGTCGACAAAACAGTGTTACCGTCTGGTTTCTACTCTGCTGTTTTATTATCCTTGTCACAAATAATGTAATAGTGGCACCTGGAACTAAACGCTTTAATACTGTAATTAAGTCTTTAAATGATCTTTGGTCAATTTTGGTAGCACCTATGGACATGTTTTAAGAGCTAGAAAATCAGTCACAAAAAATAAAACTTTTAATGTCTCAACATGTAACATTCCAAAGTTGTAATCTTCATAAATATAGTGTTATAATTTGCCTTCTGGGTTTAACAAAACTGGATTAAGACCAAATTTTTGGAAGAGTAGTGTATAATTAGATATACAATTCAAACAGTGCATGAGAGTGAAACTATATCTTCCTACACAGTTTATTTTTAATTTTTTATTGAAGTATAGTTGATTTACAGTATTGTGTTATAGTTTCAGGTGTACAGCAAAGTGATTCGGTTATATATGTATACATCTATGTTCTTTTTTAATTCTTTTCCATTATAAGTTATGTTTTTAATTTTAAAATAGCCTGTTAAGAGGAAAATAGTTCCTGTTTCTAATCATTCTAATAGTGAAGAGAGTAGGAATATATATGATACCAAAATGTGTCTAATCTCTCAAATGATTTGTGTTTGGAACACATTAAACATTTATTCCCTCATAGGTAGTGAAGCTCCATCTAAGCTCAGTACTAAGGTTGGCAGCACAGGGTTTGACTATGTGAGCTAAAAATTAATACCACAAAAACCCATAATAATGCAAAAAGATAACCCTGTTCCATAATAAATAATTGACTATACAAATGCATGAACATATCTACCTGTGTTTCCTGGAAAGAGTTCACATGTGCTTCAGTGTTCAAATGAGAATAGAGCCTAACCCCATAAGTAGAGTATCTCATGTTGCATTGGTATATACTGGATAACACTACTTACTTGGCTGAAGTCATGATGGGAAACTTTAAGCTGCACGTGTATGTATTCAGTGTTCATTAGGTTTAGAAAATCATCAGGCCAGCTCTTAAAAATTGAAGGACAAAGGACCAAAAACCTGATAGGAAACATGGAAAAAGACAGTTCACCAAAAAATGAAGTAAAAGTATCCCTAAAATATGTTTTAAAATTCAGACAGTTAGAAATGCAAATTAAAACTGAGATGCCATTTCTCAACTATGATATTGGAAGAAGTTTAATACAAGTATGACAACACATTCTGTTGGTGAAATGTCTTATATGTTGCTGGTGGAAGTGCAGACTGATACTAGCTTTCTGGAGAGGAACTCAACAATACCTAATAGAACCAGGAGATACTTACCTGTTGACCCGGCCTTCCCACTTCTAGGAAAATACCCTGATGATACCCTCCAACAATGCGAAAGCACATGTGCACAAGGTTGCTCACTGCAGCATTGGCTGTAATTGCAAAATAATTGAAAATGACCTCAGTGTCTTTACATAGGAGAGTGATTCAGTAAGCTGGTACGTCACACAATGTAGTCCTGCACGGGTGTAAAGAGTCTGTGGAAGAGCTCTGTGTACTGATGTCATGATTTCCAGGATATAGTGTTAAGCAAAATGAGAAAAGCAAAATGCAAGCGTGTCTACAGTTTACCATCGCTCATTTAATTAGGAAGGCAGGAGACGAAAATACACATGTATCTGCTCACCTGTGCAAAAGAAACACAAGAATAATAAACTAGAAACTAATAATAAACTAGAAACTAATGAGACTGGTTACCTAGTCTCATTAGGGGGTGAGTACAGAGTGGAAACTAAGGCGAATCGGGACGAGTAGCACCTTTCAATATACAGTTTCGTTTAACTCAAAACTACAGTAATGTTTCACATACTCTGAAAATAATTAAAATCAACCATGATGTACCAGGAACTCAAAATGAAATAAAAACTAATGAGAACCTACCTATAGTATTAAAAAGTGACATTACCACACTGCACAGTTCTGTGGAATTCTTGCGCAAAATGTATAACGTCGACCTAGTCATTGGGAAACCTCAGACGAACCCAAATTGAGGAAAATCCTACAAAGTGGCTAGCGCTCTTCAAAAATACCAAGGTTGTGAAAGATAATGAGGCACACAGATTGGAGGAGACAGATGTGGTAGCTGAATGTAATGTGGGGTGCTGGCTGGGTCCTGGAGGCAGTTTTGATGAGGGAGGGGCACACGGGGGGCTTCTCAGGTGCATGTTCTGTTTCTTGACCTAAATGGGGGTTACACGGATACTTGCTTTAGAATCCTTTAAACTGGGCCGATGTGTTGTATGTACTTTCTTGTAAATTAAGACTTTGTCTCCATCGATCAAAAATGCTGCCTTATGAGTTGCTCTCAGAACTTGAATATGTGAAGTCTACCCTATCCCCTTTTCGTGGATTGAACTGTGCTCCCCACCAGCCCCCCAAAAAATATGTATGCTGAAGTTCTAAGCCCTCGTATCTCAGAATTTGTCTTTATTTGGAAACAAGATGGTTGCAGATGTAATGAGTTAAGATGGAGTCATACAGGATCAGGGCCGGTGTCCTTATCAGAAGACGGCCATGTGAATACACACACAGGGAGAAGGCCACGTGGACGAGGCAGCCTCAAACCCGGGAGCCCCGAGATGGCCAGCAAACCACCAGCCACTAGGATGAGTCCTCCACGGGTTTCAGGGATTACACCCCTGCCGACCTCTTGACTTCTGGTGTCAAGCCTCCAGAACTGTGGAAGAAGAAGTTCCTGCTGTTTCAAGTCACCCAGTCAGTGACACTTTGTTACGGCCACCCTAGGAAATTAATACATACCTTACATCCTATGAATGAAGACATTTTTTGATAGGTTGTCTGTGTCCCTTCAGTGAAAGGTCGTGTTGAAGCCGTGGGTTTATGGGAGAGTAACAGCTGCTTCACTGCATAGCACGTGTAGAAATCATCGTGAGAGAAGCAAAGTTAATCTCTAGGAATATTTTTACATCTTCCTGCTTCAGAGTAATTTAATTTACACATCCAGATGCTATTCAGAATATGAAACATTTTTGTACATAGGGATTTCATGAAAAATCATAGATACAGCACAGGACTTTCCTTACATGACGTTAAAGATAGCATTTTTAATGTTACTTAAGCCCAGAATTCAGTTTAAAATTGAAGCAGATGTCAGTGTGTACAAGTGTGATCTTAACGATGATTACGATGCTGACAGTGAAAGTGGAGATGTTAACGCAAGTTCAGCAATGACATCCTGTTGTGAAAGTAAGCAAGTAAAAACAAAAAATAGGTGCGAGCTGACCAAGAGGGGTTGGGTTTTGAGATTGAGATCCTGAGATCATTATTTATTTATTTATTTATTTATTTTTGGCTGCGTTGGGTCTTCGTTGCTGGGCGTGGGATTTCTCTAGTTGTGGCGAGCGGGGGCTACTTTTCATTGCGGTGCGCGGGCTTCTCATTGCAGTGCGCGGGCTTCTCATTGCGGTGGCTTCTCTTGTTGCAGAGCCCGGGCTCTAGGCACGTGGGCTTCAGTAGTTGTGGCACGCAGGCTCGGTAGCTGTGGCGCACAGGCTCAGTTGCTCCGCGGCATGTGGGATCTTCCCAGGCCAGGGCTCGAACCCATGTCCCCTGCATTGGCAGGCAGATTCTCAACCACTGCGCCACCAGGGAAGCCCCTGGAATCATTTTTGATCATTTGAATATTGCTAACAAGGTACAGAGCATCGAGAACAAGAGTGAAGGCAACTAGCTGGTGGGTGAGATAGTCACCAGGGAGAAGGCCCCTGCAGTCTTCTACTTGACAATTAATTTTGCATTAAAATTGCCACATTCCAGTCCCCAGGAGCTGCTGCACAGAATTCACATTTACAAGAACGTGGAAACTGGCTGCAGTCTGCCCTCCGCTCTGTCTTGTCACACGCGCTTCTGCGTGAGTTGGGCGCAGCCGGGACACGTATCCATACTTCATTTCATACTTTTCCCTCAAGCAGGTGCTGATTTGTGTTAAAGCACTAAAGTTTAACATCCTCTTTGCAATTCGAATTATGAAAACATTTGCTAAGGACTGTAATCAGAGATGGCTCTGTCAGGGGCTGTGGCCACAAAGCTGTCTGTTCCTGGCACCTGTCCTGTGGAAACTTACCATCTCCAAGGACCATGATTGATTCCATGGGACCAGCCATTACATGATGGGTGAAGCATTTATGCAACCAATGTGCCTTTCAAGGGTGAAAAGCAGGGGTCATTATGTAATGCTGTATTAGTCTGCTAGGGCTGCCAGAACAAAGTATCATAAACTGGGGGCTTAAAAACCAGAAATTTATTTTCTCAGTTCTAGAGGCTAAAAGTCCAAGATCAAGGTGTCGGCAGGGCTGGTCCCTTTTGACGGCTGTGAGGGAAGACTGTTCTAGGCCTCTTTCCTTGGCTTGTAGATGGCCACCCTAGGAAATGTCTCTTCACATCATCGTCCCTTTATGTGTGTCTTCGTATCCAAATTTCCTCTTTGTATAAGGACACCAGTCATATGGGTTAGGGCCCACCCTAATGACCTCATTTTAACTGGATTACTTTAAAGATTCTATCTCCAAATGAGGTCACATTCTTCAATGCTGAGGTTTAAGATTTCAACATATGAATTTGGGAGGGGAGGTACACAGTGCAGCCCGTAACAAATGTGGTTATGCGTTATGGATTTTGGACAGTATGAAAGGAAGGCACTCAGCTCTATAATCAGCCTAGTCTGTGTTTATGATGCAGCTTTGGGGACCACCGCATGACATGAACAAGCTAGGCGTAGAGATTTTGAAGAATGCTCCCTTCAGGTTCCTTATTTTCATTTGTGTTACTAAATCAACCATGAAATAAGCCCCTTCCTAATTCTGAATGTCTCACTACTTAATCAAGACCCATTGGAGGGCTTCCCTGGTGGCGCAGTGGTTGAGAGTCTGCCTGCCGATGCAGGGGACACGGGTTCGTGCCCCGGTCTGGGAAGATCCCACATGCCGCGGAGCAGCTGAGCCCGTGAGCCATGGCCGCTGGGCCTGCACATCCAGAGACTGTGCTCCGCAACAGGAGAGGCCACAACAGTGAGAGGCCCGCGTACCGCAAAAAAAAAAAAAAACAAACATTGGAACCTGAGCCCTTTGCCACTTGGGCCTCCACAGCTTCATGGGGCCGGCACGCGTGGGTCTCCATGATGCTACCCGGTCTGAGGGCCATGTGTCATCCTATCAGACAGCATCGCCATCTGCAGAATGAAATTACTGAAAACGGGGCGTGTGCAGTGGTACCAAGCTTCCTAATCCTTCTTGCCTTCCCACTTCTTTCTCAACCAGAATACTTCTTTCTTTCTTTTAGACTGAAGTGACATTCACATAACAAAATTAAGCATCTTTAAGTGAACAAATCAGTAGCCTTGAGTACTTCACCATCTGTGCAACCCACCCCTTCTATCTAGTTTCAAAACACTTTCATCATCGCCCCAAAAGAGACCCCGTACCTATTCATCAGTTACTCCCCTTACCCCTCCACCCAGCCCCTGGTGACCACTAATCTGTGTTCTGTCCCCGTGGTTCTACCTATTCCGGACATTTCATATGAATGGAATCATACGACATGTGGCCATCTGTGTCTGACTTCTTTCATTAAGCATAATGTTTTTGAGGCTCACACGTGTTGAAATGTGCATCAGTACTTCATTCCTGGTTATGACTGAATAATGTTCCATCGCATGGGTAAAACCACAGTTTGTCCATTCAGTCACTGAGGGACATTTGGCTGGTTTCCACCTTTTGGCTATTATGACCACGGCTGCAATGGACGTGTGTGTGTGTGTGTGTGTGTGTGTGTGTGTGTGTGTGTAAATCAGTCTGATTACCTGATAGTACTTGGCGCCAACCTGGTTCTGATTTTTCTACGTTTAAATAACAAAAGCATGACTTTAATTTTTTTAAGTATTAAAATGATATTTGCCCATAGTTTTTAAAAAGATGAATAGTATTAGAAGGTTTACAGTAAAAACAGCCATCCCTCGTCCCATCCGGCCCCATCTCACAATCTCCTCCCCAGAGCTCTCAGTCCGGCTCCTTACCTGTCTCTTGGTGCGTCCCTGTCACCCTCCCGCCCCTGTGCTGGAGGGACAGAGGTGGGCACTCCAGCTCCGCAGTGGTGGGCGGTGGCATGGGCCAACCGCACGTCTCCAGCTCCCCTTCCCAGGTGACTGGCTCACTGTTCACAGACCTTCCCTCTGCTAAGTCAGAATATTGTGGGCATTTCTCCTTTTTTTTTTAACATTTTTTTTGATGCGGACCAATTTTAAAGTCTTCATTGAATTTGTTACAATATTGCTTCTGTTTTATGTTTTGGTTTCTTGGCACTGAGGCATGTGGGACCCTAGCTCCCCGACAAGTGATCGAACCCATACCCCCTTAAGTGGAAGGTAAAGCCTTAACCCCTGGACCACCAGGGAAGTCCCGGGCATTTTATACACTGCCAATCTCCTCTCCTATCCTCTTTGCCCTTGTGTATTTGTACATTTTATTCCTGTAGTGCCATTTGTTGAGGTCTTGGGGAGGAGATAAATGCATGTGTTCAATCCACCTTGTTTGACTAGAAGTCCAGTGAATTCCTTCAAAAAAAACAAAAAAAACCCCAAAAACTTCATCTTCCTTTATAACTTGTTAAAATGCGATCTATTTGCTGTGGAGAACATAAACAAAAGAAGAAAAATGTAAAACTACTTTCCAAGTTTGGATACCCCTCAAAGCCCACTCTGAGACAAGTTCTGGGTGCAAGTGATCTGGGGGAGAGGGGATCCCAGGGGCACAGTGAGGACCTGCAGAAACGGGGAGAGGAGGTGACGCTGGTGAAGGGCGTTATGGGATGTGTTACTGCCGTAGGTGCCCCAGCCTCGTTCCCACGGCGACCCTCTGAGACCCGGAGCGGGACGCACCGCAGCCAAGGGCCCCTCCTTCATTGGCGGCCATTGCTCCTGGGACCTCAGCCCCCTTGCCGCCCTATACACGGACGAGCGGGCCTTTAGGCAGGGAATTCTTGGCCTGGAATAAAGGACTCGAGCTGGTGACTCGAGGGTGGGGACCAGGGGCACCAACAGCGTCCGCTCAGATGACCCAGCATCTCAGCACCCACAGAAAACGATTTCACAGCTTGCTGTATTTCTTTCCCGTCTCTTTCTGTGATTATGTCTGCATATGTTCTTTTACGCTAATGGCATCCCACAGTGCACGTGGCTTTCTTTCACTTATTGCCATGTTGTTACAGAATCTCCTTAGTTGTAGTGAGGAGGAATGCGGGCTCAGGAGCTCCACTGTCACCTTCAAATACAGGCTGGACCGCTGACTGGGGAGGGATGGAACCGCCTCGTTCAGGTTCCTCATCTATAACGTGGAAGGAGCGATCGCCCACCTCATACCGTGGCGGGGAGGGGAAAACACACTGTCACATGGAAAGTTCTTGAAAATTTGCTTGACACATAGTAAGTGCTCAGTAAATATTACCTTGTATTTTCTGCATGCTGTTGGTGGCTGTATAGCATTTCACTGTGTGGAGGTGATATCAGTTATCTTATCATCCCCTCCTGTTTGCCAGGGTTATAAGTATTTAGACACAGTAATCAACACTCAGTGCACATCCTTATCATTACATCTTTGGGCACATCAACAATTATTTCTTTAAAATACATTCTTAGAAACAGAATTACTGGTTCATAAAGTACAGATATTGTTAAAGATTTTATATATGTAATTTCCCTTGAGAAATGTACCAATTTATATTCCAAATAGACCTTGAGAGTGGCCTGCTTCCTGTACTCAATTACCAAAAATGGGATTTTTTACTTAAAAAAATATAGTTTTGGCGACTTGAAAATCTTTAGGTTCAGTGTCATTTATTAAGCAGTTCATCTTTTCCTCATTACATTTAAATGCTTTAATTTCAGACCAAAAAAACTATATGCATATTTGGACTTGTTTCTGACATTTTTATTGTGTCACAGACTTCTACATTTCTATGTTAGCACCCACCATCTCTCAAGACCCCCAAAATTCTATTGGGATTTTTAAAAATTGTTTTAAATGTATAGTTTAACTTGGGAGAAAATTGGCATTGTTTGATATTAAATGTTCTCATCCAGGAACAAGATATGTCTTTCTGTGCAACAAGGACTTTTAGGATAATGACATTCATTCCAGAAACAGAATTTTGAGGAGCTCAGTTTGTTTCCAAAAATCTAAAATTAATCTTACTTCTGCATTTTCAAATTTGCTTTTTTTTTTTTCTCGGCCGCACCACGCAGCTTGGGGGATCTTGGTTCCCCGACCAGGGATTGAATCCGTGCCCTCGGCAGTGAAAGCGCACTGGACCACCAGGGAATTCCCCCATTTTGCTTTTTATTTAACCAAATCTGAGGCATTTTACGATTTCTGCTCATTTTTATTCATTTCTCGTCTATTTTTATTTTTCAACTGCTTGTTTTCTCTTCTATACTTCTCTTAGTTCATTATCCTAAAAAACAGCCTTTCTCTTGTTTTAGTTATAAAATGTCAGCCCCAAATAAACAGCAGATATTCACTCAGTATGCATTTGATTCAATTCAATATAAATGAACATTCAGCAAATACTGGGTATTTGCCAAGTAAGTATAGTACATCATGTAAATGTGCTACTTGATAATATAATGCATCCAAATCATTGAAAAATAATGACTATCGGAGTCCTTGCTTATGGCCTAATCGAGTTTTCCACATGGTGTCCTGCCCAGCAGGCGGGCTCTCTTAGCCTTGTCCCCAAGACAGATTGCGCTGATTGGCTCCATGGTACCCTTTTACCTGAGAGACACTGTAAAGATGAGTGCTCTCTGCAGACCAGTGCCCACCCAGTGCCCTTGGCCCTCCTTCTCCTACCTGGCTTGGTACTTCCTTCTGACTTTCTCAGCCTTTCTGTTTACTTGTTTGTTTTTTTTGCGGTACGCGGGCCTCTCACTGCTGTGGCCTCTCCCGTTGCGGAGCACAGGCTCCGGACGCGCAGGCTCAGCGGCCATGGCTCATGGGCCCAGCCGCTCCGCGTCAGCCTTTCTGGACTGATTTCCTCCCCCTCCCTTCTTCAGGCATCTTGCCATGTCTCTGGGATATTGATTACAGTCAAAGATTGGAAACAACTTAAACCTATCGATAAGGGAATTTTAGAATAAATTTTAAATGTGTTCTGCAACTGACTAGCACTGTGACCTTGAGCAAGTTACTTCACCTTTTTATACCTGCTTCCTTGATAAAATGGGAATACTAGCCATACCTGTTCCATGGGGTTGTTATGATGATGAAATGGGCTAATATTTATGAAGCACTAGACGAGTACTTTATGCCCAGTAAGCAGTATATAAATGTTGACTCAATAGAAAGAAAAAAGAATTCATGTAACACTAAGCAATGGTAAAAAAAAATCAGGCTTCAATATATATGACATTATTAAGTAAAACCATTTATATAATATATAAATCTACATATACAAGACATTGTTAAGTTAAAAAGTGCAATGCAGCATAATACATATATTACGGTCATATATATATACATATATACACATGTATGTGTACATATATGTATCACATACAGACAGAAAATTATATAGAGGAGTACATCCCAAACTTTGGACTTAATAACTAATTTCTGGATGGAGAATTCTTATTTTAATTCTATACACTTCTACGCTATTTGAATTTCTTAATAATACTACTACATTAATATATTACTTGTATAAATGAACATTTATTTCAAAAGAAAAAAACAGGCAAAAGACATGAACAGACAATTCACAAAAGAAGAAATACAAATTACTTCCAAACATATGAAAAGACGTCAAGATCAGTAAAATATAAGTTGAAACAAAGAGATGCCAATTTTTGCCTACCAAAAAATAAAAATGCTTAGTAACATCCAGGATTAAAGCTTTACTTGGTCATTAAATGTTGATGGAGTTTAAAGAGGGGAAATTTTATTTCTAGCTTTGTGTCGTGATGTCAAATACTGACAAACTCACGTCAAGAAAGAAATTGCACGCAGCATAATATTTTAAGATAAAAATGTTATGCTGGGGCTTCCCTGGTGGCGCAGTGGTTGAGAGTCCGCCTGCCGATGCAGGGGACATGGGTTCGTGCCCCGGTCCAGGAGGATCCCACGTGCCGCGGAGCAGCTGGGCCCGTGGGCCATGGCCGCTGAGCCTGCGCGTCCGGAGCCTGTGCTCCGCAACAGGAAAGGCCACAACAGTGAGAGGCCCGTGTACTGCAAAAAAAAAAAAAAAAGTGTAAAGGTTGAGGTTTATGCTTCCCACCAGATCTCCTGATGGGAGAGCCACAGGCAGAGCCCAGTAATCTGCCACAGCTGAACCGCTCCCTGGGTTAGAGGCACGCCCGGATACTTGAAGAAGGAAGAAGGTAGCATGCAGACTTGGCTGGTTTCTTTGCATGAGCAGAAACCCCATCAAAAAATTAAAAATCACTCTCCTCTCTGCCCGTAATATCCCTCCAACACCCACCTCCTGCACTTTTACTCACCCCTGAACCAAATTCTATTGTCAGACTCTGTTTCTCGAGTCTGTTCAGAGCCACACATGAAACTGGCCCTCGTGTCCTGACCTCTGACAGGTCCTGGGCAAGGCAGGTGGGCTGCTTCTAAACTCACGCCACCTTCGTGCCTCGTGTGCCTGCAGGGTAACGGGTGGCTCTCGGCCACGGTGGCATCCTCTTCCTTCAGCTTCATCCACCTGGATTCCTCTGTCCCAATTTCAGATTCAGTTTTCGCCAAAACGTAGAGTCCAAGAGGGCAGGGAGCGCTACTTTCACTCTTTTGTTCTCTGATGTGTGTCTCCTGCACGAAAAATAGTGCCGCATTCATAAAAGGAGTGTAAAAAATACTTGTAAAAAATAAATGGATGAATCAAGAAAGGAAAAAATATATATATATATATTTTTTTTCAAACTGTTCCTTTTTTGGAAAAAGCTCCTTTTTTCCCTCTAAGATTATGTCCTTCCTACTTCTTTGGTGTTAAAATGTCTTTTCTCAAGAAATCGTGGTTGTCCCTGTGGGAGGGACATTTACTTTTCCCTGTCATCCTTCGTACATTTTGATATTACTATTCAAAATAAATACACATTTTAAATAAAGTAATTGAAGTCCTTGCTTTTATGATGGCAATTTTTTAAAAAATGCCCATAATTGGCAAAATAAAAAAATTTTAATTGCAACCTTGGATTAATTTCCTAGATTTATTTAATTTGATGTTTGTTTGTTTCTAATAGCCAACCACCCAAATTCCGCAGCGCTGAGTACAGGGTCTTGCGCGTGCTTGGCGCTCGAACATTTGATGAGTTTACCGCCTCTAGTTTGAAATGCCTGAGGTTGGTGTATGGACCTCACAACAATAAAAATGTGCGTCGTGACACTGTTAAGGGACCTTGTCACTGTCACTGTACTCTAGTGACAAACTCCTAATTGCTTTCCCCAGCAAGAGGCTCTTCCGCTGTCTCCATCTCACACTTCCCCGCATCCGTCTACAGCGCCCTTGGGGCCGCGCCGGGCGGGGGCGATGCGGGATGGGAGGATGGGGCCTTCCGCCAGCGTCCTGGAGCCCGTGGCGCTGGGTTGCAAGTGAGGCTGTCGGTTGGGGCTTGTTACAGGGCCACGGACTCGAAATGGGGCTGGGGGGTGTCCTGAATTGAAGTTGGAAAGACACCCTGCGAGGCTTTCACGCTGCTCTGCCCTCTCCCCCTCCAGAAGAGGTCTTCCTCACCTTCGCATCCTGGAGGCTGGCAGAGCGTGACCTTATTTGGAAATAACATCTTTGCAGATGACATCACAGAGGAGTTGGGAAAGAGGGGGCTTAATCCTACACGACTGGTTTTTCCAGAAGAAGAAAACACACCCTGCGAAGAGGCAGACACCCAGGAGAGGCCACGTGTCACCCGCGGCGGAGATGGGAGCGCTGCGGCCGCGAGCCAAGGACCGCCGGGCATCCGCGAGGCTGGCCCAGGCCGCGCGCACGCGCCCAGCGTCGGGGAGGAGCGGCCCCGCCTGCCGGCACTTCTGCTTCCGGAGAGAAGCGAGGCCCGCGGGTCGCGCAGGCCGTGGTTCCTTGTTCCAGGAGCCCTGAGCAATGGGTGCCTTCTCCCATTTCTTTGATTTGAAAGGTAAGCCTTCTCCACTGGGTGACGAGCGCGCCCACCAGTGTTTTGTTTTGTTTTTTTACCTCGCAGGTGATAATATAATTTGAACTCCATGTATTGGTCGAGCTCCGTGAGGTTAAGTACTCCTTTTTTGTTCCCCCCCAAATTTCCCACTTCCGGGAAATAGATGCTCACATGACACCCACAGTATCCGAGGGGGTTCCCAGTTCACCAGCTCTGGACACTCTTGCTTGGTCTTCAGCTGGGTTGGTGTTGGCGGGAACCCGCGGACCCCGTTCAGATGCAGGTTCGGGGTGCAGCCTGAGCCTCTGCATTTCCAGCGTGGTCTATGGTCACGTGGATGCTGCTGGTCACCCCAACATGCTTGGAGCACCAAAGCTTTAGTTCACGCCCCATCGGGGTGCGGTGGAAAACTGCCGGCTCCTTTAGTGGACAGCCAGGGCCGGACTGGGGAAATGTCCAGAACAGGCCTCCCAATCATGGGTTGGATCAGGAGATAGAACCCTGCCAGCTCTGTGTTGCTCGCTCCCGCGGTGACGTCCCTTCTCCAGGGTTATTTATTTTTATTGCCAAGGACTTATCTTTTGGATTCCAATTTACTGATGAAGAAACGGTTAAAATGCCTTGCACGAGATCGTGGAGATTTTGTTATCAGCTCCACAGTTTCCAGCTTGTCAGTGCCTCTGATTCCTCTCTGGGATTTCAAAGCTCTTCCTAAGTCCAGATGCCCTGAACACTTAAAGCTGCTTGAACAATAATAAAACTAGTAACTGTAATATTTAAATTAAGTAATAATTGAAAAAAGTCTCCATTTTTTTTTCACTTGTCAAACATCTAATTGTTAAAGCAGAGAAATTGATCGTTGGGACGTTTTAGCCCTCTTCTTAGGAGTGATGGTGGATGGGATAAAATATACGCTAGTGTTGCTTTTTTATGTTAACATTTGACAATGTGAGAAACGGACTTTCAGATTAAGAACAGCCTTACCGATACATCAGAAGGCTGTACCTCAAATAAGCTTTTGTTTCTTCTGAGGACACAGCATTAAATTGAATCGTAACCCGCACTTCATCACTACTGCGACGTGCAGGACACTGAGAGGGAACCACTGTCCCCGGACGGCCTCTGTGCTGACAACTCTCTGATTGCATTTCTTTAGGGGGTTTCTATTACTGTGAAGAAAACCTTTTTTACTTCTACCACATGATTTGACACTAAAAATTATTAGAAAGAACTTAACAAAACCAAAGCCACAAGAACAACAACAAAAAACCAGTGTGTTTTGTATGTGTATCATTTTTATGCTCCAGACTGGTTTTATTGTTTTTGGAACTATTACAAGACTTCTGTTAAACATGTTGAATGTTAAGAGGAAACAGACTCTTGGCAAATGTGGAAAACCAATTACAGAAAACGTCTCTGCTAGAGCTGGAAAACACAGGGAGGGACAGAGGAGCTTGTGCACCCCTCCACCTTCTCCAACCGCCGAAAACACACAGACAGTGCGTGGCCTTGAGGAAAAATACGACTGTTGCATCGTTGTCTTTACTTTTATATTTACGGGCAAAAGACAGAAAAATGACACTTCTCAGTTAAATCTACTTGTAATGTAGTAGGGTACAACATACAATTGCTTTTCTTAAGGTAAATCTGATGTACAGGAAGTAATATTTCCAAAATAAATAACCTAGAGTATGACTATTTGCTCTACAAAAAGGAGGAAAAAAAAAAGCCTCGCCACTAATAAAGAAATCAAATGACCTTAAATTTTAAACACCTGAATTAGAAATATTAATTTACTCAATTTTTGAGAGCATAACTGTTGTATACAGTGTGGTAAGAACATGCTATCGTGTGACTACTAATTATAAGATATACGTTTATCTACGTACATACTGACAAGATTGAAACGAATGACACTTCAATTTTGAATTGATTAAAATTTGAAAAGCTAGAAAGCTGATCTCGGGAGAAAATCAATAGAGGAGACAAAACCTTTTCAGCTGTGATTTAGCGATGGTTTCATGATGTTATCCGTGTGTTCCGTGCTGTGCGAAGCACCAAGATGCACAGGTGATTAAGATGTGGTCTCTGACCTCGGGGAAACTCCAGTCTTGGAAAGGCAAGGCAGCAATTCAAAAACGATGTGATCAGCGAACAGTAGACGCAGCCCACACGCAAGGGGCCCAGGGCGTCTTCACAGTGTGTTCGGGACAGAAAGAGCAGCGGACTCGAGGGTCCAGGTGTGTGGGGAGGAGGAGTTTGCTGTGAGAGACAGAGAGGATGCAGAAGGGCCAGGCCGCAGGCTGCGCTGGAGGAGAGGGCCAGGGTCAGATCCTGACGATGAGAGGCAGGCAGGACCAGAAGGGGGAAGGAGATACACGTTCAGTCAGGCTTTTTGAAAAGACTTTTAAGAAGTGTGGGCAGGGCTTCCCTGGTGGCGCAGTGGTTGAGAGTCCGCCGGCCGATGCAGGGGACACGGGTTCGTGCCCCAGTCCGGGAAGATCCCACATGCCGCGGACCGGCTGGGCCCGTGAGCCATGGCTGCTGAGCCTGCGCGTCCGGAGCCTGTGCTCCGCAACGGGAAGAAGTGTGGGCAGACTGAAAGCAATCGGCAAAGGAAGGCATCTGGGGACCAGCATCCCCACCGAGGCTCAGGGGTACAGAGAGAGGATGGCATTTCCAGAATCCGGCTGTGTGCTGGAGCCCAGGAAGAGACAGTGGCCACCTGTTGAGTGCTAAGAATACTAATACAAAGGGAAATGAGAGTGGGTGCTTGTTACTCGATTTAACACATTTTTACACATTTGTAAGGTGTCTTAATACTTGGATTTGAGAAATATCAGACGGTAAGAGCTTAATTATGGACTTTGTTTAAAAAAAAAAATCAGTGAAAAGACAGCCACTGAGGAATAAGAGGCCAGATGGCTCTCTCTGTGGGGTCTGCAGAGGTGTCTCCCCTGCCCTTCTGGGCACCTGGGCTGTTGAGACACTGATGCTGGTCGTGCCCGTCACCCCCTGGTGGCAGCGGGCTTGGGCGGCTCGGGTTTACCAGGTGCTGTGCCACCCTCCACGCTGCTCTGTGCGCCTCCCTGCCAGGGTTTCACTGCAGACGGAGGCCTGCTGACCAAGGACAAAGAGCCAGGAGTGCTGCCGTGGGTGCGGGGTGGGGAGTGGAGGACAGCTGAACACAATCCTTTCATCCCTCTCAGCCCCCAGAACCTCAAATCTGAACGCTGATCCCTCATCACAGAAGTTAAACAGACTTAGCCAACTCAATTTCCAGTGAGAATGAGCTTCAGAAATCACATGGATTAATGAGTCACAAGTGATCCCCTTCAGAATGATTTTATTTCTAATTTCTTAACCTCCTGATACAGGCACTTGGAACAAGCGAACACAGGGACTGAGACAGACTGCCCTCCCCCCTGCCTTGGGCAGAGCTACAGATGAAGACTATAATGGCCGCTAACTCTGGGACCAGTGCCTAGACAGAGCAAGGTAAATGTGGGGGACAGTGACCCTGTACCCTTGGTTGTCATTAAGGATGTGCCACTTCTCAGCTAAAGATACAGACTGAAGAAAAAAAGGCAAAAAAAAAATCTTAAAGGCACAGCCCTTTGCCACAGCTTTATGCTACTGAGCCCCCCAAATTCCTGTTTTGCATTCTTGATTCATCCTCCCTTCTTGGTCTTGTGAAGGACTGGCTGATTTGTAAGCATTCAGACACTAACTGAATGACGCCAGTGCCTGCTCTGGGACTGACACCAATTAGATGCAGCTAACACGGCCAATAGGTATTATGGGGGTCCTGAGAAGCAATACGCCAGAAAGAAGAAAAAGACAAAAGACAGAAAAGCAGAGGGTGAGGGCACTTGTGCATGGGCTACTGTCCATGTACAGGTCTGTTTAAAAGAGAACAGGAGATGCAAATCTGAGGGGGTGTTTCTCTTTAAAAATGATAGGGATGCTTCACTTTCTGTAGCAAAATAAATACAGGTGGCAATCTTGTATCTACATGGTCACCTGAAACATAAATGAATGAAAGTGCTCATGCAAAATATTTAAAGCCTAACTGTCAAAAAGAACTGATAAAAAATGAATAATCATATCCATAAAGGAATAAGTCGGCCTCGTGAGTGACTGAAAACACAGAGCCAGCTGCTTTGAGCAGATTCAGACATGATTTTAGGCCCGAGTCCCAGCTCTACACCCACCAACTGTCTGACCTTGGGCAAGCTACCTGACCTCTAGAGCTTCAGTTTCCAAATCTTTAAAATGGGGATGCTTGTACCTGCCCCCAACATTTTTGTGAAGATCAAAGAAGACACTTAGAACAGGGTTTGGCATATACCAAGTGTTCCATAAATATTACCACTCTATACAGACTAACCTATAGTTATACATCAAATACCAAAGCAAAAATCTTAAGGAGAAAACTTTCTGGAAAAGTCTTAAACTTATTTGGTAAGACATTGCATGCCTTGTAGACTGTATCATATTACCTGCTGCTTGTGTTTATTGTAAACAATTTATTTTTATTTCACTCAGCTTAACCTCTAAATTTTAATAACTTTTAAGTAAAAATCTGTTTAATTAGGAAAATCAACAATTTAAATACTAGAAGCTTAAATAATCAAAACTAAATTTGCTTCACTCACAGACATCCACACAACTATTCATGTTTCATTTCTGGAGACAGCTATGCTGGTGATTTCTGCTTTTTCATTCCTTTATTACGATGGGTAAGGGTGAGGGAGCCTGCAACAATTGTCATTTGAGGAAGCTGCAACAATGTTTAAATTTTTTCCTTGTATTTCTTCCCTTTCCATAACAAATAAAGGTGGGGGGCAATATCAAATTAGTATAATTTTGAGGAAAGTCTGTAAAACAAATTTCTGTAACATCAAATCTGGTTTAGTGGAAATCCCTCTATTAAGGAATGAGGTCATGTCTCTTGCAATGAATCATGTCCATTAAATTTATCTTCTTTTCTGGATACTTTCCTTCCATTTGTTTGTCATTTCCGAGTCTCTAATTCTTGTTGATTGCTCAATTAAATGAAAGCACTGATTTTATTTTTAATTTTGAAGAGAGCACAAAACTGAACCTACAAAATATTAACTATATCAACGCGTGTGCTTTTAACTCTACAATAACTTTTCCTATTCAGTTTTTTAAAAACAAATACCGACTTAATTTTATTCAAAACTCTCCAAACATTTTCCATTTCTGTATCTCTTATTTCATGTGTGTCTTCTTTCCTTTGCCACCTTCCTACGCCTTTGATACTGGGAACAAAATAGGAAAGATGGTTATTCCTTATTATAATATTCCATTACCTAGAAAACTTCTTTAGAATGAAAGAAAACCTCGCTTTTCACATTGACTAATAACTGATTGATCTCCGTACATTTCTCTACCGCTCATTTTCCTTTTTGCCAAAATTACTAAAAGACTACAACTTCACTTAAATAACTCCCACATATTTTCAAAGACAATCTTAGGAGGACTCCCAAGGGTTCTTTAAAAGGTCCCATCTATTCCAAGGCCTTGAGATATGATCCAGTACATAGGATGTATCAGAACTTTACGCCTAGAATCAGACTCAGTTATTTTTACAATGGAAGCAAACTTGGAAAGCGACTAGTCCAGCGTAAGGACACTAAGACCTAGAGAAGCTGCACTTCTAGAACAAGGTTGTTTCCTATATACATGTATGTATATATGATATATTTTTATAAAGGATATTCAGAGGAATTATCATAGATCCTAATTGAAGAAATCTTGAAGACAAAACAGCCGTTTTTATAACTGTTGGCGCTTTTCAATTACCTTAGAATTTTTTATCTTAAAGGAAACCTTTATGTCAAACACAAATGATTTTATTTCTTAGTGGAGATGGTTTTGTATTTTGAAACAGCACCTCGGTTCCATTCTCGGATGCCATGATCTCGTGAAAGTTAGGTTTTCCCACTCCGGGTTCCCACCGCTGCAGGGACTAAGGGCCGGAGGGACCGGGCCGCCCCGGGACCTCGCTGCGCACCCATCTTGCTCGGTGGAAGGGCGGCGGGCAGAGACAGAGACGGCCGCGACCAGACAATGTCCTGCATTCACGGGGGCCTCGGCCAATCACAGGCCGGCGCCTTCCGGCCCCGCGCGGCGCCACCGGCCACGCTCGGGCCGCAGGAAAACCTGGCCTCCGGGCGGCTCTATGCGGCCATCCCGGGGCAGGGCGCCGCGCTCCGACTGCGCCCCGCCCGGAACAGGGGGCCCGGGGCGGCAGGCGCCGCGGCGTCCCCCGGGGCAGGGGTCGCGCACGGAGGGCAGGGCGCGCCGCCCCCTCTGGCTCGAACGCGGCGCTGTCCCTTTAAGACGAGCCTCCTCCCGGGCCGAGGAGCGCGTCGGCGGCCCCGCCGCGGGGGGCAGCGACATCCGGGCTACCGGGCTGGCGACAACGACGGCCCCTTGGGCAGCTCCCAGCCCCTGCGGGACGCCCGGCTGGCCGCGGCTGGGGGGGCGCCGCCGGGGCCTGCGGGGGCTTTCGGCGCCACGTGAGCACCCCAGCCCCGGGGCGCCCTGCCGCCGCCCGCCCCCACCTCCCTGTCGCCTGGCCCCGGACGCCTGGGCCCGGCACGCGGGTCACGGACGCTTCGCTCTCGGGGCCGCGCCGCGCGCGCGCCCACGTTGGGCCCGCCCCACCTCCTGCGCGTGCACGGGGGGGGCGGGGCGCCCAGGAGGCAACCAATCAGCGTCGGCCGGCCCGGGACCGCCTCTGAAGTCCTCGCGGGGGGCGGCGCGGGAGGCAGAACTTCGTTGGGGGTGCGACGCCGGGAGGCGGGCGGGGGAAGCGGGAGTGTGGAGCGGTTGGGAAGCCGGGCGCGGAGGCCACCGGCTCCGACTCTGAAGCTCCGCGGAAGTGAAAGGGCGGGAGCGGCAGGGAGGGGCGCGGGCCGCGCGTGAGAACCGGCGCGGGCGGGCGGGAGGAGGGGGGCGGCGCCGGGAGCAGGTGGTGAGGCCGGAGGGGGGAGGGGAGGGGGCGAGTGGGCACGTCCCGGAGATTGGAAAACCGGGGATGGACGTGCCGAGTTAGTGAGCATAAAGCCAGGATCTGTCAAGGCTTATTTATGCAGCACAGAGAACTAAAAGAAGTTGTGTACTTGCTGGTGAGATAGGCTCTAAGATTCTCCTCTGTACGAGTTTTTCTAAAGAAATGTGGTTACATATTTTTAATATCTGGTAATATTTATTAAAACCGAAAGTTGATCACAATATTTTATCGTGGGAGTTGGGGGGGGAAAAGGAACAAAAGGCATTTTAAAACTAATTTCATTTCTGTGATCTCTTCTACCGAACATTTGGGGAAGAATATATGTTTCAGCCATCAGATACACTGAGTTAATTTTTAGGGTAGAGTAGGGGGTGTATGTGAACGTGAACAAACCCGTACCCCGAAGCCTCATTTTCCTCACCTGCAAAATGAAAGCCATGAACTCCTCTGACTAATCGCGCAGCGTGTTTTGTGATTCGATGTATATGTGAGAAAAAGAGAACATAAGCATTGTCCGGTCGCACGGGAGGGATTCCCCGGGCAGCCGTTCTGGGCCACCTTTTCCTCTGGATGGTCACGTCCACTCGCAGAGCGTCGTCCTGCTTCCAGCCGACCCCATCCTGAGGTCCAGGCATAGCTGACTTGGGTGCCACAGAAATCTCATCATCTGTGTGTCCTAAACGGAGCTCCACACCTCCCCTCCAAACTTCCCGTGTTTCCCATCTCAGCAACTGCATCACGACAGCTTGGTCCTCAGTCCCTCACCCCGGCCTCCAGTCATTAAGCCCCAGGATCCGTCTTACTTCCGTGCTTCTGGTCTCCTGTTTGTCGCTCCTGCCATGCTCTGGCTTCTTCCGTGCAGCACCGGCGTCTCCCACCTGGATTACCGTTAGTTACCTGCTCACTCGTCTCTCAGTCTCGGGTTTTGCCCTACCCCAGTCTCGATATTGCAACCAGAGAGACACTTTATTGCAAAGTAAATCGGATCGTGTTACCCGCGTTTAAACTCTTGTAGGGGGTGACTGTCGCCCTGGGGATGAAGTCCTATCTCCTTAAATTCTCTTTGTAAGGCCCTCCTAATCCTGTCCCCTGCTGGATCTTTGACCACCGGCCACTCCTCCCACCCGTCCCCAGTTCCAGCCTACCTGAACTGCTTCCCGTTCTCTCAACGTGCCCAGTCCTCTCCGGCTTCCGCAGCCCTCCCCGCTCTCCTGCTTTCCTGAGAGGTGGCTTCCTTCCTTTCCCTCACCTTCCCCAAAGTGAGAATTAGGGGCACCCATCGCACCCCTACCTCTGCAGCAAACCATAGCCATACAGCGCAGTCACTTGTCCTGCCCTTCAAAGCAGGGGCTGCATCCTGCTTAACATTGTTCCCAGCTCCTAGGCTATACTGGTCAGAGCCCTTTTAGAATACACAATGATGGGCACAGGGAACCGGTAGCCTTAGGTGTCTGCTGATAGATTCATTTTACATTGCTGTATATTTCAGTTTTGAATTCCTCTTCTTAGTTACAGGTTTCTCTATGAGTAACGTTTTTAAAAACCAATAAATTTTACTTAAACCAATGTGATGTTTTTGTCACAATTAACTATAAATCTCTTGTAGCAGAAATAGTGTGTGTGGTTTGTGAAATGAAACTCTGGACCAGTGGCTGCTGTTCAATGCAAATGGGCAGAAGTGGGTTAAATGGGTTCCTTTTAAGGTCAGACTCTGAATCTTTAAAACTGAGCTGAAAGTAATGCCCCAGTAGTGACTGAGGGAAGGCATGGGAGGAAAGAGTATTAAGCTGAGAGTTCTGGTTCCTTGTTTATTATTATTATTAATTTTTAGGATAGCATTATCCGTATGTTAAGAAATTGCTCTGAAACTGACTTTAACAAACAACTCCTGATACACTTAATATTTTTCTTTTGCTTACATGAGATGTCTGTGTAACAAATTGAAATTCTCATTTTCCTTGTGTTCACTTGGAGCTCACAATGCTAACGCATGCACATTTAGATCTGTAGTATTTCTAAACACCACCCTGCTACACATTTTCCAATAAAGTTAAACAAGAATTCTTTATTGAGAGATATAATATTTGGAGGGAGGATGGGGGAATAAATCTTAACTACTACAAATTGTTTCCCTTCAGCCTTACTCTGAAGGGGATCCTTGTTGGTTTTCTCATTACTGTACAACTAGTCTGTTGACTTTTTTACACTTTGGTGGAAGGGAGTGGAATTTAGTAAGAAATAAAAATTGTTTTTTAAAAAGGGAGGGTAAGTTTGTTTAGTGAAATAAGCAAAAAAATGAGATTATATAAAAGTAAAAGCAAGTAATGTATTTAAAGTATTTAAAGGAGAAAAATATACATTATAATTATTTACTATTTCTACAGAGAAGTATTCTCTCAGCATATACCATATCTGTTTACAGGACATGCCAAGTGATTATTGTAAACAAATGATAAGGGAAAAAGAAATGCGGGAGAAATGGCTTCTCTCTTGTGTATGTAGGCTTGGATAATTTTGAGTTTAGAAAACATTTTAGATACTGTGATTTGGTAAAAATCCTATAAGTACGTTTTACCTACATTTTAGCTAATTGTGTTTTTTTTAGTTTTTAAACCTTTTAAAAAATCTTATTTCCAAACCATAGAGTGGTAAAGCATTTTTAAAAAACTGTTTATAGTGAAACAATTTTTTAATAGCTAATTTTTAAAAAAACTTTTTATTTTATAGTGGAGTAGAGCCGATTAACAATGTTGTGATAGTTTCAGGTGCACAACAAAGTGACTCAGCCATACATATACATGTATCCATTCTCCCCTAGACTCCCTTCCCATCCAGGCTGCCACATAACATTGAGCAGAGTTCCCTGTACTATGCGGTAGGTCCCCATTGGTCATCCTTTCTAAATATAGCTGTGTGTACATGCCAATCCCAAACTCCCCAACTATCCCTTCCCTCCACCCTTCCTCCACTCCACAACCACAAGATCATTCTCCAAGTATGTGAGTCCGTTTCTGCCCCATAAATATGTTCATTTTTGTCATTTCTTTTTAGATTCAAGCAATATCATACGATATCCCTCTCTGTCTGTCTGGCTTACTTCATTCAGTATGACAATCTCTAGGTCCATTCATGTTGCTGCAAATGGCATTATTTCATTCTTTTTTATAGCTGAATAATATTCCACTGTATATATGTAACACATCGTTTTTTTTTAACATCTTTATTGGAGTATAATTGCTTTACAATGGTGTGTTAGTTTCTGCTTTATAACATAGTGAATCAGCTATACATACACATATATCCCCATATCTCCTCCCTCTTGCGTCTCCCTCCCACCATCCCTATCCCACCCCTCTAGGTGGTCACAAAGCACCGAGCTGATCTCCCTGTGCTATGTGGCTGCTTCCCACTAGCTAGCTATTTGGTAGTGTATATATGTCCATGCCACTCTCTCACTTCGTCCCAGCTTACCCTTCCCCCTCCCCATGTCCTCAAGTCCATTCTCTACATCTGCATCTTTCCTGTCTTGACCCTAGTTTCTTCAGAACCTATGTACCACATCTTCTTTATCCATTCCTCTGTCGATGGACATTTAGGTTGCTTCCACGTCTTGGCTATTGTAAACAGTGCTGTAGTGAACATTGGGGTGCATGTATCCTTTCAGATCATGTTGTTCTCCAGATATATGCCCAGCAGTGGGATTGCAGGGTCATGTGGTAGCTCTATTTTTGTTTAAAAATAGCTACTTTTGGGCTTCCCTGGTGGCGCAGTGTTGAGAGTCCACCTGCCGATGCAGGGGACACGGGTTCGTGACCAGGTCCGGGAAGATCCCCCATGCCGTGGAGCTGCTGGGCCCGTGAGCCATGGCCGCTGAGCCTGCACGTCCGGAGCCTGTACTCCGCAACGGGAGAGGCCACAACAGTGAGAGGCCTGCGTACCGAAGGAAAAAAAAAAAAAAAAAAAGCTAATTTAAGAGCATATCAGGAATTCCATGGCATTCCAGTGGTTAGGACTCCATGCTTTCATTGCAGAGGGCGCAGGTTCGATCCCTGGACAGGGAACTAGGATCCCACAAGCTGCGCAGCCTAAAAAGAAGTAAAAAAAATAAAATAAAAAGAGCATATCTGCAATGACATACATTTCTGCCTTATTTAAGCATGTCAAACCTGATTAGGTGACCACTTGAGAGAAACACACGTTGAAGATGAGATCTAAGATTGCCAATTGCTACATCTGTTGGTTTTAGCAGAGATTTCAAGTTAATTGGGTATTGAAAATAAACCATCGGCTAGTCGAGATATGCAGATAGTGATGACCAGCAGAGTGGAAAGAGGGTGGGATTTGGAATTAAAAGACTCAGGTCTAAGTCAGATAGCTTTATACCTTCTGCAAGTTATGTCTGAGACCTACTTTCCACATTTATAAATCGGGCAACTATTTATCATCTTGACCACTGCATATGTGAGGATCAAGTGCGGATAATGCATCCTGCCAGCCTTGAAACACTGGATAAATCGTAGTTACTGGTACTGTCCTACACATTCTGCTTTGGAATTGGAGACATTTAGTTTTCATGGAAATCGTAAAATTGTATTTTATGTATATATATATATATATATATAAATCTAAGAAGGAAATAAATTACTTTTTCATAAACTCTGACTCCCTAAGGAGGGTTCATACATACTTGCATTTGTTCATGGCTAATAGCTGGTATTAGAGACAATTGGGGCACTGTATATAAAAATAATCATTGTAGTAAGGGTACAGAGCATTCTGGTACAGTCTGCATTTTGTTATGCTCTGTGTAGAATGCAAGAGCAAGGTGATATGTGTGTGAAACTGATAAGAACGGATAAAGAGGGTCTTCCCTGGTGGCGCAGTGGTTGAGAGTCCGCCTGCCGATGCAGGGGACGTGGGTTCGTGCCTGGGTCCAGGAAGATCCCACATGCCGCGGAGCGGCTGGGCCCGTGAGCCATGGCCGCTGGGCCTGCGCGTCCGGAGCCTGTGCTCCGCAACGGGAGAGGCGACAACAGTGAGAGGCCCGCGTACCGCAAAAAAAAAAAAAAAAAAAAAAAAAAAATGGATAAAGAAAAATAAGGCAAATATTTAATGAAGTATATCTTATTCAGTGCTCACTGTCAAAGGCTAAAAAAGGAAGATATTCTTTGATGACAGTATTTGTTTGTTATTATTGACGCATGATAAATCCGGAGGATAAAGTAGCAAAGTGGCGAAAGAAGCACTTCTATTATCCTTGACTCCTTCACCCAAGTTTGAAATATTTGGCCAGCGGTGAATCATCCTCCCCTGGTTTGACTGAGAACTTACGTGCAGAAAGCTATAGTGTACACAATATGGATGGTAAAATAAATACAAAGTGCATTTTCTCTCAAGGAAGAATTCTGAGAAAGAAAAGAAACAAAGACCTAGACGTTTGTGAGTGAGCCTACACTCTTTGCCCGGGAAGGAGGCTGGATGGGCAACTTCCCACTGCCTCTAACCAACCCCACCAGCAAGAAGAGGAGGTGACTCCTGCCTGACTACAACACTCTCATCCTCTGCCCTTCTATCCTCATTCTCTTGGGTCCTAACATCGTCCATTTTCTAAACTTGCCCGTTAAAATAGAAATCTCCCTGCGAGGGGTGTAGCTGGCACTAGAAGCTAACACCTAACTAATCTGTTACCTGCTCAGCAGAGATGGTTCTTACCCTGCTGAGACCAAGAAAGGGAACAAGATGGGCACATGAGAGCACGTGAACAGCCCAGGTAGAAAGGAAGGAGGGATGACCCATAGAGAGGGGACCCAAAAGCACGTTGATAGTTTTGCCCGGGGCTGTCCCTCCAGCTCCATTTCTGTGCAGGTGTGACATGGTGCCTTGGGGTTCCAGCTTCTGTTCTTAGGCTTCCAGATCTCTGCATCTGGTGCTACCCATGGTCCTTGACTGTCGTGGGATTCAGCTAGATTCACACTAGCTTCACAGTAAACGTGACACTAGAAGAAAAAGCAGCCTGAAGGTCAGAAGACCTGGTTCTTTGTGACTTTGAGCCATTCAGACCTGCTACAGACTTCAATTTCCACATGTGTAAAAAGGAGAGAGTAGATTACGTTCCGATTCTGCTCTGGGTTTCTCCCTCTCCCTGCTCACTTCTCTCCCAACTCTTTTTATTGTAATTAACCTTCTGTCACTGGTGGTAAAAAAACATGGCAGCTCCCAAAAGGTGTAAACAACCCAAATGTCCATGGGTGAATGGATGAACAAAACGTGGTCTCTACATACAATGGAATATTATTCAGCCTTAAAACGGAAGGAAATTCTGACCCATGCTACCACTTGAAGACGTTATGCTGAGCGAAATAAGCCAGGCTCTAAAGAACAAATACTGTATGATCCCACTTTCATGAAATACGCAGTCAAATTCCTAGAGGCAGAACGTAAAACAGAGGTTACCAGGGGTGGAGAGGGAGAGGAGTTACTGCTTAATGGGTACGGAGTTTTAGTTCAAGGTGATGAAAAAGTTCTGGAGATGGACAGTGGTGATCGTTGCACAGCACTGTGAATGTAATTAATGTCACTCAACTGTACACTTAAAAATGGTTAGAATCATATGTTTTATCTTGTGTATATTTTACCACAAAAAAAATTTAAACAAACAAATCTGGATGTGTGCATTGGGAAAGTGGCTGAGAACCTGTTTGTTTGGTCTGCCTGGTGCCTTGCACCTGACTTTTCTGTGTGGCTGTTTGAGTTTTGACCCAGCCTCAGTCTTTGCCCGCATGACAAGACCCACTAGGTATCCCTCTCCAGGGAAAGCTGCTCACTCTTCCTCAATGTACAGGTCTCTCCTGGACCTGACCTGGTATCGGCGTTGCCACAGCTCTTCCCAAGCAGAGCCCTGAGCTGTGGCCTCCGCCACCCTGCGGAGCCATCACTCCAGACTTGAGTCTGGCTCTCCCGCGCCCACTGAGGACGTTGCTTGCAGCCACCCTGCTTCTCAGGTGCTTCCATGTGTAGCCTGTATCCACAGCCTCCATCCTTTCCCGTGACCTCATGGAGACCCCACCCGTCAGCCTCTCTCTCCCCAAGCACCCAGTCCGCCTCTTGGGGGGTGTCCACACTTGTGTGCACTGGGACCGGTGCACATCGGCTGATGGTCTGCAACCCCAGTCGAGCCCAAAGTAAAGTCCATGAGGACTTCCCTGCAAGTCTGTTGGTGACTTCCTCTTACACTCCGTAAAACTGCCCTCTCTTTAAGTCTCATTCCATTTCACTCGAGGCCTCTGCTAATGCATGTTATGGGGCCCTGTTTGCTCATGTCCCAGCCTAGTTCTGCAGGAACAAACCTCCTTTGTAACCGCTCTTTTGGCAGCCCTGCAAAAGTGCTATGCTCCCTCTGCTGCAAGTGTCCGCACCAGCAGATCCCACTGCCTGGCATGCTGTTCCTTCCCTCTTCTTTGTCTAACAAACTCCTACGCATTCCTCAGGGCTCAGCTGGACCTCATCTCTGAGAAAGCAGGTGCTGGCGCCTCCCTCGTGCTGCAGGAGAAGCGTGTGTGCCCACAGCCCTCTCTGCTTCTTCCTCCCATCATACTTGTGTTACAGCTTCCCCAGATGTGAGATTCATGAGGGCAGGGACCGTGACATCTTCATAATGGCATCCTCCCAGTCTGACACAGGGCCCAACACAATACAATTGTTGAATAAGTCGCCGAATATACTTTTAAGAACACATTGTTATAGGTTTGTTCTAACATGATAATTTGGCTTATAATTTTATTTCTATAATTTTATTCTCATAAATATTGTCATTACCTTTTATGTTATCTTTTTTTTTAACCAAAGACTAGTTCATCTTAATACTTGGTATACCAATTAGAATTAGGTTCGGCCAGGGACTTCCCTGGTGGTCCAGTGGTAAAGAATCCGCCTTCCAATGCAGGACTTAGTTGCCCCGCGGCATGTGGGATCTTAGTTCCTCAACCAGGGATCGAACCTGTGTCCCCTGCTTTGGAAGGCGGATTCTTAACCACTGGACTGCCAGGGAAGTCCCCAGCCATGACATTTAGACTCAGGGGTTTTCCCATTAAGCAAACCCCTAAATTTCCAGGTTTTCTCCTATTACCAGGCAATGAAAGAAACAAGTGCTATCACTGTGTCCTTAGGATGAGGTTCAGAGGTGGGGGGAGAGCGGGTGGAGGTGAGGGGTGTCAGTAGAGAAAGGGCTCAGTAGGAACAAAGGCAGGATGTCATGTTTTGTTTTTGTTTTTGTTTTTTTGCGGTACGCAGGCCTCTCACTCTTGTGGCCTCTCCCGTTGCAGAGCACAGGCTCCGGACGCGCAGGCTCAGCGGCCATGGCGCACGGGCCCAGCCGCTCCGCGGCATGTGGGATCTTCCCGGACCGGGGCACGAACCCGTGTCCCCTGCATCGGCAGGCGGACTCTCAACCACTACGCCACCAGGGAAGCCCAGGATGTCATGTTTTAACACATCTTGTCTAGCCCCTGAGTCTCATGGGCCAGCTTGGCTTTGTCCTATTTCTCCCTGGCTAGGCTCTCTGGGGCATGTTCCTAGCCCTTCCCATCCTTGAGCACCTGCAGTTCCACCCCGGGAAGCTGGAGGTCTCTGCTCCTCCACGGGCCACTGTAGACGCCCTGCTCCAATCGCCCAAGAGGTGGTGTCATCAGTGGCCACGATCTCTGCCACTGGACAGGCTGCAGATGTTGCTTGCAGGGGACCCCAGTCTGCACTACAAACCTGCTCTTGCTTGTAACCAGCCTTGTAGCCTCAGACACCAGCCCACATGGCAAGCCCTTCACTCACCTAGTCTCTCTTTCACTCTCATTCCAACCTTCTCCCTTCTCCATCTGATCTTTTTTCCTTCCCTTATTTTTCCTCCCTCCCAGTCCCTTCCAGCGTCCTCGGAAACCCTGATTGCTCTCACGGCTTTGTCCTGTTTTTATCCTCCAAACCTAACTCACTGTAAATCACCTACCCTGAATCTCTAGTCATGGCAGGGCTGGCCCTCCTTCTCTTCTCTGCAGCTGAGGCCACTGCTCCAGGCTCAGCATTCTCCATCCTCCCTCCCCGTAGCCTTCTTCCTCTCCTCCTGCAGACTTGCGAGAGCTCCTATACTTTGAGGAAGGGCGCTTTTGTCTTTGTTGCTCTATCCCTTTCCTTTCTTTCATCGCCGAATAAGGAAATACACAGTATCCACTGCTCCTGGTGTTTCATCACCGCTCCGAACTCGATTCCTTGTCACCGGGTGGCACACACCACAGCTCTGTGGTCACCAGTGACCTCCAAATTACCTCATCCGATGAAGGCACCATATTCCTGGATTAGAACACGACACTAAGGTCATTGTCCTTCCATCAAAATTTCCTCTTGCCTCCCATCACACTACATACTCTGGTTCTTTTCTTACCTTTTTATGACCACTCTGATAAGCAATAAAACATCAGTGCTCACAGCTAATGTTTCATGAGCACTTATTTTGCGTCAGGCAGAAGGTAATGTGCCTTATATACATCATTTCCTTTAACCCACAGAGTACTGACTCTGTGAGGGAGATGCAATTATTATCCCCACTTTACAGATAAGGAAACCGAGGCTTGTCGGTGTTCAGAGGTCAACAATGTGCTCATGATGACAAAGCTAGTAAGAGTTAGAGCTAAACTCAAACCATTTGCTGAATTCCAAACCGGGACAGCACACTGCTTCTATTCCACCTATTGTTCCTCATTTCCTGATTTCACCTTAAATATGAGACTTTCCTAGGACTTTCTGTTCTGGACTACCTGCTCCCTGTCTATAGACATTTACTTTTACAAAGCAGTGTTCTTTCATGGAGTGAACACTCTCTTTTATTCATTTATTCTTAACTTCTTTATTATGGAACGGTTAAACACACAGAGAGATAGAGAGAACTGTGTAGTGACCCCCTCCCCTGCCCCCAGGCACCATCACCCAAGTCCAACAGTCATCCACGTACAGCCATGCTTGTTTCATCTGTACCCCGCCATTCCTCATGCCCCACCACTGGATTATTTTGAAACAAATCTCAGAATCATATCAGTTCATCTGTAAAGATTCCAGTATATATTTTTTTAATATAAGGACCCTTTAAAAAAAGCCTTAACCACAAAAACATTAATATGTCTACAAATGAAAAAGAATCCCTTAATATCAGCGAATATCCAATCAGGTCATATTTCCTCAGTTGTCTCATAAATGTTTTAAAGAGTTGCTTTGTTCAGATCAGGATCCAAACAAGGTCCACACATTGTACTCTTTAAATCCCCCTTAATCATTTGATTCCCCTTTTTTATTCCGCTGCCCCCGAAGTTTATTTGTAGAAAACACCAGCTCATTGGTGCTCAAAATCCACATTCTGGATTTTGCTGATCACATGCCCTTGGGGTTGTTTATCACGTTGGTCCCCTCCGCCCACCCAAATTTCCAGTAAACTATAGTCAGATCTAGAGGTGTGAGCTGATTCAAATCCATTTTTTTGGCAAGATGATTTCAAAGGGGAAATGATATAGCTCCATCAGGAATCTCATTTATCTAGATGGCTTCCAAGTCTGTGTCCAGCTTCATCCCTTTATCTCCAGCTAACTGGTATTTGGCCATCATCTCAAAATCAGCACATCTAAAAACAAATTTATCTTCCCCCGCACAGGCTTTGCCTCTCGACGCGGTCTCTGTTTCGGCCATTTCTATTGTCCTTTTAAATGGCTTGACTCCTAGTCTCAGGGCCGCCCTCCACTTTCCCTTGGCTCCCATATTCAGTCACAAAGACCCTCCAGTTCTCTCTCTATAGAGTGTTAGCATCCTTGCCCCTTGATTCTCACACCCATTGCCCTCATAAAGGCTTTAAACATATTGCAATACCCTCCCCCCACTGGTCTCTCTTTTCCCCAGTTCCGCTTTGTAAACTGCCACTGGACCAAGGTCATACCTGACATCTTCTTTTAGTGTTGAATATTGGAGAGTCAAACAAACACTGACTCAAGCAGTGGAATAAGGCAAAGCTTCTTTCTGAGGATAATCCTGGATTTGTCTCAAGGGACACCCATGGCCCTCGGGGGAAGGCAAAGTTGCCTGTCACCCTGGCAAAAACGCGCTTGCTAGCTTTTTCGGCTTTCCTGGTAGGGTGTTCACACTTGCGTTTGTCTGGTCCCAAAACATGTCCCTGGCCGTCAACCAGTAATACAGATTGCCAGCCACTTAGGCTCTGCCCTCATGTAAACCCGCCCTCTGGCTCTAATTACAAGCCAAACACACAAACACCCAACAACACAAAGAACTCCCAGCTGGGAGAGGGAACATTCAGGGAAAATTCTCTAGTAGACATGGTATCTATCCACCCTTCCAAGAACTTTGTGAGGTAAGTCAGTGACCCTCTGCATCCTGGGTGACTTTCAACCAAGACGCTCTTGAACATGACCCTGCTGACACGGCTTCTGCCAGGGGACACAACTTACTACCTTCCATGAGAATTCCCATGTGACACTTTCTTGTAAAATTCGGCAGAAAGAACTGGTTTTCAGAGAGCTGGTATGACATCCTTCTATCCATAGGAAAAGCTATGGATTTATACTTTCACTTTTTACCCTGGCCATCAGGAGGCTCAGATATTGTACAGTTGCAAAGCTTAATAACCGGTTAATTTTTTTGGTTAGGAATTTTATATTTTCTCCGAGGTCTTGAGTTCAGATTCTATTTCTACTTTAATAATTTTGTGCTGTTAATTATCTTATAAGCTTCTTAAAATGCATTTTGAAATGAGTCCGTGTGTACCTTAAGTAAATAAAATGCTACTACATTCCTCCACCCAGGCAAAGGTCAATTGATTTACCTCATACGACTCCAAGTTTGCTTATTCTGTGCCTTCTGATTGGAATGCTGCCCCATCCTACTGTCCCACCAGCATCCCCCTCTCCCCAAAGCCCACCCACCCCAGATAGCTCAGTTCAAATGTCCTCTCCTCCCCCATGAACCGTCCTGACTGCTGCAGCCTAGAGCAAGCTTTCCTTCCTCTGAGAGCCTTTCGTGTTGTTTGTACACTACTCATTTACTACTTCCCATGTACTCTCTTTTATTGTTAGTTTTATAAACATTTTTTTAAAATTTGAAGGCAACTTGTGCACACAGTGGAAAATTCAAACAGTACAAGACAGTTGCACAGGAAAAAGGTATTTGCCATCCACAATTGCCTCAGAGACAACGGCTATTGCTAGTCCTTTGTGTATCATTCCAGACACACCTATGAATTTATAAACACACACATGAATGTACATATATGCACACATATAGGTACATATATGTATATATGTGTGCACTTATAAATCCTTCTGTGCTTTTTTCTGCGGCTGTGAACATACCGTATACACTCTTCTGCATCTAGACTCTTTCATTCTGGTGACGCCACATGGCTTGAGGGATCTTAGTTCCCTGACCAGGGATCGAACCCTCGGCCCCTGCAGTGGAAGTGCAGAGTCTTAACCACTGGACGGCCAGGGAGGTCCCTAGACTTTTTTTTTTCATACAACAATATAGCTTGGAGATTATAGCACATCAGTACATACATATCTACCTCATTCTTTCTAATACCTGTGTAGCTTCTATAGTAAAGATAAACCCTAATTTATTTGATTAGTTACGCCATCATGGCCCATACCTCTCTGATTAAATGTACTCTTTCGGAGGGCACTGGAAGGGACATAACCACATTAGTATAGTCCTCCACAGATCCAGAGTATGGTACCTTCCACACAGGAAAAGCTTAATAAATAACTGATTGTCAACTTTTATCAGTAAATAGTCAAGCAGAAAGTAATTCTACTTTATACAAATGTTTTAGGAGTAACTTGGGAAAGTCTTACAGCACTGGCCACTCAACCACGTCCATCTTTCACTGGCATTTGCCATGGTTTAGGCTTGACCTTGAGATATACTAGGTCTCAGCTGATGAAGATGGGGCTGAGGGGGCCTGAGCCTGTGGCGGGGCTTCCAGGAAGGCACTGGATCCTGCCAAGGCCCCACGTCCAGAGTCAGGAGCAGGGAATCTGCAGGACCAAGAGAAGCACCCCAAGGAGAGAGCGCGGCAGTGCACTTGGGAGCCAGTCTCTGTTCTGCTCATGGCGGGTGAGGCCTTCACCAGGCAGTGGGCGAAGGAACTGGCTTGAAGCGCTCTCAGGCAAGGAGGAGTTACAAAGTGCCAGGACCTCCGCTGGAGGGGTCTTGGTCTTAAAAAAAGATGAGGCTACGCCCATCTTCATAGATGCGTTATGCATAACAGCTACAAGGTGGAAACAGTCCAAGTTTCCATCGACAGAGGAATGGATAAAGAAAGTGTGTCTAACATGCACCCCAATGTTCACTGCAGCACTGTTTACAATAGTCAGGTCATGGAAGCAACCTAGATGCCCATTGACAGATGAATGGTTAAAGAAGATGTGGCACATATACACAATGGAATATTACTCAGCCATAAAAAGGAACGCAGTTGGGTCATTTGTAGAGACGTGGATGAATCTAGAGACTGTCATGCAGAGTGAAGCAAGTCAGAAAGAGAAAAACAAATATCGTATATTAACGCATATATATGGAACCTAGAAAGATGGTACAGATGAACTGGTTTGCAGGGCAGAAATAAAGACACAGATGTAGAGAACAAACGTATGGACACCAAGGGGGGAATGGCAGGGCGGGGGCGGCAGTGGTGGGATGAATTGGGAGATTGGGATTGACATGTATACACTAATATGTATAAAATAGACAACTAATAAGAACCTGCTGTATAAAAAAATAAAATAAAAATTTTAAAAAGTGTGTCTATATATACAATGCAATGTTATTCAGTCTTAAAAAGCAAGGAAATTCTAACACAAGCTACAACATGGATGAACTTTGCAAACATTGTGCTAAGTGAAGTAAGCCAGACACAAAAGGACAGATATAAGTCCACTTACATGAGGCACCTGGACTTGGCCAGTTGATGGGGACAGAGGGTGGAATGGAAGTTACCAGGAAGGGGAGAATGGGGAGTTAATGTTTAGTGGGGAGAGAGTTTCTGTTTGGGGTGATGAAAAGGTTCTAGAGATGGATGGAGCTGATAGCTGCATAACATTGTGAATGTACTTAATGCCCCTGGCTTGCACACTTAAAACTGGTTCAAATGATATGATATATATTTTACCACTATTTATAAAAGATATGAGGCAAGGGAAATGTATATTATTGTAGAACGTGGTATTGCTTCCCCAACGTAGTCATTTTTGTTCCGCTGCCTTGATCTGTACCCGCTCTGAGCTCACGTGGACTATCTGACCCTTGGTGAGAGAGGTCTGCTAATATTACATTTTCTTTTCCTGAGAGAGGCAATAAAGAAGTAGGCTGGGGCTTCCCTGGTGGCGTAGTGGTTGAGAGTCCGCCTGCCGTTGCAGGGGACACGGGTTCGTGCCCCGGTCCGGGAAGATCCCACATGCGGCGGAGCGGCTGGGCCCGTGAGCCACGGCCGCTGAGCCTGCGCGTCCGGAGCCTGTGCTCCGCAACGGGAGAGGCCACAACAGTGAGAGGCCCGCGTACTGCAAAAAAAAAAAAAAAAAAAAAAAAGAAGTAGACTGTTGGTGAAACACATGTAGCCATACTTCTGTGACTTTGAACCCAGGTGACTTAGGAGTGACTCAAGGGCAGTGGCTTGTGAGGGCCCTACAACAGCCCTGGGAGGACAGGGACCCGGTGGGTGGTGTGCAGCCTTGGGTCCACTCAGCTCCTGCCATTTCGATCCCAGGAAGCTCTGCCTGGGAACTGAAGTCAGCATGTGGAATGACATCCAGAGAAACTGCTGAGAGGGGCGCTTAGGAGACGGTTAACACAGAGTCTTGCTAGCTTTCTAAATGAAAAGCCCCAGTACAGCAGCTCCGTCACATTAGAAACACATTAGAAACATATTAACAAGTAATTACTTTGGAGGAAGTTAACTCTGTTAAATTACAAATTAAGATAAAATTAAGAATGTTTCTCCTTTCAGATTCAAGTACACAGAACTTTTTTTTTTTTTAATGATTCCTGCCTTTCTGTATCCGGCCATCCTAGTACCTTAAATGCAACACTCATTCCGTAAACAGTTGTCACGTGCCTCCTCTGTGTCAGGCACTGTACTAGGTGCTGGTCCTGAACCAACCTCTCACGAATCTGAGGGCTGTACTGGATGGGCGGGTTCACATGACTACCGTATTTCTCTGTGGAGCAGTGAGCAGAGAGTAGCTTGTGTTTCCACCCAGGAGAAGGCATTCGTCATAATTGGTTGCATCATTCTCAAGTCCGTCTTATCCAGAGCTGCAGCCTAAAGAAGATCTTGTAAAAATCAGGGTGCAGACTTGTCTGTCAAATGTGACTTTTCTCCCTTTAGAGCAGAGGAGCGTGTACACAATTGGATGTAAAGGAGTTCAGTTCACAGCAGATCATGACAAAGGCAAGGCATCTTTTCGCAGTTGTTGGATTTCTCTTTGGGGTTGAGAAGACCTGGGTTTGGATCCCACCTTTGTCATTCACAGCAGGGCAACCTCTCAAGCCTCAGGTTCCTCATCTGTAAAAGAGGGTTATATGTGCATGATCTGCAAAACCGAAATCTAATATTTTTTCTACTGTGAATATTCTGACCAAGGAGGAAAAGGGCTGGAGTACCACATGCTAGCAATAGTTTTTGGCAAATACCTAAACCAGAGTTAAATGTGGGAGTATCATGAGGTCTGACACATGGGTTATGGAATTAGGTAACCTTAAATTATGACCTGTTCTCATTTTACATATCAAAGCACAACTCTGAGTTTGACATAGTTCAGCCTAGAATTGTCCAAGAACTTGCAATGATAATATTATGTCCCCCTGTATGACACTGACACTGCTGAGATCACCGTAACAGAAACAGAACCCAAGGCCTTGGCCTGGTTAACACTGGAATCCAACCACATGAGCCAACCAGCCACCCAGGGACTTAAGGGACTAAAGGGAAGAAGAGACATACTTAGTTATTTCTTTGTTTTTGTTAACATATTTATTTCCCCAAAGAGGATTTGAGATGGCCAGAAATCTCTGCATATCATATTATAATATAATCATATACAGCTCATGTCCCATATTTAAACAAAGGACCCGTGACTGTGGCTACTTCATGACTCCAGGGAATAATGCAAGCTGATCTTACCTGGTCCCTGGGAACCCTGCTCGTTATGTGGCCTGGGTCTGTGTCTCCACAGACAACAACGACTAGTGAACCTCGAAATTCTCCATTCATACTCCTTTTCCCCAGGGTGGAACATCACGTAAGAAAGTTGTATAACAAGTTGGTGCCTCTGCAGTCTCAGCTCAGGACTCAAGGACTCTCAGGACTCAGGGAGGGTCCTTTTACTTTCTTTTCACAGCTTCTTTCTTCCCCGTGCAGACTGTTCCAAAAGTTAAACCCTTGCCTCAAATCTCTTGGCCATTCATGAGCATTTCAATTTCAGTAGATGATTAACCACTGAATTAAGAAGAAAAGCAGAAGCTATTATAAATGCATTTGCTTAACTTTCTGTCATCTCTCTCTACCCCAACGTACAAACTTTTTGCCATTTTCACCAGCCTTTCTTTGATTAAAAAAAAACAGGTGTTGCTCTTCCCATCAACCGTCAGCTGGACGCTTGTTCCTCCCCGTAGCCCTTACTGTCCTATCCCAGCTCCTGTCTCTTACTCTAAAGTAATGCATATCACCCTGATCTTTAAAGAAAACAAACAAACAAAAAAACTATTACTCTCTCTTTAATGTGAGTTCTCCTCTAGATACTACCCCATCTTTTTTTTTTTTTTTTTTTTTTTTTTTTTGCGGTACACGGGCCCCTCACTGTTGTGGCCTCTCCCGCTGTGGAGCACAGTCTCCGGATGTGCAGGCCCAGCGGCCATGGCTCACGGGCCCAGCCGCTCCGCGGCATGTGGGATCTTCCCAGACCGGGGCACGAACCCGTGTGGCCTGCATCGGCTGGTGGACTCTCAACCACTTTGCCACCAGGGAAGCCCTACCCCATCTTTTCTTCATTTCATAACCAACCTTCTGAGAAAAGAGTCTGGAATCCACATCTTCTGCCTTCACTTCCTCAACGCCCATTCACTTTCTCTCCCCTCTGCGATTCAGTTTTTACCCTCAACGCTTGAAACTGGAAAGGTTAACAAAGACCAAGCCCCATGAACACTTTTTATTCCTTCCCTACCTGTTCTCTCTGTGACACTTGGCACTATTGCCCCTTCCCTTCTAGAAACTCTGCTTCCTTGATGTCTTACTCTTTCTTTCAGACAAATCTTCATACGTTTTCTCCAATGGCTTCTCTTTTGATGTCTCCCTTAAATATTTTTTCTGCCCATCTTGTAACATGTGTTTTACATGGATAAGTAATGGTCCCAGTGAATCACTCCACTGGGCTCCCTTGGCGTTGAGCCTGGGCTGCACCATGTGACTCGCTTCGGCCAGTGGAACGTCAGCAAACATGAAGTCAGCAGAGGCTCGATAAGGCTTGTGTAGTGGGGTTTGCCTTCTTGGAACACTCCTCAGGAACTTCCTTGTTTTCTGGATGACTAAGATGAAAGAAAAAAAAGAAAAAAGATGAAAGACCAAGTGAAGAGATAGAGAGAGAGAGAGAGAGAGAGAGAGAGAGAATGTCAACTACCCCAGGTTTTTCCAGCTGAGCCCAACTCCAGATAACCCATCACATAAATAATACCTTTTTGTTTTAAGCCACTAAGGTCTGGGGTGGTTTGATATACAATGATAAACAACCGAGAAAACCTGGTATTTTAAAGATTCCTGTTGTCATCCTGCTTTCCTCCAATGTTGCATATTTTCCCAAACATCCATTCCAATGGATTTAAGTACCATTCATACCTCATAATTCTTACACCTACATTTCTAAACCAGATCAGTCTTCTAAGTTCCCATCTCTTACTTAATGGACATCCCCATTTAAATATTCCACAGAGCACCTCTAATTCGCACAGCAAAGCACTGTGTCGTTCTTCCACAAACTACGTTCCGCTTATTCCTTACCTTGGATAATGATGCATGTACTTACCAGGCACTCAAGGAGGGAACTTAGAAGTGAATCTTCATCTCCTCCCTTTCATCCACTTATTGACAATCAGTCATTCACCAAATCTTATCAAGTATGTCACCTAAATGTCTCTCACATTTATTGCTTTATCTCCATCACCTTGAATGCTGCCCTGGTCAAGGGCCTCATCACTTTGTACTTTGACTATCACCAACGTCTACTCATTGCCTCCCTGCTCTGAGATTTGGCCAGGACATCCATCTTTGTCCTGATCATTTTCCTGCTGACAATCACCTACGGAATAAGGGAAAGATTTCTTAATATGCTACTAAACCCTTTCTGACCTGGCCCTACTTTTATTTCCATTCTCATTTTCCGCCCTTTCCCTGTGTACGCCGTGCTCCGAGCCAAATTACTTGCAGCGCCGACACTAGCCATCTGCCCCATGGATGTCTCAGACAGTTTTCCTGCCTGGTGTACCTCCCCACCCCTGCCATCTGCAGAGTCCTTGAAGACTCAGATTAAATGTCATATCCTCTGTGAAGCCTCCCCTGCCTCTCTGGGCAGAAGCAAAATGAGGCGCCTCTTCTTCTGAGCAACCAGGTACCCAATAGTACCACGATTGTACACATTTTAATTGTACTGACAGGCTTAAATGTCTGTCACCCCTAATAGATTCAGAGAGCTCCTCCAGGGCAGGGGTGGCTTTATTTTCATAGCACCCAGCACAGTGTATGATGCACAGCAAGTGCTCAATAACTATTGAATGAATAAAACACTGTATTTCCCCACTTTTAATGTTTTGTAAAAGTATCTTATAATTGTCTAAGTTAGCACCATGAATTCCATTTGTCAGTCTAGAAATAGAGATGAGAGAGTTTAGGTGTTGCTCGACATGACTTAGGATAAGTCTGGTGGTAAGTCACGGAAGTTGGAGCCGGTAACTGAGGGGAGAAGAAGCAAATGCTTCGTTCCAGGTGGGCGGCAGGGTCATGTTGGAACCACTGCCCCCATGGCCCCCAACAGTGCTTGTTCCAGATAGAGCGCCCCCTTCCTCCACCACAGGGCGAAGTGGTCATGCAGCGCTGCTTTGCCTGGAATGTCTTGAGTCTGAACAATAATAAGAATACAAGATGTGGGTAATTTCTTTTATTTCTCCCCTTCTCTTGCCTCATGAGTGTCTCCTCTCTTCTCTCCCTGCTTCTCGTTTCCCACAGTCTGCCCCATCACAGAGATCTTTCAAAGTAAGGATCTGATTTGTGACTCTCTTGCTGAACTCTTCAGTGAGCCCCCAGCACCTTTGGGGCGCAGTCAAGACGTCTCCTTGGCCCTATCTACTTCTCCAGTCTAATCTACTACCTCCCCACCCTGCCACTTGTGCGAGGGCTCTGGGCCACCTGGGGATGCCAAAGGACAAGGTATAGCCATTGCCCCCAAGTAGCTCACAACCCAGTGAGAAGACAAGACAGGAATGAATGAATGAATGAATGAATGATTTATTTATTTAGGCCGTGCTGCGCAGCATGTGGGATCATAGTTCCCCGACCAGGGATCAAACCCACACCCCCTGCATTTGAAGCACGGAGTCTTAATTACTGGCAGGGAAGTCCCAGGAATGAATTATAATTTAATGTAAACCAGTATTGATGGAGATGGGTGAACGAGAGGACAGCCAACCCACCCTGGGGGGTCAGTCAGAGAAGACTGAGCAGGAACCGCCCTCCATGTTCCACTCAGTATGGAACCACTTGCAATGACCCGTGCTCACTAGGCTTTGAAACAACTGGACCTCATGGTCATCTGTCCTGCTCTCTTTGTTCTGAGGAAATCCTCAAGCCTCCCTTCTTCTAGGAAGGCTGCTCTGCTGTCCTGGCAGCAAGAATCACTCCCTTCTTTATGCTGCCACCAAGCACGAGCTCCGTGTGAACAGGGAGCTAACTGTGTCCTCCAAGGCTAAGAAAGAGTTAGCCATATAGTAGGCATTCAATCCATGTTTGCTAAAACTTAGCTAACCATGCTGTCTTTGGAGCCAGCAGTGGCCTGACCGTAGCCCTAGTGGCTTTCTTTTCACCTGATATCTTCACCTTTCCAGTCTGGACAGTTGCCTGCAAAGGCAGTAGCAACCGGGTCCATTACCAGTGGAATATGGAGGCTGAACTTCCATATCCAGCCGGATTCTTTCCCCCATGAAAACATCACCCAGGAAGGTTATGCTGTCCTTCCAGTGATGCAGGAAATGCTTTTCAGATTTCTCTTTTTGGTGCTTTCTTCAGCATTTATAGCCCTCTGAATAACTATAGTTTTATTTTTCTTTATCTTTTCTTTCTTTTTCTTAATTTTATGGATTAAAAATACTTTACTCAGAATTTATTACAAGTCAGATTTTTAAAACTTTGTGAATAGCTATCATGTATACTATTTAAATTCTATATATTTTCAATGACAGTCCATCTTCATCATTTAAAGGCAAAATATACTGTCTGGAGCTTGCCAAAATCATTTGGACACAAATTTGGTAAACGATAAAGTAGAATAGTATAGTTTTTAGTGGAAAAAAAGAAACTGGGCACTAAAGAGAGTTATTTTCTATGACTTGCAAATTGGTTCTGAACACAGTTTCAAAAGATGAGTTCCAAAAATGCATCAAGTAAGTCCTCAACACTGGAATTAGTGTAATTGATTTGCGTAAGCTGATTTTAATGATTTGGAAGAGCAGATAGGGAAAAGCAGATAGTTTTAAACTGAGAGTGTTCTTAAGTTTGGGTATTAGAGGTTGATACATTATGACTATGTTTCCAAACAGAGACAAATATTTATTTGTCTAAGCAGTAATGCAGCCAAATTACAGGTCAGTTAGCGTTAGTCTGAGTTCTTGGAGGAGACTGTTTTCATTCATTTCATGGGGCCTAGAAAACCTTTTTTGTAACAGGCCAAGTTGTCTCTGCAATTTTTCTCAACAGCTTTCTGGGGGCACCCACTTCTAGGCCCACCTCCAGGCCCCTTGTACGTTTCCACTGCCCTCTGGCTACAATGAACTCAAGCCTGTCCTATTCCCCAAGGGCTCAGACTCCAAAGTTACCATTTTCTCTCAGCACTAAATCAAAACTACCAACCGATTAGGCTGTACACTCCAAGAGGGCAGAAACATTGTTCTGTTTTGTTCATTACTGTATCTCCAGCACCTAGAACAAGGCCTGGAACTTCTTAGACACTCAATGTTGAATGAATGAATAAATCTCTAAATTTGTTAGTCCCAGCTATGTGTTGTGAGGAAAACAACCCATTGAACTAATTTACACTCATCTGTGAATGACCAGGAGTCCCTTATCTCTCCCTAAGGAATTTGCATACTCAAAGGGAAAGCTTGTGAATTCAAATTATTCTCAATGGGAAAACTTCAATAGTGAAGCAAATGGAGAGAAAACATTGGAGGCTAAAGGGTAGGGAGGGGGGAGGGGCAGGGGGAGGGGAGTTATGACTCCAGCAGGCCAGAGCCGCCTAGGAGTTTGCCCCTGAGGCCTTCCGCTTTCCAAGGCCCCTCTAGCTCTGCACCGTTACCACTTCTGAAAGCTTAGAGACTCCTCCATCCTGTCGGACCCGTGATGGGACAAGGAGGGAGATTAAACCAGGGAGGGGCTGCAGGGCTGTTGGTTTCAACCTTGAGCTTTGGCTGTACTATTTTACCATTTCTCATATGTTTCAAAGGGAGGTGTCCTCACTTTCTAGTTAAACAGACAAGGGCACAGGGGGACCTCCTCAGACTCAATACTATTTGTTAATTAAAGGTTAACTAACATATTTTCACTTTATGTAGATGTCATTGTTTTTTTTTAAGCTCGTAAATTGACTTGAAATATATGCACATCTGACAATGAACGGGGTATATTGTAAAGGATAGAGATAATCCCTTTTATGCCACTTTTATGGGCTCTAATATGATCTGTTGCTAGTGATTTCTTTGCAGACATGTGTCCTGTCTTTAACCCCTATGCACCCAGCACACCCCAAAGCATCCCTAACGTGCTTTCACTGAGACACATAAACTTAATGGAAATGTAAACCTAACCTCGGAATTCTGATTCTTGGTTTATGAAATGGACTATAAAAAAGGTAGAAGTTGATTTTAGTGTTTCCTGTTTTCTTAACGTCAGAATTTTCTGTAGTGTCAACCTTCTTTCTGCTGTTTATTTGTAAATCCCTTGAATGAAACATTTACCTCTTTCAAAAGACCATTCAAATATATGATGAAAGAAAGCCCAAACCACGGCATTTCAATCAATGACAGTAAAATGTAACAAATATTTAGAAAATCATTGCTCATGTTAGGAAATAAATGTTTTAGTGATTAAGTCTAGGATAATCAAACTTAGGTATTGAAGAGTTGTAGTAGTAATATAACAAAATAGTTTTGATTAATCTTTGGTTCAACTAGAAGTATCGTGATAGTCTTAGCACTACAGGCGCTGAATGAGGAGAAATTATATTTTGCATAGTTTTGCAATTTTCTGAGTTTATTTTGGAGTCCAATAAGAGCAATTCGCTTTCCTCTGTATCTATTATAGGTCTATGTTTGGTTGATCTACGTTCCTTCCTTGATTTAAAAATAAACGTAATCTTTTACCTAATAAAATCACCTTAAAGTGTACAACAGTTGACGGTTTAAAAGAATTATAACTGCTTGGTATCTACACATAAAAGGTACTTGATAAATGTTTGTTAGATCCAGTTCCTAAAAGGAAAATTGGTAAAAGAGAAATTTTTCCAGGTTTCATATTAATTTTGTACCGAGAAGGGAAATAGAATAAGAGGCTTGGGTAATTGAGGCTAGGAGATCATACAAAAGTGCCATTTTGGCCAAAGAATGATTAAAACACTCTAGTCCTGACATGTTTAAAAATGGTCACACAACCTATTTCTTTGTTTCATAACCATCGCGCTCCCTCTCCCTTTTTTGGCATGGCAACAAATTCAATAAAATCAACGCCATCTAGTTAAACTTTTTGATTTAGGGTGGGTCCGGCGGTCCTGTCAACGAGGAGGTTAAGACAAGCAACGTGGAGAGGCAGGAGAAATCTATCTGAAATGGAACGTGCCCATTCTAAATAATTTCAGGTGGGAAAATCGTTCCAAGTTGACGGATAATTGCAGAAAGGACGTCCCAACCCCTCGAGCCGGGGCCGTCCGTCCGCGCAGCCTCGGAAGCCCCTCGCCGCGGCCGGGAGGACCGCCGCCGGCCGGGCCGCCGCTTCCTGCCCGCGGGCGGCGCACCCGGACCCCGGGAAGGTGCCGCTTGGGGAAACGTGGCACCGTCTCCAGCCCGCGTCCCGGGCGCTGCCGCGCGGCGGCCGAGCGCTCCAGCGAGCCGGGTCGGGAAGGCGGCGCGGCGGCCGCGCACCGGCCCGCGGGGAGAGCCGCCAGCAGTGCCGGCGCCCGCCCGGGGACGGGAAGTGGCGCCCCGCCCGCCCTCGCGGCCCGCGGCCCCGCAGCCCCGCGCCGCCCCCTTTCTCTCGGCCTCTCCCTCGGCCTCCACACCCGGGCCGAATTCTTGCATAAATTATGCCAGGCGCGCCTGACGTCAGGTGGCGGCGCGCGGGCGCGGGCGCGGCGAGGAGGGAGCCAGCGGCGGGCGCGCGCGGCCCCGCGGCCTCGGGCGCGCGCAGGCGTGTCGGGCGCGCGCAGGCGCTGGCGTGCTGGGGCCGCGGCGGCGGCGGCGGCGGCGGCGGCGGCGGCGGCGGCGGGCGACGGCGGCGGCGGCGGCGGCGGCGACGGCGGCGGCGGCGGCGGCGGCGCGGGGGTTGAGCCGTGGTAGTGCGGACGCGCTCGTGCTCGGGAACTATCGGATTAAACTTGAATCGAGTGCAATTACACAAAGGAGCGCCGCTGAGGAGGCGACCCGGGGACCCGGAGACCCTGAAACTCGCCAGAGCCGCGTTCGCCCCCGGCCAACTCCGCGCCCGAGGACTCAACCCCCTGGCCGCGGCCGCCGAGCCAACTCCGGAGCCCGCTCTGCGTTTTGTTTCCCTCTCGGCACAGGGCAGCGGAGAAGCCCTCCCGCCCGCCCGACCCGGTAAGCGCGAGAGTTCGCCGGGCGCCCCCAGGAGGGGCGGCGGCGGCAGGAAATCGCTCCGGGCCGGGGCCGGGGCCGCGCGAGGAGTTGGGAGCGAGGAGTTGGGCGTGTGCGGGGCGAGGGGCTAGAGCGGGCGGGGGCCGGGGCCGGCGCTGGAGCGCAGCGCCGCCCGGGCCGTGTCGCCGGCGTCGCCGCCCGCGGGGCCCGAACCCGCGCCCGGAGCGCCGCCCGGCGACCCAACTTTTGCCTGCGTCCGCGGGGCCGGCGGCGGCGGCGGCGCGCGGTCCGGCCGAGGGTCACTTCTCGCATGTAAATGGCTTTTTGTTGTGCTGCCGGCGTGGGGGGGGACGGGGGACAGGAGGGAGCGTGTCTGCGCGCGGGGGAGCGCGAGCGCGTTTCCTCCCGCCGGCGCCGAGCACGAGTTGCCGGCTCCATTCGAAAGAAAAAGGAAGGAGAAAAGTTGGGCTGCAACTCCAGTGCGAGTGGGCGATGGGCGCGCGGGCGCGGGGCGGCTGAGCAGCGGAGGCGGCGGCTCGGGGACGGCGGCGATCCCCGCCTCCAGCCCCCGCCCCCCGCCCCGGACCGACCACGCCGCGCTCGCCGGGAGCGGCGGCCGCACCGGCGCGAACAAAGTGCGTCCCTCCTGGCGCGGCGGCGCCGGCCCGCGCGGGGACGGCCACCGGGCGAGGTGGGTCGGCGGCGAGGAAAGTGCGCGGGGCGCCGCGTGGGGCGGGGGCGGCGCGAACACGCGGCATGGGGGGCGTCCCGAGCCCGGCCCGTGCCGGCCGCGGGCGCGGAGTTGCGAGCCCGGAGCCGGGGGCTCCCGGGGCTCCCCGGCGGCTCCCAAGTGCGCGAGGAGGAGAAGAAAGGGAGCGGGGTCGGGGCGAGCGCGGGGAGGCGCGGCGCGGAGGGAACCCCACCTTGCCGAGCTGGCCGGGCCAACGGCGGCGGCGGCTGCATAATAGCGACTTTAAGCCCCCGGAGGCAGCTCAGCTCCCCCATCCCCGAGTCCTCCGGGGGTCAACGCCGAGGGGGGGTGTCACCAGGTGGCCCCCGGGGTGGCCCGGGTGCGCTCTGCCCCCGCCGAGATCCGCCGTTCGGGGCGTGAACGGCCGAGGTGGCTGGAGGCCAGGCGGTCAGCGGGCAGAGGAAGGAGGGCGGTGGGGGACGCGTTGTTTGTTTGGTTGGCACCGGGGGTGCGGGGGCGCGGGCACCCGGAGGGCTGCGGTGCGGGGCGGTCGCGTCGGCGCGGGGCGAACGCGGCCGGGGGGCGGGGGAGGACGGCGGATCCCGGGCGCGGGGGGGCGGGGGGTCGGGAGGCTCCGGGGAAGGAGCCGCCGGCCCCGAGCAGCCATCATTACCGAGCCGCCTTTCTCCGGATGGCTGTGCCTCGAGGAGCCCCGCGCCGTGGGAGCGCACCCCGAACTCGCGGCCGCCCGCCCGCCCGCCGGCTTTGTGAGCGCCCCCGTCGAGCGGACGCGCGGGGAGTGCTTCTGCTACCCGGCGGCCGGTTTTCCTGGAGGTCACTTTTAGGGACTGTTCACGCCTCGTTTTTAAACTAGTTTTTTTCCTCCTCTTCCAAACAGACAATGGACAAAAGAAAAGTAGCAACCCACATGGAGAGTTTCCTTTTGAATTGCTAGAATTAGATACACTATCCAGCTCTCCACTTGCTAAGTATACTTTTTAGTTTCCCATTGTATATTATCTAGCCATCGATTTAAAGAACTTATCTTGAAATATGTCCATTCTCTGGGCTTGATTTTTGGGCTGCATTAAATATTTTAACTTATTTCTAAAGGATTATGTGAAGGCCCTGATTTTTATTTTCTGAAAATTCTCATTAAAGCCGTCTTTGCAGTGGGCAGTACCTTTCAAAGAGGTTGAGTGTGTTTTCCCCCCATTTGTCTCCCGATAAGGGGAGGTGGGAGTACTCACTAAAGGTAATAATCAAATAGAAAACAACAACAACAAACCACACAAAACTTATCCTTATTTCCTCACAGATCTAGTCTAACGATGGCCAAAAAAAAAAAAAAAAACGTAGTGACTGTGATCTTAGCAGCATGGGAACCTGATTTATCCCAGTTATAATTCCGTTTAGATTGTAGCAATGTGTAAGTAGTAGGTAATTTCTTATTTCAGAAATAACTTGAGCAGTGATTCTGCGAAGTTGAATCCGCCTCCCAGCCCCCAGAGTACATCTGTCGCGGAGTGTTTTTGTCTTGCTGTTGCACAACAGAAGCCCTCCAGTCTTTACCCTAAAATGGCAGCTTTCATTTGACTGGGGCCCATTCATTGACAATGATAATAAAGAGGCTGAAAGCTAGATGCTTGGGGCACGGAGCAGGACTGGGTTTGCCTTTCTAGGTGATAGTAAGTGGGAGACATTTTATGTCTTCCAGATTTGTTCACAGAAAGTTTGTTTTCCCTGAAAAATCTGTTCTGTGGAAAAAAGTTACAAGGTAAACAGAATTTGGAAGTGGAAAGCTGACTTGCAGCAAATTTTAGAAACTAAGTTTTCTTGTTTTGCCAAATAGTGAAATTATGACATCCCCCCCCCCCCCCGCCCTTTTGGTAACCAGCTAAAGGGACATGATGGATTTTTGTGAGGCTTGTAACAGGTGAATTTCATCACCATAACACTCAAGAATTGTTTTCTAGCACTATGGATTTTATTGTTTATAGTCTGTTGATATTTTCTATTTTTTTTCCTCTCTCTGTGCAAGCCAGTAAATTGAAGCTTGACGAATTCTGTTCTAGGTTTTTCAGGATTCAAATGAGTTTCTTCATAAGAAATGAATAATTATAATAAAGGGACTGGCATGTGATTTCCAAACTCTAATTATATTGGTTTAATCAATGAAATTATTTTTACGTCAATTAAAAAAATTGCTTCCTTTTCTATGTCTTAATTTTGAAAGTCAGGATAGAGAAATGTAGGTCATTTATAGGTGACGGTGATGGTTAAAAACTCAAACATTATTTTCCTCTTTTGAGGAAAAAAAATAGCACTTTTGTTTTTTTCCCCCAAGTTGAGAATACCTAAGTTGAGTTTAAAATAGCAGGTCTAGTAACTTAATTTTGAAGCAGTACTTTCATAGATTCTCCTGTACTTGGTTTAGTTGTTAATCAGTTCGACTTATAGGACTATTTCCAAAACTTTTTTCATGAGCGTCTTACTTTTATTGAGTTAAAATTAATACCATGGGGAGTACCTTTATAAAACTGTATCAAAGAAATGTGATAATTTTTTCTTCATACAGATGCAGTCAGTAATGTATTACCTATTGTATAGTTTTTAGGCAGAAAGGTCAAAAGTAAAAGAATATTTTCGTCTATGAGAAAATACAGTCGGAGTGCTTCTACGTACATGCCGTGTAACCCGTAAGAGCAATCTCAGTGCCGAGTTTAGAGTAGTTATTTCAAACCTAGCCGAAGAGCATTTTATTCCCTGTGCTTGAGAAAGTGTCACCATCCGTTTGGTTACTTTTGATTCAGCAATCACTGGCAAGCTTTCGGTGTGTAAAACGACAAATAAGAGGCGGTGCTTTCCCTCACAGAGTTTACCATCTACTAGGAGAGCGCGTTCTATAGGTAACCAAGTACTCATATTTTAACTTTTAAGATCAGCTTTGGATGTGTTGTTATTGTCCATCTTTTATTATCCGTACATGGCCTTTCAGGTTTGATAGTAGTCGCCATGGCCGTCTTATAGACATCTACTATAAATAAGGCATTGCAAGAATAAAAATGCTTAGTCAGGGCTGAGCAAAATGTGTGGCTGCAAAAAAATGACCCTTAAAATTTCAGCTTTGTAATCAAGTGATTTGCTTCCAGTATTCAGATGCTTTCTAGATGTAAACAAACCAGCACTTAGATAGATGCAGGTCACAGAGCTAAATTCACTAAGGTAGATGGGGAAGGAGCATCTGGGGTGATGATGGTGAGATGATGTCGGGAACATGATGGCGCTGTGTGACTCTTTAATTGTCTTGTTCATTCACTCGGACACTTTTGTATATCTTTAAAAGAGTATTCTTTTTATGCCCTTTTAGAAATTCAGAATTTTGTATTGTTATATCTTATCAGGTTTCTAAAGCCATTATAGCTTTATCAGTTTGGGAGATAAAATTTTCCTTTTTCTCTGGAGATCTTTATTATTCTGTCCTAGTTTTTTTTTTTTTTTTAAGAAAACTTTGACATTCAAAGATGATGGATGATGTAAAAATATGAAAGAAATTGGGAGTAAATGATCACTTTTCTATTTCTATCACTTTTCTGTTTTTCTACAAAAAATATGAAGATGTAATGATTTATTTTAATTTGGGTATTACTCAGTTGCACTTATGGCAGAAGCCCATAGCTGATTATGGTGGTAGTTAAGAGCTGGGATGGTAATTAAAAACATTAGTACCGTTCTTTTATATTTTACTTTTATCAATATATTAAAATTCTTAAATGAAACCACACCTATGTGATAAAAATAATAAATAGAAACAGGAAATCATAATGATATTGTCAAGTAGAAATTCATCTTACAGTCATTAGTAAATCTTTGGATATTTAGAGCATGAGGACCTTGGAGAGCTAGTTGAACTTTCTCATTTTACAGATTGAGGAACTAAAGCCCAGAGGATTAATTAAAGGAGCCGTCTCTGGCTGGCCACCCAGTTACTGCCGGCAGAGCTGCCTTGGTCATGGTTGTCTTCCTGGTGCCTAGCTGGGTGCTCATGCAGGGGAGTGCCGGGTTGGTCTTTGTTGGATGACTGAGCTGCTTCGGGAAGAGACTAGCTCTTCCTCTTATGTTCTGACTCAAAAGCACCTTTTGGCTTAAGCATCCTATAGCCTATGCTCACATAGCTCTTAAGGGTGTTCTTAAGTCAACGGCATTGTATTTGCCTCTGTGTGGTGGTTTGGAGGTTTTTTTGGGGAGGCGGGGAGCGGGGAGGTATGATTATCCATCTAGAGAAATGCAGAGAAAATTATTGAGACTTGATTATTGTTTTCATTATAGAAGCACGTATTCATTACCGTAACTAGGTTCCAGTACCTTTAACTAATGTTAAGTGACTGCAAACATAATTGTTTTCTCAGGGAAATATTTTTGGAGGTTTTTGTTTTGTTTTTATTTTGAAAAGTAAAAACTATCTTTTTAAAAATAAAAATAAGGTAGAATAGTAATGAAGAAGCATTACTTGGCAGCAAGAGGCCGATTGGTCCCTGAGCTTGTTTGTTTGTGGCCATGTGGCATCAAAGACACTTTCTTCAGTGGTCCTTTTGACCTTACACCACTGCTGTAGGTGCCAGGCTTGGCTCTAGTGGCTAGTGACTGGGCTGTGATCAGTTTTCCTGTTTCACCTGTTTTCTTGTTCATCGGCTCAAGTGTCTATTGGGTACCTGCTACCTCAAAGGCGCTGCGCTATGCCTGAGTTAGGAATACAGTGGTGCCAGGAGAAGACATAAAAGACCCACGCGAAAAATAGAGCCACCGCAACGTCATAGGTGCTGGGCGGCGGACTGGGAGGAAGGACAGTCACCTGTTAGGAGCGGCTTCAGCGCTGCCGTCCAAGCGATGGTAAGGAGAAAGGGGCAGTGCTAGCCCACCTGGAGGGAGGCAGCGTGTCTGAGGCCCACGGAGAGCAGCTAGATGACACTCAAGAGGCGGGCACAGGCCAGCTTGGGCGGGGCTAACAGGATATGGAATTTGGGATTTAAAAAAAAAGCAGCAGAGCCACTGGTGAGTGTTAAGCCGGGCTTGACATGAGCAGGCTTGTGTTTTGAAGACTGAATTGGTGGGTGGGGCAGAGGAGAGAGAATAGTCTGGGAACCTCATCCTGCCCGCTATTGCTGTGGTCCACGGGGTGGGAAGGACCAGTGGTTTGGGCTAGACTGGTGGTCGTGGAGATGGAGAAGTGGACAGGTTGGAGAGATATTTAGGAGGCCCAATGACTTGTATTTGAAGACAGATTTGTTCTCAGGGAGAGGAAGGTGTCAGGGAGCGTAGGTTTCTAGTGTATTCGCTGCATGGCCGGCTGGCTGGGGTTGCTGCTCTCCGAGGTAGGGAGCACCTGATCAGGACCTGGTCTGAGGAGGAAGTTCACGAGCTCTTGAAGCATGTGACTGAGGTGGCCGATAGCGGACCGTGAAACTGTTGCTTCAGCCTTCTTTCCATTGCTAGCGGCATTCTAAAACTTCCCAGAATAGTCTGCCAGCTTCCCCCCAAAGATGTCGGTGTATGGCGAGCCCACCAAGGATTGCTGGTGGTGTCAGTGGAAGGGGAGAGAAGAGGGAAACTTTGTTATCTACCTTGATATATGGTACTTTCTTACTTGCTTAATAGGAGTTTGCTTGCTCATACAAGGAAGAGCACCCTCCGGTGAGCAGACTTTGCCACATTTTGTCCTTGTCATGGTTGTCTTCCTGGTGCCGCTTTCTGTTGCTAGTTATGTATTGGGACGAGGTCCTTGGACTCCCGGAAGATAGCTGGTGCTCCCCATGGAGGAAACTGGTCGCATTTTAGGAGCCGGTTGTGGCCAAACATGGGTGTGGTAGAAATGAATACATTACTTAGGTAATTGTGGAGGGAAATACTGTCCTCGGTCAGAACACTTACCTGTTCTGGGGGAGGAACTATGTATAAACTACCTTAATATATCTTAACAGTCACTTTGTTCAATTATTATAAAAAGTGGATGATAGAGCGCGATTGGCCGCAAGTGAGAGATGCTAATTGATAAATCCAGAAAAGCTTCCAAGTTGCTGACTTTAATATTATATGAGAAAAAGTATGAAAACCCTGAACATTTATCTTTTGTTTTTTTGTTGTTTTTTTTAAGAATAAATGGTCAATTTTATTGGGCTCAGACTAAGAATCCATGGGTCTTGAGGACCTCTGTGAATTTGTCAGTTTTCTTGTCTATGTTCTTTTCGGCCTGCTTCCGTAGCCTCATGAGCTGCTGCTTTTTCGGGTAGTGGATCTTGGCCTTCTCCTTTCTCTTCTCCTCCAGTGTAGCCGTTACTGCCTGGTACTTCCGCTAACCTCATGAGCCAGGCGCCCTATGTAGGCAAACTGGGGGTGGGGTAGAGGGAGAAACGAAGCTGTAAGAAAACGAGGCCAGGGTGACTAGGGGAGGGGCATTGACATCCCGTCCTAGAGGATCCCAGTCCAGCCATACAACTTTTCAGCAAGCCTGCGCTCAAGAGACACAGCCACCCCTGGCAGGGCTCTCTGCTCCTCCTGGCATCAGCTGAGCCATTGGCTTTATCGGCACTGCCCACAGTGGCATCCGCAGACCATCGTGAGAAAAAGCCATCATCTGCTGAACATTTATCTTGAAACAGTTTTTTTGTTTGTTTATTTTGTTTTTTGTATCTTTGTTTCTGCCAGTTTGTATAGTAACGATGTTACCCATTTATTTATTTTTAATTTTTTTTTGTTTGTTTTTGTTTTTTGCGGTACGCGGGCCTCTCACTGTTGTGGCCTCTCCCGTTGCAGAGCACAGGCTCCGGACGCACAGGCTCAGCGGCCATGGCTCACGGGCCCACCCGCTCTGCGATATGTGGGATCTTCCCGGACCGGGGCACGAACCTGCGTCCCCTGCATTGGCAGGCATTGGCAGGCGGACTCCCAACCACTTTGCCACCAGGGAAGCCCTTATTTTTAAATTTTTAAAAAAAGTTTATTTATTTTTGGCTGCGTTGGGTCTTCATTGCTATGTGCAGGCTTTCTCTAGCTGCGGCGAGTGGGGGCTACTCTTCGTTGTGGTGTGCGGGCTTCTCGTTGCGGTGGCTTCTCTTGTTGCGGAGCACGGGCTCTAGGCGCGCGGGCTTCAGTAATTGTGGTTCGCGGGCTCAGTAGTTGTGGCTCGGGGGCTCTAGAGCACGGGCTCAGTCGTTGTGGCGCGTGGGCTTAGTTGCTCCACAGCCTGTGGGATCTTCCCGGACCAGGGCTCGAACCCGTGTCCCCTGCATTGGCAGGCAGATTCTTAATCACTGCGCCACCAGGGAAGCCCTACCCGTTTATTTTTGTTATAGGTCAGACATTGATCTTCGTGTGCAGGGAGAACCTTCCTGGGGCTCTCTGTCTTTGGTTGGGGCTGTATTTCAAAGGTGCTCTGTTTGACATTGGTCCTCATAGGCCTTTTTGGTGTCCTTGTGACTTGATCGAGTCCACCAGGGCCCTCCCTGACTTCCTCAGGGTGGGCACGATTGTGTGGCTTTGCAGATTTTTCAGGAGCTTACGTGAGCTGTAGGGGCATGCTACATCTGAAAGTTTTACTCTCACTTCTAGTGGTTTTGAGGGATTATTTGGATACGTCTAAAATTTAAGGGTAGTAATGTTCCCATGTGGTGACATAGTAGGAAAGCTGGGCTCTTCTGTCCACACTTTCTCTTTTTGTGCCTACTGTACTCATGGGGGGCATACATCTTGGTATATCTTGACCCCTAAGACAATTGGGTTCCATGCCTTTCACCCTAATGCCCTTCCTCTCCCACGGAGATGAGGAGAGCAGTTGTTCTTGTGGAGGTTTTATTCCGTGGTGGCCGAGAGTTGTGGCGTCAGAAGGATCAGCTAGTGAATCAGAAAAATAGGAACAATAATACTCTCAACCAGCCGGGGTTACTAACGGCAGAAGATTGCATGAGGTATCCCACCTAAAGCACTTGGTATAGCGTAAGGCATATTTATTGAGTAGTTACTAGCTAACTGGTAGTCATTGAACTTATCAAACCATGTGTCTTGGTTTTAATTTAAAAAGTCCCCGGATCCTAAGTCATGACTGGCCAAGCACGAGAGGCCTGCAGTGGATCCTGGCTGCACGGTTTTCACCTTTCCTCAGAAGTCGACATCAGAATTAACATGGGTGCGTGCCTGTATTCAGGCACAGAACTGGATCTTATTCACCTAGTCCTCTCATTGACTACGCAGAGGCGGCTCGGATACTCCAGACACTAGAAATGGCACATCTGAAGGAGCAGTTGCTTTCTGGCTACAGAGCTACCCGTCTGCTGGCTGAGCTGTGGCTGTCTTACCAGGGAACCCGTCAGTCCTGTTTTCCCCAAACCTGCAGTTCTCCGTAGTCGGTGGGAGATGTTAGCCTGGGTAAACAGTGGTGGGCATCTTCCATCCGTTCTGGAGCGTTAGAACCTTCCAGTATAGACTGGAGAGGTACACGGTGTTCTCAAAATCTGTAACTCTAGGTCCTCAAGTCTCTGAACGTCGGGGCCGGTCCTTTTCCCCCAAATTCTGTGCCTTGCTTAAGGAACGGACAAGAAGCTATCTAAAATGGGTAGATTTGGGGTGGGATCTGGGATAGGAGTAGCAAGGAGAAAGTGAAAAGGTTCCCTGCCTCTGCAAAGGTGAGGCTGTGGGGCAGCTTCCTTGGAATCCCGCTGCTCTCCAGATTGGCATGACAGTGGGAGAGATGGAACGAAGACAGCTTTTGTTTTGTTTTATCCTGTTTTATTTTCGCTGAAAAGAGACTCTAAAGGGAAAATGAAATGGGACAGAGTAGAAACAGTTGACAGACGTGAGCCTGTGGAAGTTCCCCGTATTCTTCCGTCCTTACTGCAAGGTTGAAAAATTGGAGAAGCTGCTGCTGCCCTTTTTTTTTTCTTTTTAATAATTTATTTATTTAATTTTACTTTTGGCTGCGTTGGGTCTTCGTTGCTGCGCGGGCTTTCTCTAGTTGGAGCGAGCGGGGGATACTCGTTATTGTGGTGTGCGGGCTTCAGTAGTTGTAGCACGCGGGCTCAGTAGTTGTGGCTTGCGGGTCCGCGGCATGTGGGATCTTCCCGGAACAGGGCTGGAACCCATTTCTTTCTTTTTTTTTTTTTTTTCCTGCGGTACGCGGACCTCTCACTGTTGTGGCCTCTCCCATTGCGGAGCACAGGCTCCAGACGCGCAGACTCAGCGGCCACGGCTCATGGGCCCAGCCGCTCCGTGGCATGTGGGATCTTCCTGGACCGGGCCATGAACCCGCGTCCCCTGCATCGGCAGGCGGACTCTCAACCACTGCGCCGCCAGGGAAGCCCTCGAACCCATTTCTTGAATAACAGTGACTCTAAGGGCTTGATCTCAGTAGCTACCACGTGCGGAGCGTAGGCTTTATTTGAGTTTGCATTTTGCTAACCTGTTTACTTACGTGGACTGTTGGTCACTGACTACCAAAGTAGGATTAATCAAATCGCTGAGGTAGGAGCAACAGTTGCCATTATGTAGGTGAGGAAATGGAGTTTTAGAGATTGTTTAATAAATTTGCCTAAGAATACGGCTATTAATGGTGGAGTTGGGACTCAAATCAGGACAGGCTTATTTAAGACCATGTAGCATTAACCTCTCTGCATAAGTTGCCTTGGAGGCTCCCATCAGAATGACCTTGGCCTTAGAAGCATCTGTCAAGGCTTACACACCTGTGCTTTCAAGGCCCACCTCTGGGAGTGACGTTGAACGGCCCAGAGCTGCCCATGAACGCATTAGCGTCAGGGAGGCTTCTTTTCCTCACAAGTCATACCTTATCGATGGCAACCTATTTCTACCGAAAAGACACTCACTTATTGTAAGACTTCCTAGTGTTCTACCCTGTTTTTGTTCATCAGTCCAAGACGTGGCCAACATCAGAGCATTCAGCTTGCTACAGAATTGGCTGTCCTCAGAGTTTCTTCCCGGGGTTTATCCAAGGTGTATTAGTTCATGGAGCATCTTTTTCTCACTGCAGAGGACTTGAGTTGCTGAGGAAAGAAGACAGGATGTTCCCTAAGCTCCCAGCCGTAGCACTCGCTCTTGGTAAATACTTAACCTAGTCAACAGCCAGACTCAAGGAAGTACTTGCACACCGCTTCTGCTCACATGCAGGACGACGGGCCGTCCCCTGCAGCTGCACGCTGCCTGGTGTCAGTAGGTCTCAGATTCAGATGTATAAAGCAGTAGGTAGGCTCATATGTTATGGGGTGGATGTGTGTTCCTTTTTCAGGGGATTTAAAAACAAAAAAACAAAAAAACGATAGTATCCCAAATCTTAATACTCCTTTGCGTCTTAGAACTATTCTATGGTGACATATCTAGATTCTGTATATGTTTATGGGTTTTATTCCTTCACAACTGAACAAATAGTTATCCAGCTTAAGTACAGTAAATCTCTTGTTAAAACTTGAAGTTTTGCTATTTCTGGTGCACTTGAAATTTTAACTTTTTTCTGATTGTGTTAAGTTTCAGAGAGCTAGGTTTATCACCAGAATTGGCATTTTAAGTTTTCCATTTTCCCCTCTCATTAAAAAACAAAAAATAAAAATCTAGGCTGGTGTTTGAAGCAAAGTTCAAGTTTATGGGGAGCTTTGTGGCTGCTGTGGGCTGTTGAGAGCCATTTCGTTTAGCTGCTGGGGTCGAGCAATATAAAGAGAACCCTGTCTCATGTGCTGTCACATACTTAGTAGGGATGCAATAAAATGACGCAATCAGGTAATTTCCCACATGGTTCAGCCCATGGGTGGTGACACGGCTGTACCTGAATTGCGGGCAGGCAGGTGGTGTCACCGTGGAGTACCTGGGAAACGTGGTGTTTGTCTTGGTGTGAATGAAAGGTGATGTACTGCCCGAGGATCTGCACGGAAGCCCAGCTTTTGCTGGTGGATTGGTGACATAGGGGACCGACTGTCAATCGTTTGTTGTAGCTCAGGCTCTTCAGAACTTGAAGAAATGCCCACATAGGGACTTCCCTGGTGGCGCAGTGGTTAAGAATCCACCTGTCAGTGCAGGGGACACAGGTTCGAGCCCTGGTCCTGGAAGATCCCACATGCCGTGGAGCAACTAAGCCTGTGCACTACAACTACTGAGTCTGCGCTCTAGAGCCTGTGAGCCACAACTACTGAGCCCATGTGCCACAACTACTGAAGCCCACGTGCCTAGAGCCGTGCTCTGCAACAGGAGAAGCCACCGCAATGAGAAGCCCGTGCATTGCAAAGAATAGTAGCCCCTGCTTGCCGCAACTAGAGAAAGCCCGCACATAGCAACGAAGACCCAATGCAGCCAAAAATAAATAAATAAATAAATTTTTAAGAAAAAGAAAAAGAAATGCCCACATCATCAGCATTATCCTTTATGGATCACCACCACCATAATAACAACATTCAGAATAGTAATATCTTCACTTGGCAAACCTGAAAATGACTCGACTACCTGTACCTCCTCTAAAAAAGACTGCTTGAGCCAGCTGTTGAATTTAGTAAGTGATCTGATTTGCTTTGCCTGCCAGCTCCAGGCTAGAGGTAAGAAAACGGGTCTTTTTATTCAAAGCATTACAGCATTAATTTATATCCTTATTAAATTTTCTTGTGTTTATCTCTTCCAATATTCTATTTTGTGAAAGGAACCCCAGCTTTCCCTTTTCGCACTGTTTTGAGATAGTTGCATAGAAAATGCTGGTCCTTCATTCCTGGGCAGAAAAGCTAACAGTATGTAGTGGTTTCTGGGGGAAGAGGGAGAGCTGCTGCGAGCCTGGCCTCTGCCTCTGTCCTGTAGCTTTTCAGCAATTGTCTCCGCTCCCCGCCCTTCCACCCAACCGGGATTCAGAGGTACAAGGTGGTTTCGCAGAAATAATGCATCGATTGGTCTTTAAGGAAGAGTAGAATGGTGAGCTGGATGATGTAGCTTTTCCATCTGTTTTCTCCAAGGGACCTGTAAAAGGGGTCTGTTTACGTGACTTTGAGGATCTTATATAATTATTTAAAAAGTCCATCTGGTAAAATTAGAATAACTAATAAAATAGATATTTATTGGGGCCTTAGAATGAACACAGTCACCTGAGGTGCTTGTTAAAAATGCATATTCTGGGATTTCCCTGGGGGTCCAGTGATTAGAACTTGGTGCTCTCACTGCCAAGGCCACAGCTTCAATCCCCGGTCGGGGAACTGAGATCCCACAAGCCTCGCAGCGCGGCCAAACAAACAAATGCAGATTCCCTACGCCAGTTTTTTTCCTGAATTAAAATCTCTGTGATAAGAACCTGCTGTATAAAAATAATAAATAGAATAAAATTCAAAAGAAAAAAATCTCTGTGGGCCATCTAGAGTCTGAATTTTTATCTAGGTGCTTCTGATACATTCTAAAAGGCCACACGTTTAGACCAGTATGTTAGTTATACAGTGAACGTACCATGGAAATACAAAACAGTTCAGAAAAATGGTAACATATATTTTTACAATATATTTTGGAATTTCTCAAGTAATGTTATTCTCTTACACGTAAATGAATGAAATGTAGCTGCTATTTGAGATACCAGTTATATAAAAGGTAAAGATGGACACATGGTTGAGCTTGGAAGTATAGTCCACTTCAAAGGTGGTGGTAAACAGGTCAGAGAGCAGCATGGGTTGTATTTGTTAAATTTTATTTTCATTTCTGTCACAGAATAATGAAAAACTTGTCTTATGTGTGGTTCTAGTCTATGTGGTATGAAAAGTGAGTGGATTTAGGGGACTTCCCTGGCGATCCTGTGGTTAAGACTCCAGGCTTCCAGTGCAGGGCATGCGGGTTCGATTCCTGGCCGGGGAACTAAGACTCCCGGATGCTGCATGATGCAGCCAAAAAAAATTAAATTAAAAAAAAAAATAAAAAAGAAGTGTTAGTGGATTTAATAGGCAGCAGTAACTGTTTAGGGGCACCCGTTGCAAGCGGTGTTGTCTCCAAGGGCAGGTCAGACACGTAAAGCGAGAGTGGCAGGGAGTTCGGTGGGTGGACTCGGCAGCGTCCTTCTCCGTGAGAGCCGGGTGTTCTGCGGAAGGTGATGGGAAGTGGCATCCGGGCTCTTTCCTCAGGTCTCCGTCTCCCTTCCTTTCCGATTCGTTCCTCACTGACTGTGCCGGCCTCTTGCCCTGTCGTCTCCCCGGCCTGGACCGTCGCTGGGAGGTGCCGTCCGCGTCCTGGGCCTGCTCCCCGGGGTCCTCATTCCTCTGCTGCCCCCTGAATACAGCCTGTGTCCTGCACCCAGAGTGCCCGTCTCGGCTTCTCTAGGGCCCAGTTCAGACTCACAGCTCCAGCTCCTGTTTCCAGGTGGTTAACTCCTAAGCCTGTATTTTTATTTCCAGTATCGTCCCCAGACGTCTGTTCTTAATGTTCCCCACCTGTCTGAAACGGAAGTCTTTTCAACACCCCCCGGCCCCCCTTTTCCTGCCTGAAGCCCAGCCCCGCATCTGAGCATCTGAGTCCGAACGACGTGCTCCGTGCCGCCCCGCGTCCTGGTCTTTGCTGGCCCACTGCAGGCTCCTCTGAGTTCAGGGGGGCACCTTCCACTGCGCTGCACCCTTGAGACCCCCGCCCGCCCGTTAGAACACAGTCCCCCGGCCTGCTGAGCCCTGGCTGTCATCACCGTCGCCTGCCTGCGCTGGTTGGAGGAGACCCCCGCTCTCCCTCGCCGCTCCCGGCGTCCTCCTTGGGCGCCCTGCCGCCCCGACTGCGGGTCTGGAAGCACCCAGGCTCCAGCAGAGGCGTCCTGCCCCACGCCTCCGGGTGTAGCCGGGCTGACAGGTTTAAAGCGAGGCTCCGTCTCAGGCGGGGCGGGGTTGCCCTGTGCATGCGGCCTGGCCCCTCCCTGGCCTCCCCGGTGACCGGCTCCAGCCCTGCCTGGCTGTCCCCCAGCTGGTTCAGAATGTGTGTGGGGAGAGGAGGTGAGAGTCCCTCCTCAGGCCTCCGCCCGTGTCGTGTCCCCGGCGTCCGATCGGAAGGCCTTTCTTTATTCCTGGTCGAGGTGTCCTGATTAGGTGCTGAAGATGCCCTGTGGGTCGTCGGTCCAGGGGTATGCAGGTTAGCACAGTAATGTCCGTGTAATAATCTGGTGTCGGAGGGAAAGCTGTTCACCTAGCAGCTGAAGTCCTCTTGGGGGAAGTTGCTCGCTGCGGCGAGCGTGGCCTGAGGGACTGTGCCGGAGCAGGTGCCCTTTGCGCCAGGGAACCATGTGGTGGCAGTGACATCAGGGCAGACGGCTGCCTTCCGTGGTGGCCACTCAGGAGGGGGCCTCAGAAACGGGCCTCCAAGGTCACGGCGGAGTGAGCGCTTACATAAGGGCCGCACCCAAGTCGGCTGTAGGAAGGACTTCATGAATGCAAAGGCGTGGCCAGTAAGGAGCAGGGAAAATTCAACAGTGTTTTCAGATTTCCACCTCTAAAGGGTAAATGGTGATTTCTGGGTGAGGTTTACCGTGAAGTCTGTTTGGGTTTTGGAAACATGGGTGTGTCTGGTGAAAGCTGTTCTCGTATTGACTCTTTGAGGAGATAGATAAGAATTAGGAGTGTGCAGATCTTAAGAATATTCTTGTGACTTTAACATCTGTGAAGGGGTGCTTGGGTTCTGTGGGAGATACTAAACATGCTCACTGTGGCCGGGAACTGCAAGGTAGCACACCTGTGACGAGGTGGAACCGGACAGCGCGGCAGGTAGTCAGGTGCCGGAAAGGGGTGGCGCTACGGGCAGGGACTTGGTAGTGGAGGAGGGAATCAGCAGGTGTGACCTGTGCCCTTTGATAGGTTGGAGGGACTGAGAAATGACATGAGCAGAAAACACAGAGATACTGTGAGGCCAGGGTCCCCAGACCAAGCCGCAGGGGCGGGGCCCGTGGCCCCAGGGAGAGGGGCGCCCTGCCATACACCTGCCCTCCTCCCGGCCTCCTGGGACTGCAGGGAGCCCCATTCCTGGGCCCAGGAGGGTCAGAGGTGGCTGGGGGCAGAGGGGCAGGGGCTGGACAGACGGGGTTGGGGATAGGCCGTGGCGAAGTTGGAAGTTCAGACCCGGTGAGATCCTGACTTGCGTTAAGTGATGGAAATGGAGTTGAAAGGTTAGTCTGGCAACGCGTGGGGGGATTGCGCTTGAAGAGGGACTAGAGGCAAAAAGTCAGGCTGTTGAAATAGCGTAGGCAGCTGCCGTGGGGCTGCACCAGGGCCAGGGGAATTGAGCGGGGGAGACCTGGGAAGAGGGGGAGATCCGGGGGGGGGACGGGGAGCGGGGTGAGTCCCGTTCCTTCCAGGGGCCGGCTCGGAGCTGAGAATGGCTTCGCAGCCTCTTTTCAGGAGAACCAAGGTTTGATGATTTGAACTTAGATTAGATCCCCAAATAGGAAACGTTTGAGGAGGGTGAGATGTGTGAAAAGATAAAAGGTCACTTTAGAAAGCTTCCAGAATAAAGCTACATCACTCACGAAGCTGTGTAACCTGCGAGCCAAAAAATAGCGAAATAGTAAATCTTTTTTTCTTTTTAAGTAAAGTCAGTGTCATAAAAATGATTTTGGAACTGTTTTCACATGTAGTTTGACTTTATTTTTTTAAATGTCCTTACAACGTGGGCATAGAATAACACGAACGAATTCTGCAGGATTGTTCCTATTGCTCTTTCAGAATCAAAACAGCACGATGGTAGTTGGGGAGTTTGTTAACAGGCTACGCAGTTATTACACACGGAAGTTATTCCGTTCACCATAGTTGAGCTTCCTTCTGAGCGTGTGTGCTGACGTTAGGACGAACCATCTCGCCTTTTATGCTTCACCTGCTCTAATGTGTGCGTGTGGATCTATTAAAAAGACACATCAACAAATACAGTAGAGAAACAGCTGCAGCCCAGTAGAAAAGCAGTAGAGGATATAAGCAGGTCATGCATAGGAAGAAAATTTAATTGCCAAAAACATGAAAATTTCCAAATTATGGAGTAATAACAAAATGCAAATTAAAACGAGATACTTTTCCTCCTAATCACATTAGCAAAGATTTAAAAAACAGTTTTGATACTGACGGAATATGGTGAGACTTGCATGATCACTGCCGTCTGAGGTTCAGACTAAGGTTCAGCAAGTACAAACATTTTGGAAAGTAATTGGAGATTATATGTGTCCAGACCTTTATGAATGGCCATTCCAATCATATCAGTCATCCATCCTAAGGAAGAATCTGAAATCCAATCAGCTGTTATGAATAAGAGGTCACAGCATTTTTTTCTGACAGTGAGAAACTGAGAATGGTTGAATGTGTGCTGTGTTCATATGTTAAGAGTATGATGCAGGCGTTACACATCACGCTTTTGAACAACATAAAGCCTCAACGAGTAGAGCACAAAAGAATATATTAACTGTGGTCCCAATTTTATACAAATTAAATCACAAGCCTAGGAAAAGACTAGGGAAAATACATCAATTTTAAAAATGAGTAGTTTCAGGGATTGACAGTTTCACTTATTTAAAAGCTCTGATTCCAGAGTTACACAGGTCTGGTTTGAATCCCTGCCCAACTACTTACTGGCTATGTGACTTTGGACAACTGACTTAGTAGCTCTATGACCACAGGCAAGTTTTGTTTTTTTTTTTAATTTATTTTTGGCTGCGTTGGGTCTTCGTTGCTGCGCATGGGCTTTCTCTAGTTGCGGCGAGCGGGCTTCTCATTGCGGTCTCTTCTCTTGTTGCGGAGCACGGGCTCTAGGTGCGTGGGCTTCAGTAGTTGTAGCACGTGGGCTCAGTAGTTGTGGCTTGCGGGCTCCGGAGCGCAGGCTCAGCAGTTGTGGCGCACGGGCTTAGCTGCTCTGCGGCATGTGGGATCTTCCTGGAACAGGGATTGAACCTGTGTCCCCTGCATTGGCAGGCGGATTCACAGCCAATGCGCCACCAGGGAAGTCCCACAGGCAAATTTTTAAACTTATCTGAGACTCAGTTTCTTCAGCTGTGGCGGGGGGATGGTAACAGTGCTCAGCTCCTAGGCCTGTTGGGATTAACGCAGCGATGCTTCTGAAACACCTCGCACGGTGCTCGCTGCATTGTTAGCCCTCCATAAATGTTAGTTATTTGGATTGTGGGTTGTTTTTATTCTAATCTTTATATCCTTAAGTATTTTCTAAATTTTATACTGAAAGGTACTTTCATAATCAAGAAAAACAACCATCACCACCCCAAGAAGCTATCTTATACCAGCTATGGAAAAAAGAACTCCTGACAGGTTTTCAGTGTTTTGTGGTATAGACAGAGAAATCTTTTTTTTTTTTTTTTTTTTTGCGGTACGCGGGCCTCTCACTGTTGTGGTCTCTCCCATTGCGGAGCACAGGCTCCGGACGCGCAGGCCCAGCGGCCATGGCTCACGGGCCCAGCCGCTCCGCGGCATGTGGGATCTTCCCGGACCCGGGCACGAACCCGTGTCCCCTGCATCGGCAGGCGGACTCTCAACCACTGCGCCACCAGGGAGGCCCAACAGGGAAATCTTTATAATCTCAACTAGTTACATTTCTGAAATGAATACCCCAATGTTTGCCTCTTAGGGTTTTCCCTTTTTCTAGATTACTGAGTAGTATTTGGCTTATTTTTTCTATCTCACAGAAATTTTGTTCTGCAGTAAGTTGAATTTAGGAGACCCCTGCCTTCTTTTTTTATCTTAAGTTTTCTGAAATCAAAGAAAACAAGAATCATCTTTTTAAAAACTTATATAGATGAGATCTGAATTTGGTTAGTATTTACTAAACATTTAGCACTCAGATTTCAGTGCTAGTGCATCTCACCTAATTGTTTAAATATGGGAGCATGATTTTGATACTGGGGAAGTGGAGGAGAAACCAACCCCTTGAGAGTTTTGAGCTTGAGTTTAAAGGCTTATTGTGTCTTGGAGCGAGTCGACTCGCGCTGGTGGGAAGACTTGAGCATCTGGAGCCCTTCCACCTTGGAATTGTGTCTTTCTCACAGAAGAAACCATTTGGGTCGCATGCAGCCTGGAGAAGCTTTCAGGCTCTATTTTCTTCATAGGAGGGTAACAGCTTTGCACTTATAATAAAATAGCTTCAAAGCTTTTGTCTCCTTGAAGTTATGTGACCTTTCATATATCTCAAACATCCTTTATTGTATCTTCTATGGCAAACAGAGGAGGGTAAGAAAAGGAAAAATAGAGACAAATCTTAACATCGTCTCCTAAATTAATTATGAATACATGGGTTGATGGTAATACAAAACAGTTAAACCATAGAAGTTAAACCATAGAAGCCAGAATACATGCAACTTCATTTTATTATTGTATTTCATACACATCTAAGATGGTGTCAGTTGTAAGAGAGATCCTACTTCTGACCTATGGGAATGTGAAAAAAAAAAGTATGTCTTAGATTCAGTGAAATACAGTAACGAGTGAAAAATTAGAAAACCTTCAGTTGGCAGTCACTCGTGTTTTTCAGTTTCGTTTACTGAACAAAAAGGAAAATCACCTGACTGCATCTGAAATTGGAACTTAAGCCTCTAATCTTTAGCAAAAAGATTTCACAGCTGCCTGTCACTTTAATCACACCTGGTGCCGTCCCGTGCACACCTTGCTGCCTCCATTGTGAACGGCGCGTAGAGCACAGCCTGCATGGGCTTATGAATCAGGCATTTCAGCATGAACCTGCTTGGCTACTGGACCTAATGTAAGCAGACAGTGGGCCACCTTTTATAGCGTTAATCTGCCAGACTGCTGTCAACACATTGGGTACCATAAAACAGTGTCACCAAGACTATTCCACAGGGGTGATGCCAAAATCTATTAAAACTCACAATAAAACAAGAAACGTACTGCTAACCATTAAAAGCCTGACTTGACAATCGAGTATTTGGGTATAGATTCTGAGCTTAGTGCTAGGCTGGTGTCCACGTTGTACAAATGCAGAATGAATGTTTTTTGTTTATAAGTTTAAAAATCTAATTATTCAGTGATACAAAGCAAGGAAAGGGCCCTTTTCTTTCTTTCTTTGTTTTTGTTTTTTTTTTGTATCTAGGATAGTTTGAGAGGATTTTGCAGCAGATAGTGTGAAGCCAGGATGGAAAGAATATAGACCCAAATGTGGACCTAATGTAATGATGTCAGAGATTTCCTCCTCCACCAGCCATAAGGAAGAAAAATTTCCAATGCAATGATAGCAATGTAAAGATTCTCTATATGTCTAGTTGGAGATCAGATAGGTAGCATGGTGGAAAGGTTAATGCCAGCAAACAGCTCTGGAGTCAGACGGCCTGGGTTTAAAGCTAGCTTCCAACACTTAACTACCTTTGGCACCTTGGGCAAGTTAATTAATCCTCAGCCTCAGTTTCCTCATTTACGAAGTGGGGTTAATAACAGTACCTTCTTCAGTGTCTGTCATGTACCAGCCATTCATTAGAATGAGCAGCTATTCACAGTGTCACGGCTTGCTTTGTTTCTCAGTAAAGAGAATGTGAAAGTGAGAGATGTAAAGATTGGAGAGCCTTGGTGTCTATTAGTGTGACTGTAGAGGTTTCAGATGAAGATGGTAGATAACGCCTTTCTTGGCACTGCAGTGCGCACGCATCAGGCAACTCGAGAGCAATTAGTTATTAAGAAAAGACTGAGAGTATGATTGTGGTGACTCCCTGTAGAGCATTTTGCTATGATACCTTGGTTAGGGTTTTCTGGATTTCCCCCGTGTCTTGTGGTTGAGTAAGGAGTGGTTTTAATGTGGCAGTGTGCACTTGGGTTATCGTGAAGTGTGGGAGCTCTGCTTTGTGCAACAGGACAGGGGCGTCTCTGTCTTATCCCATAGCTGCTTCTATCTTAGGTGATATGAACTGATGATACTTTAATGTCACCAAAGAATTATATGACCAAGAAGAACTGAGATGATTTCAAAGTGGCCAAATGTTGATATTTAACTGTTCTGTTGCTAGTCACCCAGAGTGAGCCAGGGCTATGTGATAGGTCCTGTTTTATGTTTTATCACGTTATTTATTTATTTATTTGTTGGCGGTACGCGGGCCTCTCACTGCTGTGGCTTCTCCCGTTGCGGAGCACAGGCTCCGGACGCGCAGGCTCAGCGGCCACGGCTCACGGGCCCAGCCGCTCCGCGGCATGTGGGATCCTCCCGGACCGGGGCACAAACCCGCATCCCCTGCATCGGCAGGCGGACTCTCAACCACTGTGCCACCAGGGAAGACCCTTCTTTCTTTTTTTTTGTTTGAAGCCTACGATAACCTGTTCTGCCGGAGCTGGCCCTGCGTATCCCCCATTACTGTGAAGTATGGCCCAGTTTCTCTGCTTCCTTGCTGAGCGCCCTCCCTCTACTGTTGGATGGGGTGGAGGCAGGGGGGCATAGAAAGCTAGAATAAGCAGAGGGCAGGACTTGAAGGAGCTTATAGTTGAATTAACTTTTCACCTCCTCTTCAACCCCATGTGCCACCGACTTCTAGGGTCGTCCCTCATATTCTGCTCTCAGACGCGTCATGGGTTAGATGAACTGGTTCCCCCCCCCCCCGCCCCCGTTTATTGTTGTTATTGTTTCATAGCCAGAGCTTGTTTCTATGGAAATATTTTAGATTCCAAACAGCCAAGTTCGGAATATCATTAGGAGTAAAACTAAAGACTGAATTGATGTTTGGTGATTGCTGGCCTTGGGCTCTTTCCAACCACACTGGAGCTTTCACCTTCACGATTGTGTCTAGGACGTTTCTAGACGCTTACCACCTACGGCAGTTACTGCAGCCCCTGGCCATGCTGTAGGAGGTCCATGGACCTTTTCATTGGATGCTCCCCTGAGACAGGGTCCTGACCTGACAGAAACCAATGATCGTGTGTATCTCAGCCCATATGGACGAAGGCAAGATGAAACCCAAGGGAATCGGGACCACAGAGTTAGGAGGTTACTGTGCGTGACCTCACATGATGAGATGATGCCGCGTCGGGTGGCGGAATAGTTGTAGAGACATAAACATGTGCTGGCTCCGGGGCTAGTGACGAGGTCCTGCTTAGCCCAACCTGACGGTCTACAGACAGGGGCGGTGCAGCCTCCAGCCCTGCTGCTGGTGACCATCACAGGTGGCGTCACCTCAGTCAGGACTGGGTGGGTCCTGGCGTCAGAACCTGGTTCTCACTTAGAGGCCTCGCCGTGCCACGTGGCCCTGGGAAGGTGCCTCGACCTCTGCCAGCTCGGGTCCGCAGGGGGCCAGCACCCAGCGCCAAGCAGGTCCCGGGGCGGCAGGCCTGTCAGTGCCTGCTGGGAGGCAGGACCTTCCAGAAGCCGTGGGCTGAGCTCACGGGTTGGAACAGTGTGTCCATGTGAATTTTGAGCTGGGTGAGGTTTGTGAATAATGTCTCTTCGGGCCGGAAAATAACCGGATGGGAAGAGCACACACATGCACGCAGACGTCACCCCAAAGTGGTTCAGGGTGTCCCACGTGATGGGACAGGAAGGCGGCTGCAGCTCGGCCAGGTCAGCAGACCTTGGGCCAGATGCAGGGTCGTGGTGCACACATGTATATAAGCAGCAGCGGCAGCGGGTGAGTCCCTGTCTTGTTGTGGGACAGCCCTTGTAAAGTGTCTGGTCCTGAGTGCTCTGTGATAAAGTGCTAGTAAAGGGTCATCGTGATGGACAAGATCACGGCCACAGACCCGGACTTTCAGTCATGGGTTTCATCTGCAGAAGGTCTTACATTCCATTCTCAGCATCTTTATTTCCCCAAAGAAGTGTAAGTCCCTTAAGGTGAAGTAGGTTCTTTTTCCTTCCTCCCCATTTCTGTGTAAACTTGGCCGTGTGTTTGGGAGTGGATGGGGTTTACTAGTTGTAAACGAGAGGGTGTTTCTCACCCAAAGGTGATATTGTGGCTTCTCCACATAGCTTGGACGGTCCGATTGTATCATGGTTCTTTCTTGCATAGATGTCTATACTATATAATGGGAGTGTTTCTTAATATGATGCTCTCTTGGAACAACTTTTTATCAGGTAATTACAATTTTTTTTTTTTTTTGTCTGCGTTGGGTCTTTGTTGCTATGCGTGGGCTTTCTCTAGTTGCGGCGAGCGGGGGCTACTCTTCACTGCAGTGGCTTCTCGTAGCGGAGCGTGGGCTCTAAGGTGCGCAGGCTTCAGTAGTTGTGGCTCGCGGGCTCCATAGTTGTGGCTCGCAGGCTCTAGAGCGCAGGCTCAGTAGTTGTGGCCCACAGGCTTAGTTGCTCCACGGCATGTGGGATCTTCCCGGACCAGGGCTCGAACCCGTGTCCCCTGCATTGGCCAGGCGGATTGTTAACCACTCTGCCACCAGGGAAGTCCCAAGTAATTACAGTTTTTAAAGAGAGAATTTTATTAGGAAAGGTGGATTTGGTGAGGGGAAAAAAAACAAACTGCCCATTTGAAAGGTATTTTGTTAGGTAACAGCTGTATGTGAACTTAGAAGATATTTTTAACCTTCCTGGGGATTTTTACATGCTTCTCTGCCACTCTTTTTCGGGTGGGGGCACCCATCACCACTGTGGCTTGTTTGATTTCTCTGTAGAGGACGTTTACCCTGCTGCATAGCTGTTTCTGCCTCTTGTGCAAATCCTTCAGTCCCTGGTATCGGGCTCTGTGCAGGGTCGGTGGGGCAGGAGGCCTGTGCTTTCTCCTTTGCAATGTTGGGTTTTGGAGGCTGGACAAAATAAAGGGAAAACCAGCTCCCCCACTTACCAGTTTTGTGGTTTGGAGAGTTACTTGATTGCTTTAATACCACTTTCCTCATCTACAAGATATGGGCAGGTACTACTTCAGGGGTAGTTGTGAATAGTGCTGCTATGAATATAGGGGTGCATGTATGTTTTTGAATTAGAGTTTTGTCTAGATATATGCCCAGGAGTGGGATTGTTGGATCTCGTGGTAATTCTATTTTTAGTTTTCTGAGGAACCTCCATACTGTTTTCCACAGTGGCTGCACCACTTTACATTCCCACCAACAGTATAGGTCTCCTGTGCTTTTTTTTTTTTTTTTTTTTTTACGGTACGCGGGCCTCTCATTGTCGTGGCCTCTCCCGTTGCGGAGCACAGGCTCCAGATGCGCAGGCTCAGCGGCCATGGCTCATGGGCCCAGCCGCTCCGCGGCATGTGGGATCTTCCCGGACCGGGGCACGAACCCACGTCCCCTGCATCGGCAGGCAGACTCTCAACCACTGCGCCGCCAGGGAAGCCCCCCCTGTGCTTTTTAAAACTTACTAAACCACTCACAGGAAAGTTTCTCCCTTGGTTGAGTTTCCTCAGTGTTCATGTGCTTGATCCATATATCTTATCTCACCCTCCCTAAGGTATTGGCCATAGAATTAGTTGTTTCACGTTTTATTTACTGACCCAAAAGAGTAGTTATGCTGTTTGTGGGTTGGGCTCTGTGCTGAGTGTTGGGGATGCAGAGGTGGGCAAAACTGTACCAGGTGCCCGCAGCCAGTGGGATGGATGGATATTAAGCAGTCACACAAACATGTAAAAGTGCAACTGTAACAATTGTTAAAAAAAAAAAGAAGAAGGAGCAGCACGTGGTGCTGTGGAGTGGGTGATGGGCATTCGACTCAGATGCAGAGAGACTGGCTCACCTGGAGAAGGTAAGCTTGAGCTGGGGTCCTCCTGCCTGCAGGCTGAGTGGCTGCACTCAGGAGAGCTTGGTCTGAACCCCGGGAACAAGGGGAACAGTTACTCTGTGTTGTGTGTGTAGTTGGAGGGGGCTGGAGGTGGTGGGGAGAGAGCACTGCCTAGTCAGTGAGAGGAAGTGGTGATTCCACGTAGTGTGGTGGACGTGGGTGTGGACAGAAGGTGGACGGGGCTGAGGATGGTTTCACAGGTACGGTTTGATGGTAGATCAGGTATGGGAGCCATCAGGGGAAGGTGTCCTGGGTGACGCCTGGGCTTCTGGTTCGCCTGCATGGCCAGCTGGGTGACTGATGTCCGTGGGGCCACCCAGGCACACAGGCTGCCTGTGAGGCTAACGAGATGCCCTTTCTCTAGGGCATGAGGCAGGGCTGGTGGAGTCCCGGCTGGATCTTCACACCCACTTGCTTCCTGCAGCCCTGGGGTAGTGAAATGTCGGACCGTCACACACCTGACTGTAGCAGGCCCTGCCAGACACCCAGCTGCAGGCTCCCCAGCTCCTCCTCCCCTCCCCTCCCCTCTAAACCAGGTGAGGTTTGTCTGTCTGTCTCTCTCTCTCTCTCTTTTTTTTTTTAACCAAATGGCAGAGACTAACAGGTGGGAAAGATCCAATTGAGAAACGGATTATATAGGACTCTCCATGGGAGAGCAAAGGGCAACTGATGGAGTAAGATTCCTGAGAGCAGGGGAAGGGACTCAGCCCAGATCTGGAAGACCAGCCCTACCTCGGTGGGCACGTCTGTGCTGTGAGGACAGGAGGGCAGGAGCAGTGGATGGAGGTTGGGGGGGGCGGGTGTGAGGAGAGGCGCCTGTTCTCCCTGCAAAGTAGGAAGTGAGGTTACCTATTTATGCCTTGCCCATCCAACCAGAGCAAGAATTCACTGGGGACAGAGAGGTATTTATGTATAAACATGTTTATTTGTTTCCTTCATAGCACTAGACTGATAGTTACTGAGTTGTTGGGCTTCATTGAAAAATTGGACTCATTGAAAATTTAGACTTGTCACTTGGGCTTATGCATGAAATTATACGTGAAAGACGACTCACTATTTTATCAAGTTTGCAAAAATATGAAATGCTGTCAACATGAGCCATACTGCATTATTCCTGAGTGCCTGAGTGTTACCAACTTAATTTATGCTGAGGTATCTGTAAATGAACCTCACGGAGTGAAAATGGCAGGATTCTCGCTAATGGTTTGATCCATGGGCTTTAGAGAAATATACCCCACCCACTCTTTGAGATTTAGATATGAAGTACGAAGATAATGGTGACATATGTAGAGGAGAAAACAGATGGAGAAAAGCCATGTGGTTCTTTACATCAACCGCTGTGCATTGATCAACATTATGTAACGAAGTGACTTACATTCGCACCGTCTTTTATTGCTTACTGGGCACCTTAACACACATTGGCACTGTAATCCTTGTGACCTTTTATAGATGAAGAAACTTAGGATTTACCCAGAGACACACATATAGTATAGGTGGATGCCACATACTTGATTTTAGTCCTCATGACTCTGCAACAGTCAAGTGCCTCACCACCATGGGCATTCTGAAAGGATGTATTACATTTTTTTAGTGGACCCCAGCTCTGCAGTTCCAAACAGCACGGGAGTGTCTAATACAAACCCACAGGCTTCTTTATACTGTGGTGATTATTATGCTCATTCCATCTGATTGCTGTTGGGTGATGTAGCAAGTTTTCTGATTAATATTTTATTTGTTTTCTAATTACGTCTGTGCAGAATTATTTAAAATGATTAAAATTTGAATTTGGATTAGGTAGTTGAGCCATTATGAATTGCCTAAGTTGGTGACACTAATGAGGTAGTTGGCACTTATATATAGTACGTTATATTTTAAAACACTTGATAAAATAGTGAATTTTATGAGACCAGGGAATATTTTTGTGCTTGACTAGAATTTCGCATATAGTTAAATAGAAATAATTTAAACAATATGCTGAAACCTTGTCTGAGCAGTGTAGGTGATGAAAGAACAAAGGGTGATCCTGGACCACTTGTTATGTAATCACATGTTAACTGGCCTTGTTAATGGAGGATCTTGCTCTCATTGTTGAAGAACCGTAATAAAAAGGAAGAATTAGAGTTGTAACATATAAAAAGATAAATTAGAGAGTAACACATTTATCTTCAAATTATGAGGACAGAAGTATAGTAATTTAGCTATGATTTGCTGATTTAAGATGTCTTAAATCTGTCAGTTAAGATACTTTGTCATTAAAAGAAGTGAACATGCTGAAAGTTAATTTTCATACATTAAGAAGAGGGAAGTTCTTTTTGACATTGTTTACCATTAAAATCTTAAACGGTTGCAGTATTTGGCCAGTTAAGGTGTCGGGGAGAGTCCCGGAGGCATTAGCTTTCATGCAGGATTTGAAGAGTGGCCGAGGGGAGGGGGGCAGGCAAAACAAAGCTTTGTATTTAGGAAATAGGAAGACTGCGGTGCGGGTGAGTTAGAGGAAGTATGAAGATTAGCTTCAGGGGGGCTTTTTGGATGAGCCTGGGTTTATTTCATAGTTGGTGTGGAGCCCCTCGGAGGCTTCCACACGAGGGTGGAGACATCAGAGCTGTGCTTGGGGCATTAGGTGTTCCAAGTCACATGCAGCCTCCGTGCCACCCCCCAGCCCTTCTCCACGTCCCCAGGGGATGCCGTCTCCACTTCATGCTCTTCCACTCACACTTTCCCTCTCCTTGTAACCCTCCACACTCAGAACATCGTCAAAGTTTGTACTTTTGTCGATGGTACCTCCCCGACATAGCCTCTCAGGTCCTGCCCACATTTCCGTGTGTGCTGGACTACTGCAGAGACTTCTGGCTTGAATTCTCTGCTTGTGCATGTTCCAGAAGTGTCTAGAATGCCCTTGCCTGCTCATCTCACACTTGTGCATCCCCCTTCTTTGTGTTTTCCCCTTGAAAACCAAACTGACCGCCTCCTCCTGGCACTCAGGTCTTTGATTCTTAATGCCAGCCTAACTTTGTAGCCGTAGTATCTACTCTTCTTTAAACATCTCCCGTAATCAGGCTGACCTGGATCGCTCATGGTCCCTGAGCACACAGCTGCTCCTGCCCTCCGTGCCTCTGCTCTTGCTTGCGCTGCGTCCGTTCAAACCCACCCTCGCCCGTCAAAATCCTATTTGTCTTCAGATTCTGTCTCAAATGCTACATCTTCTGTAAAGCCATTTCTAATTCTCAGCAGTGGAATACAGCTTCCTTACCTCATACCGTTTTCAGTTGTGTGGCGCACATGTCGCCTTGTAGACGATTCAGTCAGTAAGCACACAGGTGAGATGCGGCACCATCTCGTCCTGCTGTCACTCGCATGTCCCCATGGTCCCCGTGGAGTCCTCACTGCCTGGTCCTTCCCCGGGAGGATCACCGCTTCTCCTTGGTGCTGGGCTCTGCCTGCAGCACGCTGCTTTTGCAGAATTTCTAAGATGACATTGCCCTGAAGTATCTACACTCCTGTTTTCTTCTTTTACACGATAAGTTCTTTGAAGGCAGTCTGGGGCTATCTTAATATTTTTTTTAATTAGTATTTTCCTGATTATGCCTATCTAAGGGTTAGATCTGATTTCTAAAATAGGTAATTACATTGTACATTCCCTAAGATGTAACCAAGGCACTTCTGTATAGCTTGCGATATTTTGTTGAACTTGATGAAATGGTGGATTCCCTTGGGTGGGTGGGGGGTGGAATCCTGTGTCTGCTTGACTAGAAATCAGCGTGAAGTTAGAGAAAGGTGAGGAAGGTAAATAAAAAATGTAAAAATCTTGGGCACTCATTCATCTTATTTTTGTATCTGCATAGCAGCCAGCAATCAGCCTACAGGAGTAGGTTTACAGGTTTTGAATTTAATTGAAAAATAAATAAAAACTCTTTGGTAAAAGTTACTTTGTAACTAAGTTCTTAGAGTTCCAGATCACACTGTGTCCTGTTAGGGTTCCTCAGGAATTTCTTGTTTACTTTTTATTCCCAGGACCACAGTGTCTCTCACACCCATACATGGTTTCCTTTCTAAATGGAAATTGAAACTATATTTAAGGGTGAAAGGAAACTTTAGTTACAATTCTTACCTCTAATAACAAGGATAATAAAAATTGACATTTAAAGACAGGGATTCTCTTACAGAGGAGTTTAAAAGTGTCTTGTAATAATTTGTATAAATTCAAATACTTTAAATTTGTTATTAGCAGCGGGGTATTTAAGACTGGAGATTTCACACATAGGGAGGTTGGTAGGAATAGTTTTTGGAGATTCTTTTAAAATCTCAGGTTTTAATTCCCTTAGTAATGTTCATGCAAGTTGTTTTTGAAGTGATTACAAAAATTCACTCTTAGTTTTGGGGAAAGAATTCTCCAAATACCAGTTTCTTCTTTACATCTTGTTTACATGAAAAGTTCTCTTCTTCTTACTATTTTTTGGCCATGCTGCGTGGCATGTGGGATCTTAGTTCCCCAGCCAGGGTTCGAACCCGCGCCCCTTGCATTGGAAGTGCGGAGTCGTAACCACTGGACTGCCAGGGAAGTCCCTGAAAGGTTCTCTTATGGTCTTTCAAAATGTGAAAGAAATTTTAGATATCAAAATACATAGGTTCTTAATTCATTATGATTCTTATATAGGCTTTTTAGTTTAAAAAATTTTTGTCTTTATCTCACTGATGATGTTACTCCGAGGAGCAGTATTCTTTTCAGTAACAAAACAGTACTCACCCTGGAAGCAGTGCCCTGATGGAGAACAGATGCCACGACTGCCGTGTGGATGGTCCAGGGGTGAGTCCCTGGCACTGGGTACGCGCCGTTCAGCTTTCTCTCTGCCTTGTGGGAGATGACATCTTGTCTTTCTTTACTGGACCGACTGTGCTGACGTTGGTAAATTACCATTCTAACGTACAGTCGATTTTGTCAAATTTAAAATCGAATTCTAATCAAGATTCAGAAACTCGGTGTCTTCTTTGGCTGAGAACAAGATACGTTTTTATCTGTCCTCTCCTCCTCTTGACATGGTTTTAGGAATTATATCATGCCCTACCTGAGTCCTTAATCTTCAGGTATTTTAGATGTGAATATCTGTGTCACGGATCATTAACCTGACACTTTAAGGATTTAAAAACGGTGCATTTTTCTGAGACTAGAATGAAACGTGTACCCAAAGAGCAGCCTGGTTGGAAGGGGGCGGCACCAGAACTTCCCTCAGGAGTGGCTGCAGCTGGATGTTGACAATGGCTCGGATGTTTACCTCCTAGATTCCTGCCTAGGGAGGGTGGGAAAAATACGTGGTGTGTGCAGACACACCTCCTAGATTCCTGCCTAGGGGAGGGTGGGAAAAATACGTGGTGTGTGCAGACACATCTCCGTGCTCTCACATAGGCAGGAAAGGATACATAAGAAACCGTTAAGATGATTATCTTTGGAGAATGAGATCAGGCTCGGCAGTGGGAGAGAGGAATAAAAGTCATTTTTCCATTTTTATTCTTCTCTCTTGTTGGATTCTTTTCCTTGTTGTATCAGGTTATTTTCACACAAAATCAAGTAGAGCCAGTTAACATCTGGGGGAAATGATCGGTGTGATATCGCAGTGTTCCCTTCAGTTCTCCTCCACTTACTAGACCCCAAAGTCTTTTCCACGTGGAGCTGTGAGAAGGCACCGCTTCCCAGCCTTATGGAAAAGCGTAAACGCGAATGCCATTTACTTGCATTTAGGACTTTTACTCATAGACTGGCATGCAGTCCCACATCCCATTGCTAACGGAAAAAGTGGTAACACCTGGGGAGAGCATCTCTGAAGGTTGCTGAATTACATTTCAAATTCCAATTTTTTTTTTTTTTTTTTTTTTTTTTTTGCGGTACGGGGTCCTCTCACTGTTGTGGCCTCTCCCGTTGCGGAGCACAGGCTCCGGACACGCAGGCTCAGCGGCCATGGCTCACGGGCCCAGCCGCTCCGCGGCATGTGGGATCTTCCCGGACCGGGGCACGAACCCGTGTCCCCTGCAACGGCAGGCGGACTCTCAACCACTGCGCCACCAGGGAAGCCCTCAAATTCCATTTTGAGATGAGAAGGTAATAATGGAGTCCAAAGCAGTTTCAAGGCAGTGTGGCAGCCTCATCAGATACAGCTTTGCGGCCTGGTGACCTATAATGAGGGTGGCATGTAATTAGAAATTGTCCCTGTCTTTTCTGAGTACTGATGAAAACCATGGCTCAGAGGTTAATTCAAATAATAATTAATATTGGTCTCTGTCAGTACAGGGTGGTAATGAAATCTTTCGTTATTTGATGACTTTGACTTTAAATGTTGAGCGAACTGTGGGGAAGCACCGGCGACTCAGTGCAAAACGGTGAAGTTTGCTTTTCGGAAAGTGTCGCACATAAAATTTCGTTGCAGCCTGTGATTGTCTACGATAGAAGCTCCGACATGACATGGAGATATTAGTGTTATTTACTAAAGTGACAGTTATTTAGGGTGATACTAGGTAGGGCCTTCCCTTTTCCTACTGTATGTAGGGCAACGTAGCACGCAGCATCAGATTACCCACTAAATCCTAACAGGTTACGTATGCACGTTAATCTGGAGACAAAAACATCAAATGGCTGGCCGACTAGAGGACCTTCAGTGTCCTTTGCAACCTTGAAAGTCAACGATTCTGTAAGTTGACACGTCACATTTACTGAACGTGTTTCATATATGGGGTTGGGAGTTAACAAATGAAGTAGAACGTATATTGTGAATGTAAGGAGGTTGTTTGGAGATGCAGAAATACCTGTTAATACATATCGACTCCAGTTTTACTGGTCTGTCAGTGCTAAGTAGAATTGTTTGACTAAACTAGTTTTGGTGGAAGGAAGATGTTTAGGCAGGACTGTTTTTAGAAAGTCATTTCAAATGCATCATTGAGCAACTTGCTCTAAAATCACAGTTTTCTTTTTTGAGACGTTTGTTGCTGCATCACTACAGCTTAACCTCTGAGGGTTGTGTTCAGTGTCAGTCTAAGCAGCCTCATCTTTTTTTTGTTTGTTTTGTTTTTTGGGGTTTTTTTTCGTGGTACGCGGGCCTCTCACTGTTGTGGCCTCTCCCGTTGCGGAGCACAGGCTCCAGACGTGCAGGCTCAGCGGCCATGGCTCACGGGCCCAGCCGCTCCGCGGCATGTGGGATCCTCCCGGACCGGGGCACGAACCCGCGTCCCTTGCATCGGCAGGCGGACTCCCAACCACTGCACCACCAGGGAAGCCCACAGCCTCATCTTCTATAGGGAAAAGTAAAAGAACAAAAGAAGAGGAATTTTTATGAAGTCTGAGTACTTTGAGATGCTTCAGATACCCAAAGAGTAAAACCTTTCTAGCACAGGAAAGTAGACAGAAGACCAGCGTCGGTCGTCACGGACCTTTTACCAGGTTCATTAACTCACGGCCAGTCTTACTTCATTCACACTCACCAGCTTCCCACGTGCTCTGTATTATTTAGAAGCAGGTACCAGGCAGCATATTTATTTTATTTTAAAGTATTTCTCAATATGTATCACCGAAAGGAAAGACTTCTTTCTGCATTAAATTGCTGTAGGTGCTTGTGTGAACGTTTTAAGGAGGTCTTTCCCATTTTAATTTAAAGGCAGTGCTTCATTTGAAGAGCAGTTTGCAAGCACTTTTTTTTTTCTTTTGCTAGAATGTAGTGGGTGACGGGCATTTGTGCCACCGTTAGGATCAGTAGGTTTCGTCTGATTTCAGAAGTGATCACAGTTCTGAAGTGAGAGCGACAGGAGCAAAATATTGTTTTATTTACAAAGGTGACGTTCTCTATGCGGTGTGGCTGTCAAGACCGTTTGGAAGCCAGAGGCTTTGGGGGAGGTGGGCACAGCTGATGAGGACCTTTTCTGGAGCGGTTGCTGTATGGGTTAAACCAGCAGAGATTCTAGGAGAAGAAATCAGGAGGAAGCCTCACACTGTGCTCAAAGTGACCTTTCCCCCGAAAAGCCCGGTCTTGTCACTTCTCTGCTTAATACCCTCTGTTGGCTTCTCACTGCCTTCACACAGGCCAGGGGTTCTGGTGTGATTTATTTTTTTGTTTTAACTTTTTTGCGGTACGTGGGCCTCTCCTGTTGTGGAGCACAGGCTCCAGACGCGCAGGCTCAGCGGCATGGCTCACGGGCCCAGCTGCTCCGCGGCATGTGGGATCTTCCCGGACTGGGGCACGAACCCGTGTCCCCTGCATCGGCAGGCGGACTCTCAACCACTGCACCACCAGGGAAGCCCTGGTGATTTTTAAGGTTTTCTCGCCCCTAGCCCCTCCGGGACTCTCTGCCTCCACGCCTTCTGCGGGCCCTGCCCACCCGTCCTCCCTCACCTACCGGTTCTGCCCCTCCTTCGCTTCCGGTCATGGTCATCGCTCTGGGAGACCCTCTCTGCCTGTAGCCCTGCTTAGGGCCCCTTTCCTAGCCTCCATCCCGCTGTAATTACCTGCGGGGAGATGGAAATACCAGGGCCTAGAACGCCTTAATTCTCATCAGAGATGTGCTCACCGAGTGGATGAGCGAATGGACAGATGGACTTGACAGGCCGGCAAGGGCCGTGGTGGGGTGTCGAGGGTGCAGGTGACACAGGGAAGAGGAAGGACATTCTTCTGGTAGCCACAAGAGAGTCAGAAAGAGAAATATTCTGTCTAAAACATTTGTTTTTTGAGTTTACAGGATAGCTGAACGCATGTCTCCTGGGATCAGTGAGAAATGTGACTGGGGAAGGACATGAGGGTTTTACAGGTGATGTTACGAAACAGCAACATGGACACGATCTGCCTCTTAAGAGAGATCAGGGAGAGCAGCGGACAGCCCGAGGCTCCGCTCTGGAGCTCTGGGGCCGGATGGGCCCTTGCTCTCCTTCTAGCTGTGCGAATCCCTTGTAGAATCGCTCAGGCTCCCCTGAGTGAGGGACTCTGCAGCATACAGATGGCCTGCGTGTCTCGGGCTTCTGCTTGGTAAAGGGAGCTTCCCGACCTCCAGCTGCAGGTGAGTTCAGGTGAGGCAACTCGTGGGTCGAAGCCAGCTTTGGAAACACCTTAGAACAAGGCTTCTCCATTTTCCGTAGTACTCTGCCTTGAAAAAATAAACGGAAAACCAAAAAAAGCCACACGAGATAGTGGAAAAAAACCCTACACTTGGGAAGGGGATCCAGGCTCCTGTTTCGTTTTGTTTCCAGCACTACTGTAGACAGACAGAACGCTTGCTGGTTCAGGCTCCTTCCCTGCATTTGTCAAGGGTGGGAACCCCACCTTCACAGCCTGCTTCACGGGACTGTGCGTGCCGTGGCATGCGATGGGATGCTCTGGGATGCGGTGCTTCCCCACATCCGCCTGGCCTCCGGAGCCTCCATCACGCGGCCGTCTGACGTGGAAGCTTGGGATGCTCTTTGACTTGCCCCGCCCACCAACTCACGCTGCATCACATTCGTCCTCGGGGGCTGTTGGCCCCACCTTCAGACTACGGGCAGGGTCCGACACCTTCTGTCTCTACCTGTGCCGTCCACCCATGTGGCCATTTTTCCTGCTGGAGCTCCTGCAGCGGCTCCCTGACTGGTCTCTGCATCCGCCCGCTGCCTTCAGACTGTTTCCTCGGTCCTGCGCCCTCTGCCCAGCGCCCCCCAGACCTTGGTCCCAGACTTCCAGAGTCCTCTCCTGAGAAGCTTCCCCACCTCCACTTTGAAATCTTACCCCTCCCTCCAAATTGCCTGTCTTCCTTCCGTGCTGTGGTTTTTCTCTCATTTTACCTTTTACTTATTGTACTGATAATTTACGTCCTGACTCTGTCCTCACTAGACGGCAGTTTAGCTCCACGAAGGAGGGAGTTGCTGCCTGTGACGTTTACTGCCGCCTCCCCAGTGCCTGGAGCAGCCTTCCACCTGTGGCAGGTACTCTGGAAACAGTTCTGCGTCAGAGTCCACGGAAGTTCATCACCGGAGGGAAAGAGATCGTCAGTGTGCTTCTCTGTGGTACATGTTTTTGGCCTGCACAGCAGGTGGAACTTCATGGAAGGTAGCAGCTATCGTTGTACTGTGGTGGCGTTCAGAAATGAGGCACCTCTTCTCCTTGCAGTAGTCCGCCTAGCAGCCTAATGAGCAAATTAGACTTTCCCCCTCCTGCTTAGACTTAGGTTAAGCCTGTTTTGGTCAGAGTAGCACACGGGCGATGGTGTGTCTGTCTTCAGGGCATTGCGTCGGGGGACATGATGTCTCTCCGTCCCATTTACTGCTGGTGTCTGGTTTGATCATTTGGTGAAGGGGGTATATTCCGTCTTGAAAAGGAGGTTATTAGAATTCCATGCATAACCTTAATTTATTGCCAATTAGAATTACAGTGATTGTCTGCTGGAAAATGAAGGAAAGTGGGTCACTGTGGTGTTTCCATTTAGTTGTTACTTGTTGGTTGTAATAGAAACATTTTGGTTAGTTACTGGACTTGGCAATTGAAGCCTTCGTGTAGAACTTCTTCTCCAAGGGCTCCAAATAATTTTGCATTTGTTATTTCACCGTACATTTTGTTTATCTAGAGAGAGAGTGACTGAGGTCTTGACATGGATGAGGCCTTGGTAGTCGTACAGTAAGTGGCCGCAGTGTCTGCACTTTGCTCCTGGTCCCGCTGCCACTCGACTGGTTACACAGTTAAACCTTAGCCGTGCGGGGATGGGTGGGTGGGAGGGCCTGAAAAGTGTAAATTAACTAGCTGGAAGGGTTGACTCATGAAAGTCTGATCATAGGTTCATGGATAACGTCTCACGTTCTGGACCATCACTTGAGAAATGCACTCTTTGTATTTGGGAAAGAATTTGTCACCCAAGGGGTAAGAAGCTTTGGAGATGACAGACTTCCTTTTTTTTTTTTTTTTTTTTTTTGCGGTATACGGGCCTCTCACTGCTGTGGCCTCTCCTGTTGCAGAGCACAGGCTCCGGACGCGCAGGCTCAGCGGCCACGGACCCAGCCGCTCTGTGGCATGTGGGATCTTCCCGGACCGGGGCACGAACCTGCATCCCCTGCGTTGGTAGGTGGACTCTCAACCACTGCGCCACCAGGGAAGCCCCGACAGACTTCCTTTTTGATTCAAATACATCTGAGTTATGATTTCAGATGAGTACCCTGAAAATATATTTTTTAAAATTATTTATTTATGGCTGTGTTGGGTCCTCGTTTCTGTGCGAGGGCTTTCTCCAGTTGTGGCAAGCGGGGCCACCCTTCATCGCAGTGCGCGGGCCTCTCACTATCGCGGCCTCCCCTGTTGCTGAGCACAGGCTCCAGACGCGCAGGCTCAGTAGTTGTGGCTCACGGGCCCAGTTGCTCCGCGGCACGTGGGATCCCCCCAGACCAGGGCTCGAACCCATGTCCCCCGCACTGGCAGGCAGACTCTCAACCACTGCGCCACCGGGGAAGCCCTGAAAATATTTTTTAAGCTTCCAACAGGAATGTGGAAAAATTTGGACATCTTTCATTTTGAACTTCCACAATTGTTAAGACATTTAGATAGGTGAATCAGTTTTATAACTTTAGAATGTTTGAAGTGTGTGTGGCGTTTCAAAGATTCATAAGCCCTTTTTTCCAAGATTCCCTTGAGAGTGAAATGTATTTCAGCCTTGGACTGACACATTCTTATATGGTTAGCATTGATTCAGTATGCTAGCTCTAGGTCATCTTGTTCACGAATTATCACTTGGTCAACTTTTTGTACTAGGCACTCAGGGGGCCCTGGCATAACAGAGGTGAACAGGGCACACAGGCCCGCCGTCTGGGGGCTCCCAGCCCACAGACCCTCCACCACGCCCAAGGTGTGAGCGCAATGAAGGGAAGCAGGGGGTACATTGAGAGCAGACCTACAGGCGCCCCGTGTCCCCAGCACTGTTCCTGCTGACTGGTGAGGAAGCCGGGGCTTTGTGAGATTGAATAACGCAGCCAGGTTTACCAGTTAGCGCAACTTGGATGGAAGCTAGATCAGCATGACATAGGAAAAAATAAATTGTAATAAATTATTTTTCTAACATCTGCCTAATTGTAAGGATGCTCATTCCCAAAGATTCACCCCATAAAACATGTATAAAGTAGAAGATGAAAGCCCCCATCCCGATAAACTCTGGTATACAAATTATTCCTCTAGGTTTTTAGCGGGAGAAAGGTTGTCACGGTGCAAACATACTGTACATATTGCAGCTCCCTTTTTTCATAATACTGTGGCTGATTTTTTCATATCTATACATGGCGCTGTACTTCATCTTTTCAAATAGCTCTGCGTCAGAGTCCACGGAAGTGACTCTATGCCGTGTCACTTCATTTGCCCATCCTCCTTTAATGGGCATTTAGGTCATTTCCTGCGTTTCCCTGTTGGAATCAGCGCTGCTGTGAAGATTCGCCCGTCTTGTCCATCTGCATGCACCCTATTTAGAGCACGTTCCTAGGAAGGGGTGTCCTGGGGTCCCAGGCTGTGTCCATCTTGTAGGGTGCCTGTCCTCTGAGTTCACCGTCCTTTCCGTGGTGTGGGGTTGCCCATTTTTTCTGCACTTGCCAACTTGGGACGTCATTGTCCTTTGCCAATTTGGTAGGTGCCCTTCTTTCATTGTCCGTGAAGTCGGGTGTTTTCCATGTGTGTTACGGTCTTCTGTGTTTCCTTAGCTTCCGTCCCCTGCGTCAAGTGCTTTGTGGCCTCTGGCACCTGGAATCGCTCTCTGGTTGAAGATCCCACGTGAGCCTGTGCCCTTTTCTCCCTTCTAGGAGAGAGTAGAGGTTAGGACCGCTGGCTCTGAGAGCAGCCTTGGGAATCTGCCTCTCACTGCTGGTGCGACCAGCAGCGGCTCGTTGGCGGGCTACTTAACCTTTAAATCCTCCATTTCCATTCCTGTAACAGGGGTGACAAGGATTACATGAGTGAGGGCATCTGGAGCCTGGCAGCTGAGTGAATGCCACCGCCAGCATGAGGCACCAGTGTGGGAGGTGGCTTTCCCTCCCTCCTCCCCTCCTGTGGGAGCCCCTGAGTTGCTCAGCTGCTCTGGGCCCTCGTCAGGGCTGGAATTGCCTTGACGGGTGCTGCTCTTCCAAGTGAACCCCTTTCTCCTTGCCCTGGCATCTCTCGGGCTCTGCAGGTGAGCTCCTGGACCAGCAGTGCCAGCCTTGGCATGGGGCCCAAGCATTCCTTCTGAAGTTGGTTACACACTGGACCGTGTCCCCCCAAATCCATGCGCTGAAGTCCCAATCCCAACGTGACTGTTTGGAGATAGGCCTTAATGGAGGCAGTTCAGGTTAGATGAGGTCACATGGGTGGGGCCTTCACCGAGTAGGATCGATGGCCTTATAAGAGGAAGAGAAAGAATTCTCTCCCCTCTTTGGCACAAAGAGGTCATGTGGGACACAATGCAGTGATGCCATGTACACACCAAGGGCAGAGGCCCCAGGATGAAACCTACCTTGCCAGTTCCTTGAGCTTGGACATCTAGCCTCCAGAGCTGTGAGACATGAAGTCCCGTAGTTTAAGCCCCCCAGCCTGTGGAAGCTCCAGCAACTGAGATAGTTGTCCTGACAGATGGGTGTCTGCCTAGGGTATCATTGTTCGTAGGCCATCGCTCCAAACATCAAAAGCACCTGGAGGGCTTGTGAAACACAGATTGCTGGGCTCACCCCAAGAATTTCGAATTTAATAGGCTTGGATTGGTCTGAGAAGTCAAGTTGCTAACAAGTTCCCAGTGGCGTTGATGCTTCTCGTGCAGGACCACACTTGAGAACCACTAAGTAGTGTGTGGAAGGGCTTCAGACAAGAGCCCAGGAGACTTGGGGTCGGGATGCTGGTGCACCCACCCATCTATGGAAGTCTTTTTAAACCCAGTTCCATCATTTGTGACATGGGGATAATGTTTATATTGTTCATCTCATAGGGTTATGGAAGCTACGATACATACATAAAATAAAAGCTTTGGGTCTTCCTACCCTTCAGACGAAGTGGCGGGAGCGGATGTGTCACATCCTTGAGGAAGAGAAGAACGAAGGGATGGAGGCCGGAGAGTTTTGCTAGTAAACTCAAAGCAAAGGGAACGCGCCCTGTTGCTTTTCCGCCCTGGACACTTCCCCGGTTATTTGACTTGCTGGCTGCGGGAACATTCTCTTTACCTTCTTCTCTTGTCTGCATCCCTCACCCAGCTTCTCTTGAAAGCCGGGCATCTTAGCCAGGCGGCCTGGGGAGTGTCACCTTCTCCCCTGTCAAGGGTGGCTGTGTCTCTTTTGGTGATTGTGGCGTCAGAAATTACCAAGTTTCTAGTTCTCCACGGGTAAGACTTGCTTTTCATGGCCAGGTATTGTGTTTGAAAGGTCTTTTTTTTGGTTTCGTTTTTTGTTTTGCCACGTTTAAAATGTTTTACGGTATACACGTTTTAAGTGTGAGTATAATTAATGGTAGGTGTATTGCATTTTCAGCAATGTTGTTGACCAGTGATGAGGCTCTGAATCATTTGGAGCTGTGGTTCTCAAATTTTGTGATCTCACGGCCACTTTATACTCTTATCGAGAACCCCAAAGAGCTGTTGCTGATGTGGGTTATATCTATTGAGATTTACTGTATTTGAAATGTAAACTGTTTAAACATCTTATTTAGTTAATTTCAAATAACATTAAGCCCATTACATACTAATATAAACAACATAATTTTTATGAAAGATAATTATTTTCCCAAACAAAAATTTAGTGAGCATGAAGGACGTTACTTTATATTTATTTAAAAAAATTTTTAATTGCAGTACAATATTGTATGTTACAGATGTATAATATAGTGATTCACAATTTTTAAAGGTTATATTCCATTTATAGTTATTATAAAATACTGGCTCTATTCCCCATGTTGTACAATATATCCTTTTATAAAAAATATCCTCTATTTTATTTTATTTATTTTTAATTGAAGTGTAGTGATTTACAGTATTGTGTTAGTATGTTAGTTTCAGGTGTACAGCACGGTGATTCAGTTTTATATATATATATATATATATATATATACACACACACACACACACTTCTTCAGATTCTCTTCCTTTATAGGTTATTACAAAATATTGAGTATAATTCCTGTGCTATACAGTAGGTCCTTGTTGTTTATTTCATATGTAATACTGTGTATATGTTAATTGCATGCAACCTCCTAATTTATCCCTTCCCCCACCCCCTTTTCCCCCTTGGTAACCATAAGTTTGTTTGTCTGTTTTCTGTTTTTTTTTTTTTCTTTTCGATTCCACTTTTAAGCAATACCATGTGATATTTATCTTTCTCTGTCTGGCTTACTTCACTTAGTGTGATAATCTCTAGGTCCATCCATGTTTCTGCAAGTGGCATTATTTCATTCTTTTTTATGGCTAAGTGTACAATATATCCTTGTAGCTTATTTTATACGTAATAGTTTGTACCTCTTAATCCCCTACCCGTATATTGCCCCTCCCCCCATTACTTTATATTTTTGTAAACCTCTTCAGTGTCTGGTTCAAGAGAAGACAGATTCTGATAGCTGCTGTACATTCCATCTGTTGTAATATGTTGTTTTGGTTGAAGAACATGAAGAAAATCTGGCATGCAGATTTGTAATTGAAAAGGGAGGAGTATTTGAAGAGCCTTTTCAGATAATTTGATATTACACTAAAACCATAAGGGGTAGTTTCCTAAAGGTTAGTTGCAATGTGGACTCTGAAATCCTATGAGTGAAATTTTTGTATTTGGTTTCATTAAAATTCGTTGGTGTGTTTTGCACTTTGCATGGGTTTTTTATCTGTGCATGGTTTTGTAACATCATGTGTTGGTAATTTGGAAAATATTGCTTCAGTGAATTACAGAAATGTTGACACATTTCATTATACAATATTAAAAAATATCACATTTGTTAATATCACCACCCATCTAATCAGAAAAGTCTTTAGGTATTGGGAAGCTGTCAAGTTCGTGATGATGGATAGAGATTTTCCAAAATTCTGATTTTTGCTTTGAAAACTCAAATTCTGTCATTGGCAACAAAACTGTCAATTGTTTTCCTTGAAGTGACAGACTTATTTTGTTCACTTTTGAGGAAAATGCCTGCCAAGTGCTCATGTCTGAATAACTATAGTTTTTCAGTTTTCTTCCGCCCCCCAAGTCGAAGTGGTGCTCTTTGAAAAAAGGTTGCAACTCAGTCGTACAGCCTATTTCTGTATCTGCCTTGAATTGGATGGTTTCTGACATGCACCACCATCTAGAAGGATGCAGGGGTACAGGAATGGTGGTGTAGAGAGCAGATGTCTGTGTGTATAAAGGCTTCTCAGAGGCATTTTGGGGAAGCAAGTATACTCTGCTGGTTAAAAGAAAAAATTCCTCATAACACAGTTGACTTAATACACCAGACATTATGCAAATGAATGTTGCTTCCTTCAGCGTAGTGACCTTGGAGACAGAATACCACGTTAGGACGTTTTAGAATGCCGCCTCATTTGGAACGGCTTCAAGTTATGACTAGAGCTCACTCCATAGATCGTGTTTGGATGTCCTGTTTTAAAACCGTATTGCCTCCACTGTCTGTTAACATTTTCCCGATGATGCATAAATACAGTTGTCTAGTCTGAGAACAGGGGGCACGCTCTTCCGCAGTGTAGGATGTTTATTACAGTAGCACTGGCCCCAGTCTTGGGGACCGAGCATGAGTCTTGGCTCTGTCCCTGACTAGCTGGGTGACCTTGAACAAAGCACGTGTCTCCTCAGCGCCTCTGTGTAAGGTCAAGTGATCGGGTTAGAGCTTTGGTCTTTTAGTGCTTCCGTTCTGGGGTTCCCAGGTTCCCGAGGCATGAAAGTAGGATTCCCCTGTAATCTGGGAGGGTGCCCTGCAGGGGACTTGTCTGCAGCCATCCTGTCCCTTCCTGACAGCCCTGCGTCTGCCTCAAAAGGTGGCAGGTTAAGGTCGGTGCAGATGTGGGGAGGGCAGCTAGTGTTACTGTCTGCCTGCCGGGTGTGGTTTGTGAATAGCCACTTGCGACAGTGAAATGAGACCATGTCTAAGTATCCCTTTGGGGGAGGTGATGGAACACTTACTTTCATATTTTCGTGGTTGAGGAAGCTGAGGTCCACAGACCTGCTTTAATTTGCCTGAGGTAGAGAGAGTGTCAGAGCCAGATCCAGATCGAGCTGGTTTTCCCCAAATTTCTCGGTGCTGCTCTTCTGCCTCCCTCCCTGGCCCTGATGTTTCTTCTTCATTTCTGTCTCCAAGACGGTTACAGGCTTTTCTGAAGTGTTGAAGAGATGTCACGATTGGGCATCATTCATCTTTGATGAGAGGCGGTGATATTATAAACTGTTTTTTTTTTTTTTTGCGGTACGCGGGCCTCTCCCGTTGCGGAGCACAGGCTCCGGATGCGCAGGCTCAGCGGCCATGGCTCACGGGCCTAGCTGCTCCACGGCATGTGGGATCTTCCCGGACCGGGGCACGAACCCGTGTCCCCTGCATCGGCAGGCGAACTCTCAACCGCTGCGCCACCAGGGAAGCCCTTTATAAACTTTTAACATTTGTAAACTTAATGTTTGACAGCGGCTGCTAAAAGTTAAAGGATGAGAAAATGCTGATCTAAACCCTTAAGCTGCCCAGGGTGGTTAGACACAGAAAACCAAAGGGCAGGTAAGCCTGGGGGTGAGTATAGAAACAGGTGGCCGGATCCGCAAATAGAACATTTGGGTGTTTGCAGTGTGCCTTCTCGTATCAAGAACTAGAAAGTCCAGTCTTTGTGGATTACTTGTTGGGAAGAGCTCTTAGTTTTCTTACTCTTCCCACCAGCACGTCTGTGCACCTCCTCATCCTGGCCACAGTGAGATGTGCACCATGACAAGAGCCTGGGGCTCTGGGGGCCGTGGCCGGGGTCCCCCAGCTCCTCGGGGTGAGGGGTCCAGGCAGGGACCCGTCTGGCAGAGGTGCCCTGCTCTGGACTCCAGACGCGGGGAAACACCCTGATCGTGGGTTGTTAGGGAAGAAGATGTTCTAAAGGAATAGTGGAAGCCGAGGTCAAGGATGGTTTGAAGGTGAAACCTCTTGTGGCTTGTTGATGAGAGAGTCTTCCCATGTGCATTGTCAAGGCTTCTCAGGGAAGAAGCGTCCCAACCTAGACCTTCGAGACTAATCGAAGTGGAGAATAAACATTTTTATATATTTTCTATCTTACTAAGTATATTTTCGGTAGGAATTTGAAGTAGTTAAGTCATCCTCACAGCATCCCTGAAGATGACAGTTGACAGTAACCTGCTTTGTTAGTGGAAAAGGAAGTTAAAGAAGTTACTTCGCACTTAAGTTTGTTCAGCAAATAAATGGGAAATGGAAAGAATATATCCAGCACCCAGCTCTTACTTCAGAGCTTTCTAGGGTGCCTGGTATATAGCTGTGTTCTGGACACTAATGTTGTTAAGTTAATGGAGGAATCGCAGTTGTGTGGCCAAGAGCGTCCACTGTTGGTGCTCGGCGGGGAGAGTGTGCTGCCAGTTCTGCTGCGGAAAGGAAGCGTGAGGTTTCCCTCTTCTGGGAAATTCGCTTCAGGTGGCTGCCTGGGCTCCAGACGTTCAGGAAAGGACCTGGGAGATGTCTGAGGCCTTTGTCCTAGAGGTGGTACCAGCAGGTACCCTGTGGCCCTGACCTCTCTTTCCCCAGGTGGGCTGAGGCCGAGGGATTTCCTATGACAAGTGAACGTGTTCTGAGAAGTGATGGCTTCATAGTCTTGCTGTGTAAACCAGGTGCTAATTTATGTGTAGGGAGCAACAGTTGCTTTAGAAATACTAGTGGGTCCGAGCAATTTTACATTTAAAACTGAAGCTTCACTGAATTATTTACATGATACGTATATGTGTGTGTAATTTATCTTTATAATCACTTTTCATCAATTATCTGTGCTTCTTGAAATTTTGATTATTTTCCTACCATTAAAAGTGTGAGTTTCAGGGCTTCCCTGGTGGCGCAGTGGTTGAGAGTCCGCAGGGAACACGGGTTCGTGCCCCGGTCCGGGAAGATCCCACATACTGCGGAGCGGCTGGGCCCGTGAGCCATGGCCGCTGAGCCTGTGCTCCGCAACGGGAGATGCCACAGTAGTGAGAGGCCCGCGTACCGCAAAAAAAAAAAAAAAAAAAGTGTGAGTTTCAGAAGATGACAGCTATACTTTGCATAAGTCTAATTGCACAGCTACTTAGGTTACGGTCTTCTAGTGGAGGGATGTTTGCCATTTTGTTCAGCTACCTTTCCAGCTCCGCACCCTACAGGTGAGAAACCAGGAACTGAGAGGCTAAGTAACTGGGTCAAGGCCACACAGCCTGGTCGACATACTTTGTGTATCTAAATTTCTCATGTTGAAGGAGAAAGAGATCATCCGCATTGTGTACTAAGTGTGTGCCAAGCGCTGTGTCAGGCGCTTTATGTATACACTCTCGTCTTCATGAATTAGAGGTTGGTGGTATTATCTGTACTTTACAGATGAGAAAAGGAAGTTCTAGAGCAGGACGTCATTCACAGTTGGTCTCAGACCTTGGGTTCATAGTGCCCTTTGACTCTGCCACTTGGTTCAGCCGATTTCTTGGAGTCTTCTGTGGGTTCCATACAAATTTTAGGATCGCTTGTTTCTTTGAAAAATGCCATTGGCGTTTTGACAAGGATTGTAGATTTGTAGATTGCTTTGGGTAGGATGGACATTTTAAGAATATTAATTCTTCCAACCCATGAGCATGGAATATCTTCCCATTTATTTGTGTCTTCTTCCATTTCTTTCTTTAAAATTCGCACCTCACAACCAGCGCCTCCCTCTGAATTCAAGCCAGTTGAAGCCATGGGGATGAGACCACGTTCTCTTGATTACCACTTTGCCTCTGCACCCGCCCCCCTTACTGTCCCAGTGCAAGAGGCGGGTCTCGTGTCCTGTGCTGTGGCTCTCACTCATCTCCCCTCTTCAGAGATGCGTGCGCTGGTTCTTCCCCTTCTTTGCGCCACTTCTCAGACTCTTGCTCTCCGTGCTGTCCTTCTGTTAGTGTTTGTATGTTTTACTAAGTGGCAGGCACTGTTCTAAGTGCTTTACAAATATTAACGCGCTTAATTCTAATAACCCATGAAATACATACTCTTACCATCCCCATATAATATTGAGGCACACAGAGGCTAAGGAACCTGCCCAGGGTTACCCGGCCTGTGCGGGAACACAACCCAGTTTCTCTCACGCTGGGGAGAACAATACTAGTCCTTGATCTGTCCACGCCCACGACTCCCGGCCCTTCCCCTTCTCGGTCCACAGTCGGGAGCCTTCTGTACTGTTTCTCCCCACCCATCATCACCGTAACTGAGCACTTCAGCTTCTGCCACCACTACTTTATAGAAACCCCTCTTAACAGTTACTAATCTCCTACTGGTGGAGTCTGATGGACACTTCTTTCTCTATAGCATTTGAACTTTTTTTTTTTTTTTTTTTTAGCATTTGAACTTTTTGATCGCTTCTTCCTCACAGCCTCTTTGTGGTGTTTGTTTCTGTCTTACTGGCTGACTCTGCTGTTTGCTCTGTAAGTGTTGGTATTCTGCAGGATTCTGTCCTTGTTTTCTTCTCTTGTCCCTTTAGGATATGTCTGACCGTGCTCTCTGGGTGATCTCATCTGCTCCTAGACTTTGCCCTGCTTCTGTCTGTAGTGACTTGAATAGTTGCGTCTTCGGCTCTGCTCTCTCCCTGGAGTGCTCTTCGCTCTTACATTGTGCTGCTAACTGGGTAGCTCCTCGCGGACTTTCTCTGCACCTCCCCCCTCCCCCCGTGTGAATTCTCCTCCTCTTCTGTTCCCTATGTTTCAGTGCACGGTATTGCCATCTGCTCAGTTACCCAAGCCAGAGTCCTGTCCTCCTAGACGCTTCTTCACCCTCCAGCATCCAATCAGAAACCGAGTCAGATGGCTGGTGTCCTGTCTCCAGTATCTCCATCCCCTTCTTTTCTGCACCATCATCTCTTCCCTGAATTCCTGTAAGAGCCTTCAAACTGGTCTTCCTGGCCCTAGTCTTGTAATATTCCCCCCTCTCCCAATCTGTGATCCATATTTTAGTAAGGGAGATTTTGTCTAAAATGTACATCTTTCTGAATGGATAAAGAAGATGTGGTGTGTACACACCACACACACACACATACACACACACACACCCCAATGGAAAATATTTTTTCCATAACTCAACCATAACTCAACCATAACTCAGTCCATAACTCAGTCCATAACTCAACCATAAAAAAGAATGAAACAATGCCATTTGCAGTAACATGGGTGGACCTAGAAATTATACTAAGTGAAGTCAGACAGAGATATTAATATGATATCATTTATATGTGGAATCTAAAAAATAATACAAATGAATCTATTTAAGAAACAGACTGACAGACACAGGAAACAAACTTACAGTTACCAAAGGGGAAAGGGGGTGGGGGAGGGATAAGTTAGGAGTATGAGATTAATATAGATACACACTACTATATGTAAAATAGGTAAACAATAAGGGCCTACTTTATAACACAGGGAACTATACTCAATATCTTGTAATAACCTATAAGGGAAAAGAATCTGAAAAAGAATATATGTATATTCATATAACTGAATCACTTTGCTGTACATCTGAAGCTAACACAATAGTATAAACCATACTTCAGTTTAAAAAATAAGATGTACGTCTTTCTAAACAGCATCGCTGAAAAACTTTAGACTGACTTCTCCATGAATTCAGAATGAATTATGAGGCCCTTCACGATCTGGCCTCTGCTTAAGATCCTTACACCTCGGAAATGGACTTTTCAGGCCTCTCTACCTCCCTCTTGCCCAGACCCTCTACTTGCCAATCTCCTATTTGCCCTTGAGGTCTCAGCTTAGGCAGAGTCTTCTAGACCAGCGCTGCCTGTGAATTTCTTGTCATGATGACAAGTCAGCTGAGCTGTGTTTGCTGTGTCCCGTTCCGTAGCCACCCGAGTGGCTGTTGAGCGCTTGAACGTGGCTGGTGTGACAGAGGAACTGGATTTTAAATGTTTTGTAGTTGTAGTTAATTTAAATTTAAATAGCCACGCGGGGCTCCTGGATCCGGTACTGGACAACACCGGGACTGTTGGGAGGGGCGCCTGTGTGCTGCTTGGCTTTCCATGCTTATCTCCACCGGAACACTTCCCCAAGGGCAACACAATAGCTGATAGTGTTGGAGGGGTCAGAAAAAATTCACAGAAAACAAACTCAAGAACTCAACGCATTTGTATAAACACACAACCAATATTATAATGCAGAAAAATGATTTTACTAAAAATGATTTATCAAGAAGCAGGTATTTTCAGCATGTTCACGTGGTTACTTTTTAAAAATTTATTATTATTATTACTTATTATTTATTTTTGGCTGCATTGGGTCTTCGTTGCTGTGCGTGGGCTTCTCGTTGCGGTGGCTTCTCTTGTGAAGCACGGGCTCTAGGTGTGCGGGCTTCAGTAGTTGTGGCTTGCGGGCTCAGTAGTTGTGGCTCGCGGGCTCAGTAGTTGTGGCTCACGGGCTCTAGAGCTCAGGCTCAGTAGTTGTGGCGCACGGGCTTAGTTGCTCCGCGGCATGTGGGATCTTCCTGGACCAGGGATCGAACCCGTGTCCCCTGCATTGTCAGGCAGGTTCTTAACCACTGTGCCACGAGGGAAGCCCCACATTTAATTTAGCTAAGAGAGATATCAGGCTTATTTAGTTGCATGAAATGGATAGTTTTAATACTAGTTATTTTATTGTAATAGTTTTTGATAATGGTTTTGACTGTCATATAGTTTTGATTATGGTGGCGTTGTAGAAGCAGCTTGCATTCATAAGTGTACGTATGGAAAAAAGTTTCCAACTTTGTTTTATGTCAGAATGATTATGAAATAATGAATACAAACTGTTTACTGTATATTTCAGCCTTAATTCCATTTCCTTTCTCAAATATAATTTCTTGAAAGAGTAATTTAATACCGTAGTCACAGAGTAAGTGAAATTTGTTTTCTTCCATTTTTTTGTCTATAGATTGAGCTTTTTGAGACCATGGTCAGTTTTCCAAAATAGTTTCTCAAATACTCTTCCAAAAGGTGTCCTCGACCCTCCTTAACAGTTCTGTTTCCCTTTTTTCTTTTTTCTGGCCGCGCCGTGCAGATCTTAGTTTCCCCACCAGGGATGGAACCTGCGTCCCCTGCATTGGAAGCACGGAGTCCTAACCACTGGACCGCCAGGGAAGTCCCCTGTTTGACTTTTATATTACTCACTTCCCAGATGGAAGTTTGGATTTACATAATTCCTGTGTATTTCTCTTTTGCATGAAATACGGCATCTTAGAACACCCTCCAGGTTGCCATGTGACCTCTGCCCTCGGTGTCCTGTGACACTGGCCTGGCTCTGAGCTCGGGTTTATTCGTGATGGATAAGGCTCCCTTGTCATCACATGCGCTCTGCTCTCGCAGGGAAAATAGATTATTTTCAGCTGCGGTGTTGCCGAAGGGGTTCCCACCCCGCCCCCCGAAGGAAAAGAACATTGGAGGTGTGTGTATCAGAGGAGACTGTTTAACCACACTCTCTCTCCCTTCATTTCAACCAAGCAGAATTGGGGTACAGTTTTAAACTCTCCCAAGACTATGAGGCAAGATCCCCCTTTCAGCTTTCCAGAACCTTTTAAAATGCAAAAGAATGTAGGCAACTGCCAGATGAGTTAGTTAATCAGTGACAACCACAGTAAGTGTACAGAAAGCTTGGTTCTTACAGGAGCAGTTGGCTGCTCACGGTGTTTTCATGCCCTCAGCATGTTGCCCTTGGCGTCCTCCAGTGATTCAGGGTCGCTGCCTAGGAGCTCGGGATCACCCAGGGCATCTCAGGATGGGGGTGGTCCCGGGCTGCACCTTCCGTCCCTCCTCCTATCGTAGGCTCACTCCTTGTAGGCTAGGCCTCACCCAGATGTGTGTGCCTGCCTGTGTGTGCGTGCGTGCATGTGTGTGTCACATCAGTAGCTTGAAACAGATCTAGAGTGAGTGGGAAAATATTTTCAAATGACTTTTTTTTTTAGTGGGTTAGTAAACACGTGGTGTCATTTACCTTTATAGACCAGCCAGGTTTTGTCTAAACTATCCCAGGATGTTTTACAATGTTAAGCAAGATACACTAGTGATCACCACACTGTGTACAATTTGTATTACTCTCCCCTTAGTCTGCACTATACACCTCCCTGTCAAGTGGGTTGAAGTACATTTCCAAAGTTGAATTTTTCCCAGTCCCAAACAAATTACACAAAGAATTTCCATTTTCTTACTTCTGGACCTGTCTCTCTTCATTTGCTTTCCCCTTCACCTACAATAAAATTAATTAGGGTAGCATTAAAAGATAAGGGAGAGGGCTTCCCTGGTGGCGCAGTGGTTGAGAGTCCGCCTGCCAGTGCGGGGGACACGGGTTCGTGCCCCGGTCCGGGAAGATCCCACATGCCGTGGAGTGGCTGGGCCCGTGAGCCATGGCCGCTGAGCCTGAGCGTCCGGAGCCTGTGCTCTGCAAGGGGTGAGGCCACAGCAGTGAGAGGCCCACGTACCGCAAAAAAAAAAAAAAAAAAGATAAGGGAGAGATACACATATTTGACATAGATGTTTACTTCCATGGATATGGTATGTGTGGCTCTGAATACAGATGATTTTCCTCATCCCTCTTCTGCCATATACTGTTGCTTATTTTAAGTGTTCCTGGAATGTGTACTGGCCTCCTGCTGGGCCACGCTGAGCTGCATATGGAAGGAAGATTGCCCCGGCTCTTCTCCTGGTGTCTGTGGTGGGATGAGCAGGTCAGCTGTCTTCTCACTGGGCTTATTAGTCTTAGAAGGAGTTAATTTCAAGGAGTGATATTTCAGTGTTGAATTGCAGGGTGTAAAGGTTGTTCTCTGAAGGACACTGATGCCGGTGCTTCAGCGGCACAACTTATGTATAGGACAGTATACGCCTTTCGACCAGTTTAGGGAAAAAAAAAAAAAAGTGCAGCGGCAGTGCGCTTAGTATAAACTGTTAGCTGAGTCCCATTTCATTAGTTGCCTTGAAAGAAAACATATTAGCCCCAGGACTCTTATGTAGGCAAAAAACCCATCTTTATCTGAAAGGCAGCTCAGAATATCCAGACTCCTCAGAGTTGTGTAGAAATAACTGAAGTATTTCTGCAAGAGACCTGTGAAATAGGGTGTTATGTAACATAGCATTAGATATTAATATTAACTGCATTTTTTTTTGTCTTGCAAAAATGATTGTCAAGCAGAGGGACAGATGAATCTTTGAAATTAAACCACTTTCAGATGTCCTCTCTTTGACAAGTTAAAACTTGTCACTAAGGGTTATTTCTAATTCTTTGGATGAGGTCAGTATTGTTTCTTTGTGGGTCAGGAATGCCAAGACTCCCTTTCCTTAAATGTAAGATGACATACCTTTGTTTTACTTGCTTTGTAATTCTTTGGGACCTGTTGTTGATTATTCCTTCTCACGTTAATTGAGGGGAATCCCAGCTGTAGCTCCGGAGGAGCTGAGTCTGCCAGCAGGACTTGCTACACTTGCACGTGTGCGGGCATCACCGGGGCGCCTTGTTAATAACATGCAGACTCCGGGGCGGGAGGTTGGGTTGGGCCCAGGACCCTGCATCTCTCACCAGCTCCCGGGGAGTGCCAGTGCTTCCAGGACCCTCCTTCAAATGGCAAGGCTGCGGTCTGCAGGGAGAGAGGCAGGGAAAGAAACAAGAACAAGGTGTGCTTGGTGCTTGTGTAGCTCCTGCCCCCAGCGGGGTGGGAATAACAGGGAGGGCTGAGGGTCAGGCTGCTTCCTGGGATGAGTGGTAACAAAGGAACCGAGCCCACGAGTGGGAGGTCAGACCGCACAGCACGGCCTGGGGGTGAGGAAGGTGTGAGGAGGTGAGTGGATGACGCGCAGGAAACTTCCCGTGCCTTGACGGACCCAGCCTGGGTGCTGGTGAAGGCTTCAGGGGCAGAGGGAAGGAAACTGGGGCGTAGAGAATGGAGAGGCTGACGGGTCTCTGAATACAAAGTGCCTTGCGACCTGCTGGAGCTTTGGGGCTCCATCCTGGGAGCTAGGGAACTGCTTTAAGGATGTTAATCAGGGTGGAGAGGGGACACATTTTGTGTCTTACAAGATCATTCAGTCAGCTGTGCGAGCGTGTTGAGACCGGATTCAGGAGAACCAGTCAGCCTTTAAAGTTCTGTCCTTCACGAAACCATGACGCCTGATTACATCAGAGACTGTGAACTGGAGGAGGACGAAGACTTGTGAGATACTTGGGAGGAGAATCCACAGGTTGGTCAGTGGACTGAATATGCAGGACATCCTCACGGCTTTATTAGAACAGCAAGCTGCATGGAACAGGGGCCACGTCTGTTCGTTCAACTCTGTATACCCAGTGTCTATTAAATGCTTTATGCAGGGTTGGCCCTCATTAAATATTTTTTAAGTGAATGAATGCTGAGAAAGATTGAGGGTGGTTTTCCATCATCTGGCTGGGTGGAAGGGGTGGGTGGAGGGAGCTTAACTGCCATGGGGAATGCTGGCGGAAAGCACAGCACTGCTTTCCACAGCGAAAGATATATCTGTTCAACTAACACCAGCAAAATTGGAGGCTACCTAGTGATATAAATCGAAGCTAACTGTAAATGCAATTCTTATTTCCTTATTTTGGTTTTATTTTTCATGTGGTGCTTGGGACTAACATAGACCTTCTGAAGGACTTCACATCCTTTTCTTCCAGTAAAAAAGAGAATGAAAATAATGCACGAAGCCACTAAAAAAAGTAGTGGCCTCACTATTGCTGTGTAGATTTTTTTGTGTTAAAATTAAGCTTGCAAATACTTCATTAAAGAGCAATGGTAATATGGCAACTATAAGTGAAAAGGATTCTGAAATTATTCCTAAGTGTCTGAATTTTGTGTAGTTGAGAATCATTCCTAACATAATAAAAATTATTTATTAAGAAATAGAGGGCTTCCCAGGTGGTGCAGTGGTTGAGAGTCCGCCCGCCGATGCAGGGGACACGGGTTCGTGCCCTGGTCAGGGAGGATCCCACATGCCGTGGAGTGGCTGGGCCCGTGAGCTGTGGCCTCTGAGCCTGCGCGTCCGGAGCCTGTGCTCCGCAACGGGAGAGGCCACAGCAGTGAGAGGCCCGCGTACCGCAAAAAAAAAAAAAAAAAAAAGAACGAAATAGAGCCTTTTCAGCAACTGTGAAGCTGGGGAGGTCCCGGCCGGGAGAAGGACGTCGAATCTCATTGTCCTCCCAGCCTTTCGACCCTCCCCCGAAGCCCCTCAATAAAATGGCTTGATTCCAAAAAACAAAACAAAACGAAACAAAAAGAAATAGAAATATATGCTGGGAGACATTACAGAAAGCAGAAATTTTATAGGTTGAAAATATAGTTAATAACATAAAATATGATGTATGGAAAGAATACTGTAAATTTCATCACAAGGGCTAGGTATGGACCTTTGAAAGAACACTAATCCCTGAGCAGGAGAAAAAATTTTTCATGAAAGAGAATTGCTACTATTTAATATGGTCTTCACCTAAGAATGTTACCTCTAGGAAGAAACCTGTAGCAGTGCTGTCCATAGAATTTTCTGCCCTGATGGAAGGGTTCCACGGGTGCACTGTCCACATGTGCACCACAGCCACCAGCTACACGGGTGTGCTGAGCACTTGAAATGCAGCTTGTTCAACTGAGCAACCGAAGTTAAAATTTTATTTAGTTTTAATTTAAACAGCAGCATGTGGCCAGAGGCTGCCGTGTGGGACAGCACAGCCACAGCCCCGACACATGAGCGACGAAGAAAATGTAGTCTAGCCCGGGCTGGGGGGGTCCGGGAGGGGCATCATTTGGTCCGTGTGGCAAACCTGGAACTGACTGGTGATGAACTGATGCTGGTAACTTGGAGGCGCTTCCCGCCTCTCTCTCTGGGTCGCTGTCCGTGGGGTCAATGCCTGGGCAGACCCCCTGCCCCCTTCGGCGGCTGCTAGGGGCCGTGGGTGGGGAGTACCATCCATAGGCCTCGTGATCGAGCTGGAAGGACTCTCAGGGTGAGGAGAAGCCCAGCCACGCGGAGCCGTTTCTCTTCTGTCCATTCCGCTCTCAGCCGTGGGTCCTTGCCCCTCGCGATGTGATTTGTAGCCTCGAGGGTCTAGAGGCGTCTCCCGGGCTGCGCTGAGGGTGGGAGGTGTGCTTTCCCCGCTGCTCCACACTCCCTTGGAAATGCTGGCACAGGCTCCACCCGGTCCCGAGAACCCTGATCAAGTAATGTCACAAACCTTAGGCTCTTGGGGGGTGGAGGAGAGACGAGTAAAGAGGACGATGCAGATCGAGCTACGGAACACTAAGGTGGTCTTAGCGTCTACAGGGCAGCTCCCTTTTACTTGCCCCATGTGTTGGATACTTTTGAAAAAATGGACAGCACCTGGATGGCATTCTACTTCCACAACCGAATACAAAGTGGTTGAGCTGTAGGAAGTATTTTGCCCACGAAATGAAAGGTGTCCTGTGTTCACCCATCTCCTTTCTAGCTTTTCAGGTCACTGTGATACCAAATTAAAACTGGGCTACACAAATGCCGTCCTACTTTAAGCAGAGCACAGTAGTTAAGCATTGTTTATGTAACCTTTGGGAAGTCAGAACTTCACTTCAAAATCTTAATATGTATTTTTGCACGACTTATTTCTTTCACCTTGGTTTGTTGTACACCCCCTGCTTCTGTCCCCAGTCTTCTGGGTGCTGTTTACTTTTGGGGGCTGCCTACTTTGCATCCTGCTTATTTCCCAAAATATTAACCAGTAGCCTCAATGTGGTGCTAATATGTGCTTGCTTCCTTAAAGTTATCGATAGTATAAGTAAAAATTTTCTTAAAAGGAAACTCTCTTCTGTTTGGTGGTTTCAGCAATTGTTCTAGTGACTTATCTCTGAATAAATAGGACCCCGTATAGGCCTTTCATAGGACCCCGTCTAGGCTTCACTGGTGAGTTGCCATTTCATCTATACATTTCTCTTTCGTCTCTGGGAGTTGTTCGTCATTAAAATATTTTGTTGGAGATGTTTACTGCTCTCATATATAAAAGGGTTTCTTCATCTGTACAATGAAGAGGGGCTTAGATTAGGAGGTCTCCAGAGTGTTGGCCGGCTCTAAATTTTCATCATTGGTTTCACAGTGAGTCTCCATGGTGTCCACGATGCTGTGAGCTGGGGTGTCTCATGGTGCCTCTCTTCACCCCTAAACACGCCCCCAAGCACCTTCTGAACTCAGAAGAGACTTGCCAGTAGGGTGCTGAGCAGAAGCATGTATTATGTCCTTGTTATAGGTGTCTATACTGTTTAGTATATAATATCACACACACAGCACTTGTCATCATGAATTACCAAGAAATATTTTGTAAAACGGTATCGTAACCTTTTATACCATAACCCATGAATCTTAATTTTTAATTAAAAGTTTCATCATTTACAGATGACTGTAACCTCCATGAGGAAAAAGGGAACTTTGTTTTTGTTCACTGATATATCTCTGGCAGCTGTGATCAGTGCCTGGCTCATAGTAGAGGCTCAGTAAATACATTTTGAATACATAAATGCTATTTGAGATTTAACGTGATTTTCATTTAAAGCCAAATCAAATGTAAATACAACTTGAATATTTATTTCCCAAGTGATAATGATGAGAATTATTTGGTAACACTGATAACTTGCATTTCTGCCTCTTCTTTTTAATAACCTATACCTGTGCCGTCCAGTATAGTAGCCATTGCGCCCATGTGCACCTTCTTGACTTGAAATGTGGCCAGTTGGAATTGATATACTGTAAGTGTGAACTGCCGGGTTTCAAAGACTCAGTACCAAAAAATGTAAACTGTCTCATCTCTGTCAATTACATGTTGAAGTAATATGTAATTACTTGCATATATTGGTTTTATTTAAATAAAACCAATAAATAAATTGGTTTTATTGGTTAAATAAAATTTAACCAATAAATTGGTTTTGTTGGTTAAATAAAAATGATGAAAATTAATTTCACTCTCTTTGGGGCTACTTTTTAAACGTGGCTACTAGAAAATTGTAGACAAATATGGCTTTGATTTGATGGCTCATTGGACAGTGCTGATTTAGACACAGAAAATGTAGATAGTGAATGTAGACAAGGGGGCACACTCCAAAAAGGAATTTTAAATGAATATCTTTGATAGGAACAAAATTAAATGTTGCAGCTGTGACTTGGGAAAGTGGGCATTCAAATGGTCTTGATCAAATTAAAAAAGACAAAAATAAATTAATTAGATTAGCTCAGATCAGAAATATGAAATCCAGCTACCAGATGGATTCCTAGCATAGTCGCCAGCCAGAGTCTTGAGGTCAGAAAAGGGGCAGGAAGGCCGTGACGGCTGCCCCAGCAGGCGTAGGTGGTGACCGGTGACACCCTAAAGCCATAGTTTTTGGACTTCTCTGCCCGGACTTCACGTGACTGTGGTCGCAGCTGTGGTGGGTGACACGTTTGCTGTACCAGGTAATGCTGCCATTTTTCCTGCTGCTGGGAAATGGCCTCTTGGTGGAAGGAGCCGGGAACTGGAGACCCAAGTGTCGGGTAGGATTACTCGCAGTGAGTGCTCTGTTTTGCCCCTCCCCTGGGCCTGTAGTCAAGTTCTTTTTCCCTTTCTGCTCAGCCTTATAAAGTGAGTGCCAACTCCATGCTGCCCCTCCAGGCAGTGGACCGAGCCATCTCCTCCCCCGGGCTCCTTTCCCTCTGGAGCTGGCTGGGAACACATCCAGTCCGTAGCAGTTCCTCCCCGTGACACATGCTGGGCCCTGGAGGATGAAGCCACCATTATCCTGTAAAGGCCACCCAGGACAGGCAACTAGACGTTACCTTCCTTTAGCTAATTTGAAAGGTTATTTTGGTAAGTGGTTAGTCTGCACGGCTGGTTTTAAGTTCTTATCAAGTCCATTCCCGTATTTATTTCCTTGAAAGCTAGAAGGAGCCTTGAATAAATGAGGACTGACCGCGTAGGCTTTTTAGGAGTAAATTCAATTTATAAATATTTGTTTCATTTGGCACTGGAGATTTCGACTTCTCTTTGGTTTGGGTTTTAAAGCAGCATGTCTGTAAATAAAATGGCTTTCATGCTCACCTTACTTCCACCCGCCTGACCTCTGTTTCTGGAGAAAGTAGATCAGAAAATTCACGGCACTTAGCGGCAGAGTGAGGAGACCTTTGGCTTCGGCTGACAGCTGTCGCCCGAGTACTGCCGACCTGGAGACCCTCTCAGGTGTGCTGTCTGTGTGGTTCTGACAGCGAGCAGGAATGTTGTTTACATACATTTCCCGGAGGCAGAGTTCTCCCCTTGCTGGGGGCGTGGGTTCTGGTGGGGCTGGCTGCCTCCACCCCACTCCTACCCCAGCCGTCCCCAGTCCCGCCCCAGCCGTCCCCATTCCCGTGCTCCTGTGGACGTGTGTCAGTAGGATTTATGGCGGAGCCTGTTTGTAATATCCCTTTTGAAATTCTTCAACAAGATACTGTTTTTTTCCAGTTGGGCAGTATCACACAATGCTTCAAGAGCTTATGAAAGAGGAAAAAAAATGAGTTAAATTCCAGAGATGTTTAAGATTTTGGACATTTTTCCTATGTGAATTAGTTCTTTATTAGGTCGTTGATTTAATTAGCATTCAACAAAAACACTTTCCTGTCTTGATTGTGGAAACATTCTTTAAGTTGGTTATTTTCATCTGACACGGAAGCTGTTAGCAAGTGTTTGCATAAAGCGCAGAGCAGTAGTTAGTCTACACGGTGTGCTGTAAACAGGGGATGCTTACGGACGGGCAGGCCTGCCCACCTTTCCGCCTACCTGCTCCGGTCTGCCTTGTCCCAGAAGAGGTCAAGGCGAGGGTGAGGGCTGCATGGACATTTTGAACTTCATTCTGTTAAAAGTTTCAGTTTTGACCAGTTTGGGGGAGATGTTTCTGTCTCTGCTGATGAGAATGGTCATCGTCTAGAAACTGTCCATCCAGCTAGAGTTTGTCCGCGTGGTCGCATGGCTCCTGGTCCATCCCCAGAGCCCAGGGCCCTCGGGTGGATGAGGGACCCGTGATGGGACTTGCTCTGGCAGGGGGGAGGGGGGGCGGGCGTGTGTTGCTGGAGAACGAAAGCCTGGCGTGTTCCTGCCGTCAGACGGACGTAAGGAAATGATGAGTTACCGCTCCGCTCGCCAGCGTGCCTGCCAGCATCCTTGCCTCCGCCGCCTTCTCCTTCGACGCCTCTGTTTGCCGTTCTGTAGTTGGTTGTATGTGGGCCGTAAATATCCAATTTGTACGAAATGACTGATTTTGGTATTTGTATAATCCTCTAGTCAATTTAACTAAGTTGAGCTTTTCACAGCCCTCGGTGCTCTGGCTGCTCATCTGATTACACCGCTCAGGGGAATAAGGTTAAGGGCGGGCTGTTGGTAACCAGAGCATTTCCAGGGCTTCCGTGCAGCAGATGGGCTGCCTGGCGACATTCATGCATCTGCTGGCCTGCTGCTGCCGCTGCATGTTGTGCCCTTTTGTTCTGTTCCATCCAAGAATGGAACGTGAGGAAGCGGAGCGAGTGGATTAATTTAAGGTTAAGGTTAGTGTTTTGCTTGCTTTCTAAGTAACCGATCATAATAATGCTTCTGGTAGAAGCTAATGAGTTTCTCTTAAAGTGAACTAGATTTATAAAATACAGCTCAGTGAGGGGGCTAGATCAGTATTGTCGATGGAGACCAAATTCACATGTGTACAATGCCGGCAGTTTTTGTCATTTGTTCCTAATTCTTTGTTTTCTTCCTCCCTCTTCCCCACCTCCCGCTCCCCTTCTAGGACCTCTATCCAGATTTGCCTGACACTGCAGGGTCCAAGAGAATTAGAGAAATATGGAGTGACATGAAGAAGATTAGTCAAGGATTATAGGCTCTGAGGACAAACCCTCAGTGAAGTGAAGCACAGACAAGCTCCTGAGCGCTGGTCTGGAGGAGCCGTGTGTTGGGAGAAGATGGCGGATCCAGGAATGATGAGTCTTTTCGGCGAGGACGGGAATATTTTCAGCGAAGGCCTCGAAAGCCTGGGAGAATGTGGTTACCCTGAAAATCCCGTGAATCCCATGGGTCAACAGATGCCGATAGACCAAGGCTTTGCCTCCTTACAGCCGTCCCTCCACCATCCCTCCGCGAATCAGAATCAAACCAAGTTGACCCACTTCGATCACTATAATCAGTACGAGCAGCAAAAGATGCATCTGATGGACCAGCCGAACAGAATGATGAGCAATGCCCCTGGGAACGGACTGGCGTCTCCCCACTCGCAGTTCCACACCCCGCCCGTCCCCCAGGTCCCCCACGGGGCTGGCGGCGGTGGCGGCGGCGGCGGCGGTGGCGGCGGCGGCGGCGGCGGCGGCGGCGGCCAGATGGGTGTCTACCCCGGCCTGCCGAACGAGCGGCACGGGGGGCAGTCTTTCGTGGACGGCGGCTCCATGTGGGCTCCCCGGGCCGTGCAGGTGCCGGACCAGATCCGAGCCCCCTACCAGCCGCCACCGCCACAGCCCCAGGCGGCCCCGTCGGGGCCCCCCGCGCAGGGTCACCCCCCGCACCTGCAGCAGCTGGGCGGCTACCTGGCGCGCGGGGACTTCTCCCTGCAGCAGCACGGGCAGCCGCAGCCGAGGATGGGCCAGTTTCCCCCGGGCCAGGAGGGCCTCGGTCAGGGAAGCCCCTTCATCGCCGGCCCCGGCCACCTGTCGCACGTGCCCCCGCAGAGCCCCGGGGTGGCGCCGAGCCTGCGCCACGCGGTGCAGCCCTTCCACCACCATCCCCCCGCCGCTCTCCACGGGGAGCCCGTAGCCCACAGCCCCCGGTTCTCCCCCAACCCTACCCCGCAAGGGGCCGTGAGGCCGCAGACCCTCACCTTTAGTTCTCGGAGCCAGACCGTCCCCTCACCTACTATAAACAACTCAGGGCAGTATTCTCGCTATCCTTACAGTAACCTAAATCAGGGATTAGTTAACAATACAGGGATGAATCAGAATCTAGGCCTTACAAATAATACTCCAATGAACCAGTCCGTCCCAAGATACCCCAACGCTGTAGGATTCCCATCGAACAGTGGCCAAGGACTCATGCACCAGCAGCCTATCCACCCCAGCGGCTCCCTTAACCAAATGAACGCGCAAACTATGCACCCTTCGCAGCCTCAGGGAACTTACGCCTCTCCGCCTCCCATGTCACCCATGAAAGCAATGAGTAACCCGGCGGGCACCCCTCCTCCGCAAGTCCGGCCCGGAAGTGCCGGGATCCCGATGGAAGTCGGCAGTTACCCAAATATGCCTCACCCGCAGCCGTCTCACCAGCCCCCTGGCGCCATGGGGATCGGACAGAGGAACATGGGCCCCAGGAACATGCAACCGTCCCGTCCGTTTATGGGCATGTCCCCGGCGCCGAGGGAGCTGGCCGGGCACCTGAGAGCCAACGGTTGTCCCGGCGTCGGCCTCACAGACCCGCAGGCGATCCAGGACCGGCTGCTCCCTGGCCAGCAGCACCCCGGGCAGCCGCCGGCCTTCCAGCAGTTGCCAAGCTGCCCTCCGCTGCAGCCCCACCCGGGCCTGCACCACCAGGCTTCGCCCCCGCCCTCGCACCACCAGCCTTGGGCACAGCTCCACCCCTCGCCCCAGAGCGCCCCGCAGAAAGTGCCTGTGCCGCAGGTAAGGGGGCGTGGCCCTGCCCGCCCTGCCGCGTGGGGCGCAGGCGCGAGGAGCCTGACGCGCAGGGCTCCCTCTCAGCCTCGCCAGACGTTGCTTCGTCCCGAGGTCCTTGAGTTCTGCCGTGTAAGCTGCTCAGCATCTCACTTGTTTTCTGTTTCTCTCTCTCCCTCTCTCTCTCTCTTACTTTATTTTATTTATGTTTTTTACTCTCTCACTGTTGGCTTGTGTATTTATTCACGTTTTCAAAAAGTCGTGACTCCTCCCGTCCCAGGGGTTGTGCTGGAGCTGAGGGTGCGTAGAAAACTAAGCCTGGGTCCTGCCTGCAAGGAGCTCTGTTCTCACTGCCAGCAGTGAGAGGGACATTGGATCTAAACTGTTTTTTCCTTCCCTTTATTCTTCTATGCTGTGCTCGCTCTCTCCCTCCCTCCCGCTCTCTCTTTCTCTCTCTCTGATTTAAAAACACACAGAAACTTGGTTTCCAGCAACGTTTTATATTTTTGTGATGGTCCCTCCCACCTCTTTTAGAAAATTATTATTTTTCCCTTGGGAAGCTACAAAATATGTTCTTCTGTAATACTTATTGGACCAGTTGTTGAATGTTAGTGTTAACTTGCACACTGTAGAAAATCACAGTAAATGATAGGCCACACAAAGCGGTCTCTGAGAGATCTGGATACCTAGTACTAAAAGCAGAAGTCTTCCTTTTCGTATGCTGGGATTTTATCCGACAGAATTTATAAGCAGACAGATTTAGGTTTTAAGCTCTAGTTACTCCCGCACACATCTTTCCATTATAAATGTTGGCGTTTGTGCTCTAGCTCTAGGAAAAATAATGTCTGTCTAGATTATTCAGAGTGCTATTCAGAAATATGCACTGATCTTCCACTACGATTGCAACCCTGTACGTGGATGGCACAGTGTGATCTTTAGAGCTGTAAGGCACAGTGCTTGTTCTTAATGAACCTGTAATCAATTTGGGGAAACATGACCAATACGTGAAAGTATAAAGTATAGTAAAAGACCATGCATGGTTATGTGACAGGTGTTCAGAGAGAGGCAGCACCTGGGGTACTTGGAATCTGGCTAGGACGTAGCCAGGGATGTGAACCGAGGATGGCATTTCAGGTTAGGGGATGGTTCCTTAGAGGGGGCACGGGATGATGAATTCGCTGCAGGGCAGGGCCAGGTGGTAGAGGTCTGATCTTCTGTTGTAAAGGATTTGGACTTCACTGGGGAGCCAGTGATATCAAACTAGACAGTGCGTGGGGATAGCCAGGGAACCAGAAGATGAACTGTGAGCCTGTGGTCCAGGCCTGTGAGGACAGTTTGGTCCGGGGACCAGGGATTGGGGAATGGGAACAGAAGGGAATGAAACTATGTGCAAGTAAAAGGGTCGGGTCAGGAAACAAAGCCCTCTGGGGCATCCCGGGTGGAGAGGCATTTAGATTGGAGATCAGAAGCTTCAGGCTTGGTGGGCCTGGGGAAGTGGAGGCCAGGAAGGTCTCCTGGGGACCTCAGGACACAGGACTCGTTGGGGTTTCGGGAAGGCTGCCCTCACAGGTCCGGCAGACTTGGAGATTCTCAGGAGGAGCCCCGAGGTCAGCGGGGACCACGTGGGCCTCAGCCACCGGGCCTGCGCTGCCCGGGAGAGAGCCGCTTCCCTCCTGGGGAGCCTCATCTGCAGTGATGGGAGCGGGCTCCTGAGACCGTGGACAGCTTGGAGGGGGGCGAGAAAGGGCGTCTACCAGCTGCTGGGGCCTCGGCCCATCTGGATGGTTCCTAGGGCAGAAATGAACATGACTTAGTTTCCAGGGATTATTCTTTTCTTGCTCCTTGGGAGTTTCTTACTAAACATGGGATCTTTTCAGAGCAGTGGTCCTCAGACTTCTGCTGGTCCCAGCATCTTCTCTCCTCCCTGGAGGACAAGCACAATTTGAAGGAGACCCCCTGTGACTATAATCCCATCCCTGGTTGGGAATCGTTGGTCTCCTCCAGCGTTTCTTAGTTTTAAGAGCACAGATTTCTCAACGGGTGTTTCAGAGGACGAGTGTGAGTAGGCGGACTCTGGGTCCCTGAGCGCTGGGGGACACCAAGTGTATTTCCCTTTTTCTCCAGCTCCATTTTCTCGAGCGTGCCATCGTAGGCACACTTGGAACGGTTTAAGGGGTGCAAACAAGTACACTTGAGGTACCTTTATAAGTTCAGTTGCATGTTTTAAACGTTTCGCACGGTATGCGCTTTCTTATTTCTGCTCACCTTTGCATCCGCTTCAGCTTTTGAAGCACTCAGTTCTGCACATCATACTAGGGAGGTATAAAGTCTTGAGAAGAGCACAGACTTTGAAATCAGCAAAGTGTTTGAAGTCCAGGTCTGCTGCTTACTAGCTTGGTGGCTTCAGGCAGCTTGACCTCTCTGAACCTCAGATTCGTCATCAGTACAAGAGGAAAAATAGTACCCATCTCAAAAGGTGTTGAGATTAATTAGGGTAATATACTCCCATCAAGTGAGTGTGATCTCTAGCCGGTGGTGCATACTTAAGTGTGAATTCTCCTCTAGGTTTTAGTTTCTGATCTCCTGCAATGCGAACCTTACCTTATAATTCATGTCATTTCAGATGTACTAAATACAATGTAAAATTACTTTTATTTTTAAGGAACAGGTTGCATATTATGAAATACAGCCTTAGTTGTGACACATGAAATTTGACTTGTGGAAATATTACCCGCCTTTTTGCCCGTGTTGCTGGGTGTGGTGAGGATAATGAGGTAGGTTCAAAGTGCTGTTACAGAATCCTAAACACCTCGCTCTCCCTGGGACTGACTCACGTGCTACTCTAGCAAATAATCTATTATTATTGTTTTGCTTTAGAACTACTAAAATTATTTTGCATTTCATGTATGACCGGATGGTGGTTTGAAACCATGCTGTGCAGCAGGGAAATCACCAGATTAAGTTGAAATATTGATGTAATTTGCTGAATTATCACATTCAGAGAGGCTTATTGACTCTTGGTTTTGGTTTTGTTTGTTTTTTTTTTTTTTTTTGCGGTACGTGGGCCTCTCACTGTTGTGGCCTCTCCCGTTGTGGAGCGCAGGCTCAGCGGCCATGGCTCATGGGCCCAGCCGCTCCGCGGCATGTGGGATCTTCCCGGACTGGGGCATGAACCCGTATCCCCTGCATCGGCAGGCAGACTCTCAACCACTGCGCCACCAGGGAAGCCCGCTTGTTGACTTTTTTATCTTGAGTTATTACTTTGAAAAAAAATAGCAGTTATGCTTTTTAGATGTTTCATGGGTAGTGAACAGATATTTTCTAAATTCTATCACATGTTAAAGTATCTTTGAAGATAAGTTTAACTTTATATTAAAGAGTCAGCAAAGAAAAATATTAGAACTGAGGCCAGAGTTCATCAGGCCACATGTTCATTGTCTGGACACAGTCTTTAATGGAAGCTCCAGACGAGCCTGATGATTTGATACAAATTTACAAGGAAGGAGAAAACCTAGCTTCTATGTCAACAGCCGATTAGGATAGTGGTTCTCCTTTTCATTCTCAGACCTGTTTTTCTATCTATCTGTCCATCCGTCCATCATTAAATAATTTATTATATTTTAATTTTTTCTTCCAGTTTTACTGAGATATAGTCGACGTATAGCCCTGTATAAAGTGTGTACGGGCCACAGCGTAATGATTTGATTTACCTACATCATGAAGTGATTGTCACAATAACTTTAGTGAACACCCATCATCTAAGCACAAAAAGAAAGAAATAGAAAAAAACATTTCTTGTGATGAGAACTTTTAGAATCTCCTCTCTTAACAGCTTCTGTATGTAACATACAGCAGTGTTCGTTATACTTACGATGCTGCATGCTCCACCCCTGGTACTTACTTATCTTACAACTGGAAGTCTGTACCTTTTGACCACCTTCCTCCAGTTCGCCCTCCGCCAGCCCCTGCCTCTGGTAATCACAGATCTCATCTCTTTTCCTGTGAATTTTTTGTTTGTATTTGAAGTATAATTGACCTACAACACTGTGTTAGTTCCTGTTACACAACACAGTGCTTCGATATTTCTATACCTTTTAAACTGGTCACCACAGTGAGTCTAGTTACGATATGTCACCATACAAAGATATTACATAATTGTGGACTCTATTCCCCACACTGTACATTTCACACCTGTGACTCATTTGTCTTGTAACTGAAAGTTTGTACCTCTTAACCTCCCTCACCTATTTCTCTTCCCCTCAACCCCCTCCCCTCCAGCAGACACCTGTTTGTTTTCTGTATCTGTGACCCTGTTTCTGTTTAGTTATGTTTGTTCACTTGTTTTGCTTTTCCAGGTCCCACGTGTAAGTGGAGTCATACAGCGTTTGTCTTTCTCTGCATCTCGGACCCTTTTATGCTCCTAAAAATTACTGGTGACTCCAAAGATCCTTTGTTTATGTGGACTTTATGTGTTGGTATTTGTTGTCTTAGAAATTTAAACTGAGGACAGTTTGAAATATTTGTTACTCATTTTTAAAATCAGTAAAAATAATAAACCATTATGCGTTAACACACATCACATTTTTAACTGAAAAGCAGCTGTTTTCTAAGACAACATAACATTAATGGCATTGTTTTATGTTTTCCGAAGTGTTGGATTCTAATAGCCACTTCTGCGTGCAGTCTGCAGGAGCCTCTGGCCAAGCCCGTGCACGCCTGGAGAGAAGGCGAGTGAGAGGCGGAGAACATCTCAGGGTCCTTATGAAAAACGGTCCTGACCTCGCAGGTCCCGCACCCTGAGAGCCACCGGTGTGGGGGCAGGAGCGTAGGTCTCAGAGCCTGCAGTTCCTGAGTCAGAGAATCAGCAGCTGATTTCTCACCCCACGACCTCGGGCAGGTTCCTTAACCTCAGGGCCCTGGCTGCATTCTCTCCAAAATGAGGGACGATACACCTCCCTGGTTAGAGCCATAGAGAGATTAGCAATGACGTCTCTCAGAATTTAACATGGTGTCAGACATGCGGTGGGCACTCACAAATGATCCGTTATCATCGGGCAGATGTTTACAGTTGCTTGTCGCAGAGTTTAGGAAATAATCTCAAGCACTTGTTCCAGTGTTAAGTACGGTCAGAGTTGTTGCACTTCCTTCCCTTGGCTTCTGGGAGCAGTTAGCAGACCTTGAGGCTTCACCTTCTGCTCCCTGGGAGAGAGGAAGGGCCGGTCGGGGCAGAGGTGGTGCAGGAAGCCCCTGGAAGGCGCAACACGGAGGTGAGCTCGTGTGCTTGGGGGCAGCGCCTGGTCCAGCGTGGGCGGGCGTGCCGGGGCAGGCGACAGCTCTGCTGAGCTGTGGAGCATCAGTTGAGTTGAGAGGAGGACGCACAAGGGTGGAGGAGGAGAGAGTTTAAGCCTTGGCAACCGTGAGGGTGAAGAGAGTGCGCCTGTGTCCCTGGCATGTGGGGCCGGGGCCTGGGGGACCCCTCTGCAGGACGCTCCTACCAGGCCCCGGGTCCACGGGTGCACTGGGAGGACGTGGCGGGAGCCGGCACCGTCCTCGGCAGCAGGAAGCGAGCAGAGAACGGAGCCAGGTGGACGCCAGCAAGGACCACCTGGAAGGAGAGCTCAGCACGTCGTTTTGTTTGTTTGAAGAGCTTGTCTAAGGAAGACTGGTTACGTGGGTTGTCCTTCGAGGTTCCAAGGGAGTTTCTGAGTTTCTGAATAACTCATCCTGCTTTTAGGCCTACACAGGTGTAGGTAGATTGACAGATTACACTCACGGACGGGCAGATCCTAGTGGGATTTTTAGGATCTGCAATATTGTGTCCTTGGATTAAGTGTATGTTGGGTGTATTTATGTGTGCTCCCCTCATTAATTTGGTCCTGAAATATAGTCATGGTGAAGCAGGACAGAGCAGAAAGCATTTTCAAAGGACCACTAAGACTGAGGTGGTGGATAGTAATTTCTGTGTCCTAATTTTCCCCTGGAGATTAAAATAAAACAGATCCAGAAGAATCAGTGGTGCAGCTTCTCCAGTCCTCTGTCTTTCCGTGATGTGTTACGAATATCGTTAAAAAATAGCCTTTCTGGGAAACCTTTTCCCGGTAAATCTCAAGTAGAGAAATCTTCTCGGTTCACCCGGTAAATACAGAATTGCAGACACGAGCAGAGTAACTGCAACTACTAAATACATTTTTATGGAAAAAATAGGCACGCATCTTATGCCTCATTTATGCAAACTGTGCTCAGAAGTAGAGGAAAGGGCCTTTTGAATCGTATCTCTCTGAATACTACTCCGGACAGACTTATACTTTCACACCCCTAAAGACGTCTGGTGGAGATGGGGAAACGGATCATCTCTGAAGAAAACCCAGTTTGGACCTAAGTGGCTCCCAGGGGCTGTGGTGAGTGTGCCCACGTTCAGGGACAGGCACCCATGGTTAGACCTGCTTGGAGCAGCTGCCCTGCAGCACTGTTAGGGGGAGCCCTGCTCTCCCACGTGCCGGCCTTCAGGACATCGTGGGTTAAGGCGGCCTGCCCCTTCCCGATTGCTCTCGACTTCCCTGGTCCATGAGGCGCTCCCAGAGCCTCCTGTTGTTCACGAAGACTGAAGATGTCTCTTCTGACCACCTCTGTTCGTATATATTACCGCTCAGTGAGCACTGCCCGGCATTTCCCTCGAGCATAGCTGGTTTATCCAGAGGGCAGCGTTTCGGTGGGTTAAAATGGAAAACGCCAAGTGTAGACTTAGAGCAAAGAAAAGCAGTCTACTCCATCTGTCCTTTCACCCCACAGTCTGAAAGCATCAAATGAGCCGAATACTAAATGTTAGCCTTGCGTCTTAGTGGCTTTTATTTTGTAAAAGGGTATTGCTTCCTGTGACTGTCAAAAAATGTTGTAGGTAATAAGAAGTTCGTTTTACTTTCAAAGCGTGCATGTTAACCATCTGCTAGGTGTCCCAAGTAGCCAGTGGGTTTTCTTAACTTTAAGAAGCCACTTTTAGATACTGCTTTTTAATCTTGTAACTTGTTTGCCTTCATTCAGCTCCATTAAAGAAACATTTATCGAGTGCCTGCTATGTGCTGTGCACTGTGTTAAGGACAGAGATTGGCGGTGTGCTGGAAGCTGGGGAGGAGGTCAAGGCCTTCACTGAGATGGACAGGGAATTTTGTTATTTAGGTATGACCTGACCTTCATTTCTTTGTTTACCTACTATGTTGTAGACCAGTGCTGTCCAACTGAAATATAATGGGAGCAGTGAATGCGAGGCACATGTGTTACTTTAAATTTTCTAGTAGCCACATTAAAAAAAAAAGAAACCACGCATTAGTATCGTATATTTAATTAACCAAATATATCCAGGATATTCCACCACATAATCAGAATAAAAAGACATTTTACACAGCTGTTTGAGATCCGGTGTGTACTTACAGGCAGAGCCCTTCTGCGTTTGTATCTGCATAAGGCAAGCCAGTAGCCCCATGTGGCTGGTGGCTGCCATATTGGACAGTGCAGAGCTACACTCTTTCCATAGCCGTTGCGTCTAATTCTTTTGGAAAACAAGTCAGAGGGTAAGCAAGACTAATGCACATATAAATAAATTTAAAATTGTTTAATGACAACAGTCAACCTCCAGCACAGGTGTTAGCACCCTCATTGTAAGGTTGGAAACTTAGTAACATTTTTTAATATATGAACAATACATGTATTGTTGGAGGGGTGTGTGTGTGTGTGTGTGTGTGTGTGTGTGTATAGTATCAGTATCAGTTCCTGAAAAGATAGATTATCAAAGTGAAATTTCATTTGTTTAGATTTCAAAGAAGGCTATCTATTTTCTTGTGGGGAAAAAAATAACATTTTTCTCAGAAAGGTGGATTACAGCCATTTAGTTTCAAGTGGTTTTTGGATCCTTTTAGTAGTTATTCTCTCTCACACACACACACACACACACACACACACACACACACACACACACACACACACACACACACACACACACACACACACACACACACACACACACCCCAGCTCAACCTTTCTTTGCCCCTCTGTCTCTGATGCTTGTTTCTTTATGAGACTGGTCCTCCAAGGATGAGGGAGAAAGCCTTCATTTTCACTCTTACACATGCACTGCCACGTGCCCCTGCCGGCCCCCTCCACTCTTTTTCCTTTCACCTGTTTATTCTCTGCTGCTTTTTCTTCTTCGTTTTATCAGTTGTTCAGAAAGGCAGTCTCTGGCACTGCAGAGCGATAATTGGCCGGGAGAGGAGAATTGGGAAAAGGCTCAGGGGGACAGTTAAGGGAAAAGCATTGCTGGACCTAACTTGGAGAATTTATCTTAATCTTGCTATCTAATAGTAGTCTCCATTCTCTGTAGTTACAGCTGTCAGTCTGTAGATAATCTCTAAGTAACCATGGGGAGATGGCCTTCATTCTTCCTTTGTTACTGAATACAGCTCTTTATCAGTGAAGGAAGTCAGTAGCAAACTTCTCCTTGTGCTTTTTTTCTTCTTTTTTTTGCTGTACGCGGGCCTCTCACCGTTGTGGCCTCTCCCGTTGCGGAGCACAGGCTCCGGACGCGCAGGCTCAGCAGCCACGGCTCACGGGCCCAGCCGCTCCGCGGCATGTGGGATCTTCCCGGACCGGGGCACGAACCCGTGTCCCCTGCATCGGCAGGCGGACTCTCAATCACTGCGCCACCAGGGAAGCCCTACTTGTGCTTTTGCCTTGCAAAACCTTCCTAGGTGATGATGTGTCACCACGAGTGAGGTTTCAATTTTTCTTCACTTAGTGTAAAAAACATAGACCTTCTAGGGGCTGGGCCATGGCACTGGGTCAGGGTACTAGTGGAGAACTTAAATGAAGTTGGGAAAAGGCCAAGAAATTGGCACCATTTTAAAAAGTCAACATAGATACAGAGGCGCTTGTGATTCTGCTTGCTTGTGTCCTGGTCTGGATTGAATGATGAGAGCGATGGTCTGGGAAGACTGGGTGGGATTTCCTTAATTCTTCATTTAATGATTGAATCAAAATCAGCACCCAGGAAGTTATTTGAAGGAAACACGCCATTTTGATGCCCATTCGTGAAGAGCATGGTATTTCTCATCTGCTTTATAGCGTTTCTGGTCTGTTCTCTGCTGCCTTCTGTGTTTAGTTTAACTCCAGATAATTCTGTACCACAGATCTCAGGAGAATTCTTAGACTTGAACGCTAACTGGGTGAAAGTAAAAACAGTTGTTTTAAGTTGTAAGTAAAGAGGTCTTAATCTCAAGAGCATTTTTGCTTTGTTTGTTTGCTTTGGCTGTGGGCGTAGAGTTGGAGAATGTCGAAGGCAGTGCAAGTGGTGATGTTGGAAAAACCTGGTGAAGAGTTTCTCCAATGATGTTAACTTGTGCTCTCCTGCCTTGTCATGGGCTGGCTGGACAGGTGTGCAGCCTTAGCATAGGAATCCCACCCTCGCCCTTTGGTGGGCTGTGAAGTCCCTGCCTCTTGTTTGTCGTAGGGGGTCAGGAGCATCTCAGGGTGGATTTCCCTGAGATGCTAGTGCATAGGCAAGGACTTTCAGATCATCCTTTTTCCAAAACTTTAATAAAGTTATATTTCTGGATGTACTTTTAAATGAAGGGACATGGGAACCCTCTTGCACTGTTGGTGGGAATGTAAATTGATACAGCCACTATGGAGAACAGTATGGAGGTTACTTAAAAAACGAAAAATAGAATTACCATCTGACCCAGCAGTCCCACTACTGGGCATATACCCAGAGAAAACCATAATTAAAAAAGACACATGCACCCTAATGTTCATTGCAGCACTATTTACAATAGCCAGGTCATGGAAGCCACCTAAATGCCCATCGACAGACGAATGGGTAAAGAAGATGTGGTACATATATACAATGGAATATTACTCAGCCATAAAAAGGAACGAAATTGGGTCATTTGTAGAGATGTGGTTGGATCTAAAGACTGTTGTACAGAGTGAAGTAACTCAGAAAGAGAAAAACAAATATCGTATATTAACGCATATATGTGGAATCCAGACAAATGGTACAGATGAACTGGTTTGCAGGGCAGAAATAGAGACACAGATGTAGAGAACAAACATATGGACACTAGGGCGGGAGAGCCAGGGGGGCAGGGTGGTGGTGGGATGAATTGGGAGATTGGGATTGACATATGTACACTAATATGTATAAAGTAGATGACTAATAAGAACCTGCTAAATAAATAAAATAAAATAAAATAAATGAAGGGGCAGTATATAGACTTAAAGTTCTCTTTTTTTAAATATTTATTTTATTTTACTTATTTATTTGGTTGCAACGGATCTTAATTGTGGCAGGCGGGCTCCTTAGTTGTGGCATGTGAACTCTTAGTTGCGGCATGCGTGTGAGACCTAGTTCCCTGACCAGGGATTGAACCCAGGCCCCCTGCATTGGGAGTGTGGAGTCTTAGCCACTGTGCCACCAGGGAAGTCCTAGACTTAGAGTTCTTACTGAATATGGTAATACTTGAAATTAGGGTTCAATTTTTAGGTTACGCCTCTAGATAGACTCTTATAGTCTGAACATTCTCTTTAACTTAGAAAAACATCATATACAATTGTGGGATTATTCAAAGTTGTGATGTGTTTGTTTTCACTGTTAATGTTGGAAATACCTCAAAATGTCAGCATGAAGCGATGGTCGAACTTTAATACCACCATGGAAGTGGCTAGAAATAGACAGTGGGGACTTATGGAGAATTTACCTTAACCTTGACATTTTGCTGTTACTCTCCCTTCTCTGGAGTTGCAGCTGTAAATCTCCAGGTGATCTGTGAGTAGCCATGGAACGCCGTGGCACTGGGGCAGTGACCTAGCGTGATGCGCTAGCGTTGCTTTAACTCGGCCCACTCACTACTAAGCTAACTCCGCTTCTGGCGGCTCTAACACTGCAAGGACATTTTCACAAAGGAAAGCTGATGAAACACATGGAGGCACACCATGGATTAAAGGAGATAAGTGAGAGTTCTTCAGGGAAAAAGTTGATGATTTGGTGAAAAGTTAGGTAGTATTTTATTTTTACAGTTCTCTGAATATCTGATATCCTTTTCACTTTAACCGTCGTCCCCCAAACTCTGGGGATGTTAACGGAGCATCCCCATGCTTCACGCTGGGGTCAGAGGCCACAGTGGCTCGTGTGCTCAGTGCCTTCAATCACTCAACTTCTGACTCAGCCAGGCGTCCCTCTTACTTTGAAACGATGGTAGAAGACTTAGCTTAAGGCAGGAAATATTCCACGGTCTGATTTTGGAAAAGGTCTAGTCCTTAGAGCCGAGTTTAAAGCTCACAGCTTTAGTTTTTGCAAGGAAGTTAAAAAATCAATATTTTCATATAAGTAAGGTCTCTAAGCTAGGGTGTCATTGGTGAAGGGAAAAAAAAAGGAAGAAACTAGTCACCTATAGAGTAAAAATGAGCCAGATGATAAGATTGGTTTTGACGTTTCCCTCGTTGCAGACTTGAGTGGAAATCCTTTCAATGCTGTGCTGCGTTAGATGCTAGCATAATAATTCATATTAAATATAAATATAGTTCCAAGAATAAGGGAATGGGAAGAGGTGTCCATTTACTTGTTTCATTTAGAGTTTCTCTCCTTATAGTTTAGACGCCTCACGCCTGCTCTTGGGTCCAGTGGGCTCACTGGGCTCTGTGTGTCCCTGCTGGCAGGAGGTAGCTGAGGGGACACGGGCGCGTGCAGAGCCGTGGAGACCATGGGTTTTAGGGCACAGGAACTGCATTGGAGCCTCGCTCTTCCGGTGTTTTGCTTGGCAAAAATTTTGACTTGGTAAAAAATTTGGATACGTCCCTAAACCTTAGTTTGCTGAGGATAATAATTGTACCAATTGCACAAGATTCGTACAAGGATTAAAGGAGGTGAAGTTTGGCTGTGAAGTTTTAGCACGGTGCAGGACACTCAGTGAGTCCTCAGGGAGTCTTAACTGTTTTATTATAACTTTTGTAAATGTGGTTGTTGAAATGAGCTCTTGGAATTTTTCTCCCCTTTTCTACTCTTCATCATAAAATAGAAAAACTTGCCCTTGTGTAAAATAGAACATCATTATCTCAGCGCCCTAAAAACCGATGTATCAGATTCTCCATTGGGCAAACACAAATTCATAGTAGTTTTAAGGGGGGGGGCAAAAATTGCTATCATGCTGCTGTATTTCTTTTTAATTGAATCTCTAGGAAATGGGATACTATAGATAAAATACTAATTTCTTTCTCAGTGTTTAATTTCTTCCCAATTTTGACCAAGGCGAAAACCATCTCTTCAGCGTTTATCAACTTGAGGCTGCAGGGGTGAAGCCAGCATCCTGTTTTGTATTGCGAGGGAAGTTGGCTGGCGTTCCCTCCAGCATCCAAGAGGTTAACCCGCGAACTCTGTTTACACCTATATATAGTCAGTCTTGGCTTGGTTAAATATAAATCTAAAGTTACAGCTGTTAACCACAAATGCAGCGATCCACTTCATCCGGTCGTCCTGGCTGGCATCTTGCTGTGTCTTCACCGTGGGTTCTCACACACCTTGAGCTGAAACTGCAGTGTTGGATTTGTTTGGTGAGCGGGTTCCTGGGGAAGTAGCACTGCCCGCAGTTCTGAACCCACTTGGTGTGTGAGGGTCGTACCACTTTATAGTTTCCTTTCCTAATCTTTTTTTTTTTTTTCTGTAAAAAGTGACTTCATGATTTAAAGTGAGACAGGCAAAAAAGAAAATAGTTTGTTGTAGTTTGATTTAGTAGCTAAATTTTAAAACCATTGCCAAAGAAGAGGTGATTGACATTTTTGAGTATGTGAGGTCTACAGCTTTGGAAACGATTTTTATGCAACTCATAACACTGTTGCCCCTCTTTGAAGTTTGCTGCTTGGAGCTCTGGCGCTTTAGAGCTGGCAGAGGCTGGAGCCCGAGTGTTGTTCTGTAGGAAAGGTCACAGTTGCGTCTTTGCTCCTGTTCGCAGATGAGGGACGGGGCCCGTTGGCTTATCCTCTTCAAACTTTATGTACCGTGGGTTTTTGCGTTTTATAACAATATTGGTTGAAAAGCGAGATCAGAAAGAAGTAAGTGGAAAACCTCTTGTTGTCTAATGTCCAGATATAATGTGTTTCTCAAATACCATGTGTGGGGTTTGTACATACTACTTTTTTGAACCGCAATCTACAATCTGTGTGTAAAATGAAGCGCTCCCTTCACATTATGGAAACACTAGAGAGTGGCTGCAATCCAGGCCTGTCATATACTTTCATTTAATTCAATGTTTAGGGGGGAAAAAATGCCTCTAAATATACTTAGCTGTGTACTGAAGTTTGTCAGAAAGTATCTAGTGTTTTCCAAATTATTGTTTTAAAGAAAGTTTGCCATGTTTTTGGATGTCACACAGTAATGTGCTTGTAGGAAATGTATAGCCTAGTGCTGTCTGTGAACTTGCTGTGATGGTGAGCATGGTCCTTGTTTGCTCTGTCTGGTATGGAAGCCACCAGCCACATGGGGCTCCTGAGCATCTGAAATGAGGCGAGTGAGACTGAGGAATTGAAATTTTAGTTTAATTTAATTGTAGTTAATTTAAGTTTAAATAGCCATATGTGGCTAGTGACATGCGTGTTGGACAGCTCAGTGTGTATAACCAAATAAGACAAATTATTTAAATCACAGGAATATAAGATGTAACGAGTAGACCTAGAAAAAGACAGTGTTTTGTTGAGTGCGTAGCCAGTGTAAGCTTTGTATTTCTACCGTTATTCTCTCACCTCTTAACCGCATGGGCCCTGCTAGATAGTGAGAGGATATAGTGAATCATCCACACGTGGTAGAGAGGATATAGTGACTGATCCACACGTGGTAATGCTGACACAGTTCACCTCATTATTTCTGGGGTAAATCTTTGCTGGGTACCAGCCAATTGTCGCTTAACACAGCACACTCTCTTTAGTAATGTGAAGAGAGTGTCTTGTTTGAAAATATAAGTGATCTTTCAGAAAGTCGTCGTTTAAATTTCTTTCCCAAAGTCATCCCGGTCACAAATACTTAATATAAAACGTTTGATAGTGCTCGGTTTCGTAAGTTGAAAAGCTGTTATTACAGGTGATAAAATCAATTTTTTTCTCCTCGAAAAAGATTTTTCACAATTTGATATTAAATTCGGTCTCCTCATTCCTGGAAGAAAAAATTTCAAAACGCTTTCTTCCGTGGGTGCCGGCTGTTTCCTGCCCATTGGCCTCCCAGGCTGCCCTTCGCACATCTCCAGGTCGGCGTGGGCACCTGTGTGGATCTCTCGATCAGAAGGTGCTTGGCCTTCATTTGGCATTCAAGACAAGCAGAGAAACTTTAGTTGTTATAAGATGTTATTTTAGGGTGAATTAGTCCTATATTAAGATTGATATTGTTGTTCCCGAATTTTCTAATGTATGATTAGTGGCAGAGGGTAAATGGAATTAATAGAAATTTAGGTTATGGTCCTTAGCCGATATTTTTCCAAAAAGGATTTGAGACATTTTGACAAAAGTGTGCGTGTGCATGCGTGCGTGTGTGTGTGTGTGTGTGTGTGTGTGTGTGTGTGTGTGTGAGTGAAATAGAAACAGGAAATCAGGTTCTGAAATGGAGAGCGAGGAAATATGCTAATTGCGGCCCTGGCTGCTGGGCTGAGTGCCCTGGTGAGTTTGCAGAGGGAAGCAGGGAGGATGTATCTTTCTCTTCATCGGAAAGAAGGAAACTTTTTTTCCCCCCCTCAGAGATATTTTTTTTTCCTGGCATGAAATCCTAAGAGAAATTGTGTTTGGTGTATTTTATATGTAGGAGGTGTCGACGGGCATCACAAATACTTTTCTTGACAAGAGTAGTTTTACAACACATGTAGAAATAGTTTTGGGTTTTTTGTTTGTTTTTCATCTGCTAGTTCCTTCCTTGACCCTGGATGATACTGTCCGAGGGAGTGTAGCACTCAGGGCTACGAGGCGAAAGCTGTCCTGTGAGGGCTGCCTTGACCTGGCCCAGGTGATGTATCCCAGAGAGCCTGCTCGGTGAAGTCTGTGGGCTGAGGATGTCCGAGGTGACGGGTTGCACGTTGTAGGCAATCTCCCTGAGACTTCTGGTCTATTAATTAGGTCATGGATAGGCTCTTGACAGAAGATAATTTGACAGTTCTTTAGGTCATCAAGAGTATAAATTATTGTGAGTATATTTAATGCCACTGAATTATTCACTTTAAAATGGTTAATTTTATATCCGTGAATCTCAACTCAATGAAAAAAAAAAGAGTCTAAAATACTAATTTTGTATATTACTGGTGGAGAGCCAGATCCCTGTTCTTCGGAAACTAGATTATCGGGTTATCGGGTGAACATTCCGTTTTGAAAGTTGGGTTCCCAGTAGGCATTGTCACGTGGATGGAAATCTCTCACCTGCTGTTGGCATTTGGGGCCGTAAAAATGCTTGTGGGTAAAATCCAGGATTTCCTCTAGAAACAAAGTCAGTCCTTTATTAAGCAGTTGATCAAGACCCCAGAGCGGCTCTGCCTTGTGAATTTTCTGGAGGGTGGAAGTGTCTTCTGCACTGTCCATTCCGGTAGCCTGTAGCCACATGTGGTTATGAACATTTGAACTGTGGCTGGTGAGACTGAGCATCTAAATTTTAAATTTTATTTAATTTTAAGCAATTTAAATGCCACATGTGGCTGGTGACTCCTGTATCCAACAGCACAATTCTAGAGTCATAATCGATAGAGCAGAGGTATTCAGTGTTTTTTGGTCCCCTAAAAGAATTTTGAAACAAAAAAACTTAAAAACTTTTATTTTTCAGTTCAAACAAATACGTTAAATTGTGTCGGTCTGCATGACCGTCACCACTAAACAGGCATTTGCCCCCTGGCACTGCCCCCTTTTGATATTTCTTACTTAAACTCTTTGCTGCTGAGGAGACTTCTCCTTGGGAGCTGACACTGAGCAGAAAACCTGAATAAAGTAAAGGGAGCAAGTCTTGTAAACATCTGGCGGAAGAGGGTATAGCCTGTGCAAAGGCCCTGAGGCAAGAATGTGCTTGGGATGTTTGAGGGGCACAAAGAGACCAGTGTGTTTGGAGTGGAGGGAGGGAGAGGGTGAGGGAGTGATAGGCGCTTCGGTTAGGAGAGTGAAAGGGGGTCAGATCAGGTAGGATATTGTGGGCTATGGTAAGGAGTTTGAATTTTACTGTGAGTGAGATGGAAAGCTATCGCAGGGTTTTGAGCATGAGAGTGGCACCATGTGTTGTGTATTTTAGCAGGCTCACTCTGCTCTATGAGGACTAGATAGGAGGGCGTATGTGGTCCCACAAGGGGACTGTTGATCCGGCAGGATGCAGTGGTGGCCTGGACTAGGGGCTGGTAGTAGAAAGTGACAGTTTTGCTGACAGATTGGAAATGGGGTTTGAGAGAGAGAGAGCCCTCGAGCTTTTGACTCGAGCAGTTGGGAGGTCTGGAGATGGCTTTGGTTTGGACATGTTAATTTGGAGATGCTTCTAGACTCCAGTGGAGGTTTCAGATAGGTAGTCGGCTATGGAAATTTGGGGAGGAGTTTAAGAGTTACCATTGCATAGGTGGTATATGCTGCAAGGCCTCGACGAGGTCATTTAGAGCAGATGGTTAGAAGAGAAGAGTGAGGCCAGGGCTCTTGTGCAGCCCATCGTTAATACTCTAGACTAGAGCAGGGGATCCGGGAAGGTACAATGAGAAGGAGAGACCACCGCCAGGTGCACGTCCTGGATTCCAGGCGGGGAGAGGGTTGCCAGGAGGGAGCCACGCATGGTGTCAAATGCTCTTCACTGTGAGGTCCAGTGAGACGAGGACTGAATCTTACCAGTTTTCAGTCTGAAAGGTCAACCCTTTTCATTATCCTTATATACTTCTCGCCAACATCACTCTTTCTTTTAGTAGTTAAATTTTAGCAGAATTCTGCATTTGAGGTAGCGGTTCACCTGGAGACGGTTGTAACAGCACTTGGCAGCTCCCACGTGCCAGGCTGCGTTGGCTCCTGAGGTACAAAGGTGAATAAGAGAGGCCCTTGTGAACTTCCCAGGCTTGTAATCTTAAGAGAGAAGGTATGTAAAAATTTTAGTTCAACGCTTGCCGTGATAAATAGGCGGAGATCGATGGAGCGCCGCAGAGGAGCTAACGATAGATGACGCGCAGGGAGGTGATGCTGAGAGCGGCATCAGAACCAGGACTCACCTGACATTCAGTCGCTACTCACCTTCCTCCAGCCGGTGCCAGCTTTACACTGTAAAAAATAACCAGTCTTAACGTTTATGAAGATATTCACGGGAGGATGTCCACTTGAAAAACAAAATCACTGTACTTCCCAGGTTCCAGTAGGAATCTTTGCGTATTGCTTGTCCCACTTACCTACCATGTGCTGTCACTAAAATAAAAAAAAGAATGAACCCGTGTGTGTGTGTGTGTGTGTGTGTGTGTGTGTGTGTTGGGGACTAGGGGGTGTCCTTGTGGTGTTGCTTGAATTGACTGACAAGATAAGCATTTGTTCTAAATCTCACGTTTCATCTTTACAATGAAAGTGCAGTTTGCAGTCCACTCAGATGTGTCATGTTTGCTTAGCTGTTTGATCATTTAACTCCCCCTTCACCCCAAGCCCTTAAGCAAAAATTCTGATGCTTCAGGAAGATGTGCTTTGGGGGTTACTTTGAATCCCTGTTGGCTGCTTTGGGGAAATGCTTAAGCTGGTGGTTTTGTAACATCTCTACTCCATAACCTTGTAATCAGAAATTTCCTTAACGTCTAGGTGTATGTCTCCGTTGGATAAAATTAGTACAATCTTCAGAAGCCCTTAGGCAGGGCCACTAGAATTCCTCACGAGGACTGGGTTTCCCACTGGTCAAGACGGGAGGTTCTGGCAGGCGCACCGGACAGGGAGTGAGCGCTGCAGGGCCCCCTCCTCTTACATCAGGGAGCCATGCGAGGGGCCCATCTCCCCGGTTTTTGGTTTGTCCTTTGCCAGGCTTCTGGGTCGGCCTGTCTCATGGCTTCACAGACCCTGCAGGCTCTTTAGAAAAGCTCCTTCTGCAACCACAGATGAGCAAAGCCCTGTCTTCCTCTACCTGCTGCCCTTTCTCTCCCCCTCAGACACAGTGAACTGATTCTAGTTCCTCCAGACCTTGTCACCCCAGAACTTCTGGTTCAGAACATTCTCCTGTAGTGTAGAGATCACTTGCTCTGTAATGTCTTTTCTCACCCCACCTATTGTGGGGTCCGGGCTGCCCCTCTGTGTCCATAGCAGCTGTGCGATCACTCATCTTGGGAGTGGGCGCAGCGTGGAAGAGCAGTGTCCTGGTTCCATCACTTATGAGCTGTGTGACCTCAGGCGAACTGCATAGCTTCTCTGGGCCTCAGTTTTCTCATCTCTACAGTAGGAATCATACTAGTACCTGTCTGATACTGTCGTTAGGAGGATTAAGCGGGATCATACACATGGTTTGCTTAGAATTGTGCCCGGCGCATGGTCTGCTGTCTGTAAGTGACTACTGCTGTTAATGCCTCATTATTATATCATAACTACTCCTGTGACTCTATTTTTGCTAGAGTATTTGACAGGGTATTTTCTCTGTCGCCCCCCGCTGTGTTCTAAGTTAGGTGAGGGCTCCTGTCCATCACCTTCTGTGTCGTATTCCCAGTGCAGGGCACGTCCAATGTGCGACACCGCACGGCAGAGCCTGGGAGAGAGGAGGCCCTGTAGGGGGGAAGGGGGTGTGGGGAGAATGGTATTGAGGGACCCCCCCTGCTGGAGGAGGTGCCTTCTGGGCTGAGTTGCCCCTGCTGGTGGAAGGCAGCCAGATCGGAGGGTCACGGGGCAGCCGCCTGGAGGACTCTGGGGAGGGTGGGCGGGGAAGACAGACGACAGGGGGAGGCCAGCAAAGAAACTGAGGGCTGCCCTGGGCAGCGCTGTCCCCTGGGAACCGGATGTGAGCCCCAGGTGTGGAGTAAAATCGCCTCGTTGTCACATTAAAAAAGCAAAAAGAAGCAGTGGAGTTCATTTAGATATATTTAATGTAATGTACTATATCCAAAGTATGGTTTCAGCATATAATAATTGAATATCCTTTCAACAAACAGTATCTAATACAAAAATATTAACGGGATAGTTCACACATTTTCCCCTAATTCTTTGAGCTCTGGTGTGATTTACACTTGGAGCCCCTCTTAGGTCAGGCCTGCCACATTTCCAGTGCCCTGAGGCCACGCGTGTCTGGTGGCCGCCGCCTTGGACGTCACAGGCCTTGGGAAAAGGTGGGCGGGAGGTATCGGGTCTGGAACGAAGACAGTGGCAGTGTGTGTAGGGGTCGGGGAGGGAGAACCGGGCCACCACGTTGCTCGCTTGCTTAACCAGGCGAGTGGTGGCCTCACAGGTAGGTGGACGACATCAGCAAAGAGAGCACAAGGTCTTTGGGTGTTTGTTTCAGCAGTAGAGGGGCAGGAGGTAAGATGGTGAGTGAGGTTCTGGAGTTTGAGGTCCACGTAGGTCATCGGGCTTCATGGTGACGGAGCCTAGTCCAGGGTCTTTATGACCTTGGGGCCTGGGAACCGGGACTAGAGCTCCTTAAACCCAGCGCAGACCCCTGGGCCATCCATCCCTCCAGCAGGCTCCAGGCCTCTCTTCTTGGGCTTCAGCGGAAGACAGATGATCTTCCCCCCACCCTCTTGAGAGATGGGCTGTGGTCAGAGCAAAAAAGAGAAGCAAGCGGGGCTTCCCTGGTGGCGCAGTGGTTGAGAGTCCGCCTGCCGATGCAGGGGACACGGGTGCGTGCCCCGGTCCGGGAGGATCCCACATGCCGCGGAGCGGCTGGGCCCGTGAGCCATGGCCGCTGAGCCTGTGCGTCCAGAGCCTGTGCCCCGCAACGGGAGAGGCCACAACAGTGAGAGGCCCGCGTACCGCAAAAAAAAAAAAAAGAGCTGCCAGCACACAGAGGAACGTGCCCAGGTGAGTGCCCGGCTGACGCTGGCGTGCTGGGTGTGGGTGCAGACCCACTGCAGCCGCGAGGGACCTCGACTGCCGTCAGGCGCCCTGGGCCAAGGCCGCTCCGTGGCTGGCCTCATCCCTGTTGGCTGGGTCCTTCCTGGTTGGAGGTAAATCCTTTCTGCATGTTGTTTCCTGTTTGTCAGCTCTTCCTGGGGTCGGGATGGTAACAGATAGAAACAGTTGTGAGATTGTCCCCAAGATAATTTCTGTTTCTAGTTCTGATTTGCTGTAATAGAAGCAAAAGAGAAAACCTTTAGGGTTCCTGAATTAGAGAAGTGTTTAATGTTGGACTGGATGTTAGATGATTATTAAATTTTGCAACTGGAGAGTTGATCATCCTAATACTTTTGAATAACAATGTTAAACCGCCATTGAAAACCTCCGCTCCTTTGTTTGCTGATGTCCATACGTAAATATGGCTCAAACACACCATCTCATTGTGAATAAATACGTTCTTATTCATCCCCCTTAATTACATTTTAAAAGGGAATATCAAAATACAAATATTTGGGCTTCCCTGGTGGCGCAGTGGTTGAGAGTCCGCCTGCCGATGCAGGGGACGCGGGTTCGTGCCCGGTCCGGGAGGATCCCACATGCCGCGGAGCGGCTGGGACCCTGAGCCATGGCCACTAAGCCTGCGCGTCAGGAGCCTGTGCTCCGCAATGGGAGAGGCCACAACAGTGAGAGGCCCGCGTACCGCAAAAAACAAAACCAAAAACAAACAAAAAATACAAATATTTATTATTTTAGGCATAAGTGATATTTTGTCAGAAGTCATCTGAAGTTACACATTTTCCAAAAAAGTGATGAATTTTAAATATAAATAAGTTAAAATAGAAACAGATTACTCAAAATATACATCATTACATAACAGCGTCTTCAAATTGTTCAAATAGTTTCAGATAGACACAGGTATCTGAGGACCACGAAGAAGGCTGCTTGAATGGAGGGTGACATTAGGCGCGGGGTAAGTCACGCAGCGGTTTAAACTGAAACAGCTTAGTTCAGAGGGCACTGCTGTTTTATCACCATATTTAAAAATCTGTTCCTCCTCTACTCCCTCAGACTGAGCTCAGGGATATAATGGATCCCATTATAGGTAAAAGGTCTGTGACTCAGCCATCGAGCTACTCAAACTCTTGGCTGTTTTAATTGCCACCATTAAAGCTTTAGTACTTTTATCTCATAAAAATAGATATCATTGATGTAAAATGTGTGCCTGTCGAAGATACATGGGTACTTCTGCCCTGATGGTTAGCTAATCATCCTTTCGTGTTTGAAGTTAGGTTTTAGGCAGACGGGAACTTGACATAGATCACAGATTTGTTCGGATTTAGTCACTTAATTAAGAAGAGAATTCATGGAGTAAGAAGGATAATATCCAGCTAGAATATCATATGAAAAGAAACTTGTTTTGGTTTGTATTTTAACTACATTTAATTGATGGAAGGACGGTGGATTTTTACCAAGCTCGTTCTTGAACCCCAGAGAATAATGATGTTTCTCTGATTCTAATGCTGCAACTTCAGCAATTGAAGGGAAATATACTAGTCCCTCTTTGGTCCCTGTTAGGCACATCTGTGTAAACTTAAATGTGGTAATTGGCGGTGTTTCTCTGCCTATCTTCTGCAAAGGGGAAAATATCAAGGTGGGAAGGAAACTCCAAGAACACAGTGGGAGCTGAATGTTAAAATGTGAAAAGCAACTTTGTTCTGGGCTTTCCCTCCAGTATGTGCCCCAGTCATGGTCATTCATTATTCATATCACCGTGCACAAACAAGATAAAATGTCTCTGGAAGAGATCTGAAATGAGTGCATCGCAAGGAAGTTTCCCCTCCTCACCGCTCTGTACACACTTATTCCTCCGTAGTACAAATAATAGCAAATAATTGGTGGGGCAGTTCATTAAGTTTTCTCTTCTGCAGTTGTAATTGTGGAATTGTATTCAGTTGAGAGAAAAAAAATCTGACTGTTAAAGGGTCTCAAATCTGAACCAGTTCTAAAACTAAAACCTACCCACACAAAGCATTTGTGAGCTGATATACATAACCAGGCTTCTATTCTTGCCCAGCTGTGTAGATTCAATTATAATAATTTTCTCAGTTGCATAACATTGCTGTTTGTTTATTACTGCATTATTAGTCAGTGAATGAACCTCCCTCTTTTTGACCCCTCAGCAGTGTTTATAAAATACTTAATTGCTTTGGTATCTTCTGTTTCATGTGTAATTCCAGCTGGAAGGAGTCATGGGGACACAATCCCCTTTAAGTGTTAAACTGACTGTTTCTAAGGTGCAATAAATTTTCTGTTAAAATACATTATCAGGGACCTTTGATGTCGCTTGTAGCGCAGTTTCTTTTCCTTTTCTTCTTTGTCCCTTCCTTCCTTCCTTCCTCCCTTCCTTCCTTTCTTTCTTTTTTACTGGAAGGAAGTGATTTTCTTTTAAAATCTTCTGCCTGTGATGGTTTCAGTGCTAGTTAACTGTCTCACAGTGTCAGGCTCCAGCCTGCCTGTAACAGCTACACCCTTTATGTCATCCGGGTTCTTCCTCTCGGAGAGGGTCCCACCTCTGTCCAGCTGTTGCCTTGCACCCAGCTCTCAGTGTCATCACGTCTTCCTCCTCTTTGAAGACACTGCGGCAGGAATGGGTGAGCCGTGTGACAGCTGAGATGTGGGCTCTGCAGACAGGTGGCCTGGGTTGAGTCCTGACTCTTACAACCAGCTTTTTGTGACTTTGGACAAATGCGTAACCTCTTTGTGAGCCTGGAACAGTGCCTGGCACAGAAGGGCTCAGTGTGACCCTTAGCAGAGCAGCATCGCAAAGGGATAAGGAAGTCCTGCTGTGCTGTCCGTCCTCCTGCGGACAGAGACACGTCTAGCATGGAAGGGGGATCCTGGGTGGAAAAAAAAGACTGGAAAAAATGCCTTTTTGAGTGGCAGCGGATTTTAAGGTATGCACTGTTTATTGCTGCATAACGAATTGCAGCAGATTTCGTGGCTTGAAACAACATTGTCTTCTTATCCCTCACATCCGGGAGTCAGGATCTGAGCGCAGCTTAGCTGGCCCCTCCGCTTGGGGTCTCTCCAGGCTACAGTCAGGTGTCAGGACTGCGTTCACATCTGGAGCCCTGGCTGGGCAGCGATCAGCTTCCGGGTCCACTGAGGTTGTGGGCAGAATTCATCCCGGGCGGCTGTGAGACTTGGGGACTCAGCTTGCGCTGCCTGTTGCCTGGGGCTGCCCTTGACCCCTGGAGGCTGCCCTTGGCTCCTGACCATGGGGGCTGCCTCCTAGCAGGCAACAGGGAGTGTCTGGCCCTCAAGGGGGGCCCACACCCTCTTCACAAGCCCCCTGATTAAGTCAGGCCCACCGACGGTAATCTCCCCTTTGAGTAACTCAGAACAAACTGACTTGGGCCCCTTAACCACACCTGCGAGACCCTCTCAGCTTTGCCATGTTCTGCTGGCTTGCAGCACAGGTGCCTCCACAGCCAGGATGCGGAGGTCATGGGGTCACCTTAGAATTCGGCCTCCTACAAGATGTGAATGAGTTTTTTTTATAGGACCAAAGTAGTCCATCATTAAGCATTTATTGCCAACTAGATTTGCTATACTCAAAGGCTCTGAATCCTGGAGAACTTGCCGAGTGTAAATTAGCTTTATCACCAAGCTCTTTATAAATGGATTTTTTTTTCCCCTGAAAGATTGTTCTATTCCCATTTCTACACAAACCCTTGGGATTGTTCAATGTTAGGTAAAAAGGCACATTTTCCTTTCAGTCTGTTGAGGTTTGACTTTTTAAATTCATAGGAATAGCATCGTAAGTTACCTTTATTTTTATTTATTTTTAATATCTTTATTGGCGTATAATTGCTTTACAATGGTGTGTTAGTTTCTGCTTTATAGTAAGTTACCTTTAACGTTGACCTTTTTTAGGCCAGTGCAAACTTGGAATAAATTGCTTCTCCAGAGCCAAACTCCATACAGTTCACCTTTCTGACTTGAGGATCAAACTTACAATTTAGGTACGTCAGTGATAGCTAAAAACAATGGAAGTGTACGGTTTAAAAAAAAAAGATTGAATTGAAATGATTTTTAGTACGTAAATTTGGTCTTTGTCCTTAGTGCCTTGAATAGGATTTATTTATGTTAAAACACGTTGACCAGCCCAGAAGCCCTGCTGTCTTGTGTTTTTGCCGAGTTTTATCCCTGGTAAGCTGGGTGGCTTCACCTCTGGGTATCTGCTGCTAAAGTCCAGCCTCCAGACACTCCTTTGAGGACAGTATGGACCTTAGAGAGAACTTGAAATAAGGAAGAGAAACGCCCGCGAACTGGGATTGGTTCTCTAGACCCTCATTCCCTGCTCTTTGTGGAGTGGAGCCTATTAAGGGTAGGGCACCATATGCACCGTGGTGAAGGAAGAAAAAATGAGGGACGGGAGAGACAATACCGTTGACTCTGCTGAGGACCCTGAGCACATACGTTTATCTTTTCCGTTTTTACTTCTAGCAGGCAGTGTCTGGTAAAAGACAACACTTGATGATTTACCGCCTTTAGGAACCAAGACATTCAGAGCAAGAGGGTGAAAGTATGACTGTCTCGGATTCCCCTAGCGGGCTCAGAGTTTTGGTTTGCTTATTGTAAGTCAGAGGCACCATGATGCCACAGTTGCAAGGCCCTGTTTCTTCTTGGGGGGCTGCTGTTGGAGGAGAATGGGTGGGTGGCCCTGCTGCCTGCAGGGCCTGCTCCCCTGTGTGCGGTCCAGGAGGCCTAGGAAGTTACTCATCGTTCCAGCGAGTGGCTTTGAATTGTGTCGAGTTTGTGCTGGTTTCTGTTTCTCCCCTGCCCAGCGGAGTGATGCTCCTCTCGGCCCCTCTGCGTTTCCCTTCCTTCTATTAAAAGTACTGTGGGATGGGAGATTCTCAAGGTCAGGGGCTTGGTCTGATGACTCGCATACACTTTCTGGAAAACTAACACATGTTAAAACGACATTCAACTCTTGTCCAAACAATTAAGCTACTTTTCCCAGGCCCTTGTGGAGAAACATCAAAAAGACAAAAACAAAAAACAAATTTCAGAACTTTAACATCACTTCAATTCTGTGCCCTTGGGGGTGTGTGTGTGTGTGTGTGTGTGTGTGTGTGTGTGTGTGTGTGTGTGTGTGTGTGTGTGTGTGTGTGTGTGTGTGTGTGTGTGTGTGTGTGTGTGTGTGTGTGTGTGTGTGTGTGTGTGTGTGTCAGACAAACGTTATTTCACTGCATGGTTTTTAAGTGCAAGCCTGTTACTTGGCCTGGTGCTTTTTCTGAGAAGTAGAATTGACCTGTTACCCAGCTGGAATGGTGGCCGCAGAGCCGCACCCTTGGGCCAGCACCTCCTGAGCCTGGTGGCACAGACACAGTGGGCGGCGGCGAGAGTGAGGGGCGGCGGCCAGACGCCCTCTTCTCCTCCACTGAGAGGGAGTCCGCGCCACTTAGAGCTTCTCAGACACTTAGGAAGGAGGTTTGCATTACTGGAGCCTCACCGCTGGGCTGTTCTGGTCCAGCTGACCATAGAGACACCTCAGCATGGTGTGTCACACGTTACAGAGGCCATGGGACCCTTCCTGTGGCGTAGTTCCACCCTGAAGACTGGAAGGTGGTCAGTATTCAATATGTGATGGGAAGCCATTTAACATTAATTTAACATGACCAGTTGGTTCAGTGTTCTCATTATTGTGGACTCCAGTGATTGAAAATGCATTTATAACGTAGATGCTGTCACAGTGGCTCACGTTAATTTGTAGCTGTTGAAGATTCTGTGCATATGGCAGATCTATTCTAAGGACAGAATGTAAGCAGAAAACCAAAGGTTCAGAAATGCCTTCAGATGATTTTTAGACGAGATACTTCACAGTAATTAAACATTTTTTTTTCAATTCTAAAATTTAATGATTCTTCTGAGGGACCCACTAAGATAAGTTATTATATTTCAAAGTTCATTTTATTTAACTTAGTAATTATCTTCACTGCATATATATTATAATGGAAACTGTACAAGTCAGAAGATTATATGATTATCCTAATATTCCTGTTTTATTCCTCCATCTGAGCATAATTGAGTGAGCTGTTTCAGTGCCTTTATATAAAATTGTATTTATTCGTAGAGTCATATACTATCTTCTGAACCATTTGATAACCACTGCTTTGAGACCGGCGCGTGCCGTCTCTCTCGTTCTCTCTCACACTCTCATATCCCTGCCACGGAGGTGATGGATTAACTGTATCAGTGTAATCCAGACTGTATTTTTCTTTTTTTTTTTGCGGTACGCGGGCCTCTCACTGCTGTGGCCTCTCCCGTTGCGGAGCACAGGCTCCGGACGCGCAGGCTCAGCGGCCATGGCTCACGGGCCCAGCCGCTCCATGGCATGTGGGATCTTCCCGGACCGGGGCACGAACCCGCGTCCCCTGCATCGGCAGGCGGACTCTCAGCCACTGCGCCACCAGGGAAGCCCCAGAGTGTATTTTGAAGAGCATTTATCTTCAGGATATTGTTGGAGAAAGAATGTCTTTTTCCTGTATGGCAACTGTGTCCTGTTCCCCCTCAGGGCGTAGTAAGGGCTTGGAGAGCTTTACAGTAAAGAAAAATGCTTAACTTTGTTTAACCCAGAATTCTCAACACTCCCGTGACCTGAGTCTTCTTTTCTTGGAACGCGTCTTAAAATCCTAAACTTAGAAAATGTTGTTCTATACTTTCTGCCTTCTCAAGTCATATGACCAACAGGCGTGATGTTGTTCATCTTTGTGTCTGTGTCCGTAAAAGTATTCACTCAGTATTTTTTTCCCTAGAAATTGTCTTTAAAAACGAGCTGAATAAAACTAACTGATAGATTGAAGGCTTGAACTTGAGGCCCTGACTCTGATACCAAATTTAGTCAAGCAGAAAATATTCTAATCCTTGATTCTTTTCTTAAGATTATTTCTGTACGTATTATTTTGTATCAAAGAATCAAAGTTAAAAGTTATTTCAGTTGACCATTCAAACTAATATCTGTTCTTCTTGATCTCCTCCCCACAAAGAAGGTTTTAAAAGCCGCTTGTGATGCATTTTTGTGCCTTCTGTCACCCCATCCTGGACGTGGTCTGTTGCTTGGGCTGGGCCCTTGGGGAAGGAGCCCCTGGCCAGCGTGTGTCTCCCCTTCAGTCCCAGCCTGGCTGCCTTTTTCCCAAGAACCCTCCTTGGCATCAGCCTGGGTTAGGCGCTCTGTTCTCCCCCGGCAGGTACCAGGGCTGCTTGGTTTACTGTTAACGTCCTCAGCTGTCTGTTGGATGAATAAATGAATTGGGCACCGAGTATTACCGAGTGCTCTTCTTTTTATCAGTGTCACTGACAAGAAAAAGATGTGAAAGTCTCAGTGGGACTTGCTGAACATGGGCTGAATGATCTTTTGAACCCTGGTTCACTCCTTTGGCTCATATTGGAATTCCTTTTGAGAAGAGTGCGGAGGGACTGAGAACCTGTGGGATACTGGAAGAGTAAATAGAAGTGAAGAGGGCCGGTAGTAGGAATGTGTCTCCAAAGCGATTTTAAAAAAAAAACAACCCAAAAACTGAATTGTACTTTTCAGTCTTAAATGACTACTTAATATTTGTATTTTTACAAGCCACTTAAATCCTAGCGTAGCGTTTTAAGATTGTACTCGTTGTCCCGTGGGTCGTAGTTGGCCTGCCGCGTCTCCCCCAGAACCTGCGTTTCTCTGAGCTCGCAAGTGCCTGTCTCCCTTCGGCCTGATTTGTGGGGCGGGGCGTGTGTGTCTCCTGGAAGGGCCATGTTACTCTCCTCCAGTTGGTAGTATCTTCTCCTTATTATAAAGTAGTGTTTTGATTTTAGACGTGTTCGTGTCACCCAGTAAGTAGAATGTTTGCCCAGAGACGTCCTATATTACAGAATGGTGCAGCTTCGCAGAGATTGTCCATACTGGAGATGTTGCACACTGTTTGCTCATTCATGGTGCTTGACGCTGAAAGCACGTTGAGGCTTCAAGCCTATAATTAAGACAAAATATGGTTAAATAAGATAGCCTTTAAAGTCAGAAAATGCTGGGTAATGTTGGAGGGAAAACACAGTGGAGATGGATGAAAAGGGTCTTCTTACCCATTGTATTTATGTTGTTCTGACGAAGGCTCCCGAGCGTTTTGGGTCATGTTTGCTTAAAGGTAACAGAGGGGTTGGCCTCGCCTCCCCGGCCCCTCTCCTTTGGTTAAATTTACATCCTGTCTACTCTGCTGTTTTATGTGAGGGAACTTGTTTATGTGTTTGTCTAATTTATATGTTACGAAAAGTGAAGTTAAGGCTAAAAACGACTATCTTTAGTTTATGGTAATTTTTTGGACAACACGCACCTTGGATCGTTTTAATTTATTGTTCAACTGTCCGTCATTCTGTTTCAGTTTCAGAAGTCCACGTGTAGTCCTTGTATATTCCATAATGCTCCAAAAGGCATATGGAATTATGATAGCAAATATGTCAAGCAGGAAGTTCTAAAGGGTGTATTTAAAAATACCTTTGGTATCTAACATTCTCTGCTTTTGCCCTAGTAAATGAGAGGTTTGAGGAATGCCCTATACGGTGATATCAGATGTTAATGGCATTGATTACCTGTCAGGCAGTGGGAATTGATGGGAAAATGTCCGCTGTAAAATTAAATAGCATTAGAGAAGACTGTACCATGCGCGGGGCGTTGGGAGGGGAACGGCGGGCCTGGGAGACTTTGTCGGGGTATTACTGTGAGCTCCAGGTTTTTTCCCCACATGATTAAGGCAGGCCATCTGTTCTTTGTTAAATGTTTACAAAAACAGCTTTTCTCTAAAAGATTTAAGGAGATGTGGGCCTGGTAAACACTATAATATTTCCGAGCACCTTTCCACCCTATTTCAAACAGTACCAAAACATAATTCTGCCGCGTATCAAACAGGACGACTATCTTTTTTGTATTTGGTCTTTACATTTTTTTCCTTCTTATGGAAGATTAAATTTTTAAGGGATACTAATTTATGGCTTCATGTATTACTGAAAGGAGCATCCAGAATGATTTGTGTGCTCACGTGCAGATAAATTTTCAGTCGTCTGGTATCATGTGTTACACGCTTTTTCTGATTCACAAATGTGGACCAGGTATCTCTCATCAGAGGCTGGCATTTGGTTACCGGAGTTAATGCCATGCAGATTAAAGAAAGGTACACATGCAGGAAAATGGTACAGATGAACTGGTTTGCAGGGCAGAAGTAGAGACACAGATGTAGAGAACAAACGTATGGACACCAAGGGGGGAAAATGGCGGGTGGCGGTGGTGGTGGTGGTGTGATGAATTGGGAGATTGGGATTGACATGTGTATACACTGATGTATATAAAATAGATAACTAATGAGAACCTGCTGTATAAAAAAATAAATAAAATAAAATTCAAAAATTAAAACAAAAAAAGGAAAGGTACACATACCTGGAATTAATTCACCGTTCTAAGCCGTAAGCATTGTTTACTGGTAGACTTTCCTCTTTCCTTCCCTTTCCAGGAAAATGTTTTCTCTTCCATCTCCTGAGAAATAGCTTGTCCCAAATAAGTTTGACCTCTGTGTCTCTTATGAAAAGAATTGGCTTTTTCCTTTTTCCTTACATTAGGAGATAATATGTAACAATTAATTCTGCTTCAGTAACTTAGGTATAGTAAAACCGTTCAATCAGATCCCATTATTTCTCAGCGAGTATAATTTGGAGAGCTCCTTGGTTGATGTTTGTTAAGCGTGTTTGTGAGGGAAAAACTGGGGGCAGGTGAGTGGCTTTTTTCAGGATCTGGCCGGTTGTGTTACCCCTGGATGGACACTGCATCCATGTGTTCATTCTCACTCCTCTGCCCTGGCTTCTCTCCCCTCCTGTCTGTCCTTACTCTCCTTCAGCGTCTTTCTCTCTCAGCTCTGACCAAGAAAGGGCAATGTGTATTTTAAGATTTTCTCATACCGTAGGATTTTGGAAGAGACTTTGGAAATCATCTAAACCAAACGCTTCATTCTGCAGATGAAGAAGAAGTGAAACGATTTTCCCCAGATTACAAAGCTCATGGCAGGGCCCGGGCTAGAATTTTCTCTCTCAGCTCACGGTTCTGGGCTCATTCCCTTACACTGGTGCAGATGGAGAACTGAATGTAGGTTTCTTCAGTAACCATAGTAGGTTTTATTGGGAACAGGAAAACCAGTTTCTTTTCTGGCAGTGATTTCTTTTTTTAAACGTTTCTTTGGGTCACTGAGCACTTTGGAAATAAAGTGAAGCCTGCGGCACCTTTCCTAGGAGGACGCCCGTGTGTGAGGTTTTAGGAGCCGGACAGAGTCAGAAGAGCACTGGATTTAGGAAACCTAGATTCAGATGTCACCTCTGTCCCCCATGGTGTGGCCTTGGGTAGCCACGTGGCCTCCTCAAATTTTACTTCTTTTCTGAAAAATGGGGGTAAATTATCACATTTTGGTGTGGGGTTCGGGTGCACAAACTCCTGCAAGCACCTTGCTTAGTGTATAACATGAAGTAGATGCTCAGTGGATGTGAGTTGTACCGGAATCTGATTTGTATCCCTTTGTGGGTGGTGAGTAGCAACTCCTGGGCGCCTCAGCAGACCTGGGCCTGGGCTTTCCTGTGGCTCCTCTTTTGGGGGTCACGTGTGAGGGGCCCAGTTCTCAGTTCTGTCACTTGCATCCGTAACTCCTTGGGTGTGTTCTTCATCTTAGCAAGTCTGTGTCTCCATGGAGCTCTCCGGGCTGGCGTGGGGATCGGATGGGGTCCGGGCGTAAAGTGCTTACTGAGCACATGCCCAGCACATGGTGAGACTGTTGCGTACACACTCGTGGCTGTTGCTGTTTATATTACAGTTACTATTTCGTGTCTGGGGAAGCATATGAAAAAGGGCAGATACAACATTTTCAAGTATTGCGTTGAAATGTAAAGGTTCATTAGATGTCATAGTTTACAGTGGAGACAGAGATGGTCCCCTACCCCTGCCCTGATTTGTATCATGACCACTCAGCGTCCCATCCCAGGTGTTGGTATTCTCCACCATATTTAAGACCATTTCTGGGTATGGTCTTAGTGGATGCTGAAAATCTCCTGCAAGGCATGTCAAATTGACTATGTGGGGGCGCTCTCTCGCTCTCTCGCTCTCTCTCGCTCTCGCTCTCGCTCTCGCTCTCTCGCTCTCTCGCTCTCTCGCTCTCTCTCTCTCTCTCTCTCTCTCTCGCTCTCTCTCTCTCTCTCAGTGAGATTTGGAAATGTAAAGCTTTAATAACTTAAGAAAAACATTGTCTGCATTTTCTATCAGTATGAGAAATCTAACCAACCCAGAGTCGTTAAGCTTGTATATGTGCTTTTAATTTGACATTTGAATGTCATTTAAATCAAAAATGACCTGTACTGTGTAAGATTTATGTGTTTACACTCGGATTTCAAACTTTCATGGTATCTGATTCTTACAATGCCCAGTACACTTGTTCTTTTTAAAAGTGACTTGATTATGTATCTTTAATTGGAGCTCCCATTCCTGCATGGGGAAAATTCCACTTGAATTCCATCTGTGTGTCTTAGCTTTTGCTGCTGTTTTGTTCTTCACCATTTCCTACATGGGTGCTGAGAACATGGAAGGTGTCTTCAGCTGAATGAGAAATTTTCTTCCACCTGAACAGAAGTTTTTACTGTATTACTAAATTGCCCTCTTTATTCATTTAAAAGCTTTCCTGTTGAAGAAACCTATTTTTTTTCTGGATGAGAGAAAATGATAGGTTTCACAAATGCGTAGTTGGTTAAGTTTGCTACCTTGAGTGTAGTGTAAGTTTCAGAAGCATCAGCCACTTAACTTTCAGTTCCTTTTTTCACTACAAAGAACGATAAACTAACTTCCATTCCTATTTGTGTCTCTTAGCATTCTCCATCGGAGCCCTTTCTAGAGAAACCAGTGCCGGATATGACTCAGGTTAGTGGACCGAACGCTCAGCTAGTGAACAGTGATGATTACCTGCTGTCCGTAGAACAGCAGCCGCAGCAGAAGAAGAAGAAAAAGAAAAACAACCACATTGTTGCAGAGGATCCCAGTAAAAGTTTCGGTAAAGATGACTTCCCTGGTGGGGTTGATAACCAAGAACTAAACAGGAACTCACTGGATGGGTCCCAAGAAGAGAAAAAGAAAAAGAAAAGGCCGAAGGCAAAAAAAGATCCCAAGGAACCGAAAGAACCCAAGGAGAAGAAAGAGCCCAAGGAACCCAAGACCCCGAAAGCCCCTAAGATTCCCAAAGAGCCAAAGGAAAAGAAAGCAAAAACTGCCACGCCAAAACCCAAATCCAGCAAAAAGTCAAGGTAGGCCGTGGGCAGAAACCACCACCACCAAACACAGTAGAGACACGGGCACAGCAGTCACAGCCTGTGGAACGGGGGTGGGGACACGGGGTGGGCGCGGGACGCTCTGACACGTGTCCTCATGGCTGAGCTGCTTTTTCTCGTACCCGAACTGAAAAGTTAAGGTGTTTATGCGTTCTGAGATTTAGGACTCAGTTATTATGAACTGTTGATTTGGTTGGTAGATTCTTTAGAAACGTTACTGGATAAAAACTGTTTATTATTTTAAAATCACTTTCTTGTCGTTTTGTGAAAGCCTGTCATTTAACAAACAGAACCAAGTTACCAGCAGAATCATTTGTGAGCTTAGACCACCAGCCTCATTTTCAGCGACAGTGCCAAACTGGGTAAGAAGGATTATAGAAGGCAAGGCGAGTCACTGCATTTCACTAGGCTTTTCAGTCCTGCTTCCCAGAAGTTGAAACGGGAGAATGCATTCTCTCCACTTGGCAGGCGGAGTAAGCCTTCCAGGGGCAGCGTTGGAATCCTAGTGGGCAACGTGGGAGAAATCAAATAGCAGTTACCCATTAGATATGCACTGGAGAGTAGCATGAATTTTAGGTCCTAGGAAATAGCCACCTCCACATCGTGCTTCCCCTCTGGTACTTCCCCACCAGCTCTCTGACCCCCCAGGAGGCATATTTATTCAGTAAGAAAAGCTGAGAGGAGAAGACATTGAAGACTAATTTTTTTCATTTGTACCGAACATTTCTTACAACTGTTCTGAACCAGTTCCAAACATCTGAATCTGTTTTTCAGAATGTGGCTCATGTTAGAAAATATAGTTTCCAGATGGAAGTATGGTCAGACTTGGTTACTCTGAACCTGTTTGCGGACGCAGGAGAAAACACGCTCCACCGCTTCCCGCCACGAGCGAATGCCCGCTTGTGCAGGGCGCGTGGCATTCCACCCCGAGACTGACATGCTCCACGTGGGCTTTGCGAGCTCGCCAGCCTGGCAGCCCTGGGCTTGTGAGCTTGCTTGTGTGTCAGGAGCAGGTACACAAAGAAGGGTGGTTTCTGTAACTAGAAAGATGCCACAAAGTGAGAGAACAAACTTGGATTTTCAGCTTCCTGCTAAAATTATCTAAACAACCCAATACATTATTCTGTAGTGTTTTGCAAGTTTGAATCATAGACATTAACAAAACTTTTGTCACCAGTACTTTTTATGGTACCCAGATAACTGAATTACAGTTGGCCCTCCACAAAGGCCTTGAGCATCTGCAGATTTGGGTATCCGCCGGGGTCCTAGAACCGATTCCTTGCAGGTACTGAGGGACCACCGTATATTCAGTAACTCAGTCTTATGGGTAACTTAATATTTGCATTCACTTATAGTGTCCTTTGATGCCTCAGTATGTGGTCTCTTAATTGAAAGCCATTATGTTTTTTATTTTTATTTATTTATTTTTTTGCGGTATGTGGGCCTCTCACTGTTGTGGCCTCTCCCGTTGCGGAGCACAGGCTCCGGACGCGCAGGCTCAGCGGCCATGGCTCACGGGCCCAGCCGCTCCACGGCATGTGGGATCTTCCCGGACCGGGGCACGAACCCGCGTCCCCTGCATCGGCAGGCGGACTCTCAACCACTGCGCCACCAGGGAAGCCCATTATGTTTTTCTCCCTATGAACACTCCTCTAACCTCAGAATTTATTATAAATTCTCTTTTCATTTACTTAAGCAATGCTTTATTAAGGACTTACTGTTTGTAGGTACTGTGTTAAGTCTTAGGGATGTGAGGCCAGAGGACAGTTAGACTTTCAGTCTGATTTATGAGGGGGTTTTAAAAAATACATAGTTGCTTAAGTCTGAGTATTGCGCTTTTAGTAGGAGGAAGCATGTGCTTTATTTCTCCTAAGGAGAAAGAAATCAAAGCAAAATCTTAAAAGAATGTATTTTTTTTAAAACAAACTTACAATGTAAGAGTGTGTGTTCTAAAGAAGGTTTCTGGAACTCAGAACATACATCACCAAAACTAACTGTAGCCTCAAAATACATCTGTCTTAAGTTTTTATCTTAAGTTTTTGAATTTATTACCAAATGGTAAAAATTGATATAAAAAAACCCCACTGTATCTTGGATACTTGTCGTAAATTTCCAAATATATTCTTTCAAGCTCTCAGTCTACCTCAGACTGACCCTATCTTTATTTTTTTCTTTTTTTTTTTATAAATTTATTTACTTTTTAATTTTTGGCTGCGTTGGGTCTTCGTTGCTGCGCATGGGCTTTTCTCTAGTTGCGGCTAGCGGGGGCTACTCTTCGTTGTGGTGTGCCGGCCTCTCATTGCGGTGGCTTCTCTTGCTGCAGAGCACGGGCTCTAGGCGCGCGGGCTTCACTAGGTGTGGCACGCGGGCTTCAGTAGTTGTGGCTTATGGGCTCTGGAGCACAGGCTCAGTAGTTGTGGCGCACGGGCTCAGTTGCTCCGCGGCACGTGGGATCTTCCCGGACCAGGGCTCGAACCCGTGTCCCCTGCGTCGGCAGGCGGACTCGCAACCACTGCGCCACCAAGGAAGCCCGTCTATTACTTTTTTTCTCTTTATTTTTGCTTTTGACTAGTAGTTTCAGTTGATGGCTGCTGTAGGTGACAGTCATTTTTCCCCAAGTGGTGTGAAAGTAATTGAGGGGAACCCTTCTTTAGAGCTTGGAGAAGTGCAAATGGGAAGGGGGTGCATCCAGGAGGGCCACTGAGAGCATTTGCAGCACCTCTGCTGGCCCTGGCGACTTGCCCTTGGAGGGCCACTTGCTGATTTAGGATGAAGTGGGGTGAGGACGATGCCTGAGAGGTTTTCCTGTCGTTAATGTTCAGATGGGGGTGGCTGTCCAAGAATATGGTAACTGAATAGAGATTGTCATTGAATTAACCAGCCAACCCATTATTGTGTTGAGCTACAGTGTTTCAGGTGGTCAGGGGAATGGAGTATCTCAAGCTGTGGTCTCGTTGTTCCTCTAAGTCTGGAAGGAAAAAGCATCCCTGAAGCAAGGATAAGTAGATTGCACACAGCTACATGTAAATTCTGAATAGCATAGCAAAATAATTATGTAAATTGAATATGCAGTCATGAAGGTAATAGGAGGTTTGGGTTATGTCAGTGCTGGGGCTGAATTGCCGGAGCAGGTTGCTTTAGGCGCTGGAATACTGCGGTGGCAATTTTGTTTTGCAAAACGTTATGTGATACCAGTTATTTCCACCCTTGAATAAGTTAACTCGATGAATTTGTTTATACAGAAAATAATTCTCCTACAGAGGGCTGAAGCAGAGGGGATAAACAGAAATGGAAGGAAACATTTACTGTAGAACTACTCACATCTTTCTTGTTTGGCCCTCTATGCCTTATCACTGGTGAGATTCTCCTAACAAACGTGCTGCCCTTTGAGCGGCTGGTGACGGCAGTGACCCGCTGGGGGTCTGCATGATGTCCACACAGGAGAGAGCTGGTTTTGCGTCATTCACATACTGTCATAAATGACATGAGAAAGGTGGCCGTCATTGGTGGGGCTGAGTTTCTTTGTGTGCCTTCACCGTGTCCTTCTCACTACCTGTCATCCCTGAAAGCCACTGAGGCTTGAATTTGTGGCCGTTCCCAGCACACTGGCCCTTTTGGCAACCAAGATATAATTGGGTCTGTCTTGCCTCTGCAGGAGAACCTAAAAGAATCTGCCCAGAAGCTGTTATATAGAATGGTAGTGAAACAGAAAAAGGTGTCAGCATTTCAGAAAGAGACATTTATTTATTTGTTTGTTTGTTTGTTTTTTTTTGGCTGCCTTGGGTCTTGGTTGCTGCGCGCGGGCTTTCTCTAGTTGTGGCGAGCAGGGGCTACTCTTCGTTGCGGTGCGCAGGCTTCTCATTGTGGTGGCTTCTCTTGTTGCGGAGCACGGGCTCTAGGCTCACGGGCTTCAGTAGTTGCGGTGCGTGGGCTCAGTAGTTGTGGCTCGTGGGCTTCCGTAGTTGTGGCACGCGGGCTCTAGAGTGCAGACTCAGTAGTTGTGGCACGCGGGCTCAGTAGTTGTGGCTCGCGGGCTCTAGAGCGCAGGCTCAGTAGTTGTGGCGCACGGGTTTAGCTGCTCCGCGGCCATGTGGGATCTTCCTGGACCAGGGCTCGAACCCGTGTCCCTTGTGTTGGCAGGCAGATTCTTAACCACTGCACCACCAGGGAAGTCCCCAAAAACAGACATTTAAAATCTTGGTGAAAAAAATGGACCACATGCCTCTTTTCTAATTAGGACCATATCTTTCTTCCCCTCTTCCCATTTTACATTAAATATATATTTTTCTACCTGTCTAGTGCTTTCCCCAGGTGTCTTTATAGCTTTTAAATATTGACGGTTAATATTGAAAATAAAGGCTAAGACAGTTGTGGCCTGGAGAGGATGCCATTTTGCATATGGAAGGATTCACGGAGCTGAAGTATGAGGATTCGTGGTCTTCTCTTCAATGCGTTTTCTGTTGTGTATGCTTGGGCCTTGTGAAATGAGAGAGAATTTGGAGGAAGTGCTTCCTTTGAATGACTCTTGGAGGATTTAGTGGTCCATTTAGCTATATAAAGATTCTTTGAATGTACATAAAGAAGGGAACTTAGCCAAAGGTTGTGACTTGACTACTGAAGCTTCATTTAAATGAAGCCGTGGAGATTTGCTTCTAATGCAGTTTCTAGGAACTCATCTGGTCCTTGCCTCCCCTCTCCACCCCCAGTATTAAAGTTAATAGGAAGCTAAAATGCTACTTCTCAATTAAGAGTGAAGATATATATTTTTTAAACTGTGAAACACCACTCTTACTTCAAAAGACATATAAAGTACCCAAAACACGTTAAGTGTATTTTTTGCATACCACACTGTCCTTAATATTTATGTTGCTACTTTCTTCTGAGGAACTTAGTTAACTTTTCAGATATTGTTTTCTCAATCATGATCTAAAAGAGTAGCAGCATTTACCTGAGAAATATTTTTATTCAGCCAGCAAGCCCAATAGTGGTGTCTTTTAAGTAACTAATACATATTTTCTAATGTGCTCTTATATATGTAAAATTTCTTGGACACAAAAGCAAACCGTTAAACTTGTTTTGCTAATGAGTACAGAAAACCTAGATAGTCAGGTATCTCCCCATCAGGTAATAAAGTAAACGAAACCAGCAGCTTTTCTTCTTCTATTTTCTTGTTCGTTCTTTTATTCACGTGCCGTGACTTAGCTTTGACCCAAGACATTGGATAGTTGAACAGACCGAATTAGGTATTTTGGATACTGTACCAGCAGAAGAGAGTGTAGGTTTCCTTGGCATGTGGTTACAAAGGACTTTTGAGCCCTTTAGGTGTTGGCGAGGAACAAGGAAGACGTGTCCGTGAGCATCAGGCGTCTGCCCACCGGCCTGCCCTGTCCGCTCCTGGTCACTACGTCCAAGCTCCGGGCCAGGGGTGCAACCAGGTGCCCCCTTCCCCTTCCTAAGATTGCCTTCTCTTTGACAAAGGCGCCGGGCCGTGAGGTCTTCTTAATCCCCGTGGGGATTCCTTTCCTTCGAGAAAGGAAGGATAACCATCTCAGAGACTTCCTTGTACATGTAAAAGGCCAGTGACAGGCCACCTTGTGACCCTTCCTCTATCTGATTTGTCTTAAATCAGGATGAGCAGTGAGGGAGCTGTCAGCCGCCTTCAGTTCAGACCCTTCCGTCTCTGATAGCCCGTGATTCCCTTTACGCTCCCTGGCGGGGACGGATGCCCAACGTCACTGACCCTAAACAGCAAGTTCTGCTGACTCATGCTCTGTGCCGGATGCAGGAACGGGCCACAGTGGGCCTGGTGGGAATTTGTTCCTGCCCGTCCAGGGAGCTGCAGTGGACTTCAGAGCGGTGGCCTGCTGGCCTTGTGGTTGTGTGGGAGAGGTGAGGTAGGTCCCACTGCACCCGTCGGAGGAGAGGTGAGAGGTGAGGAGGCCCTGGGCAGCAGGAGGATGTTCAAGGGGCATTTTTCTGGAGACACCTTCCTTTGAAGTCTTCTTAAGTGGAATTTTAGGGTGTCGCACGTGTTGCCGTAGGAGATGTGTTGGGGGTGTCAGAGTCGGAAGATAAAGAGCAGAAGGCGTCACAGGCTGATTTTTTAAATTATCGTTAAAAATGTCTGTGGATATGAATGTGCTTTTGAAAAGTATGAAGTTCTGTGCGGATGCAAAACTTGTCACGTGGTACATAAAGATCTTTTTGCTAGTTGTCTTCTGCCCAGACAGAGCTCCCTGTGGGGTGTTGGATGCAAAGCCACTGTGAGAGCATCAGTCACGTGAGAGGCCGGCCTTTGCTTCACCCACCTTTCCGTGGAAGTCCGTGTGACTGAGCTCTAAAATGTTAAACAGGGAGCTGGAGCGTTCGAATTAAGAAAAAAGACACTGTGGGACTTCCCTGGTGGTCCAGCGGTTAAGACTCCGCGCTTCCACTGCAGGGGGCGCAGGTTCGATCCCTAGTCGGGGAACTAAGATCCCACAAGCCGAGTGCTGTGGCGAAAGAAAGAAAAAAGACACTGTTCTTTCTTTCTCTCTTAATTTTAGAAAGGCAGCACCCTTGAACTTCCATTAGATTACTAATTTTATGTGTAGCCCGATTCCTGTAGGAATGATGTAACTTCATGCTGCTTCTGTTGCGGTAGGTGGTGAGGTTTTCTCCTCGTAGGCCTTGCCATTTGCTCTGCCTAATTCTCCACCTACATACCTCATACCTCACCTGATTAAACCGAGGGTGGGCTGCACGTCTCACCGGTTGTCATAGCCACCTTGGCGGATCAGAGAGGATACTTATGAATCCAGGAAGTGGGCTTCTGGCTGCTAACGCTGTCCTCACTCTCCCCGTCCTGGGTCGTGGGAACGCTGGGCGTGAGTAAGGCTGGCGTCTTAGGACTTGGCACAGACAGCCAAGTATTGGCCCTTGGAAGAATATCCCATAGTAAAAGGGCACTGAAAGGCATGCTTTCTGCGCAGGTCGTGTGATGTCTGATTTGCCCGATCCTTTCTGCCGTGTTGCAGTGCCAGGTGGTGCTGCAGAGCTGGGGGGGCTAAATGTTGATGTTTGTTGAGCTTCTGGGATCGGATAACACATCAGCTCACCAGACTTTGCTTCCATCTTACTTCTGGTGGGTCTTCATTCAGTCCATAAAACTCAATAACCTTTAGATTTTCAATGATAATTCGTGACTTTGTGATTTTTTTTCCCCCCCATCTACAGTATATTCAACATTAAAAATGCGTTTAGCTCTTTCAGGAGAACTTTCTACTGTACTTTCTCTTTCATTTTTTAAAAATATTCTTCTTTATAAAATGGTCAACTGGAGCTTTCCTCAGGACAGGGTTCTGATGTTATTGGAAGGCCACCCAGGGATGAGCTGGAGTAACAGAGGCGTTCACCAGGGAAGGTTTCCAAGGCCTGGAGGGTCCCCCAAAACGCCAGGCCAGTGCTGGACGCATAGTACGTCTCCACGAGGAGGTGAGACCTTCAGGCCGGTCTCAGGACGGAGACAGGGGCTCTGGAGCCGGGCAGGTTCTGGCCCAGTCCTGGGACGGCTGCTTCCTGGGCCGAGTGTGTAACCTCTTTGTCCCTGTTTCCTTATCCTTGCACAGTTTGATTGTAAGATGTGAAGGCGAGGCCTGTTGAGTTTGAAATACACATTTTAAATGAAAGCAAGCTGGGTTTCTGTATCTTTCCTAACTTTGCTATTCCCTTCCTAGAAATTTAGCACAATTAATGTACTTCAGGAGTACTTGATCGTGTAAGAGCTACCTAAGGTAACAATTGAAATTATTTGTCTTCGAGGCAGAGAACTTAAAAACTCGACTGATAATTTGTCTTTGCAGCTTGTTGTTCAGAAGTAAAATAGAGCCCCCTCCCCTAACCCCGTCTCTCCTCCACTTCTCAGCTCTCCTTTCTCTTTCTCAAGCAGAAGCGTAGGGTGAAGAATTTGCGGGTGGCAGTTAGGAGTCGGGGGCCGGCTCAGCACCCGAGGGCTGACTGCCTGGGCGGACGGGGGCTCCTGTCCCCCGATCCTGCCCAGATGCTCTCTGCCTTGCGTGGCCTTGTAGGGAGTCTCAGGCATTCGGACCGTCTGCTGACCGCTGCTGGGCCCTTGGCCTAGGGAGCTCCAAGGGCCTTCGTGTGAAGGTGGTGTTGACTTCTGCGTTTCTTGTCTGTCGTGCAGAATTTGTCTTGACTCTTATTTCATTAGTTTATTCTGTCACCTGCATTTTATCACATCCCAGTTTAGCTGTTAAATAAAACTTTGGTCTTAGGACTTGTAACATTTTTATTTTATTTTGTTGGGTTATTTTACTCCATGATGTATCACATTTTATATTGCCTTCATTGATCCTTTTAAACTTTTAGTCCTTGATCTTGTCGCTTTTTTAGTTTGCCTCTTTATCTTTTAATTTTCTTTTTCCTTGTTTAAAAACTTAGAGGAAAATCTGAAGTTGAGAGGCCAGACGCTTTTCTCCTACCAGCCTTGAGACCTCGACCCTAGCGGCTCATGTATTTTATCGTACGTGATCTTTCTGAATCACGACAAGCCATACACTCTGTGCCAGAGGCATCCCTCACTTCTCATCCATGACATTCAGTTTTTTATTAAAAGGCCTTTATGTATGTAAAGTATAAGGATATGTTTCAATACTCTCTGCTCTTCTGAAAGATGGTCGTGTGACACGTCGGCTTGATTTCCTGAAAACGGACCTGTTTGATCTTCACGCGCCTCCAGGTTGATTTTCCCCGGTGTGAGGGGGCCCGTCACTGACGTGTCCTGTCTCGAGGGTCTGTGTGGTGGAGAATCCTCGCTGCCCCCGCTCCGCCCAACCCCGCCACTGTCCACACAGCTTCACCCGCTGACTCCACTCCTCTCGTTATGTTTGGCTCCACGATACGGTTCCTTTTCAAACCGTCTTTCCTTCGAGGACTTAGACCCTTAGGCTGGTGCTTACCCATGTTCCCCTGCGCTCTGTAATAAATCAGGGCAGCTAGCTGGCTTTCCAGGAAGTTCTAGCCCTTTGCATAAAGTCGTGTTTAAAAAACCTGTACTCGTTTCTCACCGAAAAGACTTCATTATTTACATGCTCTATCTTAGCTTGGATTTATGTGTCCAGCCCCACTTCAGGTACTGTCACTGGGCCCATCGTTGTGGACTCTTAGAGCCATACACTGAATATGTCCTTCCAGAGGGATGACTCCCTCCATGTGGATTCCTCCTCTCTGAACCCAGCAGTTGTTTCTTGGAGTTTTCATCAGGGTGGTGTAGGTTTTGATCACTTGGGGTTGGGGGAGGCAACCACAGAACTTTAGAGCTCGGTCTGGCAGGGTGACCCAAGTGTCACTTAGCCATGGACCCTGCGAATATCCCGCTGCCCGCCACTGGGACCTCCCTCTCATGGTGAAATGTGACATGTAAGTAAAGCTGGTGGAGGGATGGTGGCCCTACGGTGGCCAGCAGCATCCCCAGAAAGATATAACCCTTTCCAAGAGTACAACGGCCTGCCTAGCTTCACGAGGGGGTGGCCCTGCATCTTGGCCTCACCAGTAATGGTGGGCGATAAGGGTCAAGAAATGAAAGAACTCTGTGAGTCCGGAGGGGAGGTATACAGATGTACGGGGTTTGAAAACTTGCTAGGTTTCACTCTACTTTGGTAGTAGTTTAGCCCCATTTTACTGAGCTTCGTCAAGATAGAATCTGCGTGGGGTTTTCGTAAATGAGTTAAGGAGAAGAGCGCTGTAGCTGCACGTGGTCAGGGCTGTGTATGTGTTTGTTGATTTCACGGTTACTTGTACTGTTTAATTGGTCGGCTGAAGTTTATAAGTAGCCCACCTGACCAGGTACAAGGAATACAGAGATAAATAAGACACGTTCCCTTCTTGAGCTAACAGGATAGTTGGAGAAAGACACACGCGCACACAGCTGGTGCTTTGGTCTTACTGCATTGCAGTAATGTTACCACCCAGTACTGTGTGTTTTCAACATCCCTTGTGTGGGGGTACGTCACGTGGCATGCAGAGAGTGTGAGATCTTACTAATCCAGACTTTGGTGGCCAGAAAATGGTTCTCTGACTGAGTGATGTCCAGCTGAGCCTTGCAGATGAGTGCGCGAGGGGCAGTGGAGGGAGGAGAGATGCGCGTACGCTTCTGGGAGCGGTCCTGCATATCTGCAGGGTGGAGGGTGGAGAGTTTGGGGTGTGGGAAAAGTAGAAAAATAAAGTTCATGTTGCCGATGATTAAAAACCGCGCACCGAGAATCTCAGACGTCAGTACACGTGGGGCTGCGGCTTTGGGCGGAATGATTCGGTCGGGTCTGTGTGTGAGCGGGGACGCTCTGCTGGTGCCTGGAGCTGGGTTCGCAGGGCATGTTCGGGCGTCAGGACTGAGCCACAGAGCTCGGGGACGCGGCGGGCAGGGCCGGCCCAGGGGGCGCGTGGAGGCAGCCGGGGCTTCTCCGGGCCACGGCCAGTCGGGGCTGGACCCCGCACAGCTGGCTCTTCTGGCCGTCCTGGCTGGCGGGGCGTCGGGCCGGGGCCAGCCCTGCAGCTGTTGGCGGCGCCCTGAGGTTCCGGATTCGCGCCAGGCAGCCCGTGGCCTCGTCCCGGACCTCGTAGTGTCGGGTTGAGGGGTGGTCCTTGTGAATAAGTACCGCTTCCTTCTCCCCAACCGGAAGAGCTGCCCTCTTCGTGCGTTCAGGCTTCCCAGATTCTAGCTGGGGAGAGGAATGTGTACGGCCGTGTTTTGGCTCAGACATTGCGAAAGACCAGCCTTGAACCTTACAGATTTGGGTCTCGGCTGTGGCCGTGGGATACGTGTCCTCTCGCCAGCAGTCTGATGGCGGGTGGCCCTGCCCCTGGCTGGTGACGGGGACGAGGCGGGGAGGCCGTTGTCACGGTCGGAGTGGGACATGATGCGCGTCTGAACTAAAGCAGGGGCCAGGAGTATAGAGGCGAGTGGCCTCTGGGCGGGTGTTGAGACTGTTGATAAAGGCTGTTCCTTCTCTTCACGTGGCCTAGGTGATGTGGTCACGACGCAGAGGGTCCCGTCCCTAAGTCTCCGCAGTTGATTCCGCCCGTGGGTCTGAGCCGCAGTCAGAGAACAGCTCCCGGTCGAGTGTGCCAGGTGCTTGGAAAGGTCGAATCTTGGAGCAAAATGTAGTTACTCACCTCATTTTATGGATGAGAAAACTGAGACTCAGGGAAAAGAAATGACGTATCCAGAGTCACAGACAGACAGGTTATAAATGACAGAGTTGGAACTTGAACTGAGGGCTGTCTGAAATCAGTGCTCCTCGTTGGCTTAAAAAAAAAAAATTCTGTCTTTAGCTCTTTTGGGGCAAAGCAGTTTTAATATAACAGTTGAAAATCCAAATGAGCTTATTGCAAAATAGTGGCAAAGGCAATCTGATGTAAATAACTTCATCTTGTCTGTGATTGTAATGTCTTGGGGTGAACATTGAAGACTTTGTAGCTTTTTTGACCGCTTGGTATGTTTTTGATTTGTACGTTGATGTCACGAGAAGATGTTAGCAAGGAAATGCTTAGATGTCTCGGGGCAGCATGAATAGCTCAAGGTCCACTGAGTTTAGAAATCCTCCAGTCATCAGAACTGGGGTGGTTGCTTCCCTTGGCTACAGGCATTTTGTCCGGGCATTTGGAGAGGTCCTGTCTGACTTTGCACGTTCTTGGAGGTTCCACAGAGTGCATCCTTGGGACAGACGGAACATCATTAGCACCTCTCTCCTCCAGCAGATTGACGTCTCCTCAGACCTGGGCTCTGGCGGGCCCCGAGGCAGTAAGCCTTTTTCTCCCGTAGGACAGTTTACCCCTGGTGCAGGAACCCCACTAAATCAAATTGTGTCCTTCACTGTGGCGTGGAGAGGGCACTGGGGAAGGATCTGCTGCCAGCTTTCTTTACCTGGCAGTGGTTCAGCTCCGTGACAGGCCTACCTCTGATTTAAACAAATTTGAGAAATATGTAAAGTTTTGGAAGCAGTTTTGCACTGATTTGATAAAAGAAACCACAAAACACTGCAGCGCAGGTGTTGAGAATGTTTGAAAGCTGATTGAGGGAAGCAGATGGCTTTAGTCAGTGGCATCCAGCCAAAAGAGCAGGTGCTGGTCATGTGACCGCTGGTTACCAGGGTAATCTGATTGCTCTTGGCGTGCAGATGAAAGGAAAGGGGCCCAGCGTTCAGCTGTAGTATTGTATAATTTGTGGCAGTTAGAGCGGAAATAAATGCTGGAAATGGAGCCTCATAGTAGGGGAGACTTCTGTCCATGTGTAGCGTAAACACTAGGACAGTTGGATGAAGAACTGTTGTATGGATTTTTTTTTTTTAATTTAAAAAATATTATGCTTTCCGTGGATCTTTTGGGGGCTTGAAGTTTTTAGGACACTCCTTTTATTTATTTATTTATTTATTTGTAAATTAAAAAGAACTCTTTAAACCTAACTGCTGCTTTGCTGTAATCTGAATTGTCGTAAGTTTTTTCCTTATGTGGCCATTTACTAGGCTCAGATATTAACAGAACAAAATAAAAACAAGCTCTGAGTATTTGAAAATGACTAGTTTATCAAATATTGTATTTATTCATTACAAAAATGCCTTTTAGGTTGTAATTATACTAAGTACTTTTGAAACATTTTACATGACATGCTTTACTTAAATAAAAGCATATTGGTATCTTGGCCTCTTTTCCTTTTGTAGTTGTTGGGATTGAGAAAAAATACTGTTTAGTGCATTCTGACAGCATACTTTTCTAGGAATTTACAAACTTAAATAAACTTTTCAAAGCTTTTAGAAATGTATCTTTTCTTTTCAAAATTTATTAGAATTTTAGGCTTTCTTGAAATAGTAAAAATAATTATTACTGAGGTTGGATTATTTGAAATGTTGGATAGTAAATGGTAATAATCAATATTAGAAAACCCTTGGGGCTGGGTTTTGGAAATTGGTATGGAAGGCAGCACCAAGTGTGCATTCTAAAAGAATGGCAAATAAAGGTTCTAAAGGTGATAGTAAACTTAAATTAAAAAAATTTTTTCTTACAGTTCATTCTTGTCTTTTGACTTATGTAACATTCAAATCCTATTAACATTTGATGGAAATATACTATGGAACGCGCACTTGAATTGCTGGGGTCACTTTGCTATATTTCTGTATTTTGGAGACCCAGCTTTTGAAAAAAAGGCCATCGTGACTACCTCAAAAAAAAGAAGTCTAGCACCAAAATCAAGCTGATTTTTACTTAAGGATACAGCGTTAAATAAATTTATGTAGAAGAGGAATTGCTATATATCTTGTTATGTTTTAAAAGGTTATAAATTGGATAAAAATGTATCTGAATGTTATAAAAGAGGACACCTAGTAGTACTGGTCAAGAAAAGGACTTAAACAGGAGTATTTAAAACTATCTGCAAGAGACACAGAAGAAATGATCATTATGTTCTAGTGTTCCTTGACAGTTTTAAAAACCATCTTCTGGTACCTTAAAAAGTTGATAGCAAAATGATTTCTTAATCCAGTTTTTCATTATGGCTTGGTGTATTGGCAGGGATCATGCGTTGTCTAGATGGACAAATGTATTCTGTGTGGTTTTAGGAGTTTTTGCATGCAGTTTTTCATTAGGTCAGATATCTGCTGAAGGTCATCAGTATGGGGTTTTGCTGTAAAAACTTAATTGAGAGTACTATTTAACTCTCGATGGCCCACGTGCATTGATTTATCAATTGTTATCGATACTTTAGGGATATTGATGTGGGAAATATAAGGCGTGGGGCGTACGAAAAACCTTGTTAAAAAGTGAACACTAAGTGATCCACTTTGAATTCTAGTAATAAGAAACCTGATTCAGAAGCAAGTGCTTTGAAGAAAAAGGCCAACAAGGGAAAAACAGAAGGTTCTGAGAATTCAGACTTAGACAAAACACCCCCATCATCTCCTCCTCCTGAAGAAGACGAGGACCCAGGTGTTCAGGTAATACATTATTCTGATCCCGAGCTGTGGTTGTTTAGCGTGGGTAACTTTAGCTGCATATCGAGTGCACTGAACCTCCCTGGCTTTGTTATAGAGCTGCCGTAGAGATGGCTTTATTGTCGCCTGGAACATTATATCCATAGTGATGAGAGCTGGGGGGGCCAACCCAGAATTAAACTCCTGACTTCTTGGTTTTGCCATCTTTGACTCTGTGATAAGTAAAACTGAGACTCTTCATTTATTTCTGTACATGTATCTTTTGATGTTTATGTTAGTGTTAACATAGTCTTAATATGTTGGTTCATTTAAAGCTTCACCCACATTTCTGATTTTCTGCTAAGTTTGGTTCCTTGTCAATTCTTTTATTTTGCAGAACAGAAAGTCCCAGTGTAATCTGTAGCTCGTCTTCAGGTTTCTGACATCTGACGGTCAGAGTCGAGATGTATTTGTGTAACCCTAAAGTTTCTGAACAAGTTAGTGACTTTCTGGACAGCAGCCCCACACAATTTGCCAGTGTTAGAGTCTCCTGGCTTTCGGAGACTTTTATAGGAATCAGTCAAAAAAACTGGCCCTGAAATAAACATCAGGAATTTAGGTTCTTGTGCGTAAAGTACACTGCCTTTGCTGATTGGACAGTAAGTAAGGGACCCCTACACGTGACCGTTAAACATTATTTCCTTGTTACGTTCCCTGGAAGCATGCCAGCTTGGTCCTCTGGGATGGCTGGGAATGTGGCTTCTGTGAATGACATCTAAGTTACCAAGGAGCAGTTACTGAGGATCCTGCTAGAAAAGCAAGCAGCCCCTGGAAGCGGGTTTGACCTTTTCTAATGGTTTGGTGCACTCTCAGTACTTCTCCCTGTACCTACTGATTTGCTTAAAAGTTAGAAACAAAGTACTTGCAATATACAGCTCTGTGCTAAAGAATTTCAGATAGATTTTGTGTGTGTGGGTTTAACTAGAACTCCCTGATATCTATAACTTCACAGAACGACGTAACCTTAGAGGACCTGAAAGGGCGGGGGGGGAGAGAGAGAGAGAGAGAGAGAGAGAGAGAGAGTGAGTGAGTGAGTGAGTGAGTGAGTGTGTGTGTGTGTGTGTGTGTGTGTGTGTGTGTGTGTGTAAATGAATGTGTTTCAGTTTGGTTTGGTTCTATAACTAACATAGTGATAAACTCTGGCAGTTAGAGTTAATCTTGTAATTTCCTCTAACTTTCCATATCAGTGAAAAGATATTGGGAAGGTAAGTAGCTATCTTTTAAAAAATTGTTTAGGGGGTTTTAAACTAAAGTATTTTTAATTATTTTGAATTTATTCCTTATGCCCACAGGTGTTTTTTTTTTTTCCCCTGAATTGCTTTTGCTTAAACTAAGACCTTTGTGCAGTAGTATTTGGACAATACTAAGAAGACTGTCACACAAGTCAAGAAAATTCTGTTGTTCTTTCACAAACACTGCTGTTTTTTACAAGTCTGTTTGCATTAACACAGACTCAAATGGACTTTATGAAATACTAGTGGTGTTTCTTTTTCCTTCTGCATTTCAGTTACAGAAAAATGCTAATCAATGCAAATGGACATCCGGGCATCCTTTCTAATTGGCTGGTGCTGAACTGTCACGGGTCAGACAGCTAATATCAGTAGACACACAGGTCCATGTTTCTCAGTGTCTCTTCTGTATCACAGCAACACAGGAAGTGACGCTGACTGCTTGTTTGTTGTATTTCTTCCTGTAGCACACGCGTAAAGGGCTTAAAGTTCTCGAGTTTTATGATCAACTTGTTTAAACGTTACTAAATGCCATGTCTTTTTTTTTTCTTTTTCTTTTAACAAACTGAAAAGTTTGTGTCACAAAGTACTACAACAGTGAGATTGTGGTAACACATTTAAATTTGTTCTTCAGCATACCTGTTTTAACTATATGAAACTTTTCTAAAACAATCCAAGTTTAACAAGTTGACCTGTTATTGTAGTGTTAATTCAAAAGTTTTGAGCTTTCAATGCAGTTGGTTTAAATGCAGTTCTTATATTTTATTTTGATTCCCCCAAATGTTTCAAATAACAATAGTTTTAACAGACCATAAAAAGCCTATTATGTGATAAATAATTTTATTTTATGTTTGGAAATTGGGAAAGGAACCTTGATATCCAAAAGAAATGAACTTAAGATCAATTATTATTTAGAAGGCAGAGAAGCCATGTAACATTTAAAACTTTCAGAAGGTTGAGTTCTAATTGTGTTTTGGGGTTTCTTTTACTCTTATGAAGTGACCTTGTATCCACTATTACTAACCCTATCACTGTTGCATAGATTTATAACACAAAGTTGATATGAGGGGAGACTTCCGTTATAAACATTATATTCACCAATATGCACATTTCTATTAGAAAAATAAACAGAAGTCTCTGTTTTTATTGTACTGGAACATTTCTTTAATATCAGAGTGGGATTTAGTGTAAAGTAGGTTTGTCTTAGACTCTGTCCAAGCTTAGACTCTGTCCAAGGATGTTTAGTTACTTGTGCTGCAAGAATACTAGGGCAGTGTGGCCCCAACCATGGAAACCTGATGAAACATCACAGTTGTGTCATTAGTAGCCCATTCTCCTTACAGTAATGACGGAAAGGTGAAACTGTAGATTCATCCATTTCCATTTAGTTAAATTGATATATCAAAAGAAATACAGATACTATACTAAATTTCACCAAATTAAAATGTTGTTCCTGATAATAGGCTTTTATATCTTAAAGAAACTGACAGCCAGAAGCAGGCAATGCTGAAGTGAGCAGAAGAGGCGGAGCTATTCCAGATCAGCTTTGGGAAAAGAGGAGGGAAGCCACATGACGTAGCCGGCTTCGGAGCCTCATTGCTTTCTGATTTTCCCTTGGAAAGGTGGAGCTAGTTACTGATGACTGTAATCCTACTAATTGCGTTTGGCATTAACATGTCCCTTTAAGTGCACTGTTTTAAGTGCTTTCAATGAATTCTCGTAGGAGATCTTCACAGTATACTGATGAGGCAGCTACTATCATTACCCCTAGTCTACAGACCAGGAAGCTGAGGTCCCTAAAGGAACTCGTCCAGGGTCACGCAGTGAGAGCCTGGCCTCATTCTAACGTGGGCACTCAGCTCCTGGACCCCCGAGGTCAAACTGCCCCTGGTGACGTGGGGCAAGATGGACGGTGGTAGGACCCCCTCTGGCCTGGGTGTCACCTCCACGTGGAACTGGTTATTCTGTGTGGGGCTGGAGAGGAGAGAAGGGTCAGAGGTGGAGCCTTTGGCCCACATCACCGCTCCCTCTCGTCTGAGCCGCTAGGAAGTCTGTTAATAAGATGTCCCCACCCAGCTCCCAGATACCTCCCGGCAGAGGGGTACATCGTGCCTCTGCAGCCCTGGCTGTAGGGCTGAGTTCACAGCCTCGAATGACCCGTCTGACGGTCCTGTTATACACAGTCGTAATGTGAGCTGTCTCACATCCCCTTTGAGAGCAGGGCGAACACAAACTTAATACAGTAAAATTGAGTGGTTCCCATTCTTTGAGACATGGCACGGGGGCTTGTTGGTCCTGACTTGTGCCCCGTAGGTCCCATGCCCGTCCCTCCTGAGGTCTGCACGGCAGGGTGATTTGCCTCTCTCTGCCCTACTATCCCAACTTTAAAATTTGAAAGGCTCTTCAGAAGAGTTTATTTCATAATTCTTAGAGAACAGTTAGTATCAGTGTTACTTTTCTCAGTATTCTTTTTATTTCTTCCATGTGCTTTGCCAACTCACCCACGAGTTGTAATTGAACAGGGTTTTAAAATTTACACGTGTCATTTTAGAGTTATCTGAGATGTCATCACATACACATATTAATGAGAAGGTTATTTCTGTCTGTTTTTAATTAACTGACAAAACTATTTCTATATCAAAAAGGTCAAGCCATCTAGAATTGTTTTGAACAAAAAGTACAGAATCCTTTTTTCTGCTCCATTCATTTCACTCTCCAGAATTAATAGCTATTACAGTTTGTTGTGTCTTTTCAGATTTTTTTCTGTTATTGAAAACATACCCGTATACATTCATTTTTTAGCAAATATTCACTGAGTGTAGGGAAGTAAACAGGATTTACAGTATGTTTCTCTGGAGGAGTTTATATATTTATCACCCACGCATACAAATAGATACACAAGGTTTTTTTGTAATCTTAGAACTATAAGCTAGCTATTGTTACTTGACTTGCTTTTCTTTTTACTTAACCATTTATCTGCTAGATGTTACCCAGATGCGTCATGTAGCTTACTAGACGTGCGCTTGCTGGGAAGGGGGATGGGCGTGTTTTACGTTTTGACCACACTGTCCTGCAAAGGTGTACTGCGTTCTATTTTGACCACTGGGTGGGAGCGGGCCCATTTTGCCAATAATCCTATTAATACTAGCTAGTAACAGTCCTTCACATTTTCATCAGTGCAGTAAAAAAAATTTTTTAAATTCCTTTTCCTAGTCACTCATTATAAATTCTGCCATTCAGTCCTTCAGCTCTTTAAAAATGTTCAGACTCTTTCTTTCAGGACCAAGATGAAAATACAAACTTTCTATTTAACTGGGTCTCTGAGATAGTTTTAGAACCTTGGATACTACTGTAACAATAGTTATCTAGAACTTTATTATTCACAAATTATCTTCTCATGCCTTCACTTTCTTTGACTTTTTCTTGTGGGGGAAATTTTTAAAACATACAAAACTAGAATAGTATAACGAACCCCTATATATCCATCACCCAGCTTCAGTATTGCCTTCACGTTTGAGCAACTTACCGGCTGAACGAGGAGGAAGATGTATCGTTACTTCCATGTCCCAGTTAAAGGTCACGTACCCGGGAGTGGCAGGGCCATCGCTGGCCGAGGCGCCTGGTTTCAGATTGCCCCCATTTCCATTATATTTGTTGCCACTGTGATATCTTCTGTGATTTGCAGGGTTAAAGTCACCAGCTTTTCTTTACGATTATTATTTTATAAATGTACCGTGCCATTCTGAGAAGGGGGAGAGCAGCAGCTTTCTAAACCCAGGCTGTTGGGTTTTCGTTTTAGAAGAGACGGTCCAGCAGGCAGGTGAAGAGAAAGCGGTACACCGAGGACTTGGAGTTCAAGATCTCCGACGAGGAGGCCGATGACGCAGACGCTGCTGGGAGAGACTCGCCCTCCACAACCTCGCAGTCGGAGCCGCAGGTGAGTGGCCTGTGCAGTTCTCGTGTGCATTTCAAAAGATGGGCTGGAGGGCTTCCCTGGTGGCGCAGTGGTTGAGAGTCCGCCTGCCGATACGGGGGACGCGGGTTCGTGCCCCGGTCCGGGAAGATCCCACATGCCGTGGAGCGGCTGGGCCCGTGAGCCATGGCCGCTGAGCCTGCGCGTCCGTCCGGAGCCTGTGCTCCGCAACGGGAGAGGCCACCACAGTGAGAGGCCCACGTACCACAAAAAAAAAAAATCAGAAGATGGGCTGGAAATTTTATAGCTGGAATCTGAGAAGTTCAGTAGAAGCGTCGGACTTTGAGCTGGGAACATTCGTCTCGTGTTGGTGAACACGCTATGGGAAATTAGTCCTTTAGGAGTGTCTTTTAAAAAGCCCCGTTCACTGGGATTTATTTTTGTACAAGCCTGTGATATGTAATTTGACACAATTTTGGAGAATTAATGGTCTTTGTTGAGGATGAGGCAGACCTAGGATGCAAGGAGGCTGAATTTACCTCGGAGAGTTCAGTGCCGTAGCTTCTGGGACTTTAATACACCACTCAAGCTTGTCTCCTGCTGCTTGGCACTGTAAGAGCCCCTTTATGAAATTATTGCCTTGTAGTACCCAGCAGGGCCTACTTTATTCTCTGTGCCATGTAAGTGATGGATAAAAGAGTTTGTATAAAGTATGGGTAGTAATGGAGGATTGATTATTGTGAAGATCTTCCCCCCACACACACAAAAGCCCTCTTCTTACTGTTACTGTGCTTTAGTTAACAAACTGGTAACCCATTGAAAAATATATTAAATACAGTTTTGTATTTTATTTGGTAATTTGCGCTCTGTTGTTATATAGCGTTTTATGTGACCTCCATAGATAAAAAGCTGCCTACAATAACAGAATGATGAGTATATTAACCCCATGGGTCCAGACGAGGAAAAGTTATGTTTCTGCTGTCACGCAGAGATCATTTTCTCTTAGCAGCTGGAATTTCTGAACGCTCCTTGGCTTTAGGGACCCATGCTAGTCCACACAATTAAACCACATAATCGTGAAGTAATAAACACAGCTCTTCCTTTTGCCTTTCTGCAAGGGAGATTTTTGTTCTTTTCAGTCATATTCCCCACTGGTGATCGTACCCAGTGATTTAAAGGGTATGAACTTAAAGGGTATGGAAGGAGGTGCAAAAGGGAATGATTTCTTGCTTTTACAGCTTAGAATGAAATACTTTCTGTTTGGATTCATTCATTCCACTTTATGTTTTAGGAATCTGTTGATGCAGATGGTCCAGTGGTAGAAAAAATTATGAGTAGTCGTTCAGTAAAAAAACAGGTAAGCACCGTGTAGAGCTATCAAAACCTGTGGTGTGTGTGTGACTCTTAAATTATTTTTTGCTTTATAATTTCCTTTAAAAATTTCACTGTTGGGCTTCCCTGGTGGTGCAGTGGTTGAGAGTCCACCTGCCGATGCAGGGGACCCGGGTTCGTGCCCCGGTCTGGGAAGATCCCACATGCCGTGGAGCGGCTGGGCCCGTGAGCCATGGCCACTGAGCCTGCGCGTCCGGAGCCTGTGCTCTGCAACGGGAGAGGCCACAATAGTGAGAGGCCCGTGTACCACAAAAAAAAAAAAAAAAAAAAAAAAAAATTTCACTGTTGAAAATGAAACTTCTGGTGATGTTTCTAATCCTGTCTGATTTATTAGTCCAATATCAATCTTTGGGATGTTCAGCCCAAAATGAAATTAAAATGTAGCAAACAATCAGTGCTTTATTACCCCATTTAGAGTAGGCAAGAACTCAAACGTCTCAAAAGAAATATATTAGGACTCCTAGAGTTGTAGGCTGCCGTTTTCATAAATATTATTTCCGAAAAATCATGACCATGAATCTATCTCTCATCTCTCTTAGGGAGATCCCTACCCCAGCCCCCCACCCCCCGGAAGATCTCTTTATCATGTTAGCAAGTAGCTGTTTTCTCATACTTTTCATATGCAATTGAAATATTAGTATTCTTTTGTTAGCGCAGAAGTGAAATACAGAACTATTTTCAGTGTAATTTTTGAAGATAATGTGACTTATCCTTCCAAATTATTCGGAATTCATGCTGATCCGCGAAGGTAAGCCCTAAGTACCTGTCACTAGCCTGGTGCCCATGTCACTGAGGGGCAGATACACGCCGTGACAACAAATTCCAGGAACACTGCATCTTCTTTTACTGATGGAGACTCCCCATTTCCTCCCACCCTTCTTGCCCAGTTTGAGAAAACACTTTACTTTGAAGAAGCACGTAGGCATCCAGATGCATTTACATATTCCAGCAAACCGTGTTTGGTGTCTCTAGAAAATGGTCTCCTTTAGACATAGGTGACTGTCTTCTAGCTTGAATCATTGTCAAAGGCAGAGTTGTTACTTTTTATTGCTTTCAAGGTGTGTGGAAGACAACCTCATTGTTTTGACATGTAAAATAAGCTTTTTTTTTTTTAAAGATGTAAAGTGTATACAAAGTGTAATTTCCAGGGAGAGAGATGAGGAATGTAGGAATTATGAGATTTAAAGTGAGCTTCTGGGTTTATCAAACAGGAAACGTTGACTATTCAGATACTATCTAGAGATCCTTGAAAATGGTATTGCACCAGCCGTAAACTGCTCTTTACCTTTGCTCCAATACTCTCTGCTTTTGTATTGTGTTGTTCAAAGTATAGATTTTTATCAGAAGATAAAACTCTGGTTCAAACAAAAATAATCAAGAACAACATGTCAAGATATTTTCATAATGAGTGTAGGTAGTGGGAGTGTATGGGGTGTCTATCTGGTAGCTCTTTGAACCTGAGGATTTCCTCTCTGATGAACATAAAATCTCAACCAAATTTCCCACCCGTTCAAGCAGAAATGAGCACTATTTAACTAATTGGAAAGGTTGCATTTTTGTCCTTCTAATGACTCTAGAACTGTTAACTTGTGAATTGTAGGTATATGGCAAAATTTGAATGCTTGGTGTACTTTAAAGAATAATCCCCTTCAGCGAATTGAAGTGGCTTGTTTGAATAAATAGCACGTGGTTTGGATGGGATATAATAATTTTCATTCAACCGATAGTGCTTCAGCAGGCATACCCAGCAGGTTTGGGGGTTGCAAATTATAATTAGCTCTGTTATTCAGAGCTGCTTAGACTACGCATGATGTAGGGCATCACTTTTTCTTTCTGTTTTGCCCACCGGAGGGCATTTTTTGTTTTTTCTTTCCAACCCTTTAAAGATAGGTACCCACAGTTGAGGAGTAGGTATTGCTGCCACTTACAGATGACCAGGTTTATCTTAACACAGGAGATTAAAAATCACTGTAACTGTACTTGAGGGTAGAGTATTTGTTGAGTAGGTGAATTTTAGGATGGAGAAAATTAATGGGAAATTTCCTCTGGAAGGAGAGATATGCCTTGAGGTATGATTTAAAATAAGAAAGAGGTATGGAGCCCATTGAGTCGCTTGTAGATTAGTGGCATTTCATAAAGGGCCATAGAAAACCATTAGAAGGTTGTAAACATTAGCAGGTGCTAACTTTTTAAACTGCTCATGTTCTCCAAATAGTTACTTTAGTTATCAGCTTCAGTAATATTGGAGGAAAGTGTAGCAGATAGAAGCAAAAGGAAATTTGAGATTTTCCCCCGGATTCTAGCTATGCCTGCTGGTCTGTTTCCTATTACCATGAATAATGGAAGACATGGCTGTGAGAAGGTGCCTTTGTCTCCCACTGGCAGCACTGTGGAAACTGGTTAAGGGCTCAGAGCCTCCCCAGCATGGTGCCGACACATAGTGGGGACAGTTAACGGGTTTTGCGATCAGCTGACCTCGTCACTGTAGCCTGAGAAGCATCAGCCGTTACGGTGGAGTCGTGCAAACTCACAGAACTCATCCGGCAGAACCTCCCTAACTCCGCACCGCGTGTTACATAGGGATGGCTCAGGCACTTATGTTGTTCTAAACCCAAATCAGTGTGCGTGAGACCCAGTGCAAGGGACATAGGTGGTACTTGTATTTGAATTTCGAGGTAGATTTTAAGAATGGACTTTTGGATTGTATAAAGGTTAATTTTCTTCTTTTCCACATTTGGTCATCATGTAGCCCCTTCTGCTTTGAGCCATCTGTCTTTGGGGGAAAACAGTTCAAATCCTTTTTGTACCAGAAGGTCAAAAATAGTTTTGAAAGTGGATTCTGTATTATTATGTCCTATTTTCTTCCTAAATGAAGTATGATTTGGCATCTCTGGTAGAATATACAGCAGGTTGGGCCAGAAGTAGGAATGGATTCATACCTTTGCTTTATTGTTACCTTTATCAAGGCGCTTTCTCATTCTTTTGTGCATTGTTTAACAAAATTTCTGCCTTTTCACACTACAGTTTAGCTTTGTTTCCCCAGTGTGACTGCTTAATTTAGTAATAGGATGCTTGGGAAAGGTCATTCATTCTTTCAGGCCAACAGGATTATCATTTGCTGAACGGCTGTTTTAGAATCCAGGTGACCAGAAGAGTTGATTTAGTGCCTGGTCAAGGTTTCTGTTTCAAGTGAACAGTGGAACAAGTATGGTTCAATATGTTTGGAACTTTCAATTTCATGTGAATAGTAAGGATTTTGACAGACTGCTTTAGGAGTCTCATGAATGAAAAGATACACACATTTCTCAAAACTAGTCTATCGAGCACATAAAATTACTTTAGAGGACTCTCAAATTTAACGGTAACTGTCCTAGAAATAAATTTGAGTGGTGTGTGTGTGTGTGCGCGCGTGCACGCGTGCACACACACACACCTGCAGAAATAGTGCCTTGACTCAGTTATGCATCGGATATGCCCATTATGGAAAGGCTTCGGAACACTGGGGCATGGGAGGTAGAGGCTGGGGCTGTTTTCAGCTGTCAAGAGAGTCTGGTCAAACCGACTGCCGTTTAGTGCGTAATTAAAATGATGCTCCTGAGAGCTTAGGAATGCACACACTTTTGTTAATTGTTTTGCCCTAAGTAAAGCAGAAGAGGCCAGCGTGATAATATTATGAAATGAAGGGCAAAACAGCTCTATTACAGCTCTCTACTTACAGCTCTGGGAGCAAGAAGCTGATCCAGTATGTGTGGTCAGTTAAACAAAGCACAGGGTTCTAATTTGGGACATCCAAGAGAAATAGGTCCTGGGACAGTTCTCTACAAGCTCCAGGTGCTACTAAATGAGGTCTCAGAACCTGATCACCTCCTCCCAGACAGCCTGAGACTCTCTTGTTGAGATCTCCACAGCACACCCCCAGAGGCGTAGCTGATCGTGATGAGAAAATGGGTGTTCACGAGAGTCAGGGGCAGACAGCTGATGGCGTTAAGAGTCGGAACTTTCTGGAGCAGAATCGAGACAGAATGAAAACTGCCCCTTTGTTCAAGAGTTGATCTGTGTGCTTTGAGGCCCACTTAGAAGTTACAGACAGTGAGGCCACTTAGAACGAGATGGAAAGGGGACAGTACGGGAGGAAAGATCCGGAAGAAGGAAATCAGGAGATAACAGAACATAGAAAGGATAAAGCGTGTCTTTTTACTACCTCAAAGGTAAGTAATTTTGAAAAACTCTTTCAGAACTGAAAGAAATATAGTTAACATCAAAAAAGCAAAACCAGTAGACCAGACGTTTGAATTCCACTCGAGGTTTGAATTTCCTGATATGCTATGAGAAGCATCGCGAGATCTAGGCTCACCCTGGTTCCCCATTCTCCTCGGCTGACCACAGTCTTATCTCTGCCTTTCTACTGTGATCTCCAGTTCTGTGCAAAGATAATGTGTCTTGAAATGGTTGCTGAAATGTGGGAGTGGGACGGGGTAATGTTAAGGGCTAGAAAAATGTCAGGCGAGTTCGGGATGGATTGTTGCTTGAATCGACCAGAATTTACCTCTACAGTGATTGCAGGTTTATATCCCTGCTCTTGAGGGTACCCAGCAAACATTTCTTTTCAGCTTGGACACCTGAAAGTCTGGGACATGCCACAACACTGTAAAGCAACTATACTCCAATAAAAAATAATTTAAGAAAAGAAAATCTGGGGATACAGATGGTTTTCTGAACACGTGGATTTAAGAAGCTGCTTTAGGGTGATGACCGTTTATAGATCCATGAGGGCAGGATCAGATATTAATGGGTTTCGACCCCTCTCCTGAATATCCTGTCTTCTTACTGGTGGTCTCTAGGCAGATGGAAAAACTGCTTAAAATTTAGGTTTAACTGATACGTGGGAGACTTTTGAAGAAAAGTTTTAAGCTCACAGTCTTTGACAGTAGGTCGAAGATTGGGGATGGAGGCTGATCCTAGGCTCTTTGAGCAGATCTGGTGCCAGGCTGTCACCCAGTGAGAAGTCTCTGCTCCTTTGTTCGCCCTCTGCTGTGTTCTGACTTGCCTTAATTTTCTTTGCGGCACCTCTGAGGCAGTTTAGCAGCCAAATGTGACCCTCAAGGCAGGTACTCTTGTAAGAGTGTAAAAGCAATCTCTAGACATCTGTAAGTGGTGTTGATTTTTTTACATCCCTGATTTATCTGATCAAATGTTCCAAAAGAACATTACATACTACAACTTGTTTAACAGCCTACAACCAAGAGGAAAAAAAAATATTGAAAGAGATGCTTAAAATATTATATGTGCGGTATCTTCTGCAGACATTACAATAGGCAGGACCAGGGGAGACGTTCGAGATAATCTCGCCGCTGCACCCTTGACTTGCTGATGGGTCACGATTTTAACCTCACCTCGGTGTCGTAGTTGGAGTGTTAATTTTATTTGGCTTGCTATGTGTATGTGACATCTTGTTTGAGAGATTTTAATTGTACCATTGAGTCAAACTGAAACTGTGAATAGTGATACACTGAAATTACAGCCTCGGAACAAGGTTTAGATTTAGATGGTTTCTTGTTTAGCGTTATTAACTATATGGAGGAATAAATGTCTTTTAAATATTTTAAAACATTACAAAACCCACCATGTAAAGTTGCCATGAGGCGGCCAAAAATAATCCATATGGCATTCAGGAGAGCAGTGGCTAATTGGCTGCTGCCTGAGAAAATGGTGCACTTGACGTCTACTTAGCACTGTGGGTTTGGCAGAAAGCCACATTTGGGGTCAGGCTGTTGTGAATGAAGCTGCATGTGGTTAGGGACGAGCTAAAGCCACGCACGTCTGAGGAGCCGGAGCCCATCGGGTAGCGCGCATGGTCCGCCCTCATCCCTCTGGCCTCCCAGCAGCTCACCACATGCTCATCCTTCCAGGAGCGAGCGCCCTGTGCCGCTTCCGCGATGCCTGTTTGTGCCCACACGGGAGTAAATCATGACTTTGGAACATTCTAGTAGATGGTTTCAAGTGCATGCCTGAAATTTTCCTCTGTTGCAGAAGGAATCTGGAGAAGAGGTAGAAGTTGAGGAGTTCTACGTGAAATACAAAAACTTGTAAGTACATTGTGATTTCTTTTTTTTTCCATGGAGGAATATATTTTCAATGTACCAAATTTTAAAAGGTAATCAGGAAGTTTTGTTGTTTTTTTTTTTTTCCATGCACGCACGCACCAGGAAGTTTTTTTTAAAACAATTGGCACCGGGGAAATTCTGGTGTGGTTTATTCAGTGCCATCTGGGCCGTTGCCTACTAACTTTTCCATCTTTGATAGTTTATCAACTTTATTTTTCTGCAAAATGTGTAATTGGTGTACAGGCTGACTAGCTTTTGTGTATAACCAAGAAGTTCTTTTTAGAGGGGATGAAAGCTCATACAATAACAGAAAAGTGAGGAAAGTATTATCATACCTGCCTGACTCTGAGAATGAATTTTGCTCCGCGGGGCTCCCTGCCTTCATATTTCACTGGGATGCTTGGCACCCGAGATGAGAACTCTGCTCTCAGGCAGAGGCTCTAGGAAATCGTGACATCACTCGTGTTCTGAAATGCAGTGAGCTATGATTTTGTTGCTCCGTTTCCATTTCTGATTTTTGTCTAGTGAATTTGAATTGCATAACTCTTAAGAAAACTGCATGAGAAACCACTGTGAGTTGTTCTGACTGTAGATGGAAGCTGGATACTAGGGCCAGGCACACTCTGACGAGGCAACCTCGTTGGAAGCATCAGTAGCCATCCTGCTGAGGAGGACAAATAACAATCACAGAACAAGGACAGAAATATTTATTGATAACATAAAAGTTAAATGTACTGTAAACTTTTTAAATGTACTTTAAGCTTTTTGAGGCAAGGAACTCAAGTACCGTATTAATAAATTCTAGGGTTAAAGAGAGGCTTTGGGGAGCTGTCAGAACAGCTTAAGAAAATTTACCCTACCCTCGAAAATAAAAGCATCAGGCCTCGTGGTTTCTGTCATTCCCCCCGTTGCAGTTGGCACTGTGTTAATTAACGGACGCATTTCTGACGTTTGCGGGCAAAACCTTTCACCAGGTAAAAAGATGAAGGAGTCTCTTACCAGTGTTACTGTAAGAATTCAGTGAAATGAAAAATGCTCAGCAAACATTAGATGCTGTCATCGTTCTGTACTCAGAGCACGATGAGTTTACACATGTGCAAGTTATGCACATGGCATGGTTTCAGATCGTCTTATAAGGAGAGTGGAAAGACCAGATAAGGAGGAGAAAACGAAGTAAGCCGGAGAGACAGAGAGTTCTCTGGCCGGTTGATCAAATCACACTCAAAGCACAGAAGTTTAAGTATCGATTGCCAGGAAGTGGCACCACGAGACAGGCACCCGTCCCGGTCAGCGTGTGGCTGTGGGAGGTGAGGCGCTCGGTCTGTGGGAACCATCTCAAGTCGCCTGCGCACAGCCCCAGAGCTGGGCCCGGGCTCCCTGCCCAGGTGCCACTGCTGCCAGCCAGGGGAGGCGAGCCACCTGTCTGCCATCGGTCACGTGAGATGAGGCAAAGCAGTGCTCAGAAGTAGCTTTCCTCTCTGATGTTATCGAGATCTAAGGGAAGTTAACGTTTCCATAAAATTAAAAGTTTTTCTTAACCTTTCATTTTGACATGATTTGAGATTTACAGAAAAATTGCAAAAACAGTGCAAAGAATTCCTGGTTTTCTTATAATTAAAAAGTATCTTGTGGAAAGATGCTTTGAGACTATTACGCATGACAGTCGCTAAGTGGTGATTTAACGATTCCATTGTTCCTCCTGAATTTACTGGTCGGGCTTCTGCTGTTAGGAAGAGCTTTACCTTCTTACCTGTCTGCTTATTTATAGCTGTGTGGACTTGCGGAGTCTTCTTTCATTCAGTGCGTCATAGTTCCTTACCGTCCTACCGTTACTTACTTTGCTCACATTATCCCAGATCTGGCCGGTGGGAGCCCCTGCAGGCTGTCTCCTCCCTTCCTTTTGTCTTGTCCCCATCCTTCTTCGCGCTCTTCCTTACTTTCTGGCACCAGAGGATGTTCCTAACCCATTTGCAACTTCCCTATTTAAGTCCTGGAACCGATCGTTTCTCTAAGGAGCCTTGGTTGTTTTTTACTGGAGAAGGGCATTTAGAAACCAAGATTTGGGTACTAGGTGTGCTCATTGCTGCTGGGGGGGTCATTGCTTCCAGACCTCTCAGTGGATGGGGCTAGGAAGGGCATGCACGTGCATGTGTATATATGATATGTATGTATGTATGACATATATACCTACATATGTTCCACACACATATATGTTTGTTATATATACTCACATGCACGTCTGTCTACCTACCTCCCTACCAACAAGGAAAACCAGTGCCTTTATAGTGATACTTCCGATTTTATTTCAGTACCACAGGGTTCATTCTGTTCTTTCCCCTTCCAATATCAATAACTCCATTCTTTCGACTATGAGAAACCTGGCTCCTGTTTCCCATAGTATATTTTCTTATTTGTTAACCCTAGGGTGTATAGGAAGTGCTTTCAGAATTACTAGACCATATTTCTGTGAAAAAGAAGCCTGCTAACTAGCGTTCATTCAGTATTTGTTAGGAGTTCTTCTGTCTTTAGCCTGATGCTGTAGAGGCTAAATGCTTTTTCCCGTATTTCCTCAGGTTAGTCCTCCTCCCCGACCCCCTTCAGTGCAATGTTATTTGCTACTCAGTTTGGTTCATTAGTTTCTGTGTTTGGATTCCATTGTAGGCCGCCCCCACCCCCATCCTTGTTGATTTTCTTTTCTTTTGCTTTTTGCTTTTTTCCAAGTTCATGAAATATTAACACGGTTCAGTAGTCAGAACTGTACGCAAAATGATGCCCAAAGAAGAGACGCCATCCTCCCTTCCTTTCCACCTCATTCCTAACTTACCTTTTCATTAATCCCATTTCATTTATCCTTCCTGTAAGTTTTGGCATGAATGTGCAGATAGATACTATTATTTCCCCTTCTTCCTTAAACACAAAGGAATAGCATCAGTACACATTTGCACTTTGCTGTTTTCACAATAGTACGTATGCTAAGTTATTCAACATCAGTTCATAGCGTCTTCCTCATTCTTTGTTACGACTGCCTAGTACTCCTTTGCATGGCTGTGTCATAACTTATCCAGCCAGTCTCCTGGGTATGCCGGCATGTAAATGGCTTCTCATATTTCACAGTTACAGATAATGCTGCCATATATATTCTCATGCCTGTGTATTTGCGAATTGTTGGAGGCATAGCTTCAGGGTGAATTTTTAGAATAGGGATTGCTAGATCAAAAGGCATACATAAATGTAGTTCTGTTAGACATCGCAGAATTCCCTTCCAGAAGTGCTGTGTCAGTTTGCATTCCTACCAGCAATGTAGGAGAGCACCTGTTTCCCCACAACCTTTCCAGTGTAGTGTGGTGTGTTTTTTTGTTGTTCTGTTTTTTGTTATTTTTACTTTTTGTGGGAAGTCGTATTTCAGTGTGGTTTTAATTAGCATTTTCTTTTATTGTGAGTGATTTAGAACATCTTTTCATAAATGTAACGACCACTTTGTATCTTGTTCTGTCAATTATGTGTTCCTATCTCTTGCCCATTTTTCTATTGTGCTTCCCTCCGTTTTTAACAGTGCTTTATATATGTGGGATATTAGTCCTTAATCTGTGTTATATGCTGCAGCTATCTTTTCCCAGTTTCCGTTGTCATTTGGCTTTATTTATTGTTGGTTATAGCATTGTAAGTTTTAAAAAGTGTTTTGTATATTGAGATTTATTGATCTTTCCTTTTATAGGATCTGACTTTTGAATCATAGTTAGAAAGCCTTTTCCTACCCCCTGGTTAAAGAGGACTTTGCCATGTTTTCCTCTAGTACTTGAATGGTTTCATTTTCTCTGTTTATTAGGTGCTTGATCCACTGGTGTTTACTCTTTTGTATATGGGGTAAAGCACGACTGATTTTTTTATTGTTTTCCAAATATTGTTGTTCCAGCACCATTATTAAAAAGCCCATCTTTGCCCGGGTGATTTGAGATGCAATCTTTATCATGAACTGAAGATACATATTTATTGTATCCATATCTGTTACTTATTCTAATCCTTTGCTCTGTCTCTTCACGAGTCAGTAGCACACTATTTTACTTGTAGAGGATTTATAGTGTATTTTAATATCTGATTTATCTAGTTTCTCCTAAGATGTTTCCTTTTTAGTGTTTTCCTGGATGTTTTGCGTGTCTATTTTTATATATAAATCTAGCATTCACTTGTCTAACTCCATTAAAATGGTTGTTTATATTTTTATTTACATTGTGTTAAATCACAAATTTATGATTTATGATGTTGAGTCATGCTATCTAAAAACAAGGATGTCTTTCCAGTTGGTTCAACTTGATTTTCGTATCTTTTAGGAGGGTTTTAAATGCTTCCTCATGCAAGTTGCACACACTTCTTGTTAAATATATTACTAAGGATTTTGTCTTTGTTGATACCGTAAAAGAGGTTTTTCCCTAATGCGATTTCCTCTAAGTGGCTGTTATTTGTGTGAATGGAGACATTTGACTTCTGTCTGTTAATTTTATATCCTGCTGCATAACGGAATTATTTTATTTTATTATTTGAATTAGTTTCCTAATTGATTCTCTGGGGTTTTCCAGTTATGCAGTCATGGCATCTGCAAATAAAGATAGTTTTACTTCTTGTTTTCCAATTATCACTCCTCTTGTTGTCTTCTCTCATGTAATAGCATTGGCTAATGCCTGGAATATGATTTTGAATAGTAGTGGAGATATGGGCACCCTTGCCTTGTTTCTGATCCTAGAGCAAAAAGCCTGTGGTTTTTCTCCATTGAGTTAAAGCAGAGCCACTGCCAGAAAGTTTCAGCCCAGTTTCCAAGAGGGAGAGCAGGGCTGGACCCAGCTGCTCAAGTGCCTGTGTCTCCCTTGTGGTCACCCTGGCAGTGTTTTACGGCAGGTTCACCTCAGCCGAGACAAGGGTGCTGACTGCACACATGCCTTTTTCTGTCCAATAATTAGGAGACTAGACTAGGTGATTTTCATAATATTTGGTTTCGGTTATAGCAGTATTGCAAATTATTTATTGAAAATTTGGAAATTACAAGTTGAAAGTAGAAGATGGAATACTTGCAATCTTACCACCCACAATGATCATTACTAACATTTTGATGCATTTTCGTCTAGTCTGTTTTCTCTCTCTCTCTCTCCCTCTGTGCGCAGGGTTTCTATCAATTCATATCTGTACAAGGTATATGTATTTTAAAGTCCTTATCTCCCTTGGTCAATTGTAGAAGGACTAAATCAATCCTACCTATGAAAATGCATATTAGACGTTACATAAATACAAATGATGTGATATTTAATGTCAGAAGCCTTTTCCATATCGTTAATTATTTTTTGAGAGATTTTATAGTGGCTGCATAATTTCTAAGAGTAGTGGTACCTTGATTGTGAAAGCACCTCATTTCTTTTTAATGTCATCACCAGAAAGAGAAACAAGAGACAGTCGAGGCCATGGAGGGGGGTTGGGGGGGTGGCAGAGAGAGGATGATAGTACAGAAGAATATTGAAATACCAAACGAAAGAATGTCAGAGGTACCATAAAACAGTAACTATATACCAGTGAGTCTTGGGGATGGACAAGGAAGGGTGGGGAGTATTCAAGTTCAGGTCAGAGAAGACACAGCAAATGCTCAGCACAGGCCTGTGGCAGGTCTGAACGGGAGGAGACTAGCCAGTGCAAGGAAGAGGGTAGACAGTAGGGAGTGAAAGAGTCACAAGGGACCCCAAGGGGCATCAGTCCTCTCAGAGCTGGGAGACTGGAACTGACCAGGAGCTGGTTGGGGACAAGGGAGTTCCAGAGCTGGTGGTGGCCCTTTGCTGCCCAGCAGCTGTAGAAGGAGGGAGTTAGGTTTACCTTCGCTCTTTTAAATTTGAATTCTTTTACCTTGACAAAAACCTTTTATTTCTCAATTAATGATAAAAGGCTCAAAACAAATTCATAATTAAGGCCACCCTGTAGTGCTAATTGTTTTTGTATTGAAGTGTAATCCATTCACTTATGAAAACAGCTTGTTACTAGGTCATTTCCTTTTCTTTTCTTTTCTTTTTTTTTTTTTAATGGGAAGTGGGTAAGAGAACTGCAGGCTCAGGACAGAAGGCAAATTTTAGGCATTATTATTGATTTTCTTTTCTTATTCTCAAACATTAGTAGTTATATTGAACGTGGCTTGGCAACCTCTGTGAGTAATTAAACAGGTTATTATGTTAATTATCTGTTTAGTTCATTTTGGGGGGGGAATGATAATGAGCATGTATAATAAAAGATTAATTATCTTCTACCTGTTTCAAGGATATTATTTTGTTCTTTTAGCTCTTATCTTCATTGTCAATGGGCATCTGTAGAAGATCTGGAAAAAGATAAGAGAATTCAGCAAAAGATTAAACGATTTAAGGCAAAGCAGGGCCAGAACAAATTCCTTTCAGAGGTATGGAAAACCTGGTTAATTTTCTAAAGTATTTACATTTTTAAAATGTTCTGAATTTTGAATTTTAGGTCAGTATATTATTAAGAAAAACTAGTTTGCCTCATTCGGTGCTGTTACTTGCATATCGGTAACTGGTTATTGCTAAAATAATTTGTAAACAGGAAATTTCTCATTCTTCCTGTTGCTTAGTTCTAGAAGATACTGGTCCTTATGATATTATGTGGAAATATGATGGTACGATTAAATCTTGTAATGAAAATACAGTTAGTAGACAGTGAAAAAAGTAAGTAGACAAAAGTCCTATTAAGATTTTAGCAGGGTAAAAACGCTACAGTGAGTATTAAGTATGAGTTCTAGGATATAAAAGTTTCTTTCTGTTGGGGGAGGTGTGTGACAAATTTCTTCTGTTCAAGTCAGTGCCTAATTACAGAGAGTTTTCACTGAACTCCTTTTCACAGATTACGCGCTGTGGTACAGGAGTTGATATAATATTCTGATACGTTTGCCTGCCCCCCTTTATCCTAGGTTATCAATCATGATGAGAAGGTACCCATACCTAGGGCAGGGAAGAAGTCCTGCATGTTTTACGAAGTGCCAGGTTCCCCTCCAGTGTAGTCAATTACATGGACAAAATGCTCTCACAGAGAGCTTCCTGGGGTCCCTGGGCTTGTGACCACCAATTTGCTTTCACTTTACAGCCTGAAGCAGATAAAAGAGAAACCTTCACATTGAAAGACTAAATTGGCTGATTTATAGTTTTCCTCTCCATAAGGGAATTAACAGAATGCAAACTGTAAAGAGTGTGAAATTTGATGGAAAATAATACCTGCTTCACGACCAACTTCACACACACCGACCCCTTGTTGGAGATGGGGGGAACGGGGGACCGAAGAAAGTTCCGTAGTTTTATGTCATAGAGTCAATCCTTATACCCTCAGGTGACAGGTCTGGGTTCTCCTGGAATCTGATTTCCACGCCCCCAAAGGCGTTATTGTAAGATCTGCACTGGATGGGAAATGAGGCGGAGGGGATTCCGCTAGACAGATGTGCCCGTGTCACCGAGCACCAGCCTCCTTGCCTGCGGTGGTCAGCACCAAGGGGTGCAGGTGCTTGGATGGGACTCACTCCCTCGTGTCCTGGGGAATATGTAGGTGATTCTTTCTTTGAAAGGACAGGTTCTGAGAAAATACTAGGAAGTTCTGTTTTTCATGCCCCTTAATGAAACTGAAGTTAAATGTTCGTGATATTGGGCAAGTTGAAATCCTTAGCTTCCTCCTAGAAAGAGACACTGTACGTTCTACTGATGTTTTTGTGCATCCGTGTTAGGAAACGGAAAGAGTACAGTGGTTACCCCCACCCTGCTCCTTAAATCATGGTTCTGCTCATTAAATTTATTTGTGCTTCTTGGAGTCGGATGCCCTTCAGGGACGTGGGCCCGGCCCGAGGTGTGTAGTCTACCTTTTTGAGTCTGTCTCTGGGAATCACCTGTACCAAGGCTGAAATACATTAGCTTGCTGGTAACTTGGCAACTAGAGATCTCAAGTTTTGTCCTGAATGGAAGTAGCATAAACTTGAGTCTGAAGAGGTGATCTGAAGGTTAACAGAGAAGGATACCAATTCTCTTCCCCTCTTTCTTTCTTACATACACACACGCACCCCCCGACCCCCACCCCCTGCTCACCACACACACTGTTTGTCATGTCCCGTAGATGGTCCTGGCTTCAGGTACCCCAGGGTTCTGCTTCTTTGGGATTTTTAGTTATGACCACCTTTGCATTCTCTGTTTCACCTTAGGCTTCCTTTTAAGTCACTGCAACTAAAATCTCTACTCAAAAAGATTATCAGAACTGGACATTATGTCACACGCATGGTGGCATAGATGGCTCGCTTGAAGGATAAACGTGTTTAGGAGTCAAGTTAAGGATTTTATGTCAGTAATGAAAGATTCTGTTTAAGAGCAAGTTGTCTTAGAGCTCTTATCAGAAGAGCCTAGTTTATGGGAAGTTCTAGTGCTTATGCTTTATATGAATAATACATAGATCTTGTGTACCTACGTCTAGAAGCTTTGACAAAGCCAGTGCATTTAATATATGAACATTTTAAATTAACGGAACATTTCAAAGGTTTTTTTGCCTTCGTCGTGAACTCTGTGTAAAGGCCTGAGGCAGTTGAAACACATTCTGGTATTTCTGGCTTTTGTTTTATAATTCACAGTTCAAAGCATCCAGACTGGGTGCTGTAAGTGGGCCCAGGGGCCCAGGGAATGTTCGTTATCCTCAAGCCAACTGTGACCAAACGGCCCTTCAACCTGCAACTCAGGGGATACAAAGAGTATCTAAGTGGCTTGTAATATGTCTTTGCCAGGCATTTGAATGAAGTTATATTACTGATAAATTAATCTCTAGAAACACATAATAATGTGTCTTTTCTAACTTGTCTGACTCTGAGTATGGCTTAGCCTGTAACTTCCTTTTGAGCCGCATTCTGTTCTTTTACATGAGATAACTTTGCAGGTACGCAGCCTTACTTTAGTTTTGTAAAGGTTGTTAATATATTGGCTAAAGAACCCAATTTTTCCAGCCTCATTTCTTTATCCTTACGAGTTTTAGCCAAATGCTCTATGTTCAGTACAAATAAATCATGAGAACACTTTAGATGAACGCCAAGACTGTGTTCAAATGAGGTACTAATACTGCTTGGCAAAGACGACCAACCATCATAAGCTCTGTTCACACCAAAATATGGAATTCACTGGTCTCAGCGTTTTTAGCTTTTGAATAACACTCTGCAAATGATGCTCTGAGGCATCAGACAACTCCAATAGTTGTGAGACTCCAACAGCCCTGACTGTGCATGGCTCTGAGTCTTCATTGCAAGCTGTGGTTTCAAGAATGTCAGATGCATTGTGTGGCACAAGCCTTTTGGATGGCCCATTAGTGAATTATAATGTCACACTGCATTTAAAATATTCTTAAACATTTTCTCACAGTGAAAAGGTTTCACACAGTAATCAAAAGACCCAGTTAGCAAAGTCTGAGAAGTCTGATTTCCTCATGGGGAGTGATTTTGCTAAATTGTAGCATTTCCATTAATATAATAGAACTTGCCGAATATAAATTGTGTATTGCCGTGACCCAAAATATTATTGCCTGATGAAGAGTGAAATAGTGTCTACTCCGAGGAGTTAAATAAACATTCTAACTTTTTTTCCTTTGGTGTAGATTGAAGATGAGCTTTTTAATCCAGATTACGTGGAGGTTGACCGGATAATGGACTTTGCACGTAGCACAGATGACCGGGGAGAGGTAACGGAAGATCATTTGTATTAGAAGCCAGTGACTCAGAGAGCTTATGTGTGCTTATGGAGAATGATGGTGGACTCCTAGATCTGGTTCTGGTCGGGGCCTTGGGTTATGACACACTTGCTCTAAACTTAACTGAAATTTATTGACTTACTATTAGTTTTAGGACTTAATAATCACTGTAAATGTGTTGTTTTGTTTAGTCTGAGAGCTTTTTAAAAGAAATCAGTTTTCAGTGTGAAGCAAATAGACTTTTTGCACGGTTCCAGATACGATCAATAAAGGATTCAATGTATTTTGGTATAAATCTATTACGTAGCATGAATTTCCCTTATAAACTAAGAGTGCTCTTATAGCAGAATGCAGTGCAAAGATATTTAACATTGGACGTCCTTAGTGAAGCTGACGGACCTCATTTAATGTGGTGCACAGAAGATACTATAAAATCTTTCTCTTTATGAGATCCCAGTCTAGGCATGCCCAGGTTGCTTTGCAGAGCCCTACAAGGCTGTTAAGGACAGTCGGTAGGGCATAAGAGTAAAGACAAGTCTAGTGACTTCTGAGCATTGTGTCTTAGTAAGTCTGTGCCCACCCGCCGTGAGGTATGTCATTCCTAGCTTCTTCCTGTAAATTAAACTTTGTAAAGGTTTGTATCTTCTTGCTTGTCTAGTGAGTCTGCAGTGAACTCCCATTTTACTCCAAACTCTGTATCACGAGGTCCACGATGTTTCAGAGATCGTGTCTGTGACACGATGTTTACCTTTCTAGTTTTGCTAAGTTGTACTTTAAAAAAAATTTTTTTTTTCCCATCGTATATTTACCTAGTACAGCAAATGTCTGTAACATCACAACCAGGTCAGTGTACCTTGGTCCTGAGATGAAGATCAACAAACCAAAATATTTTCAAGAAGAAAGACAAAGGAAGTCCTATTGATCTGCGTTATCCAAACTGTTTTGCTCTGCAGTCTTTCTAGAGCTCAAACACATTATTTTAAAGTGATAGCGTGCAAATAGTATCTCTTTAAGAAGAAGGCAGAAATCCTAATAAATTGAAGTCTGTTTCTCATTCCTTAAGAAAGTAGCCAGTTAGGCAAATATGTAAACACACCAAGATGGGTTACCGCGTAAGTCTGAATCAGACGCCCGATGATTTGCACAGATAAGAGCAAGGCTCAGATTCGGCTTTGTTATTTGCTAGCTGTGTCTGTGTACTTTTTTGGCTTTTGAACATGACTTACCAGTGGCTTAGATAAAAGTCAGTTTGTTCTGATAATATTCAGTAATATTACTTCCGGTTTAGACTTGAGACTCTGTAACTAAGGACTCCGCGTTCAGTGGTCATAGCTCTAAAACTTCTCCCAGCTCCATCTCACTGTGTCTGGGGTAGTGTCTGTCGGTAAGTGCAGTAGAGCATGAACCCAACTGTGCTGTGTTTAAACCCGGCCCAGCCTGTGACTCACTACCTGGTGAAGTGGTGCTCACTGCCTTATGAAGACAGCACGTGGGAGCTGAGGCAGGACATAGACCAAGCCAAGATCGAAGAGTTTGAGAAGCTGCTGTCCCGGGAGCCGGAAACAGAGCGCGTGGTAAGGAGGGCGAGTGGCGGTGGCTTTAATGTATGCGGTCTCTGAGAAACCACTAATGGGACTTTTACTATATTTGAAACAGGAGCGACCTCCTGCTGATGACTGGAAGAAATCGGAGAGTTCCAGGGAGTATAAAAACAATAACAAACTCAGGGAATACCAGTTGGAGGGAGTAAACTGGCTACTTTTCAATTGGTACAACATGTACGTAAAATGTGGGGTTTTTTCACTTAAAAAAAAAAAGCCTACAGTAGCTCTTTTGTCGTTATCTAAAGTATTGATCAAATATAGCTTAACATTTTAACTCGCTAATAGAAATTATTTTAAAAAAAAAGCAAACACTGGAAGTATGCTTAATATCTGTTTACTTAACACATATTAATATAGAGATTGCTAGACGTGTGTAGCAATAATTTTTATGTCTTAGAGCATTTTGTTTGAAACTGTATTTTGTTGTATGTAAGGGAACATCTAAGGCATGCATTTATGAGTATGAAAGCACTGTCTTGTATGTATACTCACTAAAGTTTCCTTGTTTTATTTCCCTCCCAAAGGCGAAACTGCATTTTAGCAGATGAAATGGGTTTGGGAAAAACTATCCAGTCCATTACATTTCTCTATGAGATATATTTGAAAGGAATCCATGGCCCTTTTTTAGTAATTGCCCCATTGTCCACAATCCCCAACTGGGAAAGGGAATTCCGGACCTGGACAGAGTTGAACGTGGTTGTGTATCATGGGAGTCAAGCTAGTCGTCGGACCATTCAGTTGTATGAAATGTACTTCAAAGATCCCCAGGTAAAGCGTCACAGGCGGGCGGTCCTTAGGCTTATAGACATTTGAAGGCGTTGGATGTTAAAGTGGTCTCAGACCTTTGGCAGGGGAGGTCTAGATTTCGCAGATAGAGAATTTTGCTTTAGATTTCTTACCCAATTTGTGTTTGTCTTATAATTGCACATCTTTTGCTTGCAGCTCTTTATTTTTATAGCCTTGGTCATTCTAATTATTAGAATGAATGAAATTTCGTTTTACCTTGGATGACTGCTAAACATCATTTAATGTGTTGATATGCTAATTTGGTTTATTTTGCAAGCCCTAGAAGAAAGCGAAACAGAAAATGGAGTTCTTTAATGTGAATGGAAAGAATATTGTGTTATTTATTGTTGCTAGAAGTGAAAAATATTAGGTATGTGGTATTAACTGGTACATTGAATGAAATATACCCAAAGGGGAGAATTTATACTTTGGCTCTTAGTAGAACTGCTATGATTTTTAACTAATTTTAGTTACCTGTCTGCAATTATCCTATGATATTGACAGTGAAGCATTATAAATGACAAAGAAAGAAGAATAAATAGTATATGTGAAAATAGTTTTAAGCAATAGGTAGTAAATGGAAGTCCTATAGCTGGAAATAGGACAGGGTTTTGTTGTCTGTGTTTGTTTAGCTTGAGTGTAAAATCTGCCCTGCAATTAAATACTTAAAGGAGAAAAAAACCTAAAATCTATTTTGGTGTTGATCTTTAGATTTGGGAAATTGTTATAAGTTCTGTCCTGAGTTGAGTGTTCTTTTTGTGTTAGCACGTTAAAAGTAAAAAGCAAGTTACAAAAGTTTAGATACATAAATAAAAAGTTTTAAAAAGTAAAAGCGGTTTAAAAAAGTTGTCTTCGTACATAATCTCTTTGGCCTTTCACCTTTTGGAGTCTGTAGGATGTAACTAGAATGGGCACACGTAGTGACTCTTCACTGCGTGTGATCTGTAAGGAAATTGGGTTGGAAATTTTACTAACAATTTTCAGACTTCCTTGAAAAAGGTAAGGTTTTAAAACTCTGTTGTACCATAAGAGCTTAAAACCTCCAAAACACCTTGAAAACAAAGTATAAGTGTTACCTAGAATAAAGATGTCCCCAAGGGGATCAATACATATATTTTACTGCTGTTTATTCATCCTTAAAGTTATTAATGTAACCTTTAATGCTAAGTAATAATCCAGAGTTGTTCTTGTAGGGTCGAGTGATAAAGGGGTCCTATAAGTTTCATGCCATCATCACTACGTTTGAGATGATTCTGACCGATTGTCCTGAGCTGCGGAATATTCCCTGGCGCTGCGTGGTCATTGATGAAGCCCACAGGCTGAAGAATCGGAACTGCAAGCTGTTGGAGGGACTCAAGCTGATGGACTTGGTCAGTGGTCATGTTGGCGATTCCCTTGACCCTGGATAGAATTGTCACTGACTCAGTATTCCCGTTGCTCTGAATCTGAATGATACCTTTGAAGGGTGTTTGCAAAACCAGTCAAACGCTGTGATGTATGCTCCTGCGCTTCCAGTGACTTAAAAGTCGCTGCCGTCTTCCTGATTCTCACGCTGTTGGCTGGTGTCTTTGCACGGTTGTATCACAGCAGAGGATAGTCATGGTATTTTTCACTGAAATGAGTTTCCAGTATTTGCTTTTCCCTTTTGTGTTTGTAAATACTGCCATTTCATAAGCTGTTGGGCCAAATGTTAGCTCCGTGATGATCATCCAGTTATATTCCAGGGCTCGTAGGTTTTGGCGTCCAGGGGCCAGGAGGACTTGTAGGTGCAAGTTCTCAGTAAGTTGAACGGATATCTGGAATTGGTTCAGTTCACGCAGACACTTAGAAGTTTGGGGCATTGCAAGACCTTGCGTTTGATCTGGAATTGTAGACATGTCTATCCCATACTCTTCCAGCTTCCTAAGGGATAGCCAGGGCTTCCTGATTAGATTTTTCTAGATTTTTTTTCAGTAGGAGTATCATAGGAAAACATATTGTAGAAGTGGTGGAATTTGACTGATTTTCCTTTCCACACTGCTGTATGATTTTCTAGCAGAAATTACTACATGACTCAGTCATCCTCAGGTTTCTTTTCACTCTGTAGTTTACAAGGTGGGTTTTGATCACTTGTTTTTATTTTTAATGTACATTTAAGAAGCAAAGATACTGTTATTTAGCATGTCTTGGATGTTTTGATGCGCTTTTCAAAAATACAGAAAGATTTTTTAAATCCCTTTAGTGTTGACTTCTATAGATTAATTTGATCTCTTGTTAATCGAGAGTTTGAGATGGGAAGGAATATGCTGTATGTTCACGGCTTGTAAATTTCTTACTGAAGACTGGTACCACCGAAAAGAACACTTAAATGCTTTCTGTTGCAGCTGGTTCTTTGAAGCAGCTTCTTTTATTCCTAAATTAAGGGGATTGGATTAGCCAGCTATTCTTTTAATTAACAACAAACAAAAATCTAGTTTTGTTTAAAGGAAAAGGTCTGACTGAATTATCCTATTTAGGATGGGATTTCCCATCCTTAAGACCCTTCTCAGAGCAGTTTTGTATTATTTGGTGTTCAGTCCACGGAACGAATTAGGACACTTGTAAATGGTGAACAGTCTTGAAGACATGAATAACTATGCATGTGGAAAAGAGAAACTCTGTGGCTGTATTTGGTCTCTCTAGGTGATATTTTAGTCTTACATTGAAGTAAACCTATTAATGTTTAGGTGAACATTGATTCTCATGAAATATCTAACTGCGTCTTCTGAGTAGGGACCCATCTTCACAGTGGTCCATATAAGACACAGTTACGGCACCGTCTCCTGAAGGCTTAGATAGTCATCTCAGTTTATTTCAGTTGTTTTCTGTTAATTAGTGTCTGTGCTCCCAGGTAGTAGATTCTTAACGGCAAAACAGCCCTTCATTGGTGAGCACAGTTCGTTTAACTGTGTCAACATCAAACAACCTAATTGTCGCTGGGAGATTTCAAAGGATTTTCTGTTGTTTATAGTAACACTTCATTGATGGATTAGAATTTGCTACCCAGATACTTTTTCTGTTACATATTGCAGTGTTCTCTAACCATTTTCACATAATGGCACATATAGAAAATGATATTTGTATATCATACTGGGGTAAGCTGAGAAGGCTGGCCACTACTGCAGGTGACCGGCCCTGGGGTCCTGACTGTCACAGCCGTGCTGGCTGCCCCAAGGACTTGGCGTACCTGTAACTCATTCATGTCTCACCATGGGAAGCTCTGATTAACAGATGAACAAAATCATTCTTTTTTCTGATGATCAAGAATCTTTACTTTCACAAGAATTGTTTTCTAGATGGAACACATTATTATTGTTCAGAGTTAGAATATAATTATATTTGTCCAGTTCTGAAGAGCTCATTGCCTGGTCTTTAAGTCCTTACTTAAAATATCCATCATGAGAACTTATACACTGGCCACTTTTTGTTCATCTTTTCTGGAATAAGGCACGGTGCAAATAGCAAATAATAACTATATCCAGCTGTGGAGCAGGTCACAGGGAACTGCTGTTACCTGCACTAGACGCAGTTATGATGGAGGTGATTCGGGTTGTCTTTAAGTGCGTTCTGAGAAAGGGAGGACCAGTGAATGTTTTCAGCTCTCCCATCGCAAAGGAAATTCTTGTGAAGATGCTGGGATGAGGGGCATTTACGGTCCCCACTGTCCTCCACGGGAGCCCTGGGAGCAGGGCCATCTCCTTGTCCCTTCTTGACAAGGAGGGGACTCTCTGGAGGTGGCAGTAGTTCTTCGTGGATTCTGTTATCTCATCTTTCATTGTCAGGAGGCCTCACACAAATTAAAGACTCTGCTGAAATGAAATCAAATGGACGCCACTCCATCAGAGCTAAAAAGAATGGTAACGTTTTCAAGCCAAAAGCCTAGCTGCTGACATAGTTGAGCTTGGAGATGATAAGCTTGGTAGCCCGTCTCTCACGTGACATTCTGTGACACCTGGATATTAATTGTATGTTACATAATAGTTACTTTCAAAGGGAAACCTGGGTTTTTTTTGCTACCCATGCAGCCTTACCAAAGGGTCATATGTGTAATCATTCAGTGAAACTGGTTTTAAACAGCCCTTGAGGGGAAGCAGCATAAAAAAGTTCCTTCCCCCCCCCAAATAAGTTAATTTTGAAATTAATAACTTAAAAGGCTTTTTCTGAAGTACTGATATTTGGTTAGCGGCTCAGCATTTCACTTGGTCACAAAGGATATAAAAAAAACCAGGAGACAATCTTTAGTACCCACACAGCTCTCCCACAGCAATAACTTTTTTCCTGAATCTATGACAATATTTTAAACAATTCTTGGATGAAGTAATTTTGGACTTGAATATGTCAGGGACCGTGGCCCAGGTTACTCAGCAGTATGGTTATACGTTAGAAAATCCTGAATTGATTTGCAAGCTTCTTACTCTTTATGAATTTAATGAGTTGGAAGATGATGATGGTCTGTGTATCTTCCTGAATCAGAGACCCCTTATTCAAAAGGGAGCAAAGGAAGAATAAAAGCAAATTGAATTGCTTCACCTCGCTTTCAAAGTACTGCATTGACAGATAAGACACGGTAGGTACTGAGAAAAAGAGCATGCCCTTAGGTGTATCACCATCCAGGGTTTACTGAGCACATACTCTCCACTCGGCAACCAGGCCTCATCGGACTTCCAGTTGAGTCAGAATATTGCTTTTGAACCTCCTAGAAGGTGTAGCCTCTTTTTGAAATAGCTTTAGTAACTGGACTGTGTACCAGATGGCCAAAGTAGAAAATAACAAGGCCCTTCAGATTAATAAATTCACCGTCGTTAAGACTGGTCACCATGTCGGATACGTGGAAGTATGAGGACAAGGGTACAAATGCATAAGGAAAGCTGGAGAAAGAGCTCGTAAACAGGAAGAATTGCCTTAAAGAAATACGTACCTTGGTTCAAGGAGACAAAGTTAGAAATAGCATCTATTTAAAAAAAGAAACAAAGAAGTGATTGTGGTATTTAAAACCAAGCTGACCTCTTTGCTAGTTTGAAATGTTTGCAGAAAAAAATAGTTTTTCATGTGCTGTTGCCTGTGGAAGACCTTCTTTTGTCTCTGAAGTGAGTCATGCAGGAAGTAGACGGGGAGGGGAGAGCCCTGTCGGTGTGGAGAGCAGAGAGAAGCATGCGAGCTTTGTCTGAGCCTAGGGATTTGAGGAAAAGGCTTAAACTTTGGTGGGGAGAGAAGCCTCGAGATGTAGGGGACCTGCGAAGCCGCAGCACCAGAATGTTTCCTGGGACCTAAAAATCCCAGGAAAAAACAAAATGGCAAGACACGGTTATGGGGTCCGGGAGTCTGTCTGAAGCAGAGACCACATTTCTCGCATCTCCGCCTTCGGCTCTAACTCCTGTATTTTACGCAGGGTGGGTGCTGGATTTCAGCGTTCCCGAGTGGAAGTCGGAAAATGCCTGTGTCGAGAGAGGCTCTGGTGTTAACAGATGCGCTCTGTTATGATTTGCTCAGTTGCTCTCCTCGCACCCCTGTAGGAACACAAAGTGCTGCTGACAGGGACCCCGCTCCAGAACACCGTGGAAGAGCTCTTCAGCTTGCTTCACTTCCTGGAACCAGGTCGATTCCCTTCGGAAACCACCTTTATGCAAGAATTCGGTGATCTGAAAACCGAAGAACAGGTACTCACCAAGCCTCCTTTGTATCTCAGTCACGTCATTGAAGATTAACCCCCGAAAGGGCAGAGCGTTAAGATTCAACCATTTAAAAATGTAAAATTATATCCATTCCCCCCGCCCCCAGCCAGCCTCAGTAGACCGGTGAGCTTTACACCCCCTTTCCGTGGACATTCTGAGTCTTCGTTAAGGTGGTGTTCTGATTGGTTTGTTTGTCCCTTTGCCCTCCGGAAGGGCTGTCGAGATGCATAGAGAGGTTCCATAACTGTTCATGTACTTTTCAGCCGCTGTGCTATTGAGTTTGGTGGTTTTGCCATGTACGCTTTTGGGTGTAGTGTCAGAAGCTGCTGAAATTTGTCGAGCCGTTTCCCTCCTGGAGTTCTGAGGTTCTAGTCTTATTTCTTACTCGGTCACATTGCTTACTTTTCTTGAGTCTACATATGTTCATTTAGAAACATGGGTCCTAAGTACCTTGCAGGATTTCTGTGAGAAATAAATACGCTATTGCATATGAAAAGTGGTCGGTTATTTCATACATCGTGAGAGTTATGTTGGTGTTGGTTATTAGGCTGTATTTGAGATAAACACGGAGATACGCTTGAAATCTTGGTCTTCATGTGCCCCCTCCCCTAACTTACTGTCTAAAACCTCTTAGCTTAGTTCAAAGTGGAGTCTGTTTTGTTTTGTTTTGCTTTTCTTAAAATAAGAGCTGTCGGGTGTGCAGTATCCTATTGCCAGTCAACAGAAAAGAACAGAGAGGGACGTCCCTGCACGCTCATTGGTGCAGGGACCGGACAGCTCCTTGGCTTCCTTACGCTTTCTATCAGCTCTTTCTAGAAAGGAAGAGAATTGAAGTGTGGCACTCCCATGACATTGTCTCTTCCTTCCTCATCATCACAAAGGCTTAAGACACACAGAAGGGAAAACTAACAGAATAAGTGGGGTTCTTTTCTGCTGTGTTGTACCGTTCAAGCCTTCTGGCTGTTCAGGACTCCTGGGCAAGCGAAGTAGCCCATCGGAAATTGGCCACGCAACCTTTATGCGCTTCTGTTATGACATCTGTAATGTAAGATCAGTGCTTCCATACCCTTCCTGGGCTTTGACAAATGAAAATGAATGGTAAATAAATACGAGAATCGTGGTTTTTCATGTTAGTATATATTATACCATGCAAGCAAGTCATGATACCGGTATTTACTTGAGGTCCTTTTTTAGGTGCAAAAACTCCAGGCTATTCTAAAGCCAATGATGTTGAGACGTCTCAAAGAGGACGTGGAAAAGAACTTGGCCCCCAAGGAAGAAACGATCATCGAAGTCGAGCTAACAAACATTCAGAAGAAATATTACCGAGCCATCCTTGAGAAGAATTTTACGTTTCTTTCCAAAGGTGGTGGTCAAGCTAACGTACCCAACCTTTTAAACACTATGATGGAATTACGGAAGTGCTGCAATCATCCCTACCTTATTAACGGTAAGCTGCCCGCCTGGCACCTTGTTTCAGTAATTGTCCAAACCCCAGAAATCCTTTTCTCCCTCCAGACTGATGATGTTACGGTTCATAATCATCCCAGTGTGGGCTTCATCATCTTCCTATTCTTCACAAAGCCTCCTTCTCTGTAGCCGAGGGTGCAGATCTGTTGTCCCCGCCGATCCCTGAAGCAGGACCTCCACTCACCTTTCCTGTGTCTGCATCTCACCCCTTGAAGGGAGGTGTTGCTGCTTGGTGGCTAGAAGTCATCAAACATGGTAACAGTTAAAGAGAAATTAGCCCCTGATTGAGGTTTCCCTGCTCTGTATGTGTGTGTGTTTAGGTCAGAGAAGTTAAAGAGCAGCTTTGGGGTGAGAGGTAGCTGTCAGCTGTCTCAAGACTTTGATGGGAGAAAAGTTCTTGCAGTCTTGAGGCCTCTAGCATCCTTTCTCTAAGAGTGAGAGGTTATCTCGAGTGTTGATAATAGTTGGTTCCTGGTGCTGACGGATGCTTCATGGTCTTCCTGTTTTCTTAACTAAATTGATAGTGTTATGAACTGATATGAGTAAAAACCTGTATCGTACCCTTCTAAAAATCATTAGAGGAACAAAGCTTTCATGCCTATGATGTGTAAGATACTCTGGGGAATACAAGAACCTTCAGTTGGTGAGGGATTGAGATTAGGAAAGCTGTTAGAAAGCGATGGCATTGAGACAAGGATTTTGCCAGTCAGGGTTAGAAAAAGAAAGGGCATTTAGGCTGATGTAATCACATGAACAAAGAGAAGGAGGCAAGAGAACAAAGGGGGAACCTGCCCAAAGTATAAAGGACGCGTAAGAAACGGTGGGACAGTGAACCTTAGACACAGTGGGACCTTGTGGGAAGCCCAGATGCTAGCTCGTGGAATTTGGGTGAAGCTTGGAAATGATTAGAGATGTGATTCAGGATTGATCTGGCAACACGGTATGAAATGGACGGGAGAAGGGAAAGACATACAAGCAGAGAGCCCCGCTAGGAGGCGACTGCTGTAGTCCAGGCCGGAGTTAATATGGGTTAAAGAAAAGTGATGGCCAGCTAAATCAGGGTGCTTGTGTGCAATTGTAATTGGCCAGCAATTCAGTTAGGTTCCTTTCCAGGGGAGAAGGAACAAAGCCAGGTTTGTCATTATCACACTCCATGAGGTTCAAGCACAGCTAAATTAAAGAGTTCCTCGTCTCTCCCCGTTGCGTAGCTACACACGTACCGACCACCTCACATCCAGAAGTTGCAGTTACTAAACGACAGAGTAGTCCCCACCTGGGACTGTCTCGACGCAGCACACGAGGTCGTGGCTGTGGTGTGACATCAGTGGATGTCTTGTTCAAACTTTGCGCTCGTAGCTTGGTCTTTAAAGAGAGTATCACGTGTGATCATTGCCTCTTTAATGCTGCCAGCCTGCTAATTGCCATGTGTTTAAGAGCCTGTGAGGCCACTGTGGCGAGTGTCACCAGCCTGGTCCTGAGCTGGGGAGATGGAGTTGGGGCTGAAGGTGGTTGATGGTATGAGTAAAACTCTGGTGCATGGACACACGCACGTGAGAGAGACACACACACACGTTTTCATTTACTGTCTGTAAAAATAAAAAAAAAAAAAATGAGGCACGGTAGCTTCCAAGGGGAAAGAAAAGGCACTAACAAAAGCTGAAATGCTGTAGCAGGACGTGTGGGAAAGGAATGTCTCCCCAGTGGCTGGTAGAAATCCGCCCTAGTCCCATCAGTTTACCTTGTCGGTTTACATGCTCATCACGTGCCTTGAGCACTCTGAAGGGGGCAGCCCACCCCAAACCACGGCCCAGAGGTCCCCTCCCTGGCTGACGGCTCTCCGGGGTCATCCTGTGTCACTCCCTGTTGGCAGAGGTCCTGAGGACTTCCCAGGTGTGGATCCGTGGCTGTTGTTCTGATTGGTCACACCTCGAGGTCAGCTTTTCTGTCCTGACAGCAAGTTACAAGGTATCTGTTAAGCAGGCATCCTTACATGCCTTCGCGTTGGGAAATGATAGTAAAAAAAAATACACACATGGACGCACCGGGTGCTACAGCTGCCCAGATGACCTATGTAAAGGTTGTGTTTCAGAGGTTGACCCAGGGCCAGGACTGTCTGTTCTCATCCACAACCTGGAGAAGGAAGGACAGAAGTACTGACCCAATGCCAGCTCCACGCTCATTTATCGAGCAGTTACAGGAGGCTTTCAGTTTTGAAAATTAAACTGACATTTGGGTTGGTTGTGAAAGAGCAAAGCAGCCCCGGTCAAATGAAAGTTCAGTTCAACAAAGCACAACATTTCTGTGATCGTGGACAAGAGAAGCAACTGTTTGTGTAGGTTGAGAGCGATAACATCAGCAAAGCGGAAAAAACATTAGAAGTGATTGTAGAACACAAACTGTACATAAATGAGAAATGTTTCTAATATGTACTGAGACTTTTAAGAGCATCGAACAGTGTTAGGCGACCATAATAAACGCTTGGTAAGTGTTGCTAGTTGTTTTTCTTGCTAAAAGTTGAGCAGGTAACTGTATGTTGCCGTATGTGAGAGTGAAAATGATGTTGAAGACTTGGTAGGGGCCCCGATGTTTCAGGGCGACTTACGCATCCTCTGTTGGTGGTGGGGCGAGGACGGTGGAGAGCCGTGGGCAGAAAGAAGACAAGACTGAGCTCACGTGATGGAATGAATTTCAGAGAGAAAATGGTAATCTGCAAAAGAAAATAGTTTCTTGGGCTTCCCTGGTGGCTCAGTGGTTAAGAATCCGCCTGCCAATGCAGGGGACACGGGTTCGAGCCCTGGTTCGGGAAGATCCCACATGCCACGGAGCGACTAAGCCCGTGGGCCACAACTACTGAGCCCGCGAGCCACAACTACTGAAGCCCGCGCGCCTAGAGCCCGTGCTCCGCAACAAGAGAAGCCACCGCAGTGAGAAGCCCGCGCACCGCAACGAGAGTAGCCCCTGCTCGCTGCTGCTAGAGAAAGCCAGCACGCAGCAATGAAGACCCATAAATAAATAAATTAAATAAATAAGTAAAATTTAAAAAGAAAAGAATTTCTTGTTTGTTTGCGGCTAATATGGCCAGGTGACATTGCAGCTCCTGCCCTCACAGTGACCATCTGTTTAACGAAACAGACTTCCACACTTCTTCAAGTTATCTCTGACACACACACACACACACACACACACACACACACACACACACACACACTTTTAAATGTAAATGCAGGACTTTAGGGCAGTGCCAACGGTGTATTTGGGCTTATCATAACCTATTTCCAGTTAATTTTCTGATTTGATATTTACAAATCTAGCATCAAGGTAAATCTTTAACTGGTGAACTTGCAAATTCGGCCTTGTAATGACTCAGAAGGGAGGCGCTGCCTTCCTCCCCAGCTCCTTCCCTGCCCTCTTGTCTTCAGCTCTTCTGGGCATCATACAGGGCTACAGGAACCACATAGGAAATATGTCTGCTGATATGATATTTCTAAATGAAGTGTTCTTAGTGTCCACTGGCTGCCACTCTAAGAACCTAAATTCACAGCAAAGAGCTGAATTGATTAATTCAGGGGGAACTTCTGTCAGATAAGAAAGAGTGTATTTTAATTCTGGCCACTTTCGATGACATGAGAAATCATTGGTAGTATTGAAAAAGCAGGCAAGTTATTTTTGTCATATAAGTAAATTTAAAATGAAAAAATTAAATTTCTCTACTAATTAGACTGAACTTATATTTTCAAATTTTTTACTAAAATAACTCAAACATGTTTATTTTGTCAAAACAATTATTTCATTTTTAAAAGCTATTCACCGACCACTAGCTTAAGCTAAAATGCTGTATTTTGATTATGGACTGTAATCCTAATATGAGCAAAAAATAACTGCCCAGATATTATGAGTGAAATCTGTTTCTGACTTGCAGAGCTTTTAGTATATTATCCAACAAGAAAAAACTTTTTGAAAAGACCTAATGTAATATATGGATGTAAATCTGTTTCTCCTGTCTCCTGAGGGCCTTCTTGTCCTGAATCCAGAACCTAGATTTCTAAATTTCTTGCCTTGAAAAACATTATTCAACTTTACGCAAGAGTATTTATTCAAGAATATTCTTTATTCAAGAATATTCCTGCCGATTCTCTTAAATAGCATTTTGGTTTTTACCTTTTCCTAGTAAAACCTTTGCCATTTGTTTCACTTAGATTAACATCCTGAACATTAGCGTTTTATTCATGTGGAAGGGGGAGGGAGAGACAGCAGTTTGGACCCAGCCGGCATTTTCTGCCAGGCCCTTCCTGAGAAGTAGCGATGCACTTTGCGCGGACCTCAGTGCCTGGTCCAGGCATTAGTGACTTTAATCTGGTCTCAGTAAGATCCTTTGTTGATTAATAATGAACAAGCTGTGTTTCAGTGTGTGACCGTGTCATGACTTAACTTGCCCAAGTGCCCTGAAAACGGGAATGGAGGGCACTTCTGCCCCACCCACTGCTGTGTGCCACCGTTCTGTCCTCACGGCTCTGGTGGCCCAGCTCACGTGACCTTTACACCCTGTGAGGGTCCCGTATCCCCATCCTGTGCATAGTTCGTTCACGTTTAAAACCAGTGGTAAGAAGAGTAGTTTAAAGTTCCTGGTACGGTTTAAGGCTGAGGACAAATCCCATTAGATGGTTTTGTTTGTATTTTCCAAAGGATAGGTGACCACCCCTCTGTCCCCAGGGGAGAGGGGCTGGCTGAGCACAGCTGCCGGCCCTGATTGACCCCCCCCGCCGGCCAGCGTGGCCGAACCCCTGCCGCCTAATTCTAGTTAAGCCACCTAAGCGGCTGCAGGCAGCTCAGCCTGCTGCTCCCTGAGCCAGCACGTCTGGGGTCAGGGGAGGAGGTGGAAGGGCTTCCATCCCTGGGAAGGTGCCTCTCTCTCCAGGCTTCTCTCTGATGCACCCAGGTCTTGGAGCAAAGCAGAGGTCTCTTGTGGGGTGATGAGGAAAAGAGGGTTAGGTATAGAAGTCTTTCATGAAACAGAGGTCAGTTTTTGTTTTTTTAAAGCTTTGGATAATTCAGGGTAGAATTTTTGTACCTTGGGAACTCACCAGTTGAGCATGAACGTGGAGGGAGCTGCAGAGACCGCAGTAAAGATATGCTCAGGCACCCTGAGAAATCCCTAAAATGACCCTGGAAAATGGGCTTCCTGTTGTCGCAGCCCTTTTGGCTGTACTAATGTGCAGTTGGATACACAGACGTCTGCCCTTGCACCATAACTGTTAGAACCCTGTTCCCTTGTCTCTTCGTTTCAGAACAGATTCTGTTGTTTGTGTTTATATTCAGCTAGTAAACAGTTCTTCCTTTCTTTAGCATTTTAGGTTCCAGGTTTTCTGTAGGTATCTGGCCCTTGGCTTGTTTCTGCCACTTCTGGTGTGACAGTCTGTTGTTGAAATTCAGTTTCTACAGACAGCAAACATTCGTTTGTTGGAAAATGTGGGGGTTTCCCCCCCCCCCACAAACGCCTAAATGTGCTGCGCTTAAAACTTTGATCCCTTCTGTACTTCCACGGTTCTGTGTAGACCCTCCTTGGAGCCCGTGGACGGATGTGTGTTCATAAACACGCGTGCGGCCTCCCGGCCCTTACAGTTTGCAGTGGGTTTCGAAAGCAGGTTCACTGTTCTTACTACTAAAAACGGTATTCCATACCGTAACAGAATATTACAGTGTTCCCATTATGCTCTCCCATCTCTGCAGGTGCTGAAGAGAAGATTTTGGAAGAGTTTAAAGAAACACACAATGCCGACTCTCCAGATTTTCAGCTCCAGGCGATGATCCAGGCTGCTGGGAAGCTCGTGCTGATTGACAAGCTGCTGCCGAAGCTGAAGGCCGGCGGCCACAGGGTGCTCATCTTCTCCCAGATGGTGCGCTGCCTGGACATCCTGGAAGACTACCTCATTCAGAGACGGTGAGGGCCGCGCACCGGGCTGGCGAGCTGGGGTCAGAAGACGGGGCTCCACGCGCTTTGCCTCCAAGTGGCGTCGGGGGGGGGGGGAGTTGTTTTTTTTTTATATAATTTTTTTGGCTACACGGCACGGCATGCGGGATCTTAGCCCCCTGACCAGGGATCGAACCCGTGCCCCCTGCAGTGGAAGCTCGGAGTCTTAGCCACTGGACCGCCAGGGAAGTCCCTTGAAGTGGCGCTTATAGTAAAGGGGATGGAGTAGGGGACATGTGTCACACCTCTTTTTAAAAGCTGTAGATGGGCATGACGGCTATTCCATGCGACACATGCTTTTGTGGGCAGTTCTGCTTTCCACTTCTTTCCTTTGGCTAGGCGAGAACAGTTCTAACCGAAAATTGAAATTGCTTGTTGTTTCACTGTTGGAGGTGTCAGCCCTTTTCAGACACTGGAGAGGAAGTAGCAGGAACTTTAATCTTTGGGGCATTCGACCAGTTGTATGAAAAACTACAACAACACCTATTTGCTCTGAAGTTATTTTGATAAATAATACCATCCTGTTAATATATATGCCATATTATAGTACTTGCTTTGAAACACCAAAAAAGGAAAAGCGTATTTCGGCCGTTCGTCAGGCCTCCTTGTTAACACTGACATTTTCTAGGTACCCGTACGAAAGGATTGACGGCCGGGTCAGAGGGAACCTCCGCCAGGCAGCTATCGACAGGTTCTCCAAACCTGACTCTGATAGGTTTGTTTTCCTCCTGTGTACAAGGGCAGGAGGTTTAGGCATTAATCTTACTGCTGCTGATACCTGCATCATCTTTGATTCCGACTGGAATCCCCAAAATGATCTCCAGGTAAACATGCAAGAAAATCTCCCCGATGCCTCCCTCTCCCACTTTTGAAAGTCATTCTGCTATGTCAGACCAATAAATTAAAATCGTGTAGTCGCTCAGACAGTGTCCCGTGATTGGGGCAAATGAACCAACTAGTAATCAATTTATTAATGATGTGACAGTAATTTCTTAGTGTGTTAACCCTCTTCTGTTAAACTGCACCCCTGTTTATTGGAACAGATGCTCTTATAACTGACAGTCGAGTCTTTTCTTTCTTTGGTAGCCATTCATTTCCTTTTTCTTCCAGGCTCAGGCTAGATGTCACAGAATAGGACAGAGCAAATCTGTGAAAATCTACAGGCTGATTACAAGGAATTCTTACGAGAGGGAGATGTTCGACAAAGCTAGCTTGAAGCTCGGTCTGGATAAAGCTGTCCTGCAGTCCATGAGCGGAAGGGAAAACGCTCCCAACGGGGTAAAGCGCGCTGCCCACACCGTGCATTCATTCTCGCTCCATTATTTAGCTTATACTGAGAAATTTTCCGGCATCTGATTATCTTTTGGCCTCGATATTTTAAGCATATCTTGTCACACTTTCCTTTCTTGTCATTAGGGTTTACCCTCTTTGAGAAAGGTGAATCATTTGTTCAGTCTACAGACAATTCTAAAAATATTTCTCTAAAACAGGTACAGCAGCTTTCCAAGAAAGAAATAGAGGATCTTCTCCGGAAAGGGGCCTATGGTGCCCTCATGGATGAGGAGGACGAAGGGTCTAAATTCTGCGAAGAAGATATCGACCAGATTCTCCTCCGGCGAACCCACACCATCACCATCGAGTCTGAGGGAAAGGGTTCCACGTTTGCTAAGGTGCGGATCGATCCCGAGCGGCGGGTGTTCTGCGGCAGCGGCACGGAGTCCGTGTCACGCGCTCCCGGGAAGCACACGTGATGTCCGCTTTATGTTGCACGTCACGAGATTAGTGACTAACTCCCGCTCGATGGAACCCCCGATGCACGAAGCACTCGTTGTGTTTTGGGTTCTCTTCTCTGTACCGGGCCTCGGGGTCACCCTCACCTTGTCCCGGCCACGCTTCCCGCCTCGCCAGGCTCGTCCTTTACCTGTGTTCCGGCCCCGCCCTCTCTGCTTCTTGAGCCTCTGCTCCGTCACCCTCTCCCCCCTTTCCTGTGATCCTGATCCCTGACAGCCTTCAGACCAGTCAGCTCGCCCCTATCTGAAGAAGACCCCATCTGCTTTCCGCTCTGGCTACAAGCCCGCAGCTCTTCGTTCGCAGCGAAGAGCCACGCAAGCGTTATCTACGCAGCTCTCTCCCCTGCCTCCCTTTCCGCTAATTTCCCACCTGCCAGCTTCCACCCCTCCCTCACCTCTCCACTCCATGCCCTCCGCCCAGGACCCCTTCTGAGGCTTCCCCCATCCACACCCAGGCCCAATGCCACGCTTTCATTTTTAACAACTATTGAAATGGAATTTACTTACCGCAGAATTCCCCTACTTTAAGTGTACCGTTGAGTGCATTTCCCGTATTCACAGACTCGTACAAGTATCCCCACATCTAAGTTTAGAACGTCTCCGTCACCCCAGTAACAATCCCCCCACCCCGCCTCCCGTCCCCTCCCCCTCGGAGTCCTGGCAACCCTTCAACTGCTTTCTGTCTCTCGAGGTTTGCCTACTCCGGACATTTCATATAAGTGGAATCATACAACGTGTGGTCTTCTGTGCCTGGCCTCGCTCACTCAGCGTGTTGTTGAGGTTCATCTGTGTTGCAGCACGCGTCAGACATTCCTTCTGTCGCTGAACAATATCCCATTCTATGGTTATACCTCGTTTACCACTTGATAATGGACATTGACTGTTGATCCATTCACTAGCCGATAATGAAATTTGGATTGTTTCCGTTCTTTGGTTATTATGAATACTGTTGTTACAGACATCTGTGAACAAGTTTTTTGTGGACATATGTTTTCATTTCTCTTGCATATATACCGGGAATGGCATTACTGGGTCGTATGTTAACTCTGTGTTTAATCCTTTGAGGAACTGCCAGACTGTTCTCCAAAGTGACTGTGCCATTTTCCCTTCCTACTAGCAGTGTTTAGGGTTCTAATCTCTCTGCATCCTCACCAGCGCTTTTCGTTGTCTGACTTTTTGATTACCGTCCTGTTACTGGGTGTGAAGTGGTAGCCCAGTCTGGTCCGATCTGCGTTTCTCTGCTGCTGTTTAGCATCTATTCGTCTTCTTATTGGCCATGTATATATATATATATATATATCATCTTTGGAGAAATGTCTATTCAAATCTTTTGAACAACTCTGAACTCTTTTGAGGGAGTTGTCTTTTTTATTGAACTTTAAGAATTCCAGATAAAAGTTTCTCATCAGATGATACAATTTGCAAATATTTCCCCTAGTCTTTTCCTAATGGTGTTTAATTTTAAGAAGCCCACCCATTTTCTCTTTTATTGTTTGTGCTTTTGGTTCATTGTTTAACCTTAAGTCACAGAGATTTGCTCCTGTGTTTTCTTCTAAGAGTTTTATAGTTTTCACTCTTAACTTTATGTCTCTGATCCCTGTTGAGTGAATTTTTGTGTGTGATGTGAGACAGAGGTCCAGCTCCCTCCTTTTGCCTGTGGATATCCAGTTACTTCAGCTACTTCAGTTGTCCCAGCTACTCCAGTCTTGAAAGGCTCTCCTCCTCTGGGCTCTGTGACCCAGCACCTTCTCGCTCACATCTTTCAGCCTCTTTACAGGTTCTTTCCTCCATCCTCACAGGCACCTCAGATTCAGTAGGTACCAAAGCAGATTAATCATCCCTGTCCCTCCACCCTCTGTTTGCACGCGTATGCATGTACACACACACACACACACACACACACACACACGCCCCTGTTTTTTCACCTGAGCCACACCTTTCAGATGCCAGAGTTGGGTGCTGAGGTTTTCCTGGCTTCCTCGTCCTTCAGGCTTCACATCCACTCAGATTCCAACTCCTTTAATTTTACCTCTTAAAGACTGCCTTCTAGACTGTATCCTTTTCTTCATTTCTGCCGGTCTTCACTGTTCCTCCCTAAACTGTGGCCGCAGCCTGTCCTCTTTGTTCTGCCCTCCCTGCTCCAGGACACCGCTGTGGTCCCTCTGGCAGGTGACTTTGGATATGGTCGCATACCTCTTGAGATTATTCCCATCTTCAAAGAGTTCCCCACTACCTCAGGATGGAGTTCAGACTCTGTTAACAGGACATGCAAGGCCCTGCTTGACCCGGCTTCTGCCTCCCCACCAGCTTGACCTTGGGCTGCACTCCCCTGACTGCCCAAATCCCCAGCCGTACGACACGTGATCACTTTTCTTCTCTGTGCCTTTGCACATGCCCCGCCCTGAACGTTTCCACATGCTTTCCTGTTCTGTGGGCTTGTAACACTCTGGTCCAGGTACCGTATTCTGGAGGGTCTGTTCTCTCCTCCCAGCAGTGCCCTCCCTGTACCCGCACCCAACCTGAGCCTGGTTAGGGCTCCTCTCTGTATATTGGTGACACCTGTACGTACCTTTGTTGCCTGTCATTTACTATGCTGTGCTGTCATCTTTTATTTTATCACCTTTTATCAACCCCTGGACAGTGAGCTGCCTGAGGGACAGTCCTTCATCCCAGTCCCATGGGCCACAGCCTCTGGCTCACGGTAGAAGGATGGGCCCATGTTCGAGTGAATGAATATGTGAAACCTGCTTTGCATTTTGCCACTGAGAAAAGCATCTCAAAGTAATGCGTGCGTTTTTCCCTTTTAGGCCAGTTTTGTTGCATCTGGAAACAGGACAGATATTTCCTTGGATGATCCAAATTTCTGGCAAAAGTGGGCTAAGAAGGCGGAATTGGATATTGATGCCTTAAATGGGAGGGTGAGTGAGAGGCCCCTTCACAGTCTGCCTGATCTCCCCCAGGGGTTGCTTTTTCAGAAGTTTCCAATGTATCTGCTGTCTTTCAGAACAACCTGGTTATTGACACTCCAAGAGTGAGGAAGCAAACCAGGCTGTACAGTGCAGTGAAGGAGGATGAGCTGATGGAATTTTCAGACCTGGAGAGCGATTCTGAAGAGAAGCCCAGCACGAAACCACGGCGGCCGCAGGACAGGTCCCAGGGCTATGCCAGGAGCGAGTGCTTCCGAGTAGAGAAGAACCTGCTCGTCTATGGGTGAGTCAGGCTCATGTGACAGGTGGACTTTCATTCGAAAAATAGTTAGAATTCCAAGTGGCGGAGGAAAACCCTATTTGTGTTTGGATTTCTGTGACTCCCCGTAGCAAATGCCTTTGACGCAACCCGGGCAGGCCTGGGGCCTCTTGCTTAAAGAGCTGAAAGCCGTGCAGATCCTCACGGATTCGAAGGGGGTTTTGCCCCTTAAGGAATTGTGTCACATCCAAATTGACTTGCTAGTCATTAATAACTCAGAGCAAAGTCTCAGAATAACAACCTCTTTTCCTAGTGGACCTTCACATAAAGTTTACCACTATGGTAATCTTTCATTATTTTTCCATTATAAAAACTTGTTAAAGGCAATCGTCTCAACTTGTATAGCTCTTCCAAGTCATCTGCAACATAAATGGCGGTCATTTCAACTCTCTGAATGGGTCGTGTTTCTCCTACTGGACCACGAGATCCACATCTGACCCATGTCTGGCCCTCCGGCGCCCACACAGGGCTCCGAAAGGCAGGTGCTCGGTGCCCATCTGGATTCGTAAATTACGACGCCTGCTCTGGCATGTGGCGGGACTGCCGGCGAATGCCGCTCCAGTGAAAAAGCTGCCGCCAAAACGGTATTTCTATAGATCTGGCGACATCTGCTCTGTGATTTTTTTTCTTCCGATGGCTCATCATTAGTTTCAGAAGAAACACAAACATCCTGCCAGCGTGGCAGACAGGGCTCCTACCTGGCCCTTGTCTGTCTCGTGGGTCCTTTCCGCGGGCACCCCGGGCTGCTGTTGGGACAGAGGCTTCTTCTCCTGCCGTGTGCGCTGCTCCCTCTGTTTCCACATGCAGCCCTGCCCGCCCACCATCTCCTGCCCTTGACCTCTGAGCAGGCATCACCTCAGCACCTGCCCCAGAGGGTCTCCCTGCACTTGCTGTCACACTCGGCATGTCAGGTGATAGCCTCTCCTGCTGGAGCCCTGGTGAAGGGCTCCGCGAGGACCAGGGCTCCCTCTTCGTGTCCTCGGGGCAGAGTGCGGGGCCCGTAGGCACGGTGACTGCTGGGTCAGTGGCTGCTTATGCAGTAAAGGAGGTTCCCTGCAGCCGGTCCTGTGTCTCGGCAGCTGTGTCACCTCTCGTCGTCATCTCTGCAAGCCGGGCATTCTTTCCTGGCCACCCCTAGCTACCGAGCCCTTTGCTGCTTCCCCTGCTTCCGTGTTTCACCCTAATGATCAAAGTTGGGAATGTTGCTGCTAACTTTAGAGACGGAACATGAATAACTGCTGAAGCTGAGCAGTATGCTCAGGACATCTGTCTTTCAGTAACGCCCTTCCCGCCTCCCATGGGCATCAGGTGTGTTGGACACCTACCACCTGCAGGGCACTGTGCTAGGACAGGGCCGTGAGCAGGTGGTTACGGCGCCCCCCCCCACCCCACCCCGGGGGCAGGTGGGCAGGCAGGTGAACCAGCAGAAAGGGCAGTAAACTGGTAAAGCTGCACAGGTGCTCACATGCCAGTGGGGCAGAGGCACGTCCTCTCTAAGATGCAGCTCGGGGCTGTCTGCCCACTGTGGGGGGTGGGGGATCAAAGGAGGCGCGTGAATGGATATCATGAATTAGCTGGGGTAAGAGGGAGGGTGGGACGTCGTCGGGCAGGGAGGAAGAGACAGTTCCCAGCAGAAAGAGCCGTGTGTCCGAAGGCGATTTGAGGAACTGGGGAAACTTCTCTGAAGCTGGGAGGACCAGGCGGGGCCGTGGGGCGAACTGTGCCCCTCGCGTGGAGGCTGGTTCCTGCCCTGAGCGCCTGGAACCCGGGGAGGGCACGCTCACGCAGCGTCTGCCTGTGCACTGCACGCGTAGGTCTGTCCACGGTCCTCTCTCCCCCCGTTTCACACAAGGACCTAGGAGTGCTCTTATACTTGGCACCTAGCACCCCTGTCTCAAAGGGAGACCTTTCATGGCCTCTCATTAATTATCAGGGCGTCCCTTGGAGGTGAATAGATGCAGCTGCACCTTTAGCCGCGTGCATCCCTGATTTGGGGGTAGTCATTCCCGTCACCTTCCATCTCAAACGGTGGGTCAGCTCCGGCAAGTACGAACCATGCCCACGTGAAGTGGAGCAGGGGGTTTCCAGGTCTCAGCTGGGAAGGGCTGTGTCAGCCCCTGCCCGGCGACGCAGTGAACACACGGCCGGGTGGTAACGGCACCCTGGATTGCCTCACGATAAGCTGATGTCATATGTCGCTAGTTTTGACCCAGGCTCTCCTAACACTGCCACCTGACCATGAAACCAAAGCCGCACGTCTAAACCCAGAGGCACCGTCTGCATGTGAATGTTTGCTTTGCAGCTGGGGGCGCTGGACAGACATCCTTTCCCATGGCCGCTACAAGCGTCCGCTCAGCGAGCAGGACGTGGAAACCATCTGCAGGACTATCCTCGTGTACTGCCTCAACCACTACCGGGGGGACGAGAACATCAAGAGCTTCATCTGGGATCTGATCACGCCCACGGCCGATGGCCAGACGCGAGCCCTGGTCAACCATTCCGGTGGGTAGGCGTCGCGCCTCGTGCGGTGGGGTCCCAGGGAGCTGTCGGGGACGCTCGGGACGTGTCCCAGACCCCGTGTGTCCCTGCCTTGCACGGAGATTCCTGACCCTGACGCCATAACCAGGGTCGTGGAGAGCTTCTGTTGCTATGGTTATCATGACTACTCTGCTTGTAGGTTTATCAGCCCCGGTGCCCAGGGGGCGGAAGGGCAAAAAGGTGAAAGCCCAGAGCTCGCATCCAGTGGTGCAGGACGCTGACTGGCTGGCCGGCTGCAACCCAGATGCCCTGTTCCAGGAGGACAGCTACAAGAAGCACCTGAAGCACCACTGCAACAAGTACGTCAGGGAGGGCGGTCGTGGGGAGCTGGCGACCCTTCTTCTTCTTAAACATGCATGTGTTTAAGTAGATGTATATACTAGATACATATCAGTGAGGCTATTATACCATGTTTACTGTGTTGGTACAACCTTACTGTTTTTCTTGAAATATGATGCCAAGTCACGTGGCAGCCTGCCTTCAGGTAACTGTTTTTTTTTTTTTTTTTTTTTTTTTTTTTGGGTGGTAAAAGATGCATGACACAGTGTTACTATTTTAGCTATTTGTAAGTGAACAACTCACTGGGAATGATCATACTCAGATTGCTGTGTCCTCATCACCACTGTCTATACCCAAAATCTTTTTGTTGACCTTAATACGGACTCTGTACCTATTAAATGATTTCTCCCTCCCGAAGCCCCTGGCAACCGCACCATTCTACCTTCTGTCTCTGTGAATTTGCCTATTCTAGGTACCTCATAAGTGGAATCATACAATGTTTGCCTTGCCGTATCTGGTTTACTTACTTAGCCCAGTGTTTTCAGGGTTCATCCGTGTTGTAGCTTATGCCAGACTTTCGTTCCTTTTCATGGCTGAGCCGTATTCCGCTGTACGTATAGACCACATTTGTTCACCCATCCATCCATCCATCCGTGGGCACTTGGGTTGGCTGATACCTTTTGACCGTTGTGAATGATGCTGCTGTGGACGTTGTGGATAACTAAGTTTTCACCGACGTGTATTAGAGGATTATGGTTAACTTTATATGATCCCGCCTTCAACTGACTGCTTTCAGTCGAGCAACGGCGGAGCTCACATGGTATTTTTTGCTTCATGATGCCTCACTTACTGGGTCCTTTCGTCTTACCTCTGAGCTTAGAATCATAGTCCTTATCTTCACTTCCAGAACCTGATTATATATAATGGAAGGATACTAGGCCTGAATTCCTTTCCTCGCTTGGAGCTCTGTGAGCTGCCGACACGTTACACCAGCGTCCACATGTGTTGATTCCTTCCGTCCTCTGAGCGTGCATGTGCGGTATCCGGGCTCAGGCAGCGCTACCGCTGCACAGCTCTCCCCTTCCTGGCTTTGGGCGACCTGGGGCAAGCTCCTTGACCTCTCAAAGACCCACTTTCTGTATTCGTCAAATAGAGCTTAAATAAATGTCTGTCTCTCTTAGACATCGTAGCAGCAAAAGTCTGAGCACCTAATGCTGGCAGCACGCCAAGCGCTTCCTAGGGGTTATGTGTTTTGAGTTGTCTAAGATAAGTCGTGCTCTTTCATCCCCATTTGCCTGGCAAGGAGACCAAGTCTCGGGTGCTTAAGGTCCCTCAGCTAGTTAAGGGGCAGCGAGCACCTTTGCTTCCGAGCAGCCCTGCCCATCTCGGAACCCTGCCTCCCCTCAGGGTTGTCGAAAACCTCAGTGAAATAACTCCTGGAGAACATCTGCTACTCCTGGGTCGCACTGACTTGTGGTTCTCGTCCCTTTTTAAATGCAGTGGTGCCTTCAGGGACTCGCTTTGATCATCATTGCTGGATTTTGACCGACAAAATTTTTCCCTTCTGAGTCTTCAAAACCATTACCTCAAACCCTTTTGGCACCTCAGAAACTGCTGTTACTGCCATAGCATAATGGTTCTCCCTAAAGTCCTGCCCTGCCTAGAGCTATTAGAAAACTTCTGTTTCTTTGTGGTTTATGTGAACTTGGGGTCCATAACTTTCCGAACTCTGGATTCAGACAAACTGTAAGTGAAGGGTTTTAGTGTGGGAACAACGGCTCCTCTTCCCGGACTCCAGTGTCATGGTGGCGGTTTTTAATTCCCCACTTTGATGTCAGTAACAGACTTCTGCAGGGTATGCGGCCCAGTTAGTACGTGAGATGTAACTAGTGTTCTTCACATCTTCCCCTGGGTCTCAGGAGAAGAACCGGCAGTGCCTCTTCCATCTCCTCTCTGGGATGAGCAGTCAGAGAGAAAATGAGACCCAAATTGAGGGACCTCCTGGAAAACAGCTGGCCAGTCCTCTTCAAAAGTTTCAAGATACAGGGCTTCCCTGGTGGCGCAGTGGTTGAGAGTCCGCCTGCCGATGCAGGGCACACGGGTTCGTGCCCCGGTCCGGGAAGATCGCACATGCCGCGGAGCGGCTGGGCCCGTGAGCCATGGCCGCTGAGCCTGTGCATCTGGAGCCTGTGCTCCGCAGCGGGAGAGGCCACAGCGGTGAGAGGCCTGCGTACCGCAAAAAAAAAAAATAATAATAAATAAAGTTTCAAGAGACAAAGACAGGAACTGTCTCAAGTTGAAGGAGACGAAAAGGGGGTAGGACAGTTCAGTGCACACGTGCTCCCGGCCTTGATGCTGGTCCAGAAAACGGGCACCAGTGGGATAGCCGCTGAAATGAGAATGAGGTCTGGGGACTTGTTAGGAGTCCTGTCTGTCTGACTCACCACGTGCAAGCTCCTTAGGGTCAGAGGCCACCTCCCATCACCCCGTTATCCTGCCAGGCCACTCAGCTTGCCAGTGCATTGGTTTGAATGTTTTCCTCTAGAAGAAAGGTGACATTTCACAGTTCATTCGTAAAAGTCTCCACAAAACTAAAATTCCTCACGAGGTAGAAAACTTTGTCTTCTACCGAAGGTAGAGAAACCGTCAGGACCACTGCTGCCGCACCGAGTTTTGGTGAATAAAAGAGGATCCAGCTAAAGGTGGAGGGCGTCCCCTTGCCAAGCATCCTCTGTAGGGAGATGTGGTTGCAGGTCCTTCTTGTGCAGCCATGGGGCCTGCACTGTCACTTCTCTTCTGCTGGTTCAGTACGGCACAGCCAATGTTTAATCTCATCAAAAGAAAGAAATCTTAAAAAATAAAAACGAATTATCCAGAAAGGTCGCTTACTTTGGAGTGCATTCAGGTATTTACAGCCTCACGCTTTGCCCGCTAAGAACCCAGGTTGGCCAGGAGCAGCCTGTTGGTGGAGAGGAAGGCGGGTCACGGGGTATCTGTGTATGATTGGGAGTGGCCTGTTGTGGTGAAGCTGCCCCTAGTTGTCATTTTGATATTTTCAATGACAAATGCCACGTCCCTAGAGACATGAAGAAGTGATGGAGTCAGAAGGCCTAATTCTGAGTGGTCCATGCTCAAGGTGACCCTGTGACCTTGGATATGTCACTTGTCCTCTGTTGGCCTCAGTTTTCATGTTTGTGAAAATGGAAATTGTAACTTGCTCCACTTTGTCATAGAGTTATTGTAAGGATCAAATGAGCTAGTGTTAGTGTGATACACGGGTTGTAAAGTGTTCTGCAAGTGTATGATGGGATTATCCAGCTAGGGGAGTAGCACTTGGTG